>NC_044033.1:199565375-200284585 GCF_901765095.1 Microcaecilia unicolor | reverse complement strand
CAGCAGACTGCTAAAACCTGTCGTTTCTTTCTCTATAATATCACCAAAATTTGCCCTTTCCTTTCTGAGCACACTACCAGAACCCTCATCCACACTCTTATCACCTCTCGCTTAGACTACTTGCTTCTCACAGGTCTCCCACTTAGCCATCTCTCTCCTCGTCAATCTGTTCAAATTTCTGCTGCACAACCAATATTCCACCAGTGTCGTTATGCTCATATTAGCCCTCTCCTCGAGTCACTTCACTGGCTTCCTATCCGTTTCCGCATACAGTTCAAACTCTTCTTATTGACCTATAAGTGCATTCACTCTGCAGCTCCTCAGTACCTCTCCACTCTCATCTCGCCCTACATTCCTCCCTGGGAACTCCATTCACTGGTAAATCTCTCTTATCTGCACCCTTCTCCTCCACCGCTAACTCCAGACTCCGTTCCTTTTATCTTGCTGCACCATATGCCTGGAATAGACTTCCTGAGCCAGTACGTCAAGCTCCATCTCTGGCTGTCTTCAAATCTAAGCTAAAAGTCCACTTTTTTTATGCTGCTTTTAACTCCTAACCCTTACTCACTTGTTCAGTACCCATGTTTTATCATTCCCACCTTATCTCTTATTTGTCCTGTATGTCTGTCCTAATTAGACTGTAAGCTCTGTCGAGCACGGACTGTCTCTTCATGTTCAAGTGTACAGCGCTACATACGTCTAGTAGCACTATAGAAATGATAACTAGTAGTAAGTAGTAGAATTCCCCCCATGCCCTTGGCTGATCCACCCTTTGCTCTCTTTCTGTCCTTGGCTCTGTGAAGGTGACGTTGAACTTCTTCAGGCTACAGCATCAGCACTTTGAGCTCCTACCCACTGCCTATCAGAACTTGACAGAGAGCTGTCAGCCCTACGAGGTGGGGGAGAAGTATCTAGAATTCATCCAGAGATTGCCCAAGAAGGAGCTGCCCCTGGAGGTGTACGAGTTCGAAGAGTTTGTTCCTTCTGGGCAAAGGTAAACTGTATTGAAACGAATATCAGGAGAGGAGTTATAGGCTGTCGGCCAGGAAGTATACTGGTATGCCTGTTCAAATTGAGGCCCTTCTCAATGCGGGACCTTAGGAAGGTCACTGAATGTCCGTGCCTCAGATTATCCAGATGTAAACATTGATCTCCCATGAGTCCCTATCACAGCAGTTATGAGACTTCCCTTACCAGAGCATCCACCCCAGAGGAGGCTGCATATAGAGGCCTAGAGCTCTTAATGAGCCTGTTAAGGAGGACAGAGAGCCTGAAAGATGTTGTATGAAGCCTGCACTAACCATCACTGCCCGGTCCCTGCGTTTCTCATTCACAGGTCGCCTCCTGCTGGCAGGAAGAAACACCTGGTTCACCTTGCCCGTATCTCCTCCTCTGCCTCTGATCTCTACGGCTCCGAAGAAGCGGGGGCAGGAAAACCACTTCCAACCAGTGAGCAAAGTAAGTCTCTGCCCTTCCTCATCGGGGGAAGGGGGGAATACTCCCATACAGAAATCACCCAGCTACTTATTTTCCCCTATGCACTTCCTCCCCATGAAAGAAGAGTCATCCACTATCTCCTTAGCTTCCCTGATTCTCTCTCCCCTCCCCCCAACTAATTGAGGGCAACACTAATTTATAGGAAGAGTCACCCAACACTATTAACATCTTTGGTTTCTCCTTCCCAACACAGGTGGACGAGGTACCGGGGCAAAACCCTCCTGCAGCGACACGGAGAGCCTGGGGGGGAGCAGTGAATCCCGGTCTCTAGATTCCCCCACCTCCAGCCCAGGTATGCTGCACCACCCTGTCCTCCCAGCTTGCAGGGAGAATTTAACACATATGCATTTAGATTTTAGCAAAGCCTTTGACACAGTTCCGCATAGATGGCTAATAAATAAACTGAATGCCCTCAGTATGGGTCCTAAAGTGACTAACTGGGTTAGAAACTGGTTGAGTGGAAGGCAACAGAGGGTAGTGGTAAATGGAGCTCATTCTCAGGAAAAGGATGGTACCAGTGGTGTGCCGCAAGGTTCGGTTCTTTTTAACATTTTTGTAAGCGATCTTGCTGAAGGGCTGTCTAGTAAGGTTTGCCTTTTTGCAAATGATACCAAAGTTTGCAATAGGGTAGACATCCGTGATGGTGTGGATAACATGAGGAAGGACTTAGCAAAGCTAGAGGAATAGTCTGGAATTTGGCAGCTTTGATTTAATGCTAAAAAAATGCAGGGTCATGCATTTGGGCTGCAAAAGCCTGAGGGAACGGTAAAGTAAGGGTGAAGAACTTTTGTGCATGAAAGAAGAGCAGGACTTGGGTGTGATCTTATGTGATGTTTTCATGGTGGCCAAACAGGTAGAAAAGGTAACAGCGCAAGCTAGAGGTGTGCTTGGGTGCACAGGGAGAAGAATGGCCAGTAGGAAAAAGGAGGTGATGATGTCCCTGTATAAGACTCTGGTTAAACCTATTGTGTACAATTCTGGAGATGCACCTTCAAAAAGATATAAACAGGATGGAGTTGGTCCAGAGGCAGCTACTAAAATGGTCAGTGGTCTTCGTCATAAAGTGTATGGGGAGAGACTTAAAGATCTCAATATGTATACTCTGGAAGAAAGGCAGGAGAGGGGAAATATGATAGAGACATTTAAATATCCCTGTTATATAAATACACAGGAGGCGAGTCTCTTTCAGTTGAAAGGAAGGTCTGGAACGAGGGGTCATAGGATGAAGGTGAAAGGGATAGACTCAGAAGTAACTTCTTCATGGAAAGGATGGTGAATTCGTGGAATGGCTTCCCGGTGGAAGTGGTGGAGACAAAAACAGTATCTGAATTCAAGAGAGCTTGGGACAAGTCCATAGGATCTCTAAGGGATTGATAGGGAGAGTAGATGGCATGGATGGGCCGACTGGATAGACCACATGGTCTTTATTTGCCTACATTTTTCTCTGTTTCTATATGGCTTATGCAGGCCACAGTCATGTGTTGATGTGAAGCTTAACAGGCGACATAAGTAAGTCTTATGTGACGCTTCCCAGATAACGTAGGGGCAGCCATTTTTTTCCTAGTGATGTCATGAACCACATGCCTACTGTCTCATGTCAACAGACGACCTACCAGCCACTGGTTCTTCCCTTAACTTCTGGAGCAGTGCTGAAAATGAGACCTGGGTTCGAGGCAGTGTTAGGCATGGTAGATATTATCCATGACATTAGTAGAATACAAGATGGCTGCCCCCAATAGATGTCCAGATCTTGATGTTCAAAAGCATGAGATAGGGACGCGGAGGAATAGTGATGGCCGATGAGCTTAGCATGGGAAGTGGTTCCGTGGCTTCTACCCTCTCTGCCAAAATCCAAAGTCCCCCATGCCACCATTCCCCACTTTGCTTCCCTCCCTATCCCACCCAAACACGTTTCTGTATTTTCTTTTCCAGGTCTCCTACACAGGAAGTTACCCAAGGCCTCATCCACAGGTACTGTCTCCTCCGATGATTTGGACGAAAAAGATGCCACCCAAAGCTATGAAAATGGTGAGGAGGAAAGAGGAACGAAGTGGTGGATCCCACCTTGGAAAGGGGATAATTGTAGAACAACAAAATTAAAACTTCTTGATCTTTTTCTCTCCCCCTTTCTCTCCAATCCCGATCAGACTTAAGTGATGCAACCTCGGAGAATGGCCTGAGTGTGAGTCCCTTCCGGAATGTCTTGCTCTCCCGGGCCGCACAGACCCACCGACTGCGCAAGTTGCGTGGCCCTGCCAGGTGTCAGGAATGCGATGCCTTCATGGTCTCCGGGACAGAGTGCGAGGAGGTAAAAAAAAACCCCCAAAAAATCGCTCTCAAAATCTTCTCTCCCCCTTCAAAGTTCTCCCCAAGAGAACAAAGTTTAGCTTATTGAGGCATTAACTACCCCTCTCACCCCTTCCCTCTTCCTAGACAGGGCAATAAACACCTCCAGTGGCCACTGAGGTGATGTCTGTGATCTGTCCAAAACACTCAAGGCCACGTTTGTGGAGCATCATGGGAAGTATAATTCAACATCCATCTGACATTGGAGAACTGCATAATCTCCTGAACTACATTTCCCATGGGGCACTTGGAATTGTTTCCATTTGCAGCACAGAATATTTTTCTTACCGTTCTAATTAATGTAAGGGTGACCAATTGACTCCGAGTGTCATGGATGAGCTGGGCCAGTCCTGGTTTTAACCATCTCGACTGCATGTATGAAGATCATGTTTGACGTAGCCCCATCCCCCGATGACCTGGGCAACCCTTTGGCTTCACCAACTTTCCATTTTATTTGACTGTATGTATGTAACATTTTTTTTCCCAGTGTTATTTCACATGTCACAAAAAATGTCTAGAAGGCGTCTTGGTGGTATGCGGCCACCGGAAGCTTCCAGGCCGGGTGCCCGTCTTTGGAGTCCACTTCAGTCAGGTGTCTCGTGACTTCCCGGAGCAGGTGCCTTTCCTGGTCGCCAAGTGTACGGCAGAGATTGAGAGCCGGGCCCTCGGGGTGCAGGTGAGGGATGCTGTACTGATGGGAGAAAAGGAGCAGGGTGAAATTGAAGGTGATAAACACCCTTTGGAGGGAGGGAGGGAGGGAAGGAAAGGGGGCGTGTAATTCAGCTCTGGAATTCGTTGCCAGAAAATGTGGTAAAGGCGATTAGCTTAGCAGAGTTTAAAAAAGGTTTGGACAGCTTCCTAAAGGAAAAGTCCATAGACCATTATTAAATGGACTTGGGGAGAATCCACTATTTCTGGGATAAGCAGCATAAAATGCTTTCTACTTGTTTGGGATCTTGCCAGGTATTTGTGACCTGGATTGGCCACTGTTGGAAACAGGATGCTGGGCTTGATGGACCTTTGGTCTGTTCCAGTATGGCAATACTTACGTACTTATGAGGGATTGTTAACTGGCTCTCCCTTCCCGTGGCAGGGTATCTATCGGATCAGTGGTGCAAAGGCACGTGTGGAAAAACTCTGCCAGGCATTTGAGAACGGGAGGGACCTGGTGGAGCTTTCGGAGACATCTCCTCACGATATCACCACGGTCTTGAAGCTGTTCCTGAAACAGGTGAGGTGGGGTAGGGTGGGTGGAGATCAATCAACATGGAATAGGTGAATGGGCCTTGGTATATCCCAGCAAGGTGCTGCCTGCCTCTAATGGCTGATTTGGAGGGGTGTCTTATGATGAGGTATCACTATTGAGGATGTCGAGAGTATTATAATATGTGACCTTTCTGTCTCAGCTTCCTGAATCAGTGGTGTCAACTCAGCTCTACCATGAGCTGATAATGTTTGCAAAGGACCTGCAGAGACTAGGGGAAGACACACCAGATGACCCGGAAAGGAAAGAGGGTGGAAGCGATTCAGTGCAAGGCATGCAAAACATTCTCTGCAAACTGCCCGCCAGCAATTACAACACGATCCGGCATATCATTGCCCACCTGTACAGGTAGGGAAGGAGCGAGGGGCGGACAGCGCATTCAGAGTTTCTCAGTCCCCCCCTAGAGGAGTGGCCTAGTGGTTAGTGCAGTGGACTTTGATCCTGGGGAACTGAGTTTGATTCCCACTGCAGCTCAGTGTGACTCTGGGCAAGTCACTTAACCCTCCCATTGCCCCTGGTACAAAATAAGTACCTGAATATATGTAAACTGCTTTGAATGTAG
Organism: Microcaecilia unicolor; assembly: GCF_901765095.1. NCBI lineage: Eukaryota > Metazoa > Chordata > Amphibia > Gymnophiona > Siphonopidae > Microcaecilia > Microcaecilia unicolor. Next base: position 200,278,916 of record NC_044033.1, on the reverse strand, counting down.
TTGCAAAAAAACTCAGAAAGGCGGTATATCAAATCCCATTTCCCTTCCCTTCTACATTTAATATTTACAATCTCTCTTCACAGAGTCGCGGGGAGATACAAAGAAAACAAAATGAATCCCAACAACTTAGGGATAATCTTCGGGCCCACACTGGTCCGCCCGTCTTCGGGCAATGACGTGTCACTGACATGTTTGATCGACTCTGCGTACCAGGCCCAGATCGTGGAGTTCCTGATCATGCACTATGAGCGGATATTTGGCATGGATGATCTTCCGCCCTCCTTGCCGTATGGCTGCGAGAACCCCCCAGCCGAGGACAGCACGGCCACAGTCGAGGAGCCCAACCAGCGTTTAGAGGTGTGCTGAGGCTAGCCACGTGACGTCGAAAGTGACTTCTTTAAGAGTCTCGGTGAACGTGTCAGGCAATCCTTATTGTTATGTCTTCAAAAAAATGAAACGTTGTGGTCGTTATAAAGAAGCTACAAAGTAGTAAATTTAATACGAATCGGAGAAAAGTTTTCTTCACTCAACGTGTAATTAAACTCTGGAATTTGTTGCCAGAGAATGTGGTAAAGGTGGTTAGCTTAGCGGGGTTTAAAAAAGGTCTGGCCGACTTCCTAAAGGGAAAAGTCCATAGACCATTATTAAATTGACTTGGAGAAAATCCACTGCTTATCGACCTGGATTGACCGCTGTTGGAAACAGGATGCTAGACTTGATGGGCCTTTGGTCTGTCCCAGTGTGGCAATACTTATGCACTTATGTGATGCAATTAATATCGCTTCTGAATGCCACTGGCGATATTACTTGCAACACCTATCAATGCTCTTTATAACGACCACAACTTTTTATTTTTTGAAGACATAACAATAAGGATTGTCTGACACATTCACCAAGACTCCTGTAGAAGGCTCTTTCAGTGCCAAAACATGGTACTGTGTTGAGTTATCCTTTTATTAAAATTTGAAATTTATATTGAGCGTCTTTGGTCTGTTTTGAAGAGCCTGATTCTGTTCCCACTCTTTGTCTTTTGGTGTGACTCTTCATGGGACACTGTTGTTGTGTTTTTTCTGAGGCTATCCATGTAGCATCATGACACCGTGGAAGGACTGTCCCTTTCTCCTGTTTGTTGCCCTCTCTTTTCCTCACTTATCCATATCTCAAGTATGCTAACTAGAGGAGCTAGGTTATTGGGGCATACGGTCATTTGCCTTATTTCTCTAGCTGGGTTCTTTCACCGGTAGGAGGAGGGGAATGGAAGTCCACACGGAAGGGCGGCTGGAAGGAAATCAAAACTGGTTCGACGTCAGCCCCCTCCCTCTCCTCCCTCTATATGACCCAGGCCAGGTTGAGCACCCAGACTGTCTCTCTGGGGTAAGCACATGATGAACGCTTTCCTTTCTCTGCCTCCCTGCAGGGTTTGGACTCCAGTGAGGTTGACGTGCTCGACGAACCCTCGTCCTGTGAAGCAGGAGGGCAAAGCTCCATGGATGGTGACTCCTTAGGTAAATGGTAGCTTGGGCCACATCACATAACTCCTTCCTCATTGCCCTGTCTTCTTTCTCCCTCCATGCACCTTTTCTCCCTGCGCCACAGGGAGGTTTACACTGGTACTTGTTCTTGTGAGATAGCTGTGACATTATCAATCAACATGTTCATCAAAAGACAGTCTGCTGATGTCTTGTGCAAGGAGAAGAACACAGCTGGAGCGTCAGATGCAACTTACCCTCTGCAGTAACTGTAATAACCTTGTTCATTCGATTAATCAAATGCTTGCTTGATCAGAGGGTTGGGGAAAGCTGTTATGAACCCTGTGCTGTGCTAATACTTAGAAATGTAAAGTGAGCGAGTCTGAATTTTACAGAAAATCTCTTTTTTTCAGAGTCACATGAACAGTCAAGCATAGAGGAGTTTGAGGAGCCAGTGCTGGATGGGCAGGATCCAGACCCCGACGCGTGCTTGGTAGGCCAACCACGAGATCACTTCAGCCGCCAGCCAGTCAAACATCCCAGGACAAGGGCTGCTGCCTTCACCTTATCGTCTCCTGGTACCACTCCTGAAATCCTGGAGAGGAGCCCGAGCGTGAAGAGCATCGGCAGCAGCCGCAGTTCCTCCCCAGACAGCGGCACCCTGCGACGCAGCCGTGGGAAACAGAAGACTTTCCAAATCACCCAGGAAACGGCCCGCATTGTCTCAAGGTTTCAGGCCTCAGACAGTCTCCCAGTGGCCTCCAGTATCGGGGAGCAAACGGCCAAGCCAAACTCTGGGGAGATGTCAACGGACCTTTAAACCCAGAGTAACTAAGGGGGTGTAGAGGGGGAGACCTGGTACCTGAAAGGCACCCCCCCCCCCCCGGTGGCTCACGCTTGAGGATGAACCGGCCATTTTTGAAGCAGACAGAGAAGGTCTCAGGAAGAGAAGGGCACGGTGCATCTGGGAGTGGAAAAATGCCTTCCCACCGAGAGATTGCAGTGTGGTTGGGGAGGACCAGAAACACGAGGCAGAGGGACTCTTAAGGAACGCAGACTCAAGGGTAAAGCCTAAAGTTTTGGGGACGGGGGAGGTACACTCCGAATATCACTCAGAGAGACATTGACATGTGTGATCTCCAAGATACGATATAACGAGACAATGATACAGAATTCCTCCATCAAGTTGAGAAAAAAATACCTTATTTGCCCTCTGTGAAGAATCCTCTCTTCCCCCCAGATAAATCATTGACCCTTTACTGTATCTTCAGACGGAGTCTCAAGCCTCTACTCCACCGACCACTTAAACCTGACCCAGGGCACTGAAAGGGGCAGGATAAGACTGTGGGATGAACACATGATAAAGTAAAAGGTTTGAGGGCTATTAATGTACTTTATTAAGCTGTATGTGTATTTTTTTTTTAAATGTCCTACACATCAGTATTCTTCAATAAAACACCATAAAAATATTCAGTCTGGATTGGGGTCCGGGACTAACTGTGTTATGCTTACTTGGGATGGGGAGAAGAGAGGTAGTGAGGGGCAGAGACTACATGAAGGGCTGACCAGGGATGTGAGGAAAAAGAAAAAAAAACTCATCAGAACTCACCCAATGCTTTCAGTCACTACACTCTGAATTTTACAGTTGTCCCTGCTCTCTCTGCATGTTACTGGAGTCTCCTTTGTTATTTTCAGCCTCTGTGCTCTATGTATTTAGCTGGAGTCCTCTCTGGTATTTTCAGTCCATGCATTCCCTGCATTTTGCTGGTGTCCCCCACTAATATTTTCAGTCCCTATGCTCTCTGCATTTTACTGGAGGTGACAGAGTGGTAAGAACATTTGCCGTATACTTCAGGGATGCGGAGTTCAAATCCTGTCGCTGGTGCCTGCCCCGCCTCCCAACTATCCTGCATTTTGAGTTCTTGCCAGGTACTTGTGACCTGGCTTGACCACTGTTGGAAGCAGGATACTGGGCTGGATGGACCATTGGTCTGACCCAGTATGGCTATTCTTATGTTCTTAAAGGTACATAAGTATTGCCATACTGGAACAGACCAAAGGTCCATCAAGCCCAGTATCCTGCTTCCAACAGTGGCCAAGCCAGGTCACAAATACCTGGCAAGATCCCCCAAAAAGTACAAAACATTTTATGCTGCTTATCCCTAAAATAAGCAGTGGATTTTTCCCAAGTCCATTTTAATAACGGTCTATCGACTTTTCCTTTAGGAAGCCATCCAAACCTTTTTAAAACTCTGCTAAGCTAGCCACCTTTACCACATTCTCTGGCAACAAATTCCAGAGTTTAATTACACATTGAGTGAAGAAACATTTTCTCTGATTTGTTTTAAATTTACTACTTTGTAGCTTCATCACATGCCACCTAGACCTAGTATTTTTGGAAAGCGTAAACAGACGCTTCACTTCTACCCGTTCAACTCCACTCATTATTTTCTAGACCTCTATCATATCTCCCCTCAGCTGCCTTTTCTCCAAGCTGAAGAGCCCTAGCCGCTTTAGCCTTTCCTCATAGGGAAGTCGTCCCATCCTCTTTATCATTTTTGTCGCCCTTCTTTGCACCTTTTCTAATTCCACTATATCTTTTTTGAAATGCGGCGACCAGAATTAAACACAATATTCGAGGTGCGGTCGCACCATGGAGCGATACAAAGGCATTATAACATCCTCATTTTTGTTTTCCATTCCTTTCCTAATAATACCTATTTGCTTTCTTAGCCGCAGCAGCACACTGAGCAGAAGGTTTCAACGTATCATCAATGACGACACCTAGATCCCTTTCTTGGTCCGTGACTCCTAATGTGGAACCTTGCATAACATAGCTATAATTTGGGTTCCTCTTTCCCACATGCATCACTGCACTTGCTCACATTAAACATCATCTGCCATTTAGACGCCCAGTCTCCCAGTCTCGTAAGGTCCGCTTGTAATTTTTCACAATCTTCCTGCGATTTAACGACTTTGAATAATTTTGTGTCATCAGCAAATTTAATTACCTCACTAGTTACTCCCATCTCTAAAACATTTACAAATATGTTAAAAAGCAACGTTCCCGGCACAGACCCCTGGGGAACCCCACTAACTACCCCTCTCCATTGAGAATACTGACCATTTAACCCTACACTCTGATTTCTATCGTTTAACCAGTTTTTAACCCACAACAGGACATTACCTGTTATTGTCTGCAGTACTTTCAACAACTGAACCAGCAGCAAATCCTGGAATGAGAAATTCAGCTATAAAAATCTATGAACACGACAGAAGGAAAAAGACAGAAAGGAAGACCTGCAGGAAAAAACATTGTAAAGTAAGTGATAGAAAGGTGAAGAGCTGAAGGCAGAAGGTGAATGCTGTGGTGGCAAACACGGGAGCAACTGACTTAACTTAGAAAGACTCAAGGAAAGATTATAATCAGAGGAGAGGAAGAAAAGGCAGTAAAGAAATTGCTGGCTCTGAAGCTTTCAAAGTCTTTCTTTTTAGGAATCTCTGCTATAGCCCCACTGCCCCCTTCTCAACATCTGGGAAGTTATGAATTCTGGTGATAGAACAGTGACACCTTGTGACCAAAAGGAAGATTTGCAACTCCAGGTCCCTCATATTGGACCAGGGGCGGAATGAGAGTGGCCTGGGCCACCTGCCCCCCCCCTACAGCTGCGCTGCTATCTCCCCTACCGCCGACGCCCCCACCATCCAGGTCACCTGAAGGGCCCTGGTAGTCTAGTGGCCTCTGCGGGGGTGAGCAGGTTCTTTCCTACCCTCTGCGCTGCCGCTATTCCCCTGCCTGCCGATGCTGCCGTGTTTTCAAAATGGCGGCTGAGACTTCCTGTGGTAGTCTCGCAGGTCTCAACAGCAGATGCAAATTTCAAAAACTGACATATTTCAAGATAACAAAGACAAATAAAACAAAAAATAGAAAATATGATGATACCATTTTATTGGACTAAATACATTTATTTTTGTTACATTTGTATCCTGCGCTTTCCCGCTCAATGCAGCTTACATGGGGCAATGGAGGGTTAAGTGACTTGCCCAGAGTCACAAGGAGCTGCCTGTGCCTGAAGTGGGAATTGAACTCAGTTCCTCAGGACCAAAGTCCACCACCCTAACCACTAGGCCACTCCTCCACTGAGCTTTCAGAGGCCAAAACCTCTTTCCTCAGGTCAGGACAGTATACTGCTGTTATGGTATTCTGTTCTAACATGAGAAAAGAGGGTTTGCTCTCCAAACATTAGACAAAAATGTATTAAAATTAGTCCAATAAAGATATCTTATTTCTATTTTCTGTATTTATTAACACAGCTACCACACTACTTTATCCTAAACTAAAAATAAAATTCATTTTTCCTACCTTTGTTGTCTGGCCGTTTACTGTTTCTAATTGTGTTGGTTTCAGTCTCTTGTTTCTTTTTTCCTCGATCTCTTCTTAACTCTCGCCAGCGTCTGCCCTTCTCTCTCCCCCACTTTCCATCCAGCATCTGCTCCCTCTCTCTCTTCCCTTTCCATCTAGTGTCTTTTTGTCTATTAGATTGTAAGCTCTTTGAGCAGGGACTGTCTTTCTTCTATGTTTGTGCAGCGCTGCGTATGCCTTGTAGCGCTATAGAAATGCTAAATAGTAGTAGTAGTAGTGCTCCCCCCTCTCCATCCAGTGTCTGCTCCCCCCTCTCCCCCCCTTTCCATCCAGCATCTGACCCTTCTCTCTCCCCCTTCCATCCAACATCTATCCCCTCTCTCCCCCTCATCCAGTGTCTGTCCCTCTTCTCCCCATTTCCATCTGGCATATGTCCCTTCTCTCCCCCTCATCCACTGTCTGTCCGTCCTCTCCCTCTTTGCATCTGACTGTCCCCTCTGTCCCTCTCATCTAGCATCTGTCCCATCTCTCCTCCCTTCCATCCGGCATCTGTTCCCCCTCACTCCTCCATTCTCCATGCAGCGTCTGTCCCCCTCCCCCCTCCATCCAGTGTCTGTCTTTTTTTCAGCCCCCACCCCCACCACCGGACACCGCCACTGGCGCACCGGGCTCTCCCCACGACCACCCAATACCCCCCAGTCACGGCCTCCATTGCTGCTGCTGTTTCAGCAGTGGCAGCAAAAACAGTGAAAAAGATCACAGGGGCCGCCGCACTGTTCTCGCTTGTGGCAGACCGGCTCTGCCCCGGAATAGGAAGTTATGTCAGAGGAAGGCGAGACCGGCAGCCGTTACCAGGAACAGTGCAGTCCCGCGATCTTTTTCTCTGTTTTTGCCGCCACTGCTGAAACCATAACAGCAGCAGTGGTGGCTGCGGCAGGGGGGCTTTGGGTGGCAGTGGGGAGAGTGGCAGAGCCTCTGGGCCCACGGGCACTGCCTGGTTGCCCAAATGATCAGCCCGCCCCTGCATCGGACTGAAATATGATTATGGGATTTTGTTTTTAATTTCTCCTGAAATGTGCTGTTTGTTAAAAACAGGACAGTATATATGCTGAGCTGGAAGAGACATTTATGAAAACATACCAGACCTAACCCCTAAAATACTACCAGTACATCGATGACATTTTTATGATTTGGACTGAGGGGGAAGAAACTCTGAAACATTTTACAATTCCTTCAATACATACCATCCTACAATCAGATTCAAAACTAACTACTCCCCAGAAAAAGTCAATTTTTTGTACACCACAGTCTCAATCAGTGATGGCTATATTCAAACATCCATATACAAGAAACCCACAGACAAATGCAGCTACCTCCACAACTCCAGCTTCCACCCTTCACATACAAAAAGATCCATTATTTACAGCCAAGCCACAAGATACCACCGTATCTGTTCTGACCCAGGGGACAGGGACAGACACCTTGAAATCCTGACTGCATTCTTCGAACGGAAAGGCTACAACCCCAAAATAATCTCCAAGAATATTGCCTCCTCCCTCAAAACACCCAGGGAAAATCTGCTACAGTACAAAGAAAGAAAAGCCACAGACAGAATCCCCCCTTATAGTGACACACAACCCAGAGCTAGAAAAATTAAGAAAAATCATAAAAGATCTGCAGCCTCTACTCCGGGAGGATGAATTACTGAAAGAGATATTCCCATCCCCATCAGTGCTGGCCTTCCGACAGCCACTCAACTTAAAACACAAGCTAATTAGAAGTTAAATCCCAACACAGACTCAAAAAGAAAAGAATGGTACACATCCTTGCAATATATCCAGCTGCAAACTATGCCAAAACATTTCACAGGACCCCATGGTCATTCACAAAGGAAAAATATTCAACATTAAGGAGCCTTTCACGTGCTCATCTTCCAATGTGGTATATATCATTCAGTGTAAAAAATGAAACAAAGGCTGCTATATTGGAGAAACAAGTCAGATACTAAAGAAGAGATTTAATTTATACAGACATCATATGAAAAATGCCAGTACCAACAAAGATGTCACGCCTGTGGGACAGCACTTTACAAAACCAGAACACTGTACCAGTGATTTCATGGTAAGAATCCTGAAAGGGAACTTTAAAACAATGCAGCAACGTAAGACCTTTGAAGTCAGAATGATTACATATTTTGACACCCACCAGACAGGACTTAACAAAGATCTGGGTTTTCTAGCCCATTATAAACCATAAAATTGTACTTCTTTGTCACCCTCTTGTCTCCATGCATATTTCCCTGTCCCTCATCCACCCAACTCTTCCTGTCTCTCACCTATCCACCCCCATCCTGTTAGACTGTCACTGAAATGCTTTGATGTTCCCATGCATATCTCCCGGTTTCTCACCTATACAGTGGCGTGGGGGGGCAGTGGGGCGATAAGGAAAGCACTGGACTGCATTTAGGGCTATTTGCCCATTTAGTTATGTTTAAATGAAAGAGATCTGCATGAAAGAAAAAAATTATTTTTATTTGGAGTTATAAAACTACTTGCTCCTGAAACATGTTCCAAAACATAATAATCCATTTGTGTATGTAAAAGAAAAACTTCTACAAAACAGATGAAACTCATTAAAAGGAGAGTTTAATTCTACTTCAATTTAATGTCTATATATTCCATCGTCTTTATAAACACCAGGCTTTACAAGGCAGATTACAGGCAGTTATGAACCGATCAGGAAAAAGAATATTCTCACTGAAATCTGCCATCTGTATGATATAGAACAATGAATAAAAATTAGCACAACCTAAGTCCAAGGAAGACTGTGCTCTTGCAGTCCCAGATGGTACTGCTTTGAGTTGCTGTTTTGGAAAGGGGGACGGTGTAAACACCGGATACAGCGGGATCCTCGTATTTCCGGTGATCGGTGATCGCTGCGGCCGTCAAAACAAAGTCGGTGATCGCTGCGGCCGTCAAAACAAAGGAGCGCCCGTCAAAACAAACAACCGCTTAAGGTAGTACTTAGATCCGGAGGATCCCGAGGATCCCGCAGATCTGGCTTTTACACCGTCCCCAAAGCATGGGGGGCTCTAACTGGAAGCCGCAGAGCTCCCAAGTTACCCAGTTCCAGGGCGCAGAGTTTTTGACCGGTCCTGGACTGGTTTTGAACTTACATCCCAAAGCAGTGTGGGATTTGTAGTGCCCGATCTTTCCCAAAGTCCCATAATGCACCTGGATAGGGGTGGTCAGAAATCCAGGACTGGTCTAAGAACTGAGTAACTTGGCATTTCAATCTGCACCAAAGCTGATGAAAGGTGCCCCCTTATCTCCCCCCACCCCTCCAACACACTCACTTTCTCTCTCCGGTCACGCTCACACTTACTTATCCTTTTAGACCCCTAGACTCCCCTTCCCCGCCCCCCCCCCCCCCCCCCCATCTTCAGCGCCAGCAGTTGCGAGGTGGGCGGAGCATCACTAGGGAACGAGCGGGTCAGCGAATCAGCAGCATCGAGTCCTAGCCAAAGGGGATCATGGTTTGCATCCGGACCTGCTTGACGTCCTGCTCGATGATTGGTGGGTGTCGGAGGGGCGGACCCGGACGCTGCTAGTTGCTGTTCTGGACTGGAGCTGCAGCAGCACACATGTAAGTGATCGAGTGTTCTTTGTGTTTTGCATGTTCGGGGGCACTGGCCCTTTAAGAGTAGGGGCTCACTGTCTGTGTGGGACTGACCCGTGTCGCTCGATTCCTCCCGAGGACAGGCAGCCGCCCCGGGGCGGACGGACTGAACTGCTTTAGCTAAATGGGGATTAGAACTCACGCACTGGACGTTACAGTGACACCCCCCCCCCCCCAAATGAGGTTTCATATACAGACACAATGGCAGAGTGGGGATTAGATCTCACGCACTGGAAGTTACAGTGACACCCCCCCCCCCCCTACCCCGCCGAGGTCTCACGCACACAGTGGCAGACTGGGGATTAGAACTCATGCACAAGGGATTAAAAGTGACTTCCTCTGAAGTCACACACAGTCAAGGGCAGATCGGGGATTCGAACTCAGTCTCAGATGGATAAAGTTACTAACCCTGAGGTCATACAGTCAAAGACAGGCTGGGGATTAGAACTCATGCACTGAAGGTTATAAGTCTAGAGACTGAGTGTCATTTTATACTTTCAAAGCCTTTTAATGAACTGGACTGTTATTTATGTTCGAGTGATGCAGACGATATTTTGACTTTTTTGGAAAAACAAGTAAACACGCTGGCCACAACTACCAAAATTTGCATGGGGGATCTTGTAAGTCCTGCTACCAGCACATCTAAGAAGACATCTTATATTGCAGGAGGGACTGTGGAAGACAGGAGAGCTAGACTCAATCCTCAGATTGTTAATATTCATCCACAGATTAAAAAATCATAGGGCATATTTCTCCCCTGCTAGGATATACAGAACAGGTTGTATTTTGTACCCCTGGACATTTTAACAGGGTGGATTAGGATTCCTTGGGGTAGTACAAATCAGCTACTGTTGGGGTTGGAAGGGTAGAGGGTGGTGGTGAGGAGGGTTATTATAGTTGCTGGTTGTTATTATTATTTTCTATTTGTGGTTTATAAACAACAGTTGCACAGCATATTGTTCCTGTTCATACTTTAACAAAAAGATTTAAATATAAAATCATAATTGTTCAGGGCTTCTGCAGATGGGGACAGAGTGGAGATGGAGACAGGGTCTGTGGGGACGGAGTCAGAACCTGCGGGGATGGGGTGGGGACGGAGACAAACATTATCCCTATGTCATTCTGTACAAGTGACCCACCCTGAGGTTGTACATACAGTCAATGGTAGACAGAGGTTTAGATCTCACACACCAGAAGTGACAATTACCTTGAGGTCACATACAGTCAAGGACAAACTCAAGGGGATAAAGTGACTCACCTTGAGGTCACACACAGAGTCAAGCACATACTGGGGATTATAACTCACTCCCTAGAAGTTACGGTGACCATCCTGAGGTCACATACATATTCAAGGACAGACTGGGGAGTAAAACTCAGGCCCAGGGGGATAAAGTGACTCACCCTGAGGTCACATACAGAGTCAGGACCAGAGCTGAGGATTAGAACTCAGGCACAGGGGGTTACAATGACTCAGCCAGAGGTCACACATAGAGTCAGAGTCAGAACTGGGGATTAGAACTCAGGCATAGGGAGATGAAATCACATAGAGCGCCAATGACAACCAGGGATTAGAAATGAGGTACATTGTAGCATAGTAACATAGTAAGTGACGGCAGATAAAGACCTGAACTGTCCCTCCAGTCTGCCCAACAGTCATACTCATTATCAATTCATGATTAAATCAACAATGAATGTGATATTCTATACTTTATCACGAGTCTTTCTTTGGCGTTTCTGGGACATAGACCGTAGAAGTCCGCCTGGCTCTGCCCTTATGTTCCACCTACTGGAGTTGCCATGAAAGCTCACACCAGTTGCTAGCTATGAGGCTACAATAAGGGACTGGGGATTAGAACTCTCTTCCCACCTCCAGTCATGTCTGCTGTGCTTCTCTATCTTTCTGCAGGCAGGCCGCCCTGGAGGTGACGGCGAGGTACTGCCGGAAGGAGATGGAGGCGTACGGGGAGTGCGTGGCATCCAAGCCCTCGTCCTGGCAGAAGGACTGCCAGCCGTTGAAGGTCAGCGTGGCCCGCTGCACTTCTTCACAGTAAGACGAGCAGGCTCTTTGCCCCTTTTCACTAACTCTTTCACTGCCAGGTAGAGGGTCCCTTCCCCAGAGAGGTTACAGAGGGGGCACTGATATGAAACTCCGCATCTGCACCCGGAGAGCTAGAGGCAGGCACTTTGACTGGGACATGTTCTGTGGATCGCACCCCACTGCAGTTAGTGGCCCTGCTGTGTTTCTATTCAGATCCCCCCTCCCCCCCAGCTCATGTATGTTTTCCTGACACAGCACTGAACATGTGTGATACTGAGCCTGTATCCTTTCTTCCTGTCAGCATTTCGTAAGTGTGGGTCCTCGCCCCCCAAGAGCTTACAGACTGTACGAGTGCCCGAGGCTTGCTTTTCCAGTGCTGTATTTCTTCTTCACTCTTGCTGTTTGATCGTAATGTTTACTCCTTCCCAGCCCCATCATCCAGCGGATCCGGCAGGAATGCGCGGGGCCCTTCGCTGCCTTTGAGGGTTGTCTGCGGCAGAACCAGACCTCAGCTGAGAACTGTGCTGAGCACATGGGACATTTCCTGCAGTGTGCTGAGAAGGTGAAACCAAACTACTGAAGGTAAAGCAGATTCCACCCCCCCTCCCCAAGCTATAACGAGCTGCCAGTCTCTCATGGGTTATCCCTTGAGGTCCAGGTTTGAGGGAGGCAGGAAAGGAGGTTGAAAGTTGCTTGGGAATGAAAGCCAAAGAGGGAGGAGGCTGTCATGGACATGCCACTGTGTTAATCAGCCCTGAATTCCCCCCACCCTCACACTTCTCTGGATGTTTTCTAGTTGAGGAGATCTAGAATTTGAGCTTTTTTTTTTTTTTAAACTCCCGATGCGTTTAGGATTTGCAGAGGCTAAAGGTGATGGGATCCTGCATCAGGGAGGAATTTTAAAGCTTGTATTTATTCTCTGCACATGACTTTGAGGTCCAAGTTGCTTTACATTTGCCCCTGTATGTCGGGACCCCATAAACTCTTTGGGATAGAAACCTTTACTGATCTGTAACGGGTTGTGCAACGCCTGGTTCTGGATGCCAGGCAAATGCATTTCAGTTTAAAAATACAGGCCTAGGACTGGATGATTAGTTTTGCATGCAGTCCACCAGATGGGGGGCTGTTGTCTCTTTTGCTCAATAATCTCAGCTCTGACAAATTTCTACCCTCCATCCTTGAGGCTGCAGCTGAATTTCCTCCCTTTCTGACCTGGCCCTCCTTAACATGTATTTTATTTTCCGCTGGTAGGGCTATGTGCAGGAGGGGTGGGGAGGGGGGACAAGGATTGTCAGTACAGAGTCTGTTCTCTTAAAATTTGTGGGGAGGTGAAGGGAGGGAGAAAGGGACCATGTCTACAGTCTGGGACTGTTCTCTGTCTGTCAGCATCCGCCATGAGATTAAAAGCTGCCAGGCCTCTCTGCACTTGCTCACAGGTGGGGAGACATCTGAGAGGCAGCCTTGAAAGTTGCAGACAGCTGAATGAATCCCAGATCAGTGCAGACAGGCCATGGGTTACTGAGGGAGACATCAAATATTGCCTTTCCTGGATGGAATAGCACTGTCTGTCCCCGGTGCCTCGTTGCTGATTCCGACCGTGCTGTGGATCCCCCTTTTTGGGATCTTGCCAGGTATTTGTGACCTGGATTGGCCACTGTTGGAGACAGGATGCTGGGCTTGATGGACCTTTCGTCTGTCCCAGTGTGGCAGTACTTATGTACTTCCAGCTCTGTCCGCATTTGATGAGTGCTGTGCCCACAGCCCCTTGGGTAAAACAGTTGCTTTCAACCCCCCTGCTCCCAGACACACAGAAATTCTTATCAGTAAGACCACCTGTGGTGCTGTGTATGTGAAGCAGATCACATTTGTCCATTAAATAAACAATTTTTTTCTCCTTCCTGCTACTGGGCTTTTAACAAAGCCTGCTAGACACCCTAATCTTTCCGGTCATCTGTCTTGTGAGGGTAACCTTAGCTCCTTCGGTCTCTCTCTGTGTGTGGTGTTTAGTGCAGTCCAAGTATCCTTTTGGTGGCGTTCTCTTACTCTGCCAGTGTCCCCAGGTGGGTTGTAGAAGGTGATAACGCTTCCCTTTCTCTATCTGTGATGCTTCCCAACCGCTACGTCACACCATCCCCCTTCAGGTTTGTCTGCTGTCAGATGAGGTCTTGTTTTTTACCACCTGATCTTTGGATTTCTGCATCGCAAGTGCACAATTTCACGTTGTCTCGGAGTAAAGTTAAGTCGCCATGCCTGTGAACTCTTCTCCAAATTGTAGAATCACTGTTCGTCTTATTAAACCTCTCTGGCCTGTCTGCTCTGTTGCAGATTTTTCTCCCCCCTCCCCCAGCCCTTACTTTAAAACAGTGATAGTGGCTCACCCTGAAGTCACATGTATAGAGTCAGTGGCAGAGCCGAGGATTAGAACTGAGCAACAGAGAGAGAAAGTGACTCACCCTGAAGTCATACACACAGAGTCAATGACAGAGCCGGGGATTAGAACTGAGTCACAGGGAGAGAAAGTGGTTCAGCCTGAAGTCACACATACAGAGTCACTGACAGAGCCGGGGATTAGAATTGACGCACAGGGGAATAAAGTGACTCACCCTGAGGTCACACATACAGTCAATGACAGAGCCGGGGATTAGAACTGAGTCACAGGGAGAGAAAGTGTTTCAGCCTGAAGTCACACATACAGAGTCACTGACAGAGCCGGGGATTAGAATTGACGCACAGGGGAATAAAGTGACTCACCCTAAAGTCACGTGTACAGAGTCAATGACAGAGCCGGGGATTAGAACTGAGGCACAGGGAGAGAAAGTGGCTCACCCTGAAGTCACACACACAGAGTCAATGATAGAGCCAGGGATTAGAACTGAGGCACAGGGAGAGAAAGTGGCTCACCCTGAATTCACACGTACAGAGTCAATGACAGAGCCGGGGATTAGAACTGAGGCACAGGGAGAGAAAGTGGCTCACCCTGAATTCACATGTACAGAGTCAATGACAGAGCCGGGGATTACAACTGAGGAACAGGGAGAGAAAGTGGCTCAATGAGGTCACACGTACAGAGTCAATGACAGAGCCAGGGATTAGAATTGACGCACAGGGGAATAAAGTGACTCACCCTGAGGTCACACATACAGTCAATGACAGAGCCGGGGATTAGAACTGAGTCACAGGGAGAGAAAGTGTTTCAGCCTGAAGTCACACATACAGAGACACTGACAGAGCCAGGGATTAGAACTGAGGCACAGGGAGAGAAAGTGGCTCACCCTGAATTCACACGTACAGAGTCAATGACAGAGCCGGGGATTAGAATTGACGCACAGGGGAATAAAGTGACTCACCCTAAAGTCACGTGTACAGAGTCAATGACAGAGCCGGGGATTAGAACTGAGGCACAGGGAGAGAAAGTGGCTCACCCTGAAGTCACACACACAGAGTCAATGATAGAGCCAGGGATTAGAACTGAGGCACAGGGAGAGAAAGTGGCTCACCCTGAATTCACACGTACAGAGTCAATGACAGAGCCGGGGATTAGAACTGAGGCACAGGGAGAGAAAGTGGGTCACCCTGCAGTCACACACAGAGTCCGTGACAGAGCCAGGGATTAGAACATCTGACACGTGTTTTCCAGAGCCTGCATGCCCAGTTCTGACCCCCAGTACCCTGCTTTTGCCCAGCAGGCAGGCGCTGACCTTTGACGACCTTGCTGGGACCAGCTCTCCTGCCCTGAAGGAGGATTCCTTGCAGGCACTGTGACCGTCACAGCAGCCAGTGAAGGGAGGAGATGCCGTGACCTTGGCATTCCTGGCAGCCTGGGGGAGGGAGCTGGAACAAGATTTTCACACCAGTTTTCATTTTGTTTGACTCTGATCCAAACTCCTCTCCCCTCGCCCCGGAATAAATAAACATTTTGTATTTTCCAGCCCAAGATCTTATCTGAAACACAGCTAAACTGCTGAAAAGGGAGGTGAAGGCAGCATTGAGTTCTGGAGGGAACTTGACCGCCAGGACCTTTGCAGTGAGGAGTGAGAGAATGGGTCTGAAAAGAGCAGAAGGAAATCAGGGCCTTCCTCTGTGGTTAGGAGAGAGGGACTATGGCATGATAACTCCTTGATGAGAGCTGGCAGGAAGGAGAGGAGGCTATGGCGTGATATCTTCTTGATAAGAGCCAGTGGGGGGAGTTGGAGAGGGGGCTGTGGTGTGATAAGTTCCTGATGATAGCCAGCGGAGAGGATTTGGGGCTGTGGCATGATAACTCCTTGGTGAGAGTTGGGGGGGGGGGGGATGAATTTGAGAGGCGGCTGTGGCATATAACTCCTTGATGAGAGCCAGCAGGGAGAGTTGGAGAGGGGGCTGTGGTGTAATAACTCCTTGATGAGTACCAGCAGGGAGGAGTTGGGAGAGAGGCTTTGCTTGATGGTAGCCTGAGGAGCACTGGATGTAGAACAGCTGCCTCTGTTCCCCACCCAGTTTCTCTGTCACGATCCAGTGACACAACCAATAACCTTTGAATCTACCCTTCACAGACAGATTCTAAAGAGCTTTAAAAACATTGCATGCAGAGTTTTGTGTTTTTAATTTCCAAAATTCATCATGCAAAAAAATGGAACCTCCCTCCCTTCCCCCAAATTCCCCAATAATAATAATAATACTTATTTTATAGTGGTACTGAACATGTACAATAGTGACAGGGATCCAGATTCACTCGGTCCCTGCCCAGAGAGCTTACAGTCTAAGTGGATACCTGATGTAACAGGACATAAAGGTCACGGGGAGTGACAGAAGCAGGATTGAAACCCAGGCTGCCCTGGTCCTTTGCCTCTTGACCTAGCTTCTGGATCACTTTTCTCCTCAAAAGCTGCTGAAATGTCCCAACCTTTGTAACAAGAGAGGGAGGCTGATACCGTGTCAGCAGTGAGGGAATTAGGCGAATCTCCTTTTAACCTCACCGTGTAACGTTTACAAGGTGTGGGAGAGACCCACCAGATCTGAAAGCTGAGGCTGGTACCAGGGCCAAGCCTGCACCAAAAGAGCCGTGAAGCCCTTCCCCCTCCGTAACCTCAAACACGTGGAAATCGAATCGCATTGAAACTGTTATACATCTGTTTCTGGTGCCTCCTCGTGGCATGACGGCTTTTGGAGAGGAGGCAGTGGTAATACCAAACCCTCTGTGCCTTTCCTATCCACAATCCCACCTTCATAGCCAAAATTCTTTCTAAAGAGGTGCCGCAGCTTGCGAGAAAAGTATGTGGGGTCTCACTGTGAGCTTGGAACCATAATATTGTTTAAGAGAGAGCATCCTTTGACCTCAAAGGTCTAATACCAGTTCAGAGATTCCTCTCCTGCAGATCAGGGAGGGTCTCGGGGTTTCTGATGTGTAGCAATCTGAACAGATGTGCCCCAGCCGCTGTGCACCTGCTGGTTATGGAACTTCATTACCTCCAAAGAAATTTGATGGGAAAACCGGGAATGGCTTTGTCTTCTCTGTATCAGGATCCTTAAACAATATCCCCTCTGCTGCTTCCCCTTCCCTGTCCTCCCCCCCCCCCCCTCCCACCCCACTTTGAGTCAGGTCCTTTGAGCGTAAATGTTTTGCTCGCCGGCATTCTGCAGGGGCAGAAGGCAGGCTCGGTGCAGCTGCAGTCAGGATGTGAAATAGGACGTCTGCATGGAGTACAGCCGATCGATGGGGTTACCCGCTCTGGCCTGGAGGAGGCCAGCCTCGGTGGTTGAGAGCAGGCAGTCGCCAAGGTGGGCCACGCCATTTCCGTCCATGTCATGGAAGACGCCCTCGGAGTCTGTGAATCATGAAAAAAAAAAAAAAAGAATTCATCCTTTTCTGTAGCGCTGCACATCCCCGAGCGCACACGCAAGCCCTGCAGTTCTAATTCTATCCACAGTCAGTGTGGCGTGCCCCATCCTCTATGTGGTCTCTCTCCCCCACCACTTTTCATGGTTGTTGTTAATTATAGATAACCAGCTGCAGTACTAGCTTACAGCCACCAGGTGGCGCCTTGGCTCCTGGGTGGGGAGGGGGGTGGAGCCCAGTGTTTGATAGTGTAAATGGCTCTGGTGTTTCAGTTGCTTTTTCAGACCTGAGCATTTCAGGTACAGGGAGAAGGTTCCTGCCCCAAAGGGCTTACAGTCTAAATTATGCCTGATGTACTGAAGAGCAAAGCAACTTGTCTAAGGTCTAAAGCAGGGTTGTTATAAAAAGTGGGATTAGAACTTTCTTCTCTTACCTTAAACACTAGGCTGCCCCCCCACCCCCCAGAATGATCAGGGGCCTGGTGGGATGGCAGAGAGGGGAGGAGGCAAGGGAGCATCAGGGGACACTGGGGGGAAGGGGGTGACTAGAGTTTCTGGTCCTCTACAGGTGGAAAAAAATTCCGGCTCTCCTTTTCCCCTTGGTCCCTCCAAGGTATCTCTTAGTGTCACGGGCCTTCCTGGCCCCGACTTCTCTAAAAACGCACCACCAGTGCACACTCAAACCACTTACCATACGGGTGCAAATGGTCCCCGGGGAGCTGGGGTGGGGTGAGGCCTTGCCTATAGAGATCCGGGCCATAACCATTCTGATCCAAGGTTAGGAGCTGCTGCTGGGGTAGCCGGGCGTATGGGACCATCAGGGCTTCCAGCCCTTGTACACTGCTGCTGTCTGCAAAGCATAGGAGATAGGAGAAGGGACAAGAAAAAGACAGGGACACATCCTTAGAACCTGAGGCAGCTCAAACCTCTTCCCCATCGCACCCCCTAAAAAAATATCTTCCGCAGGCAGATTCCAGAGCATCATGCAATTATCACATCAACAAACAGGTGCCAATCTCTTTATAACAGACCACTGCAAAATGTCCTCGAATAAGCAAAATCTCCAGCAGGTACAAAAAATTTAGCTGTTAATATATGATGGTTAGAAGAACACATCCACAGCTTCCTCCTTCATTGCCACTCTGCAGTAAAAAAAAAAATTTATTTTGTTTCTTTTTTAACTAGCAGGACAGAGAAGATGTTAACTGGGAGGCCCCAGGAGCAGCTATGCCGAGGGCTCTGCCCTGCCTTTCCTCACCCTCGCTGTCCTCATTACTCTGTCTGCTGCTGCGGCTGGCCCCCCGGCCTGAGCCCAGGCGTTGGCTCCCCAGCTGGTCCGGGTCCTGATGCTGCTGCTGTTGTTGCTGTTGCTGCCGACGTGCAATCTTCTTCATCTGTGGGATGAGAGATAAAACTCAGGACGCCGGGAACAACAAAAGCACAATCTCCAAACTTCCAGCAGCAGGACTTTTTTTGTACAGATGTATTTATTGCCTAAGTTTTTGTACTCAATTTGGGAACTAAAAACAAAAAAAGTATTTGCTCTTCAGCTCTGTGCTGTGTTCATGCTTTACATGTATTGTTATTATTATTAACATTTGTATAGCGCTACCAGACGCACCCAGCGCTGAACACCTGACACAGAGAGACAGTCCCTGCTCGATAGAGCTTACAATCTAAAAATACAGACAGACAAGACAATTAAGGGCGAGGAAAGTACTGGGTGAGAAGGAACAAGGATAGGGGAATTGAGTAGTGGTTAGGAGCCAAAAGCAGTGGTAAAAAGGTGGGTTTTCAGCATAGATTTGAAAACAGGAAGAGATGCAGCTAGGCGTACAGGCTCAGGAAGTCCATTCCAGGCATAAGGTGCCTATATCAGAGTCACATCTGCTTGAGGTTCTAATGAACATCCGCTTTTCAGCTATCTGTGCTCTATTCATGCATTACGTGTTTGTGTCATTTCTGTGTGGGGCTGTAAGGAAGATCTGCCCTTCAGTTGTCCGTGCTGTATGCATAATTCAGTGTGATATCTGTATAGGAGGGTCTAAATGGCATGGCAGCACCCTTGCTCCCCACTCAGTTTGGCAGCGGGTAATCAGAAGGAACTTTTGAAACATTTAAACACTTAGGAACTTAGCTTGGTGTTGTGTTGCTTAAGAGCATGTAATTGTTAACATGGCACATTTTATGTGACCTGCAGTCAATGTCTTCTTTCAACAAGCTCCCCCCGAGGCTAGGGCAACCCCTCCCTCTCCACCCCCCACATGCCACATTCTTATACCATGCCAATTAAAGCCTCCTGCTCCTCCCACACTGAATTATGCAATGCATGTATGCAGCATGGGCAGCTGAAAAGCAGATCTTCATTAGCGCTCCATACAGGTATGAAACTGATACACAAACATGTTGCACAGACTGGATGAACCGTGCAGAGTAGATCTGCATCATTTACTGTTCTGAAAATTTGCACAGACTCCTCCAAACGTCTCCCCCGACTCCAGTTCTCTTTACCTTGGCTCTCTGATTCTGGAACCAGACTTGCACAACACGGACAGTGAGGCCCGTCTCTGCCGCCAGCGTCTCTCTCACCTGGGACAGGAAGAATGAAAAGAAAATAAGGTGGCAGAGGCCGGTCAGCACGTTCGCCTTCCCTGTACTTGTAAAACATGGCTGCTCACTGTGAGGATAGGAGAATGTGTACTTTTTCTGCTTTTCAGAGTTGTGGTTCTTTGTGAGGAGAGAAAGGTGAAAGGGGAATGAAGAAGAGCTTGGTCAACATATGCCCTTTCAGCATGGTCAATTTCAGTCAGGCTGGGGTAGTGAAATGGTGATAGTAGCATGAGATAGGGAATTGGTGTTAGAAGTGGGATCAGAACTGCTGACTGACCATCTCTGTTCTAGATCTTAATCAACCTCCCCTCCCTCCTCCCTGCCGAGGAGAGCTGGTGTTCTGCAGCCACCCTACCTTCCGGCAGGGCTTGGACGACACCTCGAAGGAGGCCTTAAATGCTCGACGCTGCTGTGTGGTCAGAATCGTGCGTGGGCGTTTGGACCGCCTGTGCTCCTTGCCTTCCTCGCTCCCCTTGCTGTGGGAGTGACTGCCGTCCTCATCCTCGCTCTTCACTGAAAGGGAAAAGGAGGTGTTAACAGTGCTGGGTGCCTCTATCCCCTCCCCCTTCCCACATGTGACGCTCTTATGGATGTAAGAGTGCATTGTGAGGCCAACATGATATAAGACAATAAACAGCCTCTGAATCGTGGTATTTAGACTCCAAAAGTCTTTTCCTCTTTTGAGGAAACCATCTATGGAAAAGGCAACCAAGTAATTCTCCGATTCGATATGTCAGCCTTGTTTGATGCGGTTGACCACACACTGCTACTTGAATGCCTGGATCAGATAGGAGTAATGTACTGTGTTCAAATGGTTCAGCGAATTCCTTTCAAATCAAAGCTATTCTGTCAAGCAAAACATCCAGCTTTCCAACTACTGGTCTCCTAACTGCAGATCTCCCATCTCACCTATCCTAATCAATCTCTTTATGTCTTCCCTTGCCTCAATACATCTGGGTCGTAATGAACTACTATTATCCTACACGGATGACATCCTGCTTCTCTGACCAGTGACAGCATCAAACAAAGACCCAACTCAGTCTGTAGCGAATGGTATGACTGCTGTTAGCACCTGGGCTCTGACCAATACATTGAAATTGAATGCCCAAAAAACCAAGCTCCTGCGGTTCCGAAATCAGGGAGTTGAGGTCTCATCATCAATATCCTTGACCAATGGTCAAATCTTTACAGTCGAATCTGAAACCAGAGTATTAGGGGTGTTTCTTGATTCTTCACTCACCTTCTCTTCCCATATTAACCAGCTAAGGAAGAAAACACGATTCAAAATGAGACAGCTACGTCTAGTCAGATCATTCTTCGACCAAAAAGCCATTGCTCTACTAGTCCAAATGTTAGTCCTACCTCACTTGGATTACTGTAACGTTCTATTTCTTGGTATTAAGTGTCAATATCAGAAAAAAACTGCAAAATCGTGCACAATACAGCTGCTAGACTAATATATAGATTGAACAGATATACAAGTGTTTCAACTCATCTTAACAAACCACACTGGCTTCCCATAGCAGAAAGACTCGGGTTCAAAACTGCTTGTTTAGTTTTTCAAATCTTACAGGGCTTCACCTCTGAACTGCTGACTAAGACCATTTTGCTACGTTTGGTCCAGTCTAACAGACAAACAACTAATGCTAGCATCACCATTTCAAAAGACAATTCAAGATCAGAAGATTTTCAGCTGTCTATTCCCCATACTTGGAGTCAAAATATGGAACTTTCTATCTATTCCCATCAGAACAGAAAACAGCTACCTCAACTTCAAGAACAGGCTATAAACCTCTCTCTTCTGAAAGACTACTTCATAACAATCCATAATGAATTCTACTTCCTAGTATCATCCATTATCCTTTCCTTTAATGTTTTTGGTCTCATGCATTACACCAATGGTCTCTAATGTTTCTCAAGCCTTGCACTAACACTATCTGCTTTTGTCTCACCTAGAATGTAAACCGCACTGAACCCTGGAAAGGGGATATTAGCGGTATAAAAGAATTGAATTGAATTTGAATCTTATGAGAATAAGAGACCTCCTGTCAATTGACCCCCCCCCCCCCCCCCCCCACACACACACACATGTTGAGAGAATGCTTTAAGGGTACAGAGTCTACTCTTATGTGACTTGTTTCCTAGAAAAAGAGGCTGGCCCTGGATTTGTGGCTCCCCCTGTGTCCCTCCCCCAGCTTCTTACCAGATTCGGTGAGGGTGGGGCTGACGGCGCTGAGCATTTCTTTTTCCTTCTCGTAGTCGCCACGACACAGGAGTTGCCCCTCCTTCAACACAAACTCATCTCCCCGCTGCAGCCGGCGTTCACAAGCACAGCAACGGAAGCAGGCCACGTGGTAGACGTGACCCAGTACCCTCATGATCAGCTCCGATGGAGCGATTGCCTGCTGGCAGCTGTTGCACTTGGTGGCGAAGAGCCTAGAGGGGGTGGGGTGCAGGGGTTTGGAGGAAAAGAAAAATGATTGAATAGTCTTGCTTAAATATGGAAGTAAAACGTGAACTGGATTTGCCTCTTGTTGACCTGGGTCAGATGACGACCCCCCCCCCACCCCCCACTAATCCTTGATGTGTTTGCCAAGTCATCCCCTGGTCCATAGGCTGATCCAGCCCTGCACATAGAGATGGTTCTAAACCAAAACTACATGTCCCAGTGGGCCATTGGGCAAAGCCAGGACTGGATCAGCCTGTCTGGTGGACCTGGGATGAGGTGGTTATGCTACCCTTAACTTACTCAATGCAGGATTAACAGCTCCCCTTGATTTAAAAATCAGGGGATTTGTGAATACTTTTATTTCTTCTTTTTTTAATTATTTAAATATGAAATAGTTAACATTTCAAATGTGATACAGTAACTCCATCTCAAATTAAGGAAATCTCCTAATTAATACAAAGGAGGTAACATAGCCCCACATAACAAGAAGAGAGAAGTGTCCTTACAAAGTAACAGTACTAAAGCAAGAAAAAAAATGAAAGAATCCTAAACTAATTCTTCTTTTGGGACCCTATAGTACCAGCCCGACTGTGTCCCAAAGAAATTAAATTATTAATGAAATCATCAAACTTTTCCCATAAGCAAAGAAGATAAGTGGATACTTTTCTCATGGTCTTGGTATGATTTGGGTTTATTGTGAACAGTCTGGGCTTGGTCGGTCCTTTCCTCGTCACCCAGTTTCCTCTGGGAATTTTGCTATGTTGGTACCTTTTGGTAATTTGTAATATTCAGGTATGATGGGTCCCTTCCTGGGAGAGCTTATAGATGAGATGACTGCTTCAGGGAGCAGGAGATGAAAGTTCGTTTCATTTTATTATAATTTATATTCTGCTTTTATCCACACCTGCCCATTGACCCAGAACGAGTGTTTTGGGGAAATAGAAAGTGCTGGTTCCTGCATGTAATGGAGAAAAATTTAGGGCTGACTCAGCCCAAGTGCGTAGGCAACCCGAGATCACTAGGGAACCATTGGGCACAGGTCCGAACCCTGTGCCATCTCAGTCTACATATGTTGTTACAATAACATGTACAATATTCAAAAAGCAAAGAATTAGAACTGTGGAGGGTGGCCATTTTGATTACCCACAATGCACTGTTGGGAGGGCATACAGTCAAAAGAATAGATAAGCAGATATTTGGGGAGTCATCCTCTGGAAAGGAGCAAAAAGATACAGGATGAGAAGAATGGTGCTGTGTAAAATTGACACCTTCCATCTTTTGCACACTTGATGGATACTGCAGAGACAAACTGGACCGGGAAGTGTAGGGTGGGTTTCATTTTTACCAAATAACCAGAACAATCATGGATGATGTTGGCTGGTAATCTTCCAGCCTCCGATCTAAAGAGCCCACATTCCAGTCTGTGCCATCCAGTGTCCCTTCGTAGTCACTTCAGCATTCAAGAGAATGAAGTTTCTTAATAAACTTATTTTGGGATATTTAGTCCTTCAGCCTTTCCAACAGTGCTCAAGGTGGCTTACACCATTATTCACATTCAGGTACAATATGACACATCATCCAAGGATTGACAGTCAAGGCTGTGGCAAGAGGGGATGAAGCAACTTGCCCAAAACTAGACAATGTATGATGGAGTTTCACATCAAGGAGAGCTGCCCTCTGCTCAGGCTGGGATCTTGTGTTCTCCATTGCCCAGGTACAAAATAAGAATCTGTATATAATAAGTACATAAGTATTGCCATACTGGGACAGACCAGAGGTCCATCAAGCCCAGCATCCTGTTTCCAACAGTGGCCAATCCAGGTCACAAATACCTGGCAAGATCCTGAAAAAGTTCAATACATTTTATACTGCTTATCCCAGAAATAAGCAGTGGATTTTTCCTAACTCAATTTAATAATGGTCTTTTCCTTTAGGCAGCCATCCAACCCTTTTTAAAACCCTGCTAAGCTAACCACCTTTACTACATTCTCTGACAAGCAGTGTTGGTAGGAGCAGAGGGATATCTTTAGCTCATTCCTTGCCATAACCCTTGGGTCACCCCATTTGGAAAATTCAGCTGGCAGCAAGTGCACATACAGACAGACACCAGAGACTGGGGGGGGGGGGGGGTGGGGGCAGTTTATTTTAAAAGGTCACTTCAGAAGGCCCCACTGCCCTTTTCTGGAGTTACTAAAGATTCTTTTGAAAACCCACTGTGTGTTCATCGGATAAATGAACAATATTCTAAATTACGGACCCCCTTCTCTAGCCCCGCAAATAAGAAAGGATAGAATTAAAGGGGGCTGAGATGAAGCAGATGTTCTAACCAACTCATTTAGATCCAGGACAAATGGGGGGGGGGGGTGCTAGTGGCTTATATGAACATTGGAGCTGGAGTATGGGGAAGTAATTAAACCAGGATAATGTAGGGCTGTTGTTCAAACACCATCACTGGGGAGGGTGATAAGGGTAGGAAGACAAGGCAGGGTTAATCCTATGGGCAAACTCCAGGGTAAAGGGGGGGGGGTGCTGAAAGACAGAAAGGGTGTTTTCCTGGCACAGGCACAGTCTTTCTTGGTGTGAAAATTGGGTTATGTGGGAGAAAATTGTTCCCCCTATCGAGTGATGGGATGGGGAAACAGGTAATGAGGGCAGGAGTTTGTCCTTAGCTGTGCCTCTGCCCAAGACATGCAGGGGGCCTGGGGCAGAAATTTGGGAGAAGTCATCAGAGCTTGGGGGCCCCCTGGCTGCATCCCTCCTATTTCCAGCCTTGTGGCTGCCATTGCACTGCACCCTAGATTTGAGGACCACCCTCCCCCTGATTCCCAGGTTCATCTGAGAAGCACAGGGGGGAAGGGGGAAGTTAGCTTTGCTACCTGAGCCAGGTCAGGCTGATCCATTCCTGGTTTTCTATGCACTCAATGAATCAAGCGTAAATTTTGATTCCACAGCCCCCCCCCCCCCACCTTAGAAATAGTAGGGATTCTATCTCCCTGCATGTGCTGCAAGCAAAACACATCTTTGACCTGGGATGAAGTGGCCAAACCTAACAGGTGGGAGAGAAGAGAGAAAGTGCAGTGAATTTGGGTTGTACCTGATTTATATATGTACCGTGTGTCCCGCCCCCCCCCCCCCAAATCACAACTCAATTACAGGCCCCAAGCGACGGCCCTGCCTCCAGCCCTTGTAGCTTTGCGTTAATCGCAGGCAGCACGCAGCCAACATCTCATAAACTGAGTGTCAGCTCTCATTACACAAAATTAAAATTCTGAGCCCCCACCCCACCCCCCTTTCACCGTCAGGAATTCCTAAAGAGGTAGTTTTTAATATCACCAAAATCCAGTTAAGTCACTTTGATATGTCTGATGTTGCTGTAGAAACAGGAGACCCAGTGCGGGTTCCTGCAGCTGAGGGGGGAAGGGGGGGCGATGAATTCAAGCTCTGTTTCTGAGAACAGAACAAGTGCTGAATGTTCCTGAAAGCCTCTCTGGTATTTTCAACCCCTGCGCTATCTGCATTTTGCTGGAGTCTCCTCTGCGATTTTCAGCCCCCACACTCCTGCACTATTTGCATTTTTCTGTAGCCTCCTCTGGTATTTTCAGCCCTTCACTCTCTACATTTATTTTATTTATTTATTGCATTGTACCCCACATTTTTCCACCTATTTGCAGGCTCAATGTGGCTTACAGAGATCTGTTATGGCATTGCCATTCCAGGGTGTCAGATACAATTGGTGATGCAAAGAGATTAAGGAATGTTAAAGAAGTTTTAAGAAAATAGATATAGAAAGATGACTTTCAAACTGGGGTGGATTGGAATTGTACTGGAATGAAGAAAGCTGGAAGTGAGGTGAAGGATGGGGGAGGAAGTAAAGCCCCATATCTCTAGTATTGCAGTGGGATGCGGGGGATCCCTCCTGGTTTTTTTTATATAGTCCCTCTGTTATCATTCTCTTAACAGCACTTCAAAGGGACTTGGGAATGATAGGGTACGTTTTGTTGCTGTATGAACCCTTTAATCCCTTATGCTGATCTCTCTTCCTTCACATCATACCTTATGCTACGAGTTTATCATGTTGGGCAGAGTGGGTCTTTACCTGCCGTCATCTATTATGTTACTATGTTCCTGAGAGTCTGGGCTCCATGATGTAGAAAAGACCAGACTTGAAACCCATCAATAATCTCAGCAGCTGAAAAGTTCTCTGAGTCCTGCACGGACCTCAGCATCAAAATTAATCCCTCTGTGATAAAAGAAGTGGTGGGGGTGGGGATAGGGGGGGGGGGGGGGTTGGTGTTTGGGTGGAAATCACAGAAGTGGGGGGGGGGGCTGCCTTTCTTTTCACCTGGAGACAGACGGACAGATGGGGTAAAGAGGGAGAGAAGGGAGGATATCCGGGTACCATGGACAGCGACAGACGATTGTCACCTTGTGTCCCTTACAATCACAAGCAGCCATGGGCAACAATAACAGACGGTGTAAGGGGGGGGGGGAGGGGGCATGTAGCAGGTGGTGATTGAACTGGACAGTAAGGACAGGTGACATAGAAGCACAAAGTAAAGCCCCCTGACCTTAGCCGACATGACCCAGGGAACCGGAACGAAAACAACTTTGCAGTTTTGCAAAACTTCAGATGATGATACCACAGAAACCCCTTCTAGTGCAAGCAGTGATTCCAGGTCACTAGGACAGACAGATCCAGTCCGGGTGTGCCCCATGCTGGAATTTTGTAGTTCTGGGACCCTCAAAACCCAATGCATGTGAAGGAGAAGTGAAAGTGATTTCTGTTATCAGGTAGACCCTAATCCAGGGGGTGGAAAATGATGAGGAATAGCATCGACATTTTCTTTTTCATGACCCTCAATCCTGGCTGAGAGACCCAGAGGGTTGGAGAAAGCTCAGTATGTGGAGGAAGGGGAGGGGAAAGTGTGAGAAAGCCTGTCCACACCCCAGGAAACTTACGGCCATAGCGTAGAAGGGCTGCACCGTCTTCAGCCTGACTTTCTAATCAGATTCAGGTTGGCCATGGTCAGTTTTTATCCTGGAATAACTCACAGCTTTGCAAGTGGGGGATAAGCCACCCAGATTCACTCCGGAAAATGTGTGCCCTCTGCCATCTGGAATGGACAGTCTAAGGAGCATATCTGAGTGTCGAGATACTGGATGCTAAAGTGCACCTGAAAACTGCTCACAGTGCCCTTCCGTCATCTGTATGGAAAATGCTTTCATGTTACAACAAGGTAGTACGCGACATGCTCTGATCAGAGAGTAGGTCTTCTTTATACCATGCACAGGATGACATCCAGACCAGAGGGCAGGTCTCCTTTACACTGAGTATGAGATCACTGCTCATACAGAACGGGAAATGGGATGGGGATTTGATATACCACCTTTCTCTGGCTACAATCAAAGCGGTTTACTTATTATTTAAGTAAATTTAAAACGAATTGGAGAAAATGTTTCTTCACTTAATGTGTAATTAATCTCTGGAATTCGTTGCCAAAGAATGTGGTAAAGGTGGTTAGCTTAGCTGGGTTTAAAAAAGGTTTGGACGGCTTCCTAAAGGAAAAGTCCATTATTAAAATGGGCTTGGGGAAAATCCACTGCTTATTTCTGGGATAAGCAGCATAAAATGTTTTTTTCTTTTTTGGGATCTTGCCAGGTATTTGTGACCTGGATTGGTCACTGTTGGAAACAGGATACTGGGCTTGATGGACCTTTGGTCTGTCCCAGTATGGCAACACTTATGTACTTATTATATACAGATTCTTATTTTGTACCTGGGCAATGGAGAACACAAGATCCAAGCTTGAGCAGAGGGCAGGTCTCCTTGATGTGGAACTCCATCATACATTGTCTAGTTTTGTGCCGTCTCCAGAGTGGGATAGGGGGGATGAAGGAGAAACACATGGTCTGGCAAAGTCCCCTCTCCTCCACCCCCAGCCTTTATTAAAAAGGGGTCAAAGCCATGACCCCCACGGTGCACCTTTCTATCTCTTGTGCAAAAATAATGCATAATGTTATGACTACTGTTGACTTTCCTTTGAATGAAATATTCCCCCCCCCCACCCCCACTACACAGAGCTCCCCCACCCCAGAATCCTTTTCAAGCCTGCGGGAATGAGGAATATTAGAGCACCAGGAATGAGGGAAGCATATGAAGGCTTCATCTGGAGCCCTGGGGTGGGTTAAGCCCCCCTCCCAACCAGCACTGATATTACAACACAAAGCCCCCCCAGCTTTAATCTGATGAAGGCTGTTATTACATTTCTCAGACCTTTTGCTTTTATTAAAATTTCCCAGAATTCGCAGAGCCAAGGCTGCTCAGCTCAGAAACAGAGAAGGGGGGTGGTGGTGGCAGCTGGTGGATCCAACTCCTGACTAGAACTGGCCGTGTGCACACACGTATGGGTGTCTGTCCTGACTCTCTTCCCCCCCCCCCCCCCATTGGATGATGTCCTTGTGCATCTGTCTCTGTCTCCATCTGCTTTGTAACCCCCCCCACCCCACTCCCGGTGATGCCTAGTGTGATCCATGTCATCCCTGAAGAAGGGGGGTGGCATTTATATTAGCGGATGAGATCACACATGCACTGGGATTCAACTGGTCCAAAGTGGGTAATAACCCCAAGGATACACAAAACCCCCCAAGCACGAAGGAATGGCCCAGTGGTGAGAGCAGGGGTTCTCCACCCAGTCCTGGAGACACATCTAGCCAGTCTGGTTTTCAGGATATCCACAATGAATATGCATGAGATACATTAACATGCAATGGGGGCAGTGCATGCAAATTTAGTTTATGCATATTCATTGTGGATAGTCTGAAAAACTGAGTGGCTGGGTTGAGAACCCCTGGGTTTGTGCAACTGGCTGTGAACCAGACAAGACAGAGTTCAAATCCTAGCACTTCTCCTTGGACAAATCACTTCACCCTTCAAGAAGAAACTTAGATTATAAACCCTTTGGGGACAGGAAAATACCTGATTGCAACTTGTCTGGTCATAAAATCTGGTGACACCTGTCCACTCCCTAGAGGATTGGGTCCCCTTTTCCTCCCTCATCCCACTCCTCCATATCATTCCTTTAGTGTCAGTAGGAATACACAGTTCCTGCTCCCTAGAGCTTACCATCTCGCCAAGCACCTGTCCATCGAAGCCTGGCTCCAATGTGTTCCTTCCTACCAGCTCATCAATTCAGCTGGATTTTCTGCGCTTCTAGGAGTGATTACAATTAATATTCTCCACCTGGAAAAAGCTCCTTATCTGGTAGCTAGGGGTGATATTACCCAGCCTGATGGTATCCCAGTCCAATATCCGGTTCATCAGTTTCTCATATCCTGTTTGCCTGCTTGAATTCAGGGGTTGTCAAAGAGAGGGGGAGGGGGAAGAGTCAGAGATAAGGAGGAGGCAGGGGAGAGAGAGAGATGGAGGGAGGGAGGGAGGGAGGGAGGAAGCCATAGGAATGGGGTAGAGCAAGACAGAGACTCTGAAGGAATAGGAAGGAGAGAGGGTGAAGGTAGGGAGACAGGAGCAGGGGGAAAGTGAAAAGCGAGAGGGATGAGTGAAAGACCTAGGCACGATGGAAATGAGGAAACGCATGAGAAAGAAATAGAGGGGAGAGCTGGGAACGAGAAGCGATATGGATTTTTTTTGTGTGTTTCAGGGTTTATACCCAGAGCAAGGGAGAAGATCATTAAACAGTCATCACAATTATTCAATCACCATTTAATGAGGAAATAGACAATAAAAAGATTAGATAGAATCCAGGATCATTTTGATCAAGGATGGGGGCTTTCGCTTGGAGCAGACTTCCTATGCAAGAAAAAAAATCTGCATCGCCTACGAGGCTGACTGGAGGCTACTTGAATGGGAATGGAAATGTTACCCATCCCCAATGGAATCCAACCCTTACCCATCTGTACCTGCTAAGATTCATTCCATCTCTACCCATCCCCACAATGAATCCCCTCCTGCTAAGATCTATTCCAACACCTCCTGTCCCCACCCCACCCCTACCCGCAGGAGTCATTCAGGTCTCTCTGCCGTCACTTACTATGTTACTTTCTTGCAGCCCTCTGTTTCCTCCCAAACCCAGCAGCCTTCCGTGGCTTTTTCTGGATGGTATTCACTATTCAACCACGGTATTCAATGAGTGTTCAAAGCCTCAGTATGGTGTCACCAGAGGTTTTGACTACATTCCCACGGGAATCCCACGGCACCTTCTTCCATCCTCGTAGGAATCCCATGGCAACTTATTTCATACCCGCAGGAATCCCGCGGGTTCCGTAAAATCCCCATTTGCGTGAAACAGAGCAAAAACTCACCCACACACACTCAAGAGAGTCAGTGGAGGGGCCGGGGATTAGAGTTCAGGGACAGGCAGATAAGCTAACATCTCTGAGATCACACACTAAGAGTCAGTGACAGAGCCGGGGATTAGAACTGAGGTATGGGGAGATAAAGTGACGCAGTCAGTGACAGAGTCAGGGATTAGAACTGAGATACAGGGAGATAAAGGGACTCACCCTGAAGTCTCACACGGTGTCAGTGACAGAGCCGGACATTAGAAATGAAGTATAGACACAGGGAGATACAATGAATCACCTCCGAGGTTACACTTGTAGAGTTGACTGTGTTTGATCATATCCCATTATGTCAAAGAACCAACCTTAAAAATAAGTACAATGGCTTTTTTTTTTCCAGAAAGCAAATTTCAAATATATGAAAGTAAATTGCATTTAATTACCCGAAAGGGCTAATTTGCAACTCATTTCTCTGTCAGTGTTAACAAAGTAAGGGACAGAAAATGGATTGAAACCACAGGGCTGGATTTATTAAAACCACTGCTGAGGATATTTGCATATTTACCTAATTTTGCCACGATTAGGAAACTGCTACTGTTTAATTTCCTGGGGTTGCTCGGAGATAGGTGCGACGTGAGTCAGCCCTGCTTCCATCGCTCAAGATAATTAAAAATGGCCAATAGTCCCTGTGAAGCTATCCAATGCAGCTTTTGACTACTTATCGCTTGAGCTGAATTGTGTCAAAACAGGGCTAAAGTGAACTTGAGAACACAACGAGAATCGGAGAAAAATAGGGTGGGTTGGGTAGAGACATCAAGTGATCACATAAGGCACATTTTACTAAGCTGTTTAAGTGAAATGTGCACCTAACACAGTAAAGTGGCTAACGCAGGACGCACTATAGCGTTTCGCGGTTGTCTTGCCACGTGTGCACGTGGGAGCTCTTACTGGTTAGAAAACAGGTGGTGGTAAATGCCCCCACAGTAATTCTTAGAAACGGCAGTGTGCTAAGGAGTAGCCTAGTGGAGGAGTAGCCTAGTGGTTAGTGGCAGTGGACTTTGATCCTGGGGAACTGAGTTCGATTCCCACTGCAGCTCCTTGTGACTCTGAGCAAGTCACTTAACCCTCCATTACCCCTGGTACAAAATAAGTACCTGAATATATGTAAACTGCTTTGAACGTAGTTGCAAAAACCTCAGAAAGGCGGTATATCAAGTCCCATTTCCCCTTCCCTATTTGAGATTCTACATGGAATGTTGCTACTATTGGAGATTCTGTTGCTACTATTGGAGATTCTACATGGAATGTTGCTATTCCACTAGCAACATTCCATGTAGAAGCCTGCCCCTGCAGATCAGCAACGCAGCCGCGCAGGCTTCTGTTTCTGTGAGTCTGACGTCCTGCACATATGTGCAGGACGTCAGACTCACAGAAACAGAAGCCTGCGTGGCCGTATTGGTGATCTGCAAGGGCAGGCTTCTACATGGAATGTTGCTAGTGGAGGAGTAACCTAGTGGTTAGTGCAGCAGACTTTGATCCTGGAGAACTGGCTTCCATTCCCACCGCAGCTCCTTGTGACTCTGGGCAAGTCACTTAACCCTCCATTGCCCCGGTACAAAATAAGTACCTGAATATATGTAAACCGCTTTGAATGTAGTTGCAAAAACCTCAGAAAGGCAGTATATCAAGTCCCATTTCCCTTTCCCTAATGGCAACATTTGTGCACATTACAAAAGATTCAGAAAATGCCCACTAAATGCAACGCATTATCAGTAAACCAATATTCCTATGTCATACCCAGCTTAGTAAATGATTACTGTATTATATAGTTTTGGGGGTTTTTTTTCTTTTCTTCTTTTTCTTCAGACCATCAGAGGTAGACCCAAAGTCACTTGTTAATCACCATATCACTATTTATATATGGTGACAGGGTTCATACCCTTCTCGTCATTGGTCACTGATGTTTATATATTCATAACGTTCATATTTTTATAAATTTTTCTATTTTCAAAGATCTCTTATATATATATATACATAAGGAAATTAAATGAACATTTTACTTAGCTTTTATAAATCTTGATATCATGTCAGCTGAAAGGTGGGGCTGCATACAGACACGTGTTTCGGCAGCAAAGCTTTATCAAGGTATGCCCCTTTATGTCTCAGATCGAGTACCCACTGTTCAAGCTCTGTCAGCCCCACCTTTCAGCTTTTGTAAAAATATGAATGTTATGAATATATAAACATCAGTGACAGATGACAAGAAGGGTATGAACCCTGTCACCTTATATAAATAGTGATATGGTGATTAACAAAAGACTTTGGGTCTACCTCTGATGGTCTGAAGAAAAAGAAAAAAAACCCAAAACTATATAATACAGTAATCATTTACTAAGCTGTGTATAACATTTGTGCACAGCCATTAATAGAAAAAAAATAGAAAATTGAGGTTACTACTACTACTACTTATCATTTCTATTGTGCTACTAGACGTTCGCAGCGCTGTACACTTGAATATGAAGAGACAGTCCCTGCTCGACAGAGCTTACAATCTAATCAAGACAGGACACGTAAGGGATAAGGACAAAGGGTAGCAAGATTCCATGCAGAATCCCAAAGAGTAGCAAGATTCCAGAATTCCAAAGGGTAGCAACATTCTGTGCAGAATCCCAAAGAGAAGCAATATTCTATGCAGAATCCCAAAGAGTAGCAAGATTCTGGAATCCCAAAGAGTAGCAACATTCTGTGCAGAATCCCAAAGAGTAGCAACGTTCCATGCAGAATCCCAAAGAATAGCAAGATTCTGGAATCCTAAAGAGTAACAACATTCTGTGCAGAATCCCAAAGAGTAGCAACATTCTGGAATCCCAAAGAGTAGCAAGATTCATTTCTATAGTGCTACTAGACGTATGCAGCACTGTACACTGAACATGAAGAGACAGTTCCTGCTCACCAGAGCTTACAATCTAATCAAGACAGTCAAACAGGACAAGTAAGGGATAAGGACAAAGGGTAGCAAGATTCCAAGCAGAATCCCAAAGAGTAGCAAGATTCCAGAATCCAAAAGATGACTACTACTACTACTTATCATTTCTATTGGGCTACTAGACGTTCGCAGCACTGTACACTGAACATGAAGAGACAGTCCCCGCTCGAAAGAGCTTACACTCTAATCAAGACAGACAAACAGTACAAATAAGGGATAAGGGAATTAATAAAGTGGGAATGATAAATCAGACATGGGTACCGAAGAAGTGAATAGGAGTTAGGAGTTAAAAGCAGCATCAAAAAGATGGGCTTTTAGCTTAGATTTGAAGACGGCCAGAGATGGAGCTTGACGTACTGGCTCAGGAAGTCTATTCCAGGCGTTTGGTGCAGCAAGATCAAAGGAACAGAGTCTGGAGTTAGCAGTGGAGGAGAAGGGTGCAGATAAGAGAGATTTACCCAGTGAACGGAGTTCCCGGTGAGGAGTGTAGGGAGACATAAGAGTGGAGAGCTATTGAGAAGCTGCAGAGTGAATGCACTTGTAAGTCAATAAGAGGAGTTTGAACTGTATGTGGAAACAGATAGGGAGCCAATGAAGTGACTTGAGGAGAGGGCTAATATAAGCGTAGCAACACTGGCAGAATATAAGTCAGGCAGCAGAATTTTCAACAGATTGAAGGGGAGAAAGATGGCTTAATGGGAGATCTTTGAGAAGCAAGTTGCAATTATCTAAGCGGCAGGTGATAAGAGTGTGGATAAGGGTTTTGGTATACTTGGGCCTGGATTCCTGCTGAGATTTCAGGTGTGAAGAGGTAGATCTGATTCTTATAGCCGTGGTAAAAATGGCCTTAGCATGTGGGAAAGACCCACATACAAGCACATTAAGGCCACTTTTTACCGCAACTTAGTCAAAGGATCCCTTAGAGTCCAAGAAAGAAGGACCCGGAAGGGATGTGGGAACTCACAATCAGAGAAAGATAGATCTGGTAGAGATCTCAGGAGATCATCTGGAATTAGAGACAGAAAGAGCTGGAAGGGTCATCAGGAACTTATCTAGAATCGGAGAAAGATATATCTGGTAGAGATCTCAGGAGATGTCTAAAATCAGAGAGAGAAAGAGCTGAAAGGGACATCAGGAGCTCATCCAGAATCAAATAGGGCTGGTAAAGACCTCAAGGAGACATCTAGAATCAGAGATAGAAAGAGCTGGAAATGACATCAGGAACTCATTTAGAATCACAGGAGAATAGGACAGGTAGAGATATCAGGAATTATCTCAAACTGAAAAAAATAAGGCTGGTACAGACCACAAGGCCATCTAGAATCAGAAAAAGATAGGGCTGATTGAGAGCCCAGGAGATCAGCTAAAGTTCACGAAAGAAAGAGCTGGAAGGGATCTCAGGAAATCATCTAGATTCAGAGTTGGAATAGATATCAGATCACCTAGAAAAAACTGGAAAAGATATAGAAAATTATCTGGAATCAGAGAAGGATAGGGAGGTAAAGACATCAGGAGATCACCTGGAGTTCAAGAAAGATAAAGCTTGAAGGAGCATAGGACCTCATCTAGAATCAGAGAAAAATAGGGTTGGTAGAGACCTTGGGAGATCTTTTAGAGTCAAAGAAAGAGCTGGAAGGAGTATTGGAACTCAACTAGAATCAGGGAAAGAAAGGGCTGGTGGAAACATCAGTCCAACAAAGAAAAAGTTGGAAATGACCTGAGAAAATCATCTAGAATGTGAGCTGAAATAGATATCAGGAGATCACCTAGAATCCAAGAATGAAAGAATTGGAGGGATATCAAGAAGTAATCTAGAATCAGAGGAACACAGGGCTGGTAGAGACCAGGAAATCAGTTAGATTCAGGAACAGATAGGGCTGATTCAGGAGATCAACCTACACTTCAAGAAAAAAAGAGCTGGAAGGGACCTCAGGTAATAATTTAGATTCAGAGCTAGAACAGACATCAGGAGATCACCTGTAATCCAAGAAAGAAAGACCTGGAAGGGATGTAGAAACCTGTCTAGAATCAGGGAAAGACAGGGCTGGTAGAAATGTCAGGAGATCACCTATAATCCAAGAAAGAGCTAGAAGGGACATAGGAACTCATCTACAGTCAGAGAAAAATAGGGTTAGTGGAGACCTCAGGCAATCATCTAGAACAAGCTGGACGGGGCATAGAAACTCACCTAGAATCAAAGAAAGACCAGGCTGGTAGAGACCTCGGGAGGTTGCCTACAGTCAAAGAAAGATTGTGCTGTAAGGGACCTCAAACAGTGATCTAGAATTATAGCCAGGAAGGACTTGGAAAGATATCTGGAAATGATTCTCTGCTTCTACATAGGATCACAAATCACCTAACCCACCATAGATAGCACATCTGTAGATCCCACCATCTCCCTCTGTGTCTCCTCTGGGACTTCTCTGATCTACCTTCCGCCTTCTGTGCACCATGCAGCCTTTCGATAGTGAGGTTTCTTTGTCCTCATCCAGGGAAGTGATGCTCCCACATTTTTAGCTATTAACTTAGTTTTGACTCCTCTAAGCACAGCCCTAAAGGAATGGCCATGATTGGGACCTAGTGACCAATTACCTCAAGCTGGGGAGTTATGGATTTCATGGGAAAATGAGAAGCCTGGGTGTCACCCCTTCCCGCTGTGGTGGGGGCCAAGAGCTAAATCAGAACTGATGTTTGAAGCAGACCCTGTCTTCCTGGCCTGTCTTCTGCGGGGAAACGTGATCAGCACCGTACCGAGGGCTGTACAAGCAGCATGGCCAACAGGGTGTAGATATAGAGACCTGCAAAAACCGCTTCCAGTCCATCGTCTCCTCTCATCCTCTCAATGACAGTGGAGAAGTGAGTGGAGTGGGGAGGGAGGGGGGCATAAGTGGCTGAGATGCACAGGGCACAACTAGAGTTTGATACATCCTGAGCATGCTTATAGCATGTCTTTGGCCCCCCCCCCCCCACACACACACAATTCTCCGTGGTAGATATCCTCCCCTTAACAAAATATCTTCATTAAGTATGGAAGTACATGAAGGAGGGTTGGACCAGAGCGAGGTTCTAATTCCACCCTGTCTCTTTCCCTCTTCCTTCTCTCCCTTTCTTTCTATTTTTCATCCTTCTATTGTGTATCCCTCCACTTCATTCTCTCTCTCTCTCCATCTTCCTGTCTGTTACGCTCATGCCCTCCACTCTTTTTCCCTATCTCTCTCTCACTTCCATTCTTGTTCACCTCTTTCCTCCTGCCCGCACTCCCTATGCCTCTCTCAGGTTTCTATAATAACACCCCTCCAAATTATTTTCTCCTGTTTTAAGTGTGTGTGTGTGTGTGGGGGGGGGGGGGGGGAGGGGGCGGGAAGGGGGGTCCAGGTTCCCAGTTTTGTTGAAACAAATACCAGTTCTTGATTCTTCCTTGTCAATGAAATTAGGCTCAAATTAAGTTCCGAGTCTTGGTTGCAGAGCCCTCTGGCACGTACAGCGAGGTGGAGGGGGGAGAGTGTAAAGGTCCCATTCATCACTGTCCAATCAATTCTACCCATTACCCAGTGCCCCCCCTCACCCCCATCGGGATAGAGCCACTTAAAATTAACACCTTCCTTCCTTTGTTTTAGATGGTGACAGTGACAGATTTGGCTCCTTCTAACAGGGAAAGCAACTTCGGAAAACATTCAGGGGAAGATGCAAAAAACTGTGCGTTACAGCCATTTGCAGATGGCTGAACGTGGCTTCTAACGCAAACTTAATGAGAAAGTTGTGCCCATCCACCCAATAAGCTAACCATATGCAAATTTGAAGTGCGCGGAACTTGTGCACAGAAGGTTCTGCATCGAAGGCAGCAAGCTCTGTGCACATGTCTGAAGGTGCTGTCACACATTTGTACATATGCTTGAATTTATTTATTTATTTATTAGGATTTCTGCTGGAATGTGAACATAAGAACATAAGAGTAGCCATACTGGGTCAGGCCAATGGTCCATCTAGCTCGGTATCCTGCTTCCAACAGTGACTAATCCAGGTCACAAGTACCTGGCAGAAAGCTAATTAGTAGCAACTTTCCATGTGGAATCTCAAAAAGTAGAAACATTTCATGTAGAACCCCAAAGAGTAACAAGATTCCATTCAGAATCCCAAAGAGTAGCAACATTCCACATAGAACCCCACAGAGTAGCAGATTCCATACAGAATCCCAAAGAGTAGCAACATTCCACGTAGAACCCCAAAGAGTAGCAACATTCCACATAGAACCCCAAAGAGTAGCAACATTCCATTCGGAATCCCAATGAGTAGCAACATTCCATGCTACCAATCCTGGGGCAAGCAGATTATGGACTTTTCCTACAGGAACTTGTCCAAACCTTTTTTAAACCCAGATACGCTAACTGCCATTACCACATCCTTGGGCAAAGAGTTCCAGAGCTTAACTATTCATTGAGTGAAAAAATATTTCCTCCTATTTGTTTTAAAAAATATTTCCATGTAACTTCCTCGAGCGTCTTTTTAGTTTAGGAATGAGTAAAAAAAAAATCAATTTATTTCTACTCGTTCTACAGCACTCAGGATTTTGTAGACCTCAATCATATCTCCCCTCATCCGTCTCTTTTCCAAGCTGAAGAGCCCTAACCTCTTTAGCCTTTCCTCATACGAGAGGAGTTCCAGCCCCTTTATCATTTTGGTCGCTCTTCTTTGAACCTTTTCTAATTCTGCTACATCTTTTTTGATGTGAATATCGGCATCAGAAAAAATTTATTGCACGTAGATGGGGGAATTCTATATATGGCACCGATTGTTACGTGCTACAACGTTCTAATGGATGCAAGGCACAGAAATGGGGCAGAAATGGCAGAACTGCGCCAAAACACACATTCATCTATTTACAGAAAACTGCCTCCATGTTTCCACGTGGATCTGCAAAAGGAATTTAGCCAGGGGAGTGGAATGGGAAGGTTAGGGGCGTTTTTGAATTTCCAATGCTGTTCAACAAGGGGTTGCAACACAAGTGTCTTACTGCATTTTTTGAGCAGATTCTCAAGGTACTATAAAAACTAGATCTACTTTATCAGCAACCTTTGGTCAGAAAAAAAGATAAATCGTTGGCTCTGAAAACATTTTTTTTCAAAAGAAAGATTTAATTTATTGTGGAGCCAAGATTAATGTGTTTCTAGATGTGGCTAAAGCCACTCAACTTAGACAGAAGTTAAGCTCTGCTTAACACAAGACTATCTGTACTTCAGGAAGTAGGTTAAAGCTTGGCTCTTCAACCAGACCTTTAATGGAAGAAGTAACTAACTCGTTAGTCTCACTCACACACGCACACAAGGAGTGACACGGGCTGCACATACTGCAGCAGGACATGTTTATCCACTCCTACCCTAGCTGAGATAATATTTAACCATCTCTCTGACCTCATGTGCACCTTTCTTTAAATTAGTTACCTTATTTTCTGACTCCTCTTACTCTCTTACCTATCTATAGGTTCCATCTTTGCTTATACCCTATGCATTCTATTAAAATGTTCTATTATGTATTGTGTTGACATTGTACGTAGTAACTATTGTTCCAATATATTTCTTAACTCTCTCTGCTTTTCTGTTTGTTAGTAGTAACTATGCCATACTTTGTATTGTTATTTGAATATTTTTTACTACAGTAATTGTCTATTGGTCATATCCTCAATCATTGAGGACTTAAATATAAACCAACCTATGCATCCAGCTTCTCCTTTATAAGCACGCAACTATGGAATGCACTACCAAACGCCATGAAAGCAACGCATGATCTATTAAACTTCCGGAAATCACTAAAAACTAACTTGTTCAAAAAGGCATGCCCTAATGACCCAACTTAAATGCCTTGACCCTGCAACACAGCGAAACTAATACTCGAACTGGACATAACTTAACCCTTCCTCCTTATTCCCTAAGATGTCTGTCGCACACGAACCTTACTACAATATCACTCTGTATCTGTCATACTGGAATTGGCGATCACCACCACGGTACTATGTAAGCCACATTGAGCCTGCATATAGGTGGGAAAATGTGGGATACAAATGCAATAAATAAATGTTTCATTTATTCTTACTGTATACCGCCTTGAATGAATTCCTTCAAAAAGGCGGTAAATAAATCCTAATCAATACATTAAAAAAAAAAGTTAAGATTGAATGCCAAGAAGTGCAGAGTGATGCACTTGGGGTGCAGAAATCCAAGAGAGATATACCGGATAGGAGGGGAGAGATTGGTAAGCTCAGCTCAGGAGAGGGATCTTGGGGTGATGGTGTCTGAGGATCTGAAGCAGGGGCGTAGCCAGACACTCAAGTTTGGGTAGGCCTGGACCCAAGGTGGGTGGGCAGAACTCCACCTTGTCCTACAAGTGATTTGGTTTCTCCCTCTCTTGCCTGCATGCCATATAGTCTTTCAAACATCCCCTCTCCCCCATATACCTTTTAAATAGCAGATTTTCACCGGCAGCAAACAGTTGTTGGGAGTTTTTGGCTGGTGGGGCTTGGGGTCCCTGCCAGCCACATTATAGGTATGCTGCTACTTGGTGGGCCTGAACCTAAAGTGGGTGGGCCTGGGCCCACCCCAGCCCACCCTTGGCTACGCCACTGATCTGAAGGTGAAGAAACAATGCGACAAGGCGGTGGCTGCGGCCAGAAGGATGCTAGGCTGCGTAGACAGGGGCATAACCAGCAGAAGAAAGGAGGTGTTGATGCCCCTCTACAAGTCATTGGTGAGGCCCCACTTGGAGTACTGTGTTCAGTTTTGGAGGCCGTATCTTGCTAAAGATGTCAAAAGACTGGAAGCGGTGCAAAGACAAAAATGGTATGGGATTTACATTGCAAACCGTACGAGGAGACTTGCTGACCTGAACCTGTATACCTTGGAGGAAGGGAGAAACAGGGGTGGCATGATTGAGACGTTCTAATATTTGAAAGGTACTAAACCGCAAACAAACCTTTTTCCAGAGACAGGAAGGTGGTAGAACTAGAGGACATGAATTGAGGTTGAAAGGGGGCAGACTCAGGAGTAATGTCAGGAACTATTTTTCATGGAGTGGGTGGTAGATACCTAGAATGCCCTTCCATGGGAAGTGGTAGAAATGAAAATGGTAACGGAATTCAAAAAAGGCGTGGGGTAAACACACAGGAATCCTGATTAGAAGGAATCGATCCGAAGAAGCTGAGCGGAGATTCAAAAGCAACACTGGTGATTGGGAAGCAAAGCCAGCCCTGGGCAAACATTTACAGTTTGCTCTCTGATCGTGGCTGGACAGATTCAGCTTCAGAAGTTGGAGAAAAAGACCAGTGCTGAGCAGACTTCTATGGTCTGTGCCCTAATTGTGGCTGAATAGATCTGGAAGGACAGGAGTCAAGCTTTTCTGGGGCTTTGACACTAAATTCAGAAATTTTAGAACAAGGGCAGTGCTGGGCAGACTTGTACAGTCTATGCCCTGAAAATGGCAAGGACAAATCAAGGCCAGGTATACATATGAAGTATCACATCATACCATATGTAAGGAGTTTAGGTTGTTGGGCAGACTGGTTGGCCCATACAGGTCTTTATCTGCCATTATCTACTATGTTACTATGACCTGTGAAACGATATTCACACACACTGGATAACTGCTATGTTTAGCCACTGCACTCTGCATTTTCCTGCAGTCTCCTCTGGTATTTTCAACCCCTGCACTCTTTGCATTTTGCTGCAATTTCCTCTGGTATTTTCAGTTCCCGCACACTGCATTTAGTTGGTCTCTCCTCTGGTATTTTCAGCTCCTGCATGCTGTGTATTTTGCTGCAGTTTCCTCTGGTATTTTCAGCTCCGTACATTCTGCATTTTGCTGGTCTCTCCTGTGGTATTTTCAGCTCCTGCACACACTGCATTTTGCTGGTCTCTCCTCTGGTATTTTCAGCTCCCACACACACTGCATTTTGCTGGTCTCTCCTGTGGTATTTTCAGCTCCCGCACACACTGCATTTTGCTGGTCTCTCCTCTGGTATTTTCAGCTCCCGCACACACTGCATTTTGCTGGTCTCTCCTGTGGTATTTTCAGCTCCCACACACTCTGCATTTTGCTGGTCTTTCCTCTGGTATTTTGCCAGAGTTTTCTTTGGTATATTGAGCCCCAAACCCTCTCTGCATTTTACTGGAGTGTGCTCTGGTATTTCATCTCCTGCACTCTCTGTATTTTGCCATTTTCCTCTGGTATTTTCAGTTCCTGCACCCTCTGGATAGTGCTGGTGTTTTCTCTTGCATATTAATATACAACTCCATTTTCATCATCTTTGGAGGAAGGAGATGATATTACAGAATACCCTCCTGGCAGCATCGCCTCCCATAGCCATCCTGCCCCCAGCCAGTCTTCCTCAGTCAAAATATTTGCTCTAAGTCCTGGAGAACTGTTAATGCTTAGCATAAATCTTCCTCTCCAGAGATCTCTCTCCTGTCAAGAGGGAAAACAATCCGGGTTACCAAAGCCCCTTCTCATGCGCTGCTTAATGATTAACTCTGGGTGCAGAGCCCATGCCAAGCTATTTAGTCCTGGCTCAGTCACCCAGAACTCTCTACACAGGTGCCAGCATCCCAGACTTCCCCCCTCCCTTTAAAATCTTGAGTTTTGTTTGTTTTTTTTAACAGGATAATAATTAGGGGAGCTGAGGTCCTTCTGTAGAAGTCTTATGCGGACCTGGCTTCAAATCCAATATGAAAGTTATGAGATTGGGTTAATTCCTTTTTCTGGTCCATTTGACGAACAACTGAATGTAAGCAACAATGCCCTCAAAACTTAGTGGCTCTTTGGCTAGAGGCAGATTCAATACTGGTAGCCAAACTGGTTTTTATGGTGGCCAATGGATATCTGCCAGGGCACTTCTGAAGCTCTGGTGGTCATTCATCTATGGAAAAACTGGTAGCCAAATCTGTTTTCATGGTGGCCACTGATCACTGGATTTCTTCCACACTGCAGGGAATCTTTTGGAGGGGGGAAGCCTTCAGCAGACCTGAAATGCCACTTTCCAGCCCTGAACAAATAAATCTTTTTTTTTTTTTGTTACATTTGTACCCCGCGCTTTCCCACTCATGGCAGGCTCAATGCGGCTTACATGGCGCAATGGAGAGTTAAGTGACTTGCCCAGAGTCACAAGGAGCTGCCTGTGCCTGAAGTGGGAATCAAACTCAGTTCCCCAGGACCAAAGTCCACCACCCTAACCACTAGGCCACTCCTCCACTCTTCAGACTATATGCCCAGTTGGCCAATAACAGACACTGTGAAAATCTGGGCTATGACTATATTAAATTCTGTGCCATTTAGACTGGTTAAAATCCCTTTTGTTATGCACTAGGTCAGTACTGCAGAGAGACTGTGGATGAGGAAGCACAGGATGTGTTGTTTGCAGAATGCATGTCTTTGGACAATATTTTCAATCAGTGTTTCCCAACCCTGTCATGAAGGCACACCTAATGGGTCTGGTTTGCAGGATATCAATAATGAACATGCATGAGATAGATTTGCATATATATGCAAATCTATAATGCATATTTGAAAACCCAATTAGCTTGGTGTGCCTCCAG
Source organism: Microcaecilia unicolor (assembly GCF_901765095.1). NCBI lineage: Eukaryota > Metazoa > Chordata > Amphibia > Gymnophiona > Siphonopidae > Microcaecilia > Microcaecilia unicolor. Next base: position 200,235,633 of record NC_044033.1, on the reverse strand, counting down.
AAGAAGGTAGGGAAGCACTGGGTTAAGCCATTAGCCAGTGACACCAGCTGTCCAGAAGCAGAAAAAGCATAAACGCATCTTGAGCTTCACCATACATTGCCACCCCGCAGCAAAGGTATGTATTTAAATAATCTTAACTTGCACCTCCACAAATAAACCTCAGTGGAGAGAGAATGTATGCCTTCCAGTCCAAACTCCATTCTGGTTGTGTTTAGGGGTCTGAGTGTGACCTAAGTTCTTATCTGCTCCATTTATTCTGCTCTTATTATTTTTTGAGTGTTGTTTTTGCAGACACGGTGAATCAACCTCCACCATTCCCTTTCAACAGCTCACTCCCCCGCTTCTTCTACAGAGTTATAGATCCTGCCTAGGAGTTCCTAGGAACTATCCTCGGGGCCATGGAGTGGGATGTAGGGGAGTGGCTGGAATGTGAATTATTAGCTTGTCTCCACGGCTGACTCTCAATGTGTGACCTCAAGGGGAGATGCTTTATCGCTGCCTGCTTCAGTTCTAATCCCCTGCTCTGTCACTGACTCTGTGTGAGTCACTTTATCTCCGGGTACATCAGTTCTAATCCCCGGCTCTGTCACTAACTCTGTGTGTGTGATCTCTGTGTGAGTCACTTTATCTCCGGGTACCTCAGTTCTAATCCCTGGCTGTGTCACTGACTCTGTGAGTCACCTTATCTGTGGTTACCTCAGTTCTAATCCCCGGCTCTGTCACTGACACTGTGTGTGTGACCTCTGTGTGAGTCACATCGAGGCATATTTTCAAAGCACTTAGCCTCCCAAAGTTCCATAGAAACCTATGGAACTTAGCCTCCCAAAGTGCTTTGAAAATATGCCTGTTTATCTCTGGGAACCTCAGTTCTAATCCCCGGCTCTGTCACTGACTCTGTGTGTGTGACCTCTGTGTGAGTCATTTTATCTCTGGGAACCTCAGTTCTAATCCTCGGCTCTGTCACTGACTCTATGTGAGTCACTTTATCTCTGGGTACCTCAGTTCTAATCCACGGCTCTGTCACCAAGTGTGATCTCAGGGTGAGTGACTTTATCTCCATGTGCCTCAGTTCTAATCCCCGGCTCTGTTACTGATTCTCTGTGGGTGATGTCCAGCATTTACTTTTGCCTCCGTTCTAATCCCTGCCACTGGCTCTGTGAGGCTGGATTAGAAGTTTAGAAGATACTTTGCAATACCACTTCCTTGGAGTACACTGATGTGTCTCACAACAACTTTCACAGCCTGGGTATTTCAGTTGAACGGAGGGGAGGGGAGAGGGAACAGCAGCCAAGAAAAAAGTGCACAGAAATGAGATTTTCACATCTACATAGATTATTTTGCAGCAAAAATCTTTTGGTAGAAAAAAGCAGGATGCAAAATTTGCACCCATGAGCCACTGTCCAAGGGAAGGCATGCACCAATTCACCTTTGAAAATGAGCTCCAGGGTCTGTGAGCATCCACTTTCCACCCTTAAGGGCTGTTTGAAATGCCCACATATAGGGATTTCTGATGGCCGGGTAGAATTTTAGGTCTGAAGTGGCACACTTGTGCAGAGCCCCGTGTAATGAGGTGGAATGCCAGAGCAGGCCACGGGAGTTAAAATACCGAGCATGAAACAAGCCGCAGGAAGGCATGAGGGGGAGTGAAGGTGATTAGACGTCTCAGGAGAGCAGGCTGCAAATTGCGAAAGCACCTCTCCTTTAACTTTACATAGAGACCTAGAGGGAAAGGGGGAAAGGCAGGTCTCCTTCAACACTACATACAGACTTGGAGGGGAAAGGGAGAAAGGCAGGTCTCCTTCAACACTACATACAGACTTGGAGGGGAAAGGGGGAAGGCAGGTCTCCTTCAACACTACATACAGACTTGGAGGGGAAGGGAGAAAGGCAGGTCTCCTTCAACACTACATACAGACTTGGAGGGGAAAGGGAGAAAGGCAGGTCTCCTTCAACACTACATACAGACTTGGAGGGGAAAGGGAGAAAGGCAGGTCTCCTTCAACACTACATACAGACTTGGAGGGGAAAGGGAGAAAGGCAGGTCTCCTTCAACACTACATACAGACTTGGAGGGGAAAGGGGGAAAGGCAGGTCTCCTTTAACATGACACACAGTGATTCCAACCCAACATTTAGGCAGGTCTCCTTCAAAAGCAGCTGTCACATTTGAGAGGTGAAAGTGGCAGGACTTCCTGGGATGCTATAGGAGAGGGAGGCCAGGGACAAGACAGGAACCTGAGGTAGGGCAGAAGGTGAAAGGGAGGGTATATGAGGAGGGTAAGGGGAGCAGACCCCCTGCCAGATCTGTGATTCAGGCTGCCTGGGGCTGAGAGATTGGGAAGAGGCATCCCACGCTTTGGCAATCCGTCCAGGCAACTAACATCAAAGCCAACCTTGTCTTGAGGTCTTGGGCATCCACAAATGCTTTTTCATCTCTTAACCAGCACCCCCTCACCCCCCCCCCCCCCCAGCCAGACACTCCTTCTGAAATTTTGAAGTTTGATAGACTCACGTGGATTCTTTACACTAGAGCCAAAACCCATGGCTTTTAAATAACACCGCCTGAGACAGAACAAACAAGGGCATTCAAAGTCCACCCCGTCTGCCTGGCTTTTGTTTTATGACTAGGAGAGAGTCAATTCGCTTTATCTCTTCAAAGCTGAGCAACAATTATACTTCAAAACAAGATAGGGGCCAGCTGTGCTGCTTTGTCATCAGAAGCAGCACCCTCCTCCTCTTCTCCCTTCCAGACAAGCCTAAATTAGGAATACAACATGAACCATTAGAGAGAGAGGGGAAGAGACAGCAGCACTCTGAGACATCCAGAGTATGAATATAGTATGAAGAACTGCAAAGAGACTTCAGGGGAGGGGAAGACTGAACTAACTGGAGGCATGAGTACAATGATAAGCGAATAAAGATGAGTAAAGAAAGGCAAATATGAAATAAATGATATTTTTTCTGGCAAAAATAAAGGGGGTGGGGTCTCTGATTAAGACAAGGAGAGGGTGGGAGAGGTGTGGCAGGAAGGCAACTTTGCAGACAGGTGGCAAAAGGAGGCAGTGTATTTATACTGGCCCAGTACCAAGTGGAAGATTAAAAAAAGTCTCCAATCCCAGTTCATAGAGTGACAATCACCTTTTGCATGAACATTTCTGCTACAGATTAAGACATAGGTCCATCCTTTGAATCTGACCGCAGTTGCTGTGCTGGTTCTTCCAGAATGAACTGAGAGTCAAGGGGGTTCCTGGTGTTCTGATCCCAGTGGTACTTCCCCCCCCCTCCCCAATATGTGACTTACCCTGCACCTCAGATCTTATCCCTGACTCTCTTTATGATGTTGGGGTGAGACTGTGAGTCACTTTCTCTCTCTGTGCCTCAGCTCTAATCCTCGGCTCTGTCCATGACTTCCTGTATCTTGACCTCAGAGTGAATCAATTTGTCTCTCTGTGCCTCAGTTCTAATCCCAGGCTCTGTCCATGACTTCCTGTATCTTGACCTCAGAGTGAATCAATTTCTCTCTCTGTGCCTCAGTACTAATCCCCGGCTCTGTCACTGGCACAATTGTGACCTCAATCACTTTGTGTGCAATTCTAATCCCCAGCTCTGCCCCTGACTGTGTGTAACCACAGGGTGAGTCACTTTATCCTCCTGTACCTCAGTTCTGATCCCCAGCTCTGTCACTGATTCTCTCTGGGTGTGACCTCAGGGTGAGTTAATCTACCCGTGTGAGTCACTTTATCTCCGGGTTCTAATCCCAGGCTCTGTCACAAACTCTGTGTGACCTCAGGTGAGCCACTATATAATCAGGCTCATTTTCAAAGCACTTAGCCTCCCAAAGTGCTTTGAAAATATGCCTATATCTCTCTGTGCCTCAGCTGGCCTTATTATAACATTATAGATGCTTACACAATACATATCAGTGCATAAAGAAACAGTTAATACATTTTGATTAAGCTTCTTTGACCTAATAATTTATTTAAAATAAATATATCTTTGGGAGAATTAACCTCCAATCCAGTACATCCCTTCAGTTTAAGTTTCAGACACTTGATACCTTCCAGAAGCATGGATCAGGGTGACCCTCAGGTTTATCTATAAAAGTTTCTCCCGGTGTGAACCATACTGGTAAGACCTCCCTCATGGTCACAGTAAACCCTGCTGAGTTGGTTATACAGAAAGACATCTGACAGCAGAGAGCAGACCCCAAATTCTTTGATCAAGGTTGATGAGGGTAACAGGACAGTCAGCGCCTTCTTCATGACAAGATAATTGGCAACATTTGTCCCCGTAGCTTCCAGTTTGCCGTCCTTGCTGGAAAAAAATGGTTCTATCAATTCAATCACCCTACCTGCCAGGAACCATTTTTTTTCCAGCGAGGACAGCAAGCTGGGGCAGATTTTGGCATTTATCTTGTCATAAAGAAGGGGCTGACTGTCCCGTTATCCTCACCAATGTTGATCAAAGAATTTGGGATCTGCTCCCTGCTGTCGGATGTCTTTCTGCATAACCGAATCTGACCCCTGTAAGCTGCCTAGTTAATGCCACTGGGCTGGTGTGTGGGATTTATGGATCTGGAGGGCCAGGTTAATCATTCCTCCTGGTGCTGTCAGTGAACCACTTCAAAGTGAACAAGTACCTAGTTGAAGTTCTGACTGTACGCTCCTTCTGCATTCCTCTACAAAGCCGAGATTCCTAGTAAATATATTTCTCGTGTCCTCACCATGTCCAACCTGAAGCTGTGAAGAACCTATATTATGAAATTATAGTATGAGCTGGAAATAAACTGGTCTGACCCAGAACAGGAATCCTTATGTTCCTGTGATTCTTGAGCTCTACCAATGAGTGTTTAATCATGTAATCCAAATGAGAGAGGAAAGCAAAGCATATTTTTCAATTCCTGAGTCCATCGTATTTGGAAACAACATCCTTCGATTTATCCAGTGCATTCGACATGGTAGATCACAATATACTAACCAAACTACTGGACAAACTTGGAATCAGTGGAAATATCATTAATTGGATGAAAGGATTCATCACCTCAAGATCTTACCAAATTAAATCATCCTTTGCTATCTCATCCTTGGTCTCCAGTTTGCGGTGTACCTCAAGGATCCCCTTTATCACCGATTCAGACATGGTCTTAACCCTTTCATTTACGCTGATGACGTTACCATATTCATTCCCTTCAAATCAAATCTAACAGAAATCTCTACAGAATATCCATGGGCATGAACATCTTAACCTCTTGGGCCAATGCCTTTAGGATGAACTTGAACAAAGAAAAAACACAATGCCTAATCCTCTCATCTCAACACTCCGTGTTCCCACCATCCAATCTTACCACCCCGACATTTCAATCCTCATTTTTGACAATTTGAAAATCCTGGGAGTGACACTAGATAACCACCTTTTGCTCGGGAATCACGCTACATCCACCACAAAGAAAATGTTCACAATGATGTGGATACTGAAACGCGTAAAACCCTACCTACCTCTGAAAACATTCCAGAATTTGGTACAATCCACGGTACTTACGCATGTCGATTACTGTAACAATATTTTCTTAGGCTGCAAAACCCACATCCTGAAAAAACTTCAAACTGCCCAAAACACAGCAGCGAGACTCATCTTTGGCAAATCACGTTTTGAGAGTGCAACTCCTCTATGTGCAAAACTTCACTGGCTCCACATCAAAGAGCGAATCAACTTCAAGGCCAACACACTAATCCACAAAATTATCCATGGGGAATTTCCGGACTACATGATAAACCTAATTGACCTCCCAACAAGAAACGTGTCTATTTCTTCGCGAAATTACCTCAACCTGCACTACCCTCAACTGTAAAGGACTCAAGTACAAAACCTATTATGGATCCAATTTCTCCTTCCTAGGCAGCCAACTCTGGAACGCCTTCCCTAGACCTATCCGATCAATCTATGACCATCTTCCATTCAGGAAAGCACTAAAAACCCATTTATTCAAGCAAGCCTACCCAAATGACCCAGACTAATCATATGAACCCATCTACCTAACATATACCGAAGAGACAACGACATTGACCCAGACCATATCTCCCACCTGACCCACCTCTCCATTGCCTATCTCTACCTACCTATCTATTCCATTACTATGTTACACCTAATTCTTACTATACCCAACAATATTCTGTATTCCCTGTTACTATGTAAGCCGCATTGAACCTGCTTTTAGTGGGAAAGTGCGGGATACAAATGTAATAATAAATAAATAAAATAAATCCCCTGAACCCTCCAGTTCTAGAGGTGACAGGGTTTGTATCCCTGTGTCGCCCCTGAACCCCCAGTCCTAAAGGTGACAGGCTCTGTATCCCTATGTCCATCCCCTGAACCCTCTAGTCCTAGAGGTGACAGGTTCTGTATCCTTGTCTCCATCCCCTGAACTATCCAGTCCTAGAGGTGACAGGCTCTGTGCCCATGTGTCCATCCCTGGACCCTCCATTCCTAGAGGTGACAGGCTCTGTGTCCCCGTGTCCATTCCCTGAACCCTCCAGTCCTAGAGGTGACAGGCTCTGTTTCCCAGTGTCCATCCCCTGAACCCTCCAGTCCTAGAGGTGACAGGCTCTGTGTCCCCGTGTCCATCCCCTGAACCCTCCAGTCCTAGAGGTGACAGGCTCTGTACTCTGTGCTACATCCCTCACACTTCCATTGTCAGTTTCTGCTTGCCTATAGATGCCTGATGGCACTGATACAGGTGAGGATGGTGAAGTTCTTACTTTTCGTAGTCCTGTTTGCAGTACAGTTGACGCTCCCGGCTGTAGCAGGTCCCCACCAGTGACTGAAGACAGGCTGCGCACTTCACACAGTCCTCATGCCAACTCCTCTCATTCACCCGCAGCAGGAAGCGGTCGCAGATGGGTTCCTCACAGCCTGCACACATCTCGCGAAGCTTGGTGTCTGACCCTGGAGAGGATATGAAAGTTATTTAATGGGGGCGCATTGGCTCGTAGTCATCCCTTAATCACTTGTTTCTCAGCAGCAGATAAACTGGGGACATGGGAAAGGACATCTGCCCTTCTCTTAAATTGGGACCAAGTCTTAAAGGAGACCTGCCATTTCTTTGGGTGAAATCAGTGTACACACTTTTGAAGGAGACCTACCCTTTCCCTTAAGTCGGTAACCCTGCAAAACTAAAGGAGACCTGTCTTTCCCTCCAGCTTGGATCAGCATGTGCCCTGTTAAAGCACAAGGTTAAAGGAGACCTGTCCCTTTCTTCAGCTTGGAATCATCACCTAGTGTTGAAGGAGACTGTATATTTTTTTTTATTCAGGCTGTAATCACATGTGGATTGGAGGGGGATGGCTGCTTTCCTGAGCTGGAGAAGACTTTGAAAGTAAGCAGCTAAGTTTAAGCAAAGGGGAAAAGAAGCCCCATAAACCACATTAAACTAAAATGTGCATCTGCAAAATGAACAGATAGCCTCACCTTATCATCCCATTCATCTGTGGCCCTTCTTCAAAGGGTTCGGAGCGATAGCCGGCCTCGGAGGGAGTGAAGCAGCGCTCAATAAATACTTTTCTAAACCGCATGGAGATGGTGCGTTCAAGATTCTCCCTGTGAGAGGTCATGCTGTGACCCTCTCCTGAGGTATTGCTCATGCCAGGAACATAGCAATGTTTGCAGAGAGTTGCTTCATCTCCCTGGCTGGAAGCTCTCAGGAGCAGGGGGACAGGGATGCTACGTTTCTTCTCCTGTACCGATCATGGTAATACCCAGCCCAGTGCACTTTTGATACAGAAGTCGGAGCCTGATTGCTCAACTTTCACCAGAACTTCTGTATTATTTTGTGGTCTTACTCCTGGTCTCCGTTTTGTCTAAATATATGTCTTTCTCTCTCAGGCTTTTCATTTGGTTTAGAATAAAGCTGTCCGTGCTGTATTAATGCTTTACATGAATCAGTGTGATGCCTACATGGGACTCTGGTGAAGACCTGCTCTTCTGTGCTGTATTCATTTATCAATATGACGCCTATATGGGAATCTAAAGATTTGTTGTTCCGTTTTGCGAGTCACAGGAGATTATATGGTTAACTGATACCTCATTGTGACCTGAGACAGGCTGAGTTGGTCCTGGCTTTGCCCCAATCCATACAGGGGAATGTAGCTCTGATTCTCTTAAGTAACCCGGCATCTTGCAGGAACCCCAAAGTACAGGGTGATGAAGTGACTTCCTCCGAGGCAGAGCTGGTGCAAGGATGGTGCAAATCCACCTAGGCAAACTTCTACCCTTATACCACCCCTTAATTAACTTTAAGGTCCCTGGCTAGAGCCCCCCCCCCCCAAATATGGATAATTAAACTGAAGAATCATGATCATCACACAAACATCCTACAAGGTTAAAATATGTGCTGATGGTTCTTAAAGTTTGTGTGACTTCTCCCCCCCATAAACTGCTGTCCTAGGCAATCACCTAGTCTCTCCTAATGGCCACACTGGCCCTGCCCTGAAGTCACTCATACATTCAACGTGTAATTAAACTCTGGAGTTCGTTGCCAGAGAATGTGGTAAAGGTGGTTAGCTTAGCGGGGTTTAAAAAAGGTTTGAACAACTTCCTAAAGGAAAAGTCCACAGACCATTATTAAAATGGACTTGGGGAAAATCCACTGCTTATTTCTGGGATAAGCAGCATAAAATGTTTTGTAATTTTGGGGGATCTTGCCAGGTACTTGTGACCTGGATTGGCCGCTTTTGGAAAAAGGATACTGGGCTTGATGGACCTTTTGTCTGTCCCAGTATGGCAATACTTATGTACTTATGGATTAGAACCATCGGACAGGGAGAGATAGTGCTTTGCAGGTCTGACTCACCGAATCCCAGGATTGCAGGAGCCTGCTGCAGACAGGAGCGTGTCTCCTCTGTCTTCATCCTTCTGCAATTGAAACCCCAAAAAAGGACAGCTGGGTGCTGAGTAGGTATGATGGAGGCCCACACTTTTACAGCTGGGGAGGAGAGGGAAAGAAAAATATACAATTGTTATTATTGAATTCAGCAGCAGCCTGAACTCAACCAGAACGTAAAACTGAAAATTCACCCTCAGCTCAGCCACTTGCATCCCCAGCCAGGCCCCCCCCCCCCAGGGCAGAAGTGGGGGATACAGAATCAGAGCAGACTCGATCCAGTGATTATAGCAGCCTGTTTCCTCATATGAAATTAGCTTTTCCCTGTTGTGAGAGTGGGAAAACACAAGATAACACTCCTCATTCTCTTTAGCCCAGAGATCAAAATGCGGTGGTGGAGGGGGGGGGGGGGGGTTGAATAAGTCTTCTTCCCTCACTCTGCTGCTAAGGAGGATGCCTGTGACTTGGTTTCTAGCCTGAAATGCAACCAAAGCGACCCTTTAGGATAAAAATGAAACCACAATCCTGCTCGGAAGTGGAGGAGTAGTCTAATGGATAGAGAAAAACACTGACAACAGGGAATCCCAGCTCAAATCCCACTGCTGGTGCTTGTAATCTTGGAAAGTCAATTAATTCTCTTTTGTCTCAGGTACAAACTTAGACTGTGAACCCTCCAGAGACGGAGAAATACCTTCTGAACCTGAAAGAGCTACTGCTAAAAATAAAAGAGTGAGCAAAATCCAAATAAAAGGAAGCCAACTGGAAAACAGCCAGATTTTGATAATTAAACTCAAAAATCATGATCATTTTACAACAATTCTATTTAAAAAACTGTCCCCTATCCCTGATATGTCCTGTCTGTTCTAACCCTTATCCCTTACTTGTCCTGTCTGTCTGTCATAATTAGATTGTAAGCTCTATTGAGCAGGGACTGTCTCTCCATGTTCAAGTGTGAAGCGCTGCGTACGTCCAGTAGCGCTATAGAAATGATAAGTAGTAGTAGTAATATGTGCTGATGGTTCTTTGAATTTATCTGGCTCTCAGGATCTATCGCTTTGCTTTGGCTGCTGCTGCTTTTTTTCCACCCTGCGGAAGCTCTAGGCAACTCCCTAACATTGCCTAGTAGTTAGAGCTACCTTGCTCCCTTCTTCCCCTCCCCCTCCCTTTTACTGGTATCAGATGTATTGAGCAGGTCTCTCTCATTTTCCATTTCTCTCTGTCTCATCCAGGCTCTGCACCCTTCCCTCTAATTTGGTTCACATGAGGTCCAATAGGAAGTTCTCCCGTCTGGATTCAGGAAACTTTCCTGGCCTGAAATTTCTACAGAAAGTGGGTTTAAGAGAAACAAATCAGCATGTATCTCTTTTTCCCCTCTCTCCTTCCTCCTTTTCTCCCCCAGTCTTTCTCTTTTCATTGTCTTTCCCTCCCACTCACTTTCTCTTTCCTGTCATTTAACCCCTTAATGTTCACAGGTGCATAGAGAGTGAATAAGTACATAAGTATTGCCACACTGGGACAGACCAAAGATCCATCAAGCCCAGCATCCTGTTTCCAACAGTGGCCAATTCAGGTCACAAATACCTGGCAAGATCCCGAAAAAGTTCAATACATTTTATGCTGCTTATCCCAGAAAAAAGCAGTGGATTTTCACCAAGTTAATTTAATAATGGTCTATGGACTTTTCCTTTAGGAAGCCATCTAGACCTTTTGTTAAACCCCGCTAAGCTAACTGCCTTTACCACATTCTCTGGCAACAAATTCCAGAGTTTAATTACATGTTGAGTGAAGAAACATTTTCTCCGATTCGTATTAAATTTACTACTTTGTAGCTTCATCGCATGCCCCCTAGTCCTAGTAATTTTGGAAAGAGTAAACAAACAATTCACGTGTACCCGTTCTACTCCACTCATTATTTTATAGACCTCTTATCATATCTCCCCTCAGTCATCTTTTCTCCAAGCTGAAGAGCCCTAGCTGCTTTGGCCTTTCCTCGTAGAAAGGGGGGGGGGGACAGGAGACCTGCGGAGATTCCTCTGTCTATCCCGGGGGGGGGGGGGGGAATCAAATAATATTAACTGCTCTGGGCACTGAAGGCAGAGGAGTTCTGCATTTCTGAACAGAGTTACCATATTGAGGGGCCCCTTTTACTAAAGGGTTGATGTGCGGCAACAGACTTGTTGCACGCCAATCTGGAACTACCGTCAGGCTACTGCAGGAGCCCAGCAGCAATTCCCAACCCCAGCGTGCACCATTTCCAGCGGTACAACAATATTTTCTATTTTTATAGTGCTGGTGATTACATGTGTGTTGCCTGGTTACCACCAGGTTAGCACGGGAACCCCATACCGCCACCTCAATGAGTGGCGATAAGAGCTGTTCCCCCCAAATGGCCGCACGACAAGTGGGGTTTTTTTGTTACATTTGTACCCCGCGCTTTCCCACTCATGGCAGGCTCAATGCGGCTTACATGGGGCAATGGAGGGTTAAGTGACTTGCCCAGAGTCACAAGGAGCTGCCTGTGTCTGAAGTGGGAATCAAACTCAGTTCCTCAGGACCAAAGTCCACCACCCTAACCACTAGGCCACTCCTCCACTGTTGCTACTATTTGAGATTCTACACATGGAATGTTGCTATTCCAACATTCCATGTAGAAGTCGGCCCTTGCAGATCACCAATGTGGCTGCGCAGGCTTCTGCTTCTGTGAGTCTGACGTCCTGCACGTACGTGCAGGACGTCAGACTCACAGAAACAGAAGCCTGCGCAGCCTTCTACATGGAATGTTGCTAGTGGAATAGCAACATTCCATCTAGAATCTCCAATAATATCTATTTTATTTTTGTTACATTTGTACCCTGCGCTTTCCCACTCATGGCAGGCTCAATGCGGCTTACATGGGGCAATGGAGGGTTAAGTGACTTGCCCAGAGTCACAAGGAGCTGCCTGTGCCTGAAGTGGGAATCAAACTCAGTTCCTCAGTTCCCCAGGACCAAGGTCCACCACCCTAACCACTAGGCCACTCCTCCACTTACTTCACAGCCATTTCTTTTTGAGAGAAATAAAAGAAAGCCTTTTACCCACTGTGGTAAAAGGGGGCTTCAGTGCGTGTTAAAAAAAATGCGCACTGACACTAGCACAGGCCCCCTTTTACTGCAGCTTAGTAAAAGGACTCCTGAAAGAAGGTGAATGGCAGGTCCGGAACCCACCCCTTTAATGGGGGGGGGGGGCAAGCTCAGTGGGCTAGGGTTCGGGCCTCAGGCTCCTGATCGAGGATGATTGGATTATTAGTGTTTTTGAAATGCTGCTCGGGGGTGGGGGGGGGGTGACTTCCAGGGGAGAGTGGAAGGGAATAGCAGTGCTGGATTTAAGGCCCCCCTGAGGACCAGGATCCTTGCTTGCCCACCCTCCCAACCCCATACGTTTTCACTGTGTCCGTGGTGCCTTCAGTTATTTGCTTTGTCACAGTTTGGGAGTGGGGGTACCCAAGCTACAGCCTGGGCAGGTCCTTCTGAACAGGGTCTCAATGTTCACCAGAAGGTGAGCATTGGGCCACAGCTTAATACGGGCGTAGAGGTCAACATCTACAATGTTTGGCCTTGCTGCTATGGCGGGTAAAAAAATTGTACTTTATAATATTTGGCTGAGACTCCTTGCTGTAAAATGGCAGGTAGTCAGTCTGGTAGTTCTAAATAAGTACATAAGTATTGCCATACTGGGACAGACCGAAAGTCCACGAAAGCCCAATAACCTGTTTCCAAAAGTGGCCAATCCAGGTCACAAGTACCTGGCAAAATCCCACAACAGTACAATACATTTTATGCTGCTTATCCTAGAAATAAGCAGTGGATTTTCCCCAAGTCCAATTTATACGGTCTGTACCCTGAAAAGGACAGGTACAAATCAAGGTAAGGTATACACAAAAAGTAGCACATATGAGTTTATCTTGTTGGGCAGACTGGATGGACCATGCAGGTCTTTTTCTGCCGTCATCTACTATGTTACTATGTTATGTAATAGCTTACGGACTTTTCTTTTAGGAAGCGTCAAACCTTTTTTAAACCCCGATAAGCTAACTGCTTTTACCACATTCTCTGGCAAAGAATTCCAGAGTTTAATTACATGTTGAATGAAAAAATATTTTCTCTAATTCATTTTAAATTTACTACTTTGTAGCTTCATTGCATGCCCCCCTAGTCACTTATTATTAAAACCAGAGCTAGAAAAACATCACCACTAAACAAAGCTGCTGCCTGTTGTTTAATACCAAGCAAGTTGTTCTGGTCTCAATTATTTACATAATCATATCTGTATTATCCTTGCATCTCATTATTATAATTTTAAGGGCGAGTAGGGGGTTGAGTCTTGTGTCCCCGTTAATGTCTGTATTCAATTATCCCCCCTTGTCTAGAGGACAGCTCTGTAACTTCCATTTAGAGAACCCACATGAGAGCTACAGCTAGTGATAATCCATTTCAGTATATGTGAGCAGAGAGGGTGCAATCCTATCTTTAATCAAGGAGTGTCCTCAATACACAGGAGAACCTTGTGAACCTCCTAGAATGAATTGTGCAACCTTCAATTATTCCTGGGGTCCCAGGTTGGGTTTCCAGGTCCCAGTTCTCTGTTGAATGCCTTTTTCTGGGACTCTGGCCAGGTAAATGTGAATAAATCCTGGCTGCCTCTGTCCTGAAAGGAAGGGGAGACAGGCTCCAAGACTAGGAAGAATTGAATGAAGAACCTTATCGGTCTGTCTGTCCTCTACACTTTTCTAAGATGCAAAAGTGGGTGAGGGGATAGTGGGGGTCAAGATCCACAGGATGTACTCACTGGTATATATATTTTTTCTATCTGGATAGCACCCTCCCCAGTCTAACAAGCAACAGTTCAGGCTTAGGAACCCCCTCCCTTTCCACAGATCCCAATGTGTGTGTGTGTGTGGGGGGGGGGGGGGGGATAGGGAAGAATGGAGGAAAGGCCAGGAGTAAAGGTGTGGGACAGTGATAGACAGAGAGAGTCTTAAGCTCTCTGGGGCAGGGTCCTCCTGTGTGAATGTGGATTGTGTGCAGGTTGGATAAGAATGCAAGGCAGAAGGTGGGCAACCCTCCTCCAAGAACTGCCAGGATGGGGGTGTCTCGTAAGGGCTTTCTTCCCTTGCTGCAGATGTGAGGGATACCCATCACATCTGACTAATGGGTCAGCACAATGCCAGAGACATGCAGCATACAGGAGGGGAAGGTGGGATTGATTGGAGGGGGTGGGGGAAAACAGGTGTAATGTCCTCCTGTGTCTCATCCTTAATTCTTTCCCTTCCTCGGTCACTTTTCCCTTTCTTATTGTCTCTGCCTCTCTTTTTCTTTTTTCTAACTTTTTTCCTGTTCTTTTGTTTGTCTCTCTCATGTCTGGTCTCTCCCATCTATCTGTTATTCATTCCTTTTTATTGTTCTCTTCTCATTTGTCTCTTGTGTCTATTTTCTTCTCTCTCTCTGTTATTCATTCATTTTCCTGTTCTCTTGTTTGCCTCTCTCATGTCTCTTTTCTTCCTTCTATCTTGTATTCATTCCTTTTTACTGTTCTCTTCTCAGTTGTCTCTCATATCTATTTTCTTCTCCTCTTTTAGTCATTTTTTTTTCTTGTTCTCTTCTGGTCTCTCTCATTCCTCTTCTCTCTCTCTCTCTGTTATTCATTCATTTTCCTGTTCTGTTGTCTCTCATGTCTCTTTTCTTCACTCTCTTTCTCTCTGGCTGTTATTCATTCCTTTTTACTGTCCTCTTCTTATTTGTCTCTCTGTCTCTTTTCTTCCCTCTCTCATTCATTGCTTTTTCTCTTTTCTTCTTTCTCTCTGTTCGTCATTAATTTTTCCTGTTCTCTTCTCTTTTTTGTCCCTTTCCTAACCTCCTTCCCCAATCCCCCTTTATCCGCTCCTTTCTCCTGCCTCCTCCCCCCCCCGTCTTTTTTTCAAATTGCTGATCCTCTTTTTTTTATTGCAATCAAAAGCAAAGCGGAAAAAAAAAGTTTGCAAAAGATTTCCTGCAAGAAAATTAATAATGGTAATTACATCAATTTTAAATCTATAATTTTAGAAATATTATTCTTCAATGTTTTAACTTATTACAGAAATAACCTCCAGTTACCCTCATACCATAAGAGTAAAAACACGAGAGAGTTTCCCGATAAAGCCGTGTTTTATTAGGTTTTTGAAGCGTCGGGGTTGGAGGGTATAAGTTTTGTCCCTGGTGAAAAAGGGATTTTATTTTCCTAACAAAATTTTAATTTTGTTCAGCCTATTAAAAAAACACATAACAGAAAATCTCAGCCCGTTTTCTTTAAATCTTGTACAACGTTTTTACCTTGGACCAAGTTGTAAAAATCCGGGCTGCAGTGCGTGTTCAAAGTTTACACGCATAAAAGACGAATCTACCTTCACAGGCAATCAGATATAAAAAGTCCATATAAACCTGGACATGTATTATAATATAAACTGAAGCACTTATATATGTAATTAAACATATATTTGCAGTCCAATTAATTTGAAAAATTTCAAATACACCAGCTGTTTTTTTTCTTGTTTTTATCTTTTAGAGAATAATTTAATTTTTTTCCTGTTTTTATCTTTTAGCAGAATAATTTTTTTTATGGCATCATTTTCAAATAAAGAATAAATCTACCGATGTGTGAGTGTCCGTTTGTCTTTCCGACTTAACCCTCCCAAAGTGTAAAAGGAAAGACAAACCTTTAACATATGAACCTGTAAACTTTCTTTAAGACGCATAAACCCAACACCTGTGTACATGCGAATATCTTTATAAAATTTAGTACATAATTTTACTAAATCAATTAAAATTACAGGTATAAGAAAAATTAGCAAATACATAACCGTCTGTTTTTCGGGGTGTAGAAACCCTAATTCGGATTACGCTACAGAACCAAAAGTCCTTCTTGAAAATACCTGTCCTTTCCCTCTCAACCTCAGAGCTTTTAAAAATACCGTAAAAAAAATAGCGCATCGCCCCTCTTTGCACCTGTCTTTTCCAGGGCAGGGGGACCAGGAACAGGATTTATACTGAATTAGTCCTTCTCAACGAATCATCCCCAGAACGGGGGACAAACCCCGTTCTGACCCTTTCGTGCAACGCGAGAAGACTCGCTATTGATTCGAGTGCTGCGGGGCTCAAAGCCCAGCGCTGCCCCTGGAAAACGCGTCCTCAGCTCCCTACCTCAGGTGGCTACTAAAATAGTACCCCGGAGCTTTGATGCTCCCGGTGGGCTAATGCCCACGGCAGGACTGGTCTCTGGTGGCGTGATGGATCTCCAGCCCCAGCCTCCCTCCCCGGGACAGAGACTGTCTCTTGCTGCATTTATTAAGCTGCAATTGAATTGACATGAAAATAAGGGGAAGAGGGTGGGGGTGGGGGGGAATGGCATAAACCTACCAGTGAGTCTCTTTCCGAGCCAGCAGGGTGCTCCCAGGCTAGAAGGTCCGATGCGGAGAGCCAGCTTCCCTGGCAGGAGAGGGGAAGGGGAGTGTGGGGTGGGAAAGGGGGAGCCGCAGCAGGCAGAGAACCCCTGGCAAGAGGCAGCCAGCCCCCCTCCACAGCTGGATCCAGGTGCTTCATCTGGTAGACCTCCTCTTCATCCCACCTCCTAGGCAGTGAGGGACAGGGGAAGGAAGGGGGGGGGGGACGAGGCAGACAGGGGTGGGGGTCCAGAGGAAGGGGGGAAAGAGGGAGAGAATGGGGAAGGGGGAGAAGCAGAAATAGAGCAGGGGAAGAGGGTGGAAAAGAGAAGAGAGACACTGGAGAGGAGGAGAGAAGACAAAGAGGAAAAAGCAGAGAGAGAGAAAAAAAAACCTTTGCTCGGTTTATTCTGAGCAGGGAAAGGGGGTGTGAGCTCCCCCAAACTACTCAAGAAACCTATTGTAAGCAAAATAAAAAGGTATTTTTTATTTATGTGAGCAGGCTTTATTTCTAGGAATGGAAACAGGGGGGGAGACTTTCAGCATCAGGACGGGGCAGATCCGGGATGTCCAACAGGTCTAAACAACCCCTAAAAGACCCCCCCCCCTAATTCCAAGGAAAAAGAGGGGGGGCGGTATCTGGAGGAAGTCGGGGCCAGCTCTCTTTATAACTCCCACTTTCCTAAATTACCCGCAGAGAACCGGCCCCCTCTAAAACTTATTTAAACATTGATTAAATAACAATTATTAAATTAAATAGAATCTTTGTATATTTCTCGGGGTTGTTTTCTTGATTTTCGTATATAAAAGCAGGTGGTTATAGACATCAGTTTATGATCGTAAAGGAAATCCTTTGTGATAAAAAAAAAAAAAAACAACCCCATGGCCAGGGAACGATCTTAAAGAAAAAGAAAATATACGTTTAGAAATGTTCCTCTAGTTTGCAGCAGTTTCAAACAAACCTGGGTGATTACATGTAAACATTAACTAATCCGAAATGTACCATTCCCTTTTGGAGCTGACTGTCCGGTGGTATAAAAAAAAAAAATCGAGACCAAATGGGGTGAAAGGGAGAATTTGAGCGAGGATTATTATTTTTTTTATACGAAAGCTGTGGAATTAAAATGACATTTTCGTGACTTGATTTTCCCGCGTATCTGGTAGATTTTTATTATTATTGAGCTGGGAAAAGGGACAGAAACAGGGATATTTAGAAAAAGAGACATAAAAAAAACCGACGTTTTCCCCCTTTTTATCAGCTGTAAAACAAATTCGAAAAGAAAAATGTTATAAAACGATGTCGGATGCTGAAACTGCACCATTTGGAGTTTTACAAGTTCATAAAAGAAGAAGAGAAAATTATTTCGGTGTAAAAGTAAAGACATCAGGCCTGAGAAGAAAAAGGAAATTCTTCCAAATTATTCAAAAGAAAACTAGTTACCTACAGTAGCTTAAAATGGTCAAATACTCAATATTAGTTAATAGTGCGATGGAAGAGGCAGATGTAAAATAATAATAATAATAATAGAATGTTTAATTCGTAGAGAAATTCTGCCGACAAAGAAAAATACAATAACTGAAAAAGAGAGTGAAGGTGGGAAAGGATGGAGAAGAAGAAACTCAGTTACAAGAAAAAAGGGGGGAAAAACCTGCCGAAAAACAAAACAGTAAAAAACAACCCCGAAGAGCTGGGGACTCAGAGGGAAACAGAAGCCAGGGATCAAATTGTCAACACACAAATGCACAACCATATACACACACCTACAGTCACACAAAAACCCCTACGTAGCTAGGGGTAGCCAGACCTCGCAGTGGGAGGGGGCCAGAGCGAGTTTGAGGGGGGCACATTCTGGTCTGAATGCTCAGTTTCACTAAAAGGAAGGTGCCAGAGGTGAGGGGAAGGCAGACTCACACCACCCTACACTACACATTCACAATCACACACATGTACACAGACACACATACCTACACATGCACAGTACAGCTCTCACACACACAACATTCAGCATCACACTTACACAGCCACACACCTACTGTAATCTCACACGCACATGCCCACAATTACACACAAACACATGTCTCAACAGGTACAAAGACACACAGACCCTACATTGGCTAGACACACATCCTCAGTGTGTTCTTTTATCCAGATAATCCCATGCACATAACCATACATCTGTATATTCCCCTCTCTATTCCACACAAAGCAAATCAGCCCTCTGTTTCACAGAGCCTCCTGTAACACAGTGTGCGAGTGTGCTCAGCATATTCTACTAGGTACCCCCCTCCCCCACACATTTTGAATTTTCTGCTTTCTCACATGCCTTGACCAAGTGCCAGAACTGGGAGACATTTGAGACTTTGCTTTTTCTGGCTCTGTCTGTCTTTCTAATATCAAGTGATTGGGTTGACCTGGTGTTGCATGCTGGGATTTGTAGTTCTTGCTTTTTTTCTTCTGGGGTGGGGGTGCAGTTAACAGCACTACAAGTTAATGAATGCAACACTGGCAAACCCAGGATGAGAACATCTTGTTGAAGATGACCTGGGTGAAGTTTGGCAGTGTTGCTAGACCAGCTTCACCTTTGCCTCCACCCAAGGAGGTTAGATTAAAAAAAAAAAAGCATACCCTACCGAGCCAACTTAAATGCCTGATCTCTGCAAAACAACAAAACTAAAGTACGGAATGGACATAACACAACTCTTCCGCTGTACGATTCCCTAATGTGGCTCTGCCACATGAACTTATCTTACCACAACATCACTTTGTATTTGTTCACACCGGAGTCAGCAAAGAGCCTCTCTGGTACTATGTATGCCACATTGAGCCTACAAATAGGTGGGAAAATGTGGGATACAGATGTAACACAAAATAAATAAAGATAAAGAACAAGGTGTGAGCCTATCTGGCCCATTATGTGGGCTGAAGCCAGTAGGCAGAGCTTATCGCCCTATCAATTATAGCATTTTGGGTGTACCAAGATGGCAGCAGCTGCATGGGGGAGAATGAAAACCTCCTTGGGTGGACTGGCTTCAGCTTTGTGGAATCATGCTGTCTCCTGTTTTCTCTCTAGCCTCCTTGCTCACCCACCAGATTACAAAGCTACTTCCATGTCTCAGGCTTTTATTTTCATCACAAGTGGCAAGTACTAAGCATCATGCAAATAGGAACAACAAACATACTCTGAAATGTCTATATGCAAATGCTAGGAGTCTAAGAAATAAGATGGGAGAGTTGGAATACATTGCACTAAATGAAAAATTGGATATAATAGGCATTACTGAGACCTGGTGGAAGGAGGATAACCAGTGGGACACTGTCATACCGGGGTACAAAGTATATCGTAGTGATAGGATGGACCGGACTGGTGGAGGGGTAGCATTGTATATTAATGAGAGCCTTGACTCAGATAGATTACAAATTCAGCAGGACACAAATCACACCTTTGAATCATTGTGGGTTGAAATTCCATGACAGCAAATCTACAAAGAAACTTCCTGTACCAGCAAGGATCTCCTGCATCACTCTCCATAGCAGCCTCCATCAATGTGAGTTATCCAGCTTCATTTACAATCAAACCTGTTATTTTGTAGCACACTTCCATTGGTAAAAGATCCTCTCTAAAATTGCCTCTCTATTGTAAACTTGTTACCTTGCTGTATTAGAAATAAACATTTTCTTTTTAAAGTTAACTATCTGGCCTTTATATTGGGAAAAGCACATGTCCTCAAATGTGCAAGCTCCAACTGCTTTAAGCACATGTTCCTAGACGTACAATGCAGGTTAATGTAATTAATTCAAATTTAGTGTATTTACTTCCCCTTTTCCTTACATATGCTTATCTTATTACCTTATAGGTAATTGGGGAATAATAAAACAGAATAGAATCAAAATATATCTTAAATCTTAGAAATACAGCACATGTTGCGACCACATGCTCCGAGTGATCCCCTCTAAAATTTTGGAACTGTAACATTTCCAGTAATATAAAAGGGAAAAGGATGGTGATGGGAGTGTACTACCATCTGCCTCGCCAGGATGAGCAGGTAGACGCAGAAATGATAAAAGAAATCAGAGACGCAAACAAAATGGGCAATGTGATAATAATGATGGGTGACTTTAATTATCCAAATATAGACTGGGTAAATGTAACATTGGGACACGCTAGAGAGGTACAATACCTTGATGAAATCAAGGACAGCTTTATGGAGCAGCTGGTGCAGGAGCTGACGAGAGAAGGAAAAATTCTAGACTTGGTCCTTAGTGGAGTGCATGATCTGGTGAGGGACGTTATGGTACTGGGGCCGCTTGATAACAGTGATCATAATATGATCAGTTTTGATATCAGCCTTAAAGTATCTATACACAGGAAGTCAAATACGTTAGCGTTTAACTTTAAAAAAGGAGACTATGATAAAATGAGAAGAACGGTTAAAAAAAAAAACTTAGGGGGGCAACTGAGAGGGTAAAAACTGTACAACAGGCATGGACGCTGTTCAAAAATACCATCCTGGAGGCCCAGGCCAAACATATTCCACTAATTAGAAAAGAAAGATGGAAGTCCAAAAGACAGCCGGCGTGGTTGAAAAGTGAGGTGAAGGAAGCTATTAGGGCTAAAAGAAACGCCTTCAGAAAATGGAAGAAGGAACCGTCTGAAAATAACAAGAAGCAGCATAAGGAGTGCCAAAGCAAATGCAAGACGCAGATAAAGAAGGCCAAGAGGGATTACGAAAAAAAGATAGCATTAGAGGCAAAAAACATAGCAAAATTTATTTTCGGTATATTAAAAGTAGGAAGCCGGCAAAAGAATCGGTTGGGCCACTGGATGACCGAGGGGTAAAAGGAGCGATCAAGGAAGACAAAGACGTAGCGGAGAGATTGAATGAATTCTTTGCTTCGGTCTTCACCGAGGAAGATTTGGGTGGGATACTGGTGTCAGAAATGGTATTTCAAGCGGACGAGTCGGAGAAACTTACTGACTTCACGGTAAACCTGGAGGACGTAATGGGGCAGTTCAGCAAACTGAAGAGTAGCAAATCTCCTGGACCGGATGGTATTCATCCTAGAGTACTGATAGAAGTGAAAAATGAGCTTGCGGAGCTACTGTTAGTGATATGTAATTTATTCTTAAAATCGAGCGTGGTACCGGAAGATTGGAGGTTGGCTAATGTAACGCCGATTTTTAAAAAAGGTTCCCGGGGAGATCCGGGAAATTATAGACCAGTGAATCTGATGTTGGTGCCAGGGAAAATGGTAGAGACTATTATCAAAAAACAAAATTACTGAGCACATCCAAGGACATGGATTACTGAGACCAAGTCAGCACGGTTTTTGTGTGGGGAAATCTTGCCTCACCAATTTACTTCAATTTCTTTGAAGGAGTAAACAAACGTGGACAAAGGGGAGCCGGTTGATATTGTGTATCTGGATTTTCAAAAGGCGTTTGACAAGGTACCTCATGAAAGGCTACAGAGGAAATTGGAGGGTCATGGGATAGGAGGAAATGTCCTATTGTGGATTAAAAACTGGTTGAAGGATAGGAAACAGAGTGGGGTTAAATGGGCAGTACTCACAATGTAGAAGGGTAGTTAGTGGGGTTCCTCAGGGGTCTGTGCTAGGACTGCTGCTTTTTAACATATTTATAAATGATTTAGAGATGGGAGTAACTAGCGAGGTAATTAAATTTGCTGATGACACAAAGTTATTCAAAGTCGTTAACTCGTGACAGGATTGTGAAAAATTACAGAAGGACCTTATGAGACTGGGAGGCTAAATGGCAGATGACGTTTAATGTGAGCAACTGCAAGGTGAAGCATGTGGGAAAAAAGAACCCGAATTATAGCTACGTCATGTAAGGTTCCACGTTAGGAGTTACGGACCAAAAAAGGGATCTGGGTGTCGTCGCCGATAATACACTGAAACCTTCTGCTCAGTGTGCTGCTGCGGCTAGGAAAGCGAATAGAATGTTGGGTATCATTAGGAAAGGCATGGAAAACAGGTGTAAGGATGTTATAATGCCATTGTATCACTCCATGGTGTGACCGCACCTTGAGCACTGTGTTCAATTCTGGTTGCCGCATCTCAAGAAAGATATAGTAGAATTGGAAAAGGTGCAGCGAAGGGCGAGGAAAATGATAGCGGGGATGGGACGACTTCCCTATGAAGAAAGGCTAAGGAGGCTAGGGCTTTTCAGCTTGGAGAAGAGACAGCTGAGGGGAGACATGATAGAGGTATATACAATATTGAGTGGAGTGGAACAGGTGGATGTGAAGCGTCTGTTCATGCTTTCCAAAAATACTAGGACTAGGGGGCATGCGATGAAACTACAGTGTAGTAAATTTAAAACAAATCGGAGAAATTGTTCTTCACCCAACACATAATTAAACTCTGGAATTCATTGCCGGAGAACGTGGTGAAGGCGGTTAGCATAGCAGAGTTTAAAAAGGGGCTAGACGGTTTCCTAAAGGACAAGTCCATAAACCACTACTAAATGGACTTGGGAAAAATCCACAATTCCAGGAATAACATGTATAGAATGTTTGTACGTTTGGGAAGCTCGCCAGGTGCCCTTGGCCTGGATTGGCTGCTGTTGTGGACAGGATGCTGGGCTCGATGGACCTTTGGTCTTTTCCCTGTGTGGCATTACTTATGTACAATTTTTGGTCTTAGCAACTAGGTGCCTTGGGAAATTTTCAATCCAGAATAAAGCTTCACACATTGGGTTACTAACTGGCTTGATCCATGTATGCATGGACTTGTAATTTTGCTTTTCTTAGCAAATGCAATGGTGATATCACAACTACAAGTTCCTGCATGCAATGGGGTAAACCCAGGACTAGACTAATACTGAGGCTGATGCAGTAAAGTGCATTAGGCCTTGTGCAGAATTATGTAGAAACGAGTTTTGAACACAATGTCTGGAGGCGGCCAAAAAACCAAACAGAATGCTATGAATTATTAGGAAAGGGATGGTGAATAAGACCGAAAATACAATAATGCCTTTGCATCGCTCCACGGTACAACCGCACCTTGATTATTGTGTTCAGTTCCGGATGTCGTATCTCAAAAAAGATATAGCAGTATTAGAAAAGGTTCAAAGAAGACCGACCAAAATGATAAAGGGGATGGAACTCCTCTCATATGAGGAAAGGCTAAAAAGGTTAGGGCTCTTCAGCTTGGAAAAGAGACGGATGAGAGAAATGATTGAGTCTACAGAATCCTAAGTGGTGTAGAAAGAGTAGAAGTAAATTGATTTTTTACTAGTTCCAAAAGTACAAAGACTAGGGGACACTCAATGAAGTTACATGGAAATACTTTTGAAACAAATAGGAGGAAATATTTTTTTAGTCAACGAATAGTTAAGCTCTGCAAATCTTTGCCGGAGGATATGGTAACAGCGGTTAGTATATCTGAGTTTAAAAAAAAGGTTTGGACAAGTTCCTGGAGGAAAAGTCCATAGTCTGCTATTGAGACAGACATGGGGAAGCAACTGCTTGACCTGGGATTTGTAGTATGGAATCTTGTCACTCTTTAGGGTTCCGGAATCTTGTTGCTCTTTGGGGTTCTGGAATATTGCTACTCTTTGGGGTTCTACATGGAATTTTGCTAATCTTGAAGATTCCAGAATCTTGTTGCTCTTTGGGGTTCTGGAATGTTGCTACTCTTTGGGGTTCTACATGGAAACTTGCTATTCTTGGAGATTCGAGAATGTTGTTACTCTTTGGGGTTCTGGAATGCTGCTGCTAACTGGGTTTCTGCCAGGTACTTGTGACCTGACTTGGCCACTGTTCAGGAAACAGGATACTGGGCTAGATGGACCATTGGTCTGACATTTATAATGCTATTAGTTATTACTTGCAGATGTAGAGAAATATGCAGAAGACACAAAGGCAAAGCTGAGCACCATGGAAGGGCTGAGCAGGAGTAAAAGGTTAGCTCACTCTTCTGCAGTAACATTAGTGAGGATTCATGCCCACCCATGACCATAAGAATACAGAGCAGCCGAGTTACCCAGTTCCAGGCTGGAGATTTTGAGACACTCCTAGATTTCTAACTACCCCATCCTGATGCATTACGGGATCCGCAGCACCCATGTCAATGGGCATGACCAGGTACTACAAATTTCACACAGCTTTGAGATATAAGTTCAAAACCAGGACCGGCCCACAATCTCTAGCCTGGAACTGGGTAGCTTGGTTTCTTTGAAAATATGCAACTTTTTCTGGCATCCGTGATGAACGTGGTAAAAAAAAATAAGACTGAGCTGAAGGGAAGTGTGGTGAGCAAAGAGTAAAGTGCTGGACTGTTGATGAATGGCACTATTCATGTTGTATGGGTGTAAACCTGCACCTATTCTGGGATTCTGTTCTGTGCACTAATATTGCTAAATTTATGCACACAATAGCATTTTTTATGCGCATGCAATCCGACATATGCCGCTTGGAGAAGAGATGGCTGAGGGGAGGTATGATTGAGGTCTATAAAATAATGAGTGGAGTGGCATGCGGAGACGTGAATCGCTACTTTACTATTTCCAAAAATACTAGGACTAGGGGGCACGCAATGAAGCTACAATGTAGTAAAAATTTAAAACAAAACTGGAGAAAATATTTCTTCACTGGATGTGTAATTAAACTCTTGAATTTGTTGCTAGAGAAAGTGGTAAAAGCAGTTAGCTTAGCAGGGTTAAAAAAAAGGTTTGGATACTTTCCTAAAAGAAAAGTCCATAAGACATTATTAAGAAGGACTTGGGAAAATCCACTGCTTATTTGTTTGGGATCTTGTCAGGTACTTGTGACCTGGATTGGCTGCTGTTGGAAACAGGATGTGGGCTTGATGGGCCTTCTGGAGTGGAGGAGTAGCCTAGTGGTTAATGCAGTGGACTTTGATCCTGGGGAACTGAGTTCAATTCCCACTGCAGCTCCTTGTGACTCTGGGCAAGTCACTTAACCCTCCATTGCCCCTGGTACAAAATAAGTGCCTGAATATATGTAAACCACTTTGAATGTAGTTGCAAAAACCTCAGAAAGGCGATATATCAAGTCCTATTTCTCCCCCCCCTTCTGTCTGTCCCAGTATGGCAATGCTTATGTTCTTAATTTTTTTTGTGCAAGACAAAGGTGTCACTAGTGTAGACCCATGCGTGTATCCGTCCAGTGTGCCTGCCCATGTCAGTGCACAGTTTTTGGGACTCAGCCTATTTGCTTTCAGCTCAAGGAGCAAAACCTTTGCATTGAACTTCCATTTGCTTGTTTCTGACCTGCCTTCAAAAGCTAATAAAAAAATGTATGAAGGTAGTCCAATAAAAAGGCATCATCTTATTTTATTTGCTTTAATTCTATTTATTGCCCTTGTGTTAGAGAATTGGGGCCTGAGCTTTAGTGCAATGCTCAAACACAAGGTAGGATGGGGATAGAGCATCTGCATCAGCCCCTAGCTCATGAGGAGCCTGGGTTGGATTTTCTCTCAGAGGCATGAGAGAAGGAGTTGATTTCCTTAAACTGAAGGAGTGGATGAGAGATATGTGTGGCAGGGTGACATCTTGTGGTCAGAAGGGGAATGACTCTTGCCCCTCACTGGTTCCATGTCTTTCCCAGTGACACTGGGGGGGGGGGGGGGGGGGGGGGGGGGGGGGGGGCTGAGGTGACACTGGCCCAGGGGTAACATCCCCCGTGCTTCTCATTTGAAAAGTGACCACCTAGGAAAGCCCATGGAGGTGGATTCCTGTTGTGCATGGGAAGGTGGTAGTGAATGGAACTTTGCAAGGCTAAGAGCTTTGAAAATACGGCTCCACATACGTTAATTGAGAAGCTGAGACATTCTAGCAAGTGGCCATTTTTCTGTATTTATTAATTTAAATTTAATTCTGGCATTTATAACTCTTAAACCGTCAAGTTCATGTCCCATTGATTATGACCCCAGCCCTGTTCAAACCCTCCAAGTGCCCAGACAAGACTGGAAGCTCCTTTTGGGCCAGGGTAACTGTAAAATCAGCTTTCAAGGTGCTGGTGCACCTGAAAGATATTTTGGGAGCTAGAAGCATCAGCACAGCCCCGATTACATTAAAGCTAATTTTTTAATAGATTTATTTCTGCTTTTTACATTCATCAGTGCTGGGTTACTGCTACCTTACAATGACTTTGAGCAAAGGGGTTCAAGGGGCAAAGGAACAACGCAGATTGTGCAAGCAGCGGGCTAACCCCAGTCTAAGGCACTCCAATTAAAAATCTTCAGAATTTCAGCTGCATCTGTGTCCTCGAGTCCTTAGCCTCAGTGAATGACCTCGAAGGACTTATTCAAGGGATTCGGTTATGGCATTACAGCTGCCTTTCGCAGATGGCATTACACACGTAGGTGCAGTGAACATCATTCCACTCGCCCATGCTCCAGAGATGGGCACAGTCCTCACTGCGATCAAAATTGTTCGGTTCATCCGTTTTCCAAAACCTGCCAAGGAAAGCCAATGTTAGAGTGGTAAAGCAGAAACCAGCCCTGTCCTAACCCAGCCTTCTCAAGTTTTTATCTTGGAGCAGCTCAGTGGTACTGGCGTCTACATCAGGGCTTCTGCCACCAGGGATGAAGCAGCAGGCTCTGTATCTGTGTCCATCCCCTGAACCCTCCAGTCCTTGAGGCGACAGGCTCTGTATCCCTGTGTCCAACCCCTGAACCCTCCAGTCCTAGAGGTGTCAGGCTCTGTATCCCTGTGTCCATCCCCTGAACCCTCCAGTCCTAAAGGTGACAGGCTCTGAATCCCTGTGTCCATCCCCCAAATCCTCCAGTCCTAGAGGTGACAGGCTCTGTATCTCTGTGTCTATCCCCTGAATCCTCCAGTCCTAGAGGTGACAGGCTCTGTAGCCCTATGAGAAATTTATAATAATTTTTGTTATAAAATTTGACCTAGAAACTCAGATTCCTGCAACATTTATATATTTTGGAAAACTCTCCCTGCCGCAGAGGAAGAAGGAAGTCACCCATCTGGACTTACTTGTAGGAAGAATTATAGTCTGTCCCATCGATCCATTCCCACTCCCCCTCCTTGTTGAGATCAGAAAGCCCGATCCAATATCGCTCATTGTCAGTCCTGCTGGATAGAAAATTCTGGAAAAGGAGGGAAAAGGAAATCCTTGGTAAGAAAGGTAGGATGAAATGGAAGCCAGGGCTTTGACCTGCCTAAAGGGTCCCTGAACTGAGGCTCCACCTGTTCAGATTCATTGCCATTTTAATTTTAATTCACTTCACCTCCATCTGCCCGAGTTCTAATCCCTGCCTCCATCACCATCAATAATCCTCATCCGTTTCCCTCTCTTGTTTCACATGCCATCTGCTGATGACATGAGAGAAGTGAAATCTAATTATCTACTAATGTAAAACGTTACCTGCTCCCTGGCACTCGTGATAACGGCAAGGGTGGCGTTCTTGGCTTCACACATCACCTTGGCATCCATCCAGTTCAGTTCTCCCTTGTAGAAGAAATAGCAGTGATCTTCGAACTGCTTCCATAAAAAGCCACAGGGGGTTTCTGTGGGGAACAGAGGTGCGGCAGATAGGTGACTGAGGAAATGGCGTTGTAGTATTGAGGTACAGGCCTTGGGACAAGGGAGTGAAGGACTGGACACATGGGGGGGTTTGTTTGTCTGGTATGTTGTACGATGGACGAATTTTGAACACAAAAAACACAGAAGAACCAAAGCTCCGCAGGGATAAAGACACTCACGAAACAGCAAAGGTGATTAAAAAAAATCAATAATCCAAAGTTGCTGTGTAATCTTGAAAAATTATTGAACATCAATAAAGACTCGACACGGCCGTGTTTCGGCCCTATGGCCTGCCTCAGCAGTCTATGCATGGAAACATTAAAAACATGTATAAATATTGGATACACAAGTAACCTAATATCGTAAATAAATAAACTGCATATTTAAATAACATATCATCATTATGGCTAACATAAAACAATTAAATAGATACCATGACCAACAAAGAATAAAAATTTTTAAAAAAATGCTATGCATCATTAAATACAAAACATATTGTCTACTATAATATTTAAAATATTATATTTTGTCAGACTTATTATATTTCCCAGTTATTTTATTGCACAATAGTACATGTATTCTTTATTAGTTGTAATTGTATATGTTTTTTTTACAATGTAGTAGACAACATGTTTTGTATTTAATTTTATTTATGTTTTTAAAATTTTTTTATTCTTTCTTGGTCATGATATCTACTACTACTTAACATTTCTAAAGCGCTACTAGGGTTACGCAGCGCTGTTCAATTTAACATGGAAGGACAGTCCCTGCTCAAGGAGCTTACAATCTAAAAGACAGGTGTACAATCTAAAGACAAGTGTACAATCTAAAAGACAGGTGTAAATCTAGAGACAAGTGTACAATCCAAAAGACAAGTGTAGAGTCGATCTGATAGGGCATACTATATTTCTCAAAAGGTTAGGTGCCGAAAGCAGCATTGAAGAGGTGAGTTTTAAGCAGAGATTTGAAGATGGGTAGGGAGGGGGCTTGGCGTAGGGGTTGAGGAAGATTGTTCCAGGCATAGGGTGAGGCAAGGCAGAATGAGCGGAGCCTGGAGTTGGCAGTG
This sequence comes from Microcaecilia unicolor, assembly GCF_901765095.1. Taxonomy (NCBI): domain Eukaryota; kingdom Metazoa; phylum Chordata; class Amphibia; order Gymnophiona; family Siphonopidae; genus Microcaecilia; species Microcaecilia unicolor. The sequence goes on along the minus strand of NC_044033.1, from coordinate 200,206,711 downwards.
GTGGAGAAGGGTACAGAAAGGAGGGATTTGTGAGCGGAGGTTACGGGTGGGAACATAGGGGGAGATGAGGGTAGAGAGGTAGTGAGGAGCTGCAGACCAGGTGCATTTGTAGGTAAGGAGGAGAAGCTTGAATTGTATGCGGTAACTGATCGGAAGCCAGTGAAGTGACTTGAGGAGAGGGGTGATATGAGTATATCGGTTCTGGCGGAATATAAGACGTGCGGCAGCATTCTGAACGGTTTGAAGGGGGGATAGATACAGTGGTGGAAATAAGTATTTGATCCCTTGCTGATTTTGTAAGTTTGCCCACTGACAAAGACATGAGCAGCCCATAATTGAAGGGTAGGTTATTGGTAACAGTGAGAGATAGCACATCACAAATTAAATCCGGAAAATCACATTGTGGAAAGTATATGAATTTATTTGCATTCTGCAGAGGGAAATAAGTATTTGATCCCCCACCAACCAGTAAGAGATCTGGCCCCTACAGACCAGGTAGATGCTCCAAATCAACTCGTTACCTGCATGACAGACAGCTGTCGGCAATGGTCACCTGTATGAAAGACACCTGTCCACAGACTCAGTGAATCAGTCAGACTCTAACCTCTACAAAATGGCCAAGAGCAAGGAGCTGTCTAAGGATGTCAGGGACAAGATCATACACCTGCACAAGGCTGGAATGGGCTACAAAACCATCAGTAAGACGCTGGGCGAGAAGGAGACAACTGTTGGTGCCATAGTAAGAAAATGGAAGAAGTACAAAATGACTGTCAATCGACAAAGATCTGGGGCGCCACGCAAAATCTCACCTCGTGGGGTATCCTTGATCATGAGGAAGGTTAGAAATCAGCCTACAACTACAAGGGGGGAACTTGTCAATGATCTCAAGGCAGCTGGGACCACTGTCACCACGAAAACCATTGGTAACACATTACGACATAACGGATTGCAATCCTGCAGTGCCCGCAAGGTCCCCCTGCTCCGGAAGGCACATGTGACGGCCCGTCTGAAGTTTGCCAGTGAACACCTGGATGATGCCGAGAGTGATTGGGAGAAGGTGCTGTGGTCAGATGAGACAAAAATTGAGCTCTTTGGCATGAACTCAACTCGCCGTGTTTGGAGGAAGAGAAATGCTGCCTATGACCCAAAGAACACCGTCCCCACTGTCAAGCATGGAGGTGGAAATGTTATGTTTTGGGGGTGTTTCTCTGCTAAGGGCACAGGACTACTTCACCGCATCAATGGGAGAATGGATGGGGCCATGTACCGTACAATTCTGAGTGACAACCTCCTTCCCTCCGCCAGGGCCTTAAAAATGGGTCGTGGCTGGGTCTTCCAGCACGACAATGACTCAAAACATACAGCCAAGGCAACAAAGGAGTGGCTCAGGAAGAAGCACATTAGGGTCATGGAGTGGCCTAGCCAGTCACCAGACCTTAATCCCATTGAAAACTTATGGAGGGAGCTGAAGCTGCGAGTTGCCAAGCGACAGCCCAGAACTCTTAATGATTTAGAGATGATCTGCAAAGAGGAGTGGACCAAAATTCCTCCTGACATGTGTGCAAACCTCATCATCAACTACAGAAGACGTCTGACCGCTGTGCTTGCCAACAAGGGTTTTGCCACCAAGTATTAGGTCTTGTTTGCCAGAGGGATTAAATACTTATTTCCCTCTGCAGAATGCAAATAAATTCATATACTTTCCACAATGTGATTTTCCGGATTTAATTTGTGATGTGCTATCTCTCACTGTTACCAATAACCTACCCTTCAATTATGGGCTGCTCATGTCTTTGTCAGTGGGCAAACTTACAAAATCAGCAAGGGATCAAATACTTATTTCCACCACTGTAGCTAAGTGGGAGGCCGGTGAGGAGTAAGTTGCAGTAGTCAAGCCGAGAGGTAATGAGAGCGTGGACGAGAGTTCGTATGGTGTGCTCAGAAAGGAAAGGGCAAATTTTGCTGATGTTGAAGAGGAAGAAGCGACAGGTTTTGGCAGTCTGTTGGATATGCGCAGAGAAGGAGAGGGAGGAGTCGAAGAATACTCCGAGGTTGCGGGCAGATGGGACGGGGAGGATGAGGGTGTTATCAACTGAGATAGAGAGTGGAGGAAGAGGAGAAGTGGGTTTAGGTGGAAAGATGAGGAGCTCGGTTTTGGACATGTTCAGCTTCAGGTGGCGGTTGGACATCCAGGCAGCAATGTCAGATAAGCAGGCCGATACCTTGGCCTGGGTCTCCGCGGTGATGCCTGGTGTGGAGAGATATAGCTGGGTGTCATCAGCAGAAAGATGATACTGAAAACCATGAGATGAGATCAGTGAGCCTAGGGAAGAGGTGTAGATTGAGAAGAGAAGGGGTCCAAGGACAGATCCCTGGGGAACTCCAACGGATAGTGGGATGGGAGTGGAGGAAGATCCATGAGAGTGAACCCTGAAGGTGCGGTGGGAGAGATAAGAGGAGAACCAGGAGAGGACAGAACCTTGGAACCCAAAAGAGGACAGTGTGGCAAGAAGTAAATCATGATTGATAGTGTCAAATGCCGCGGATAGATCGAGGAGGATGAGGATGGAATAGTGGCCTCTGAATTTGGCGAGGAGCAGGTCGTTGCAGACTTTAGAGAGTGCTGTTTCTGTCGAGTGTAGAGGGCGAAAACCGGATTGAAGTGGATCGAGGATGGCATGAGAGGAGAGAAAATCAAGGCAGCGACTGTGAACGGCGTGCTCAAGTATTTTGGAGAGGAAGGGTAGGAGAGAGATGGGGCGGTAGTTGGAGGGGCAGGTAGGGTCAAGTGATGTTTTTTTTAGGAGAGGTGTGACTACAGCGTGCTTGAAGGTGTCAGGGACAGTTGCAGTGGAGAGAGAGAGGTTAAGGATGCGACAGATGGAGGGGGTGACAGTTTGGGAGATGGTGTTAAGTAAGTTGGTGGGGATGGGATCGGAGGAACAGGTGGTGCATTTCAAGGAGGAAAGAAGGCGGGAGGTTTCATCCTCGGTGATCTCAGGAAAGGAGGAGAAAGAGGCCATGGTTGGTTGGTTATTGGATGGGGCTACAGGCTGAAGAGGAGGTGGTGGCTTGGTAGTGAACTCAAGGTTGATCTTTTGCACCTTGTCGTGGAAGTAGTCAGCCAGTGATTGAGGAGAGAGTGAAGGGGGAGTGGGAGCGGGGGGCACTTTGAGGAGAGAGTGAAGGGTGGTGAAGAGATGACGAGGGTTGGAGCTGAGAGAATTGGTCAATTGGGTTTAATAGTCCTGTTTTGCAAGGAATAGGGAGGAGTGGAAGGAGGATAGCATGAATTTGTAGTGAAGGAAGTCTGAATGGGTACGAGATTTCCTCCAGAGGCGTTCAGCAGATCGGGTGCAGGAGCGAAGGTAACGGATGCAAGGGGTCAGCCAAGGCTGGGGATTAGTACGCTTTGTGGGACGGGAGGTGGATGGAGCGAGGGTGTCCAAAGCAGAGGAGAGAGCGGCATTGTAAGCGGAGACCGCTTTGTCTACAGTCTCGGAGGACATGATGGAGGGGAGGAGATAGAGACACTAGATAAAGTGGGGGGGTCAATAGCCTGGAGATTCCTGGAGGTGGTGGTTAAAGTTGGACGGGGCGGGGGGGGGGTGAAGAAGTGTGAATGTGATCAGGTGATGATCGGAGAGAGGGAGAGCAGAAGCGTGGAAATTGGAGGGTGAGCCGGAGGAGGAGAGGATGAGGTCAAGACAATGGCCGTCACGGTGAGTAGGGGTGGTGGAGCACAGCTGGAGGTTGAAGGAGGATGTTAGGGTGAGGAACTTAGAAGCATTAGGGTCGGATGGGTCATCAACGTGTATGTTAAAGTCTCCGAGAATGAAGGACGGAGATGAGGGTTCAAGAAAGTCGGAAAGCCAAGCATCAAAGTCGGTGAGGAAGGAAGAGAAGGATTTATCAGGGGGGGCGGTAGATGACTGCGACTCTGAGTGGCAGCGGATAGAATAACCGGATGGAGTGGGCTTCAAAGGAAGAGAAGCAGTGAGACTGCGGTAGGGGGAGGGGTTGGAAACTACAGGAGGGTGAGAATAGTAGCCCAACGCCTCCACCACGGCCAGATGGGCGGGGAGTGTGGGAGAAGAGATAACCTCCATGGCAGAGGGCCGCGACTGAGGCCGAGTCATCCGGGGAGATCCAGGTTTCGGTTAGGGCGAGCAGTTGAAGGGAGTGAGAGATGAAGAGATCGTGGGTGAAGGGCAGTTTGTTGTAGACTGAGTGGGCATTCCACAAGGCACATGAGAAGGGGAGGGAAGAGGGGGGAGGAGGGGAATAGAGATGACAGGTGAGGGGGACCTGGATTAGGGTTAATGTCTCCCGCGGATAGCAGGAGGAGGAGGATATTAGGTTACTTGTGTATCCAATATTTATACGTTTTTAATGTTTCCATGCATAGACTCCTGAGGCAGGCCATAGGGCCAAAACACGGCCACATCGAGTGTTTATTGATGTTCAATAAATTTTCAAGATTACACAGCATCATCGGATTATTGATCTTTTGAGTCGCCTTCGCTGTTTCGTGAGAGAGAATTTTGAACGAACCACCCTTGTGCTGTGACCCAGCTTGCTGACATTTTACTGAATTGGGAGGGGGAGGGGGAAGGAGGGAGAAGCTTTATAGCTTTGCTTCTTCACCTCCACCCTTTCGTGGCTATGTTCACCCCAAAACTCATTGGCCTCTAGAAGGTCTACAGTTGGAAACTCCTCTCCCGATGCTCTGCCCCACCCACCAGATAATGATGGTGATCTTTCACATTCAGTGTTTGATACTATTGAAGCTGTGGAAGAAAGTTTTCAGTTTCGACTTTGATTGTACCGATATTGGTCTTCTATGTATGGAACTGACATCTCAACTGATAGACCATTTTCCTGCTAGCATCCATTGAGAGTCCTGATGCAGGCCCATTTGGCCGAAACATGGCCCGTATTGAGTCTTGGAAGTAAATAAATGTTTTAATTTTTTCTATATTGTCTGACTAGCATTTCAGTCACCTTTGCTGTGCTTGTGTTGGTCTAAGTGGATACCATTTCAAATTACTTGGTGGTGGTGGTGGTGGTGGCAGTGGCGGTGGAGGGGGGGGGGGGAGGAATGAAAGGGGGCCCCAGACTCTAGCTGTCTATGGATCCCAGTATGTGCCTAGTCTCTACACCCCCTTCCCCCACACAGCACCCTCAGCTGGGATAACAGAAGCACATTTGGGAGTTGAACCCACATGTCCGACACACTTCAGCGCATGTTTAAAGACATGGCAGTCCGGTGACGGGAACAAGGGCACACATTTTCCCTTTTCTGATGTTCATCCCATGACCCAGCATGCCTGGGACCTTCCCCTCGCTCCTATTTGCAGGCAGGGGGGTTTCCAGGACATTACCGGGATACGAAGGGGCTGCGTCGTGTTTTTTTTATGTTTGCCAGGATTATTTTTACTGGCATCAGTGGGAAATGTTCTTACATACAACATTTGCTTGAACTGAACCTTTATTGCATTCCATTTTGCCTTGCATCTCCTATGGGCCACACCGTCTGGCCGCTCTCCTCCTCATCCCATCTCCTCTCTCTTATCCTTTCACTGCCCTTCCTCTAGTTCCTCTCCACGCCCCCTTCTTTGTTACTGCCACAAACACTCTTCTCGTCTTTCTCTACTCCTTAACCGTCTCTCCAATCACCCATCCCATCCGTTTGGTGTTCTTCATGCTCTCTTCCTCCATCCACACTGCCCCTCCCCCCCACACTACTCTCCCCATCATGTCTCATGGACAGATCTTTTTCATTTGATGAGATGCTTTTTGTTTAGCTGAGAGTTGAAAATTCAAAAACATGAGCCCCAATATCAGAGGAAACAAAGACCACTGACTTACCGATCTCCACAGCTTTTTCCAATGCCAAAAATTGGGAAGAAAGCACCGAAACTGAAAAAGGGAAAAACAGAAACTACAAGTCTGAAACAGCCTCTTGGAGATACTCTTCATATACAGACTTCACCAGTTAGGATGATCTAGGACACTTGAGCAACTTAAAGACAATTCATATGGCTACAATGTCCTCATCTTGAAGGCTAGTTTGAGTGCATGGGCTAAGGTAATATGCTCAGGTCACCCTCAATGATAACCTAATCCAACTTTACTGTAACTCCAGATATAATTCAATTGAACCCTAATCCTGACCTCAATCAACCCATAACTCAACTCTAACCCGACCTTGACCTATAAAATTCACTCTTGTCTTCAATGTAATCCAATTTGAACCCCATCCTAACCCAAGACCATGCAACCCTAACCTAACCAAAGCTGAACCCAGTCCTTAATCATGCAACTCCAACCTAACCTAAACCCAATCCTAATACCACGCAAACCTAACCTGAACCCATTCCTAACATCATTCTTAATACCATGCAGACCTAACCTACAATAAACCCAATCCTAATATCGTATAACTATAACCTAACCCAATCTGAACCCAGTCCTAATTCCGTGCAAACCTAACTAAAACCCAACCTGAACTCAGTCCTAATTCCACGCAACTGTAACCTAATGCAACCCACTCCTAATACCACACAAACCTAACCTACAGTAAACCCAACCTAAATCCAATCTGTCACGGTTGTGCCCAGGTTCCTTGCTCTCAGTCACCTCACCCCCCCCCCCCCCCCCCCCCCCCCCCGGGTGGTTAGACCGAGGTGGCTGCTGTGAACTGATGGCTTGCCGTTTCCCATGTTCCAGAAGATATTGTGGTCCGGTCCGGTCCGGACCTTCCAGCCTTCCAGATTGTTTTGGGAGTTTTTTGGAACTAAGCAGTACCCGTATCTGGTGAACTCCCCTTGTATGCTGCCTTTATTAATCACCTGGGAAGTTTTCTAGTTTGCCTTGCAACAGAGGTCCTCAGAGGAGTTTCCTTTGGTGAGAGTTAGTTGCAGTGCTTCTGTGCTATTTCCCGATTGCGGCTTTGACCCTGCTTGTCTCCTGGTTTATTCTACTGTCTGCTCTCTGCCCAGACCCGGCTTGTTTTCTGGTTTATTCTACTGTCTACTGCCTGTCTACACCCGGCTTGTTTTCTGGGTTTTTCTACTGCTTGCTGCCTGCCTGGGACCCCGGGGTGTTTTCTGGAGTGACCTGCTGTTTGCCGCCGGCTACTGTTTCCTGCAGTTCTGCCTTCCTGTCCTGTCAGTCCTGCCGGCCGCCTGCACCCAGGGGGTCAACTCCTGAGGAACGGCAGTCAAGTGCAGGTGAAGTTTGGCTGTTTTCCTGTCCTGCTTGCTCCAGTTTGAGTTGCCTCGGCTGCAGTCTCCGTCTGGTAGTTCCAGTCCTGGGTTTGCCGGTATGTCTGTTCTGCCTTGTCTTGTGTTTGGGCGATTCTCCTGCCGCTGCCGCCCCTCGGCAGTGGTCCAAGGGCTCACTAACCCAGAGGTTCCACGAGAAACCTGACACAATCCTAATATTTTGTAACCCTAACCTAAACCTAACCTGAACCCAGTCCTTGTACCACAAAACCCTAACCTAACTGAACCTAAATCCAATCCTAAAATCATGCAAACCTAACCTAAATCCAACCTGAACCCTGTCCTTTTACCACAGAACCCTAACCCAACATAAACTAAATCCTAATACCATGCAAACCTAACCTAAACCCAACCCAAACCTATTCGCTATACAACAAAACTCTAACTCAACCTAAATCCAATCTTAATATAATGCAAACCTAACCTAAAATCAACCAGAACCCTAACTTAACCCAACCTGAACCCAGTCCTAATACCATGCAAACCTAATTTACAGTAAATCCAACCTAAACTCAATCCTAATACAAAACAGTAATCTAACCCAACCTGAACTGATTCCTAATTCCATGCAAACTTAACCAAAACCCAACCTGAACCCAGTCCTAATTCCATGCAACTATAACCTAATCCAATCTTAAACCAGTCCTAATACCATGCAACCGTAACCTAACCCAACATTAACTTCCACTTCAGACCATCCAAACTCATCCCAAATATCTCTTAACCTCACTGGCTTTTCTATTTCTGAACATACCCAAGGCACTATAAACAGTGATGCTGTCACTCTAGGCCATCCCTCCCGATCTATAGAAAACAGCATCAAAGAAGAGAAGTAATTCAATCCAACCAGTAGCATTCTGGGATTTGATGGTGCACAGTCTGCTGGTGAAACATCTCTTACCTTGTAACTTCAAAGAGGACACGTCTGACCCAATGGCCTTAACTCTACTGGAGGGTTTTTGAGCTGTAGAAGAAACCAAGTCTTAAGAACGTGGATGGCATACTCCAAGTCTCTCTTAAAATGTCAACCTTCCCTCCCAACCCCTTACAAACATATTCCCATCCCAGTAGCATCACCAGACACCCACCTAAAAATATCCATCGAAAAGATTTTGTTGAATTATTTTAGGATACTGAGATGTGAGCTAATTTTGAGGATAGCGATACCTTTTATTGGCCTAATATCAATTTAATCTAAAAACCAATGTGGTAATTGAGGGACTAATACTCAGCTGGCTGCACCGAGCATTTTTTTTAGCTGCCGGAGGAGATATTCCCGGCTTCAGCACTGAATATCCGAGTTTATGTGGCTGGCTCTCTCAAGTGGTTAAATGTGATATTTAGCACTTAATCACCTATGTGATGCCACATAAAAATAGGACTGACTTATACGGTCCAATTTCACCACTAAACTCAGTGGATAGTCCCAAACAAATAATTTAACTGGTCAGGAGCCATTTCTGGTCAGTTAAATTGCTTTGAATATCGACCCCTGAGCTTTTGAGACCACAAACAAGCTGTTATCTCCCCTCTATTTTCCCCATTCACAGGGTCTTCCTGTGACATCTGTGGATCATTTTTTTCTTGGTCAAGCCTAGTGAGGAGACAGGTTGAGCCAATCCTAGAATTAGCTCCCTCCTCTCCACTGCATTTAAGAGTTTGTAGTTCCTGCCTTTTATTGGAGGGAGGGGTGAAGGAGAAACCAGTCCTACTCCAGGCTTCCCTGAAGGCCAGTAGCTCTGGCAGCCAATTTCTCGCTTTTGAATATACTCAAGATAGCTCATAGACACAGGGAATCTGACACTCAAGGCCAGGGCCGCCGAGGGGGGCCGGCGCCACAGTCTCACCCGCCCTCCGTCGTCGACCGTCTGCCACCGGGCCGGGCCCCCTGCATTGAAATCACAGTGCCTCTCACCTCCGCGTGAAAGTGCTGCAGGCAGCAGCACATCACCTCCCTTCCCCCCTGTGTCCCGCCCTAGTCTGACGTAACTTCCGCGAGGGCGGGACAGGGAGGGAAGAAGGCCCGAAGGGAGGCAATCTGCTGCTGCCTGCAGCGCTTTCACACAAAGGTCAGAGGCGCTGTGATTTCAATGCAGGGGGCCCGGCCCGGTGGCGGACGGAAGGGGGAGCGGCGGCGGTGACCTCGGGAGGGGGGGGGGCCTTACCCCAGGCCCGGCCCAGTCTCTCGGCGGCCCTGCTCAAGGCTGTCCTCCTTGACATAAGGAAAAACAGGATTGAGCATCAAAAAAGAAATAATTCAATGAAACCAGCAACATTCTGGGATACGATAACACAAGCTCTACTGGTGAAACATCTCTTACCTTCTGACTTCAAAGAGGACAAGTCCAACTCAATGGCATCTACTCTACTGGAGGTGTTTTGAGCTGTAGAAGAAACAAAGTCTTATGAACGTGGATGTAAACTGTCAACCTTCTTTCCCAGTCCCTTAATGTCATAGGGCAGAGGTAGGCAATTCCAGTCCTCGAGAGCCGCAGGCAGATCAGGTTTTCAGGATATCCACAATGAATATTCAGGAGATAGATTTGCATACCATGGAGGCAGTGCTTGCAAATCTATCTCCTGCATATTCATTGTGGATATCCTGAAAACCTGACCTGCCTGCGGCTCTCGAGGACCGGAGTTGCCTACCCCTGTCATAGGGGGTCTTTTACTAAGGCACGCTCACGTTTTTAGTACACGCTAAAAATAGGTGCATGCTGAACGTTAGAGACGACAATGCATTCCTATGGGCGTCTCTAACATTTAGCGCGTGCTAAAAACACGAACGTGCCTTAGTAAAAGACCCCCAAAGTCCCTTCTCACTGGCATCACCAGATGTTCAGGAGAGAGACCACACCAAACCATACATTTTGCCGTAAATATTTCAACACCTTTAAATCTCAAACACATTTTGATTTGCATAACCATAAACTTTTCCTTTTGATATACATGTTGTACAGTACATGATTGAACTCCTTTGTATTCCAAATGTATATATGTTTTTATACATTTATATTTTTGTTTACATATTTTTATTTGCATAACATTAAGTTTAAACGTTGTGCCATTATGCTGGAATCGCACAGTTTATATTCAATTGTTTTGTTTTTATACTTGCATTCATTCTTATTTCCATACCAGTGTATGCATATGTATTTTCCTGTTGGTTTTACAGTATTTTATATAGCTACCCTGCTTTATTCATATTTATCATTATTTTTATTATTATTTCTCTTTTTTTGATTCTCCATTATTCTGTGAATATTTTGTAATATTGATTTGTTAGTTCTTTATTGTTCTTGTTGTTTTATCACTACGTGCATTTTTTATCCTGTTCTTGTTTATGTTTACTTTTATATTTGATTTTGTAGACTGATGAAGAAGGCGCTTTGGCGCTGAAACACGGCTGTGTTGAGTCCTTGTTTTGATGTTACCAATAAACTTCTTTTAATTATACAGTGATACCTCGGTTTTCGTTGATAATCCGTCCAAAAACAATCAATGAAAACCAAAACAGACGAAAACCGAGGCAATTATTTCCATATGAGTCAATGTAAATCCAATTAATTCGTTCTAGACACTCCAAAATACATACCAAAAACACACTTTATAGAGAATAAATATAGTCCTGTGATGGAGCTAAAGGGAAAGGGTTAACTTATTAGCAAGGGAAACACTTAACAGGGAAAATGAGATTTGAGCACATGTGATTTTATCTTGCGTGCGTTGCGTTAGACGCGCGGGGTGATGCTCACACAACGAGAAACAACGCCACAATCAGCAGAACATGTGGGTCACCCTTTGTTTTTGCAAAATTAGCAGTGAGGTCACGTGGGCACATCAACAAAATCCGAGGCAACCAACGAAATCCGAGACAAACTTTTCATTGAGAAAAATCAACGAAAACCGAAACCGACGAAAACCGAGGTTTCACTGTATGTCTTTCTCTCTGGTTGGAAAGAGCCTACCTTCCCCACTCCTTTACCATCACCAGATGTTCAACTAAAAAAACAAGCATATTTACAAAGGTTTTTTTTCCTCCTTCTGATATATTTTGGGATCTCCCTTCTCTCCCCCCACTTCCTTTGGAGCATCACTAAATGCGTGAGATATGAGGTAATTTATAATCTTTGATATTTTTAATGGCAAATGTTCAATTAAATCTGGAGAAGACACAATATGTGAGTTCCGAGACCACACACATATTTATCCCATGACACCCATGGATCATGTGAACCTTGGACCAGTACAAGGATATCTTGGCCCATCTTGGAATTTTTTAAACATAAAATTAAGTAGCTCAAGGTGTCCATAACCCATAACCATAATGAAAATTCCTCAAGACCTTAGGATGCCCCTTCCTGCCCAGACACATGAATTGGGTTAGCTAAAGTTTCAATGCTTACGAGAACAATGAGATTGTGTGATTCTGTGCAACCTGGACTGCTTCCCTGAATAAAGAATTATTATCCCTGATCGCAGCGACATCTTGGCGTTCTGTCCACAGAAAAAAAAAAAATAAAGAGCAACCCCCATGAGTAAAATGTCTATTGAAAAACTTTATTGAAGATAAAACCCAATATGATCAACTTTCTACTACTAGTAATCATTTCTATAGTGCTCAGTGTGTTTCTTCTAGCAAAAAAGGTGCCGGTGCTCAAATGTCAGGCCACCATTCAGGGATGGGGTTATCACTGAGGGACTCACCCTACAATAGCCAGGACCCCTGCAACCAGTCACAGAATCTATGACAAGGCAGAATTGGCGTGTAGAGCCTGAGCTCTTTCATTAAAACTTGGGGACCATGGGCCAATTTCAGCACACAATGGAAAAGGTGCTGGTATTCAGTACCCCCAAGTACCCCCTCAAAAAAAGCCCTGATAGCGCTACTAGACATAGTCAGTGCTGTACACCTGATATGAAGGTACTTTCTCTGTCCCTAGAGGGCTCACAATCTAAGTTTTTGTACCTGGGGCAACAGAGGGTTAAGTGACTTGCCCAAGGTCACAAGGAGCTGCAGTGGGAATCGAACCCAGGTCACCAGAATCAAAGCCTGCTGCACTAACCGTCAGGCTGCTCCTCCACTCAGCAAAGCCTGCCTTTATGATTATGTACCCCCCACCACGATGTGGGCTTCGCTGAGTTTTACCTATCTTCATTAAAGTTTTTGAATAGGCATTTTACATCTGGGTTCTGTTTTTAATTCATTCTGTGATTTGTGTGGCTCACCCACTTCTCTTCTTGGTAATTCTGTGCTACTGAAGAAAAACACTCTCCCCCACTTGTAGATTTCTGTGAGATATTTGCTAAAGGTAAGATTCAGAACAGGGAGTTGGGGGAGGGGGGAGGGAGGGAAGGTTCAATGAGAGATGTCCCATCTTAAGAATGACATTCTGGGATGTGATGGAACATGTTCTGCAGGTGGCACATGGTCATTTTACGTGCTAACATCAAGAAGGAGAAATTCGATCCAATTACATTTTCTCTTCCAGAAGTATCTTGAATGGTAGAATCAAAATCAACCCTTAACAATGCTACTCTGACAATTCTACTTTCACACGGAAAAGGGGGTGATCAGGAGATGTCAGAGCCACCATGGTTACACTGTCCCATTTTGGGTTTTACTGCCTTGATCGTATGGGTTTTCCACGGTCATTTCCCTAATGCTCATAAAACATGAAGGATTTTTGAATACCACCTGCAATTCTAAGAACCTTGTTTATGTTATAATTTGCCCTTGTCAACGAGTATATGTGGGTCGTACTATGACGCCCATTAAAGTGAGAATCAATGAGCATAAGTCTAGCATCATCAATCAAGTTTTATTAGCACTGTTAGTCCAACAATGGGTTGAGAAGGACCATTCAGCATTGGATATTCAGTGCTGCATTACAGATGCTTTTGAGCTGGGAAGGGAAGATGTACATAAGTACATACGTGTTGCCATACTGGGACAGATCAAAGGTCCATCAGGCTCAGCATTCTGTTTCCAACAGTGGCCAATCCAGGTTACAAGTACCTGGCAAGATCCCAAAACACTACAATAATCGAGCTATAAGGAGCAAAGATGGATTTTTGTTGTGAACATGGTAGATCCTGGTGGATTAAACCTGGAACTTGAATGGATGTCAATCATATGAGTAGCAATTTGTTACTGGCTGTATTGAGTTGGGTAATTGAGAGTCATTGGGTTTACAAGAACGCAGCACCATGTTCTCTTTAGAATGCGCTCGGAAGATCTTTTACGAGTTGCTCTGAAGGTACATCCTTGATAAAAAAATGTCTATACAACTTCTTGACTCAGAAATGAATATTCTGTTGATACTTATTTTTCAAAAATATTTTTTTTTTGTAGGAGACCATTTGTCCTGATGCAGATGAGCAAAACAGAGCTACGTCGGCAAAAAGTTCTCTTGAGCACAATAAAGATAGGTTATCAAAATGAAATGAAACTTGATTGATCGATTTGCAGTAAATTGAAGTACATGTTGTTTATTAAATAAAACAAGTTAATGAAGACTTTTGTCTACAAAAAATGAACCAATGAAGATTTTTGGTGGATGCTGGGTTTCCTAATGAATGTTGCATAAAAGGCGCCACTGCCTCGGACTGGTCTGCTAAAAAAAATTGAATAATTTATGTAACTTTATACTTTATTATAAAGAAGCCAAGTGGTTGAGATATGAGTTGAGCATTATTAGAATTGATGATATTGTGGCGTTGAAATGTTAATTTTCAGTTTTACTATTCTCCACGGCAGGATCAAGCCATTCCGCTCTACGGGGAGCCGGGAAATGAGGATGTCCAAGCTCAGGGGAAACTCTAGTAGGGTTGGCGATGGTTATCTAAAAAAGCCACGGGGTGGGCTCTGGCAGGACCCTGCAGAAGGACAGCGGCAGAAGGTTGCAGGGAACTGAACGCAGTCTTGGAATCTTACCTTTGAGATACAGCTGATCGAAATCGGCTCCGACCTCGGATTTCAGGGCTTCGGCCTTTTCAGAAATGGCATGAACTAGAAAGAAGAATCGGACACCAATTTTAAAATAACAGGGGCCAGCTCTGTGGGTTCTATTGTGACAATGCCTTCTTTTTGTCCAAGGAAGGGTAATTTGTGATGAATTTATTTTATTTATTTATTTTTATTTATTATTTTTATTACATTTGTACCCCGCGCTTTCCCACTCATAGCAGGCTCAATATTGGGTTAAACAGTCTAACCTAATATTAAATTGCAAACAACTAAAATGATGATCCACAGACCCCAACCAGAGAAATGTTGTCTTTTCTTTGTTGAGCTTAAGTCTATGAGCAGTGATCCAATTTTCCATTATGGCAAAACATTTCATCATACCGGTAAGTGTTTCAGACCAGTTAGAATAAACAGGGCACAAAATTGCCAGAATATCATCTGTAAATATAAAGACAGTTATTTCCCTGTAGATGCCTTGTATCCCTACATACAAATAATTATGTTTTCTTTGATCCCCCAAAATTGCTACAATTTATTAATTCTAAAGAAAGTGTTTAATGTGCCTTTGGCTGCACCCCAATGTTAATATGCTAGTAAGTCGATTAGCGGGATTAGTAATGCTCTTCATGTAACATATTTTCCTTTCTTTTAGTTATTGTTTTTGCTTAGTATCTGGATCCGTGAATTGTGGACAAAGTTAAAGGGGAATGGATTACCTTGGTTATAATTTTCAATTATTATTTTGTCTTTTTTCGAATATTACCATTACATTTATGTTGGGAATGTAAATGTAAAAAAAAACTATATAAATAAAAGTTTTTAAAAAAGACAGTTAAATTAGCCTCCACCAAAAGAATACCCAATGACTAATAAAACATTAAATCAAATGGGTGATCAGGGAGAGCCTTGCGGGGGGGGGGGGGGGGGGGGGGGGGTGTCTCCAATAATCTGAAAATCCCTCATTCCATTTTACTGCATGAGACCTGCTGGTGAGAAAACCTTGAAACCACTTTAGTACAGATCTGAAAATTCCAATTTTACTCAGTGGAGGGAGTAAGGGCTCCCCCAGGAAATGGCCGAATGGCAAGTACTTAACTTACGCAATGGAAAAAAAAGTGAGGACAGTTTGAAGAGGAAATCAGGAAGTCGTTAATATGGATAGCTTAAAAACGACTAGACCAGGGGCATAGCTACGGGTGGACCTGGCTGGGCCCAGGCCCACCCAATTCCAGCCTAGGCCTGCCCAGCGCCAGCCCCAGCTCCCATTGCCGGCCACTGCTGCTTTTCCTGTTGAGCAGCAGGGCTGGCGCTACAAAAAGAAGAAGCGCTAACGCTAAGGACGAAAAATGTTAAAAAAAAAAAAAAAGCGTGGCACCGGCAGGCACTGTCTAGGCAGCCTTGAGGCATTGGCTGCTAGCTCTGCAGGCTCCTCCCATCTCTTACGTTACTGCCCCTGCGTCGCTCCAGGGGCAGTGATGTAGGAGATGGGAGGAGCCTGCGAGCCAGCAGCCAATGCCTCAAGGCTGCCTAGACAGTGCCTGCCGGTGCCGCACTTTTTTTTAAAAACATTTTTCGTCCTTAGCGTTAGCGCTTCTTCTTTTTGTAGCGCCGGCCCTGCTGCTCAACAGGAAAAGCAGCAGTGGCCGGCAATGGGAGCTGGGGCTGGCGCTGGCATGCAGGGTGGACCTCAAGGAAAAGAGAAAAGAGGGAAAACATGGAAGGATGGGGAGAAAAAGAGGGAAAACAGATGGAAGGATGGCAGAGAAATGGAAAACAGATGGAAGGATGGCAGAGAATGAGGGAAAACATGGAAGGATGGGGAGAAAGAGGGAAAACATGGAAGGATGGGGAGAAAGAGGGAAAACAGATGGAAGGATGGCAGAGAAAGAGGGAAAACAGATGGAAGGATGGGGAAAGAAAGAGGGAAAACGGATGGATGGGGACTCTGGATGGAAGGATGGGGAGAGAAAGAGGGGAGATGGATGAAAGGATGCAGAGAGAAAGGGGAGAGACTGGAAGGATGTGGAGAGAGAAGGGACACTGAACAGAAAAGGGTAGAGAGTTAAGCGAAAACGAAGGAAAGCAGAATCTAGAGACTGGGAGCGACACAATGAGAAAAAGTAAATGGCCATACAAGAAAGGTAAAGAAAATAATTTTATTTTTAATTTAGGATAAAGTAATATGGTACCTGTGTTAATGAAGTTTCAGAGACCAATACTTCCTTCTTTAGGTCAGGCGAGGATACCGTAACAGCATTATACTGACCTGAGGCAGGAGGTTTTGGCCTCTGAAAGCTCACTGAAAAGGGTGTTAGGCTATTAAATAAATTTTCTGAAATCTGATGCACTGAAAAGCAGCACTTTACCCTGTGTGACAAATGCATCTGATTAGCGTGACTAAATTTTGCTGGGGGAGGGGGGTAGAGAGAAAATTTTGTGCCCACCCACTTTGGGTTCAGGCCCATCCAAAACTGTCAGTCTGGCTACGCCACTGGACTAGACACGGCCGTGTTTCGGCATCAGAGCCTGTATCAGGGGTCAAATAAATCTACATAAAAAATGAAAATGAAAATTCAATACAAGAATATAACAAATGAACAGTAGTGAAACATTATACACTAGTAAAACATGCCAGTTTCTGACACAAATGAAACGGGCGCTAGCAAGGTTATCCTCCGAGTTCCAGCTTGGCCCCCTCCCTCCCTCCCCCCTCCGAGTTCCATGCCCCCCTCTGTTCTCCAAGTTCCAGACCCCCGCTCCTCCCTCCCTCTCTCTCTCCCCTCTGAGTGGCAGCCCGACCTGCGTTGCCCGTCCTCTTGTCCTAGTCCTCTGCCTGCCCCTCGCCTTCCTGTGTGCTGGCCTGAATTTAAAAGTTTTTACCTCGGGGTCCACTGGCAGCAGTAAAACGCGAGCAGGTACGGCGCTTCAGCCTGCCTTCCCTTCTGTCTCAGCTCTACTACTACTACTAACTTTTCTAAAGCGCTACTAGGGTTACGCAGCGCTGTACAATTTAACATAGAGGGACGGTCCCTGCTCAAGGAGCTTACAATCTAAGAGACAAGTGAACAGACAGTCCCGATAGGGGCGGTCAAATTGGGGCAGTCTGGATTTACTGAACGGTAAGAGTTAGGTGCCGAATGCAGCATTGAAGAGGTGGGTTTTAAGCAAAGACTTGAAGATGGGCAGGGAGGGGGCTTGGCGTAAGGGCTCAGGAAGGTTGTTCCAAGATCAAGATGGCGTCCACGGGAGGAGCTGCGTTTTGAGGCTCTGAGACACGAGAAGGCTTGCCTGGTGTTTTTCCTTTCCCTACCTTAATTATGGTTAAGAGGAAAGGAAAGATCGGTGCTAAAGCCTTTCCTAGCACCGGGGATACCACATCGCTAAAGCAGCCTACCTTAGAAGTCTTTGGGCTACAAACGTTGGGACCACAAGTTTCTGCCCAGGTTGGATCTCCGAAACAACAGCTTACCGGAGATCTTGGCGCGGAGGCGATATCGCTGAGCCTGCCTAATAGAGTTGCGCCGCCGAGACCGGGTGAAGAGACGGACCCTACAGGAGAACTTCATCTGGATAGTTTTGAAGTTGGCAGCGGCCCTGTGGGATTTTCGACGCCAGACACGGCGACGTCTGAGCGCAAGGCGGGAAGAGTGGAGAGTGTACCCGCTTCCATTCAGACGCCTTCACCAGCGAGACTCAGCGAACTAATTAGACCAGCAACTGTTACATTGGATACCCTATGGGATGCCATCCAGACAATGAATGTTTCCCTGCAAAAGATTTCATTTGAATTGACTGCTGAAGTGAAGGATGTTAAAAATTCTCAACAACTAATGGAGTCGAGAACGGCGAAGCAAGAGGAGAAAAGTGAGTTAAATTCTATTGCAATAAAAAAATTACAAACTCTAGTTGACAATGTTCTTATGGAGAAAGAAAGGGACCAAAGGAAAGTAGAATTTTTGGACAATCAACTTAGACGAAATAACTTGCGATTCTTAAACTTTCCTAAAAGCCCTCTATTACCTCCATTAGAGATGTTACAGAAATATTTCCTAGAAATCTTAAGGATTCCAAAAGAAGTTTTTCCTCCGATTGTTAAAGCTTATTATATTACTAGAATTAAAACAAATCTGGAGATTGCTCTAGATTTATATCTTACTCAATTTCTTGAAACATCACTAGAGTCTATAACTGAACGCACTACTCTCCTGGTATCCTTTGCATTCGAGACTGAGCGTAATAATATACTCCGCCTTTACTTCAAATTTAGGGAAGCTCAATTTTTTGGCTCAAAGATACAGATTCTTCCTGACGTCAGCAAACCTACACAAAAGAAAAGGGGAGAATTTTTGGGGCTTAGGCCTCGAACTCTCTCCCTGGGAGGATCATTAAAGCTGAAATTTGCATGCAGATGTCTTGTTTCTTTTGGTAATGTTCATTATGTTTTTTTTGATCCAGAAAAATTGAAGCTCCTATTAATAAGTAAAGAAAGCAGGGATCTTCAAGCCTCGGAGGCACCAGTAGGGAGCTGAAACCGCAGGCAAACTTGTGATTCTGTCCTCCTTATGTTTATTGTAAGAGTTTCTTTACTCTTTTTGTTTCCTATGATCAATACCTTGTATCTTGATCGTTTATAGTGGACTAAGTAAGAAAGATATTCTTTTGAAAATCCATGGAAATGTAATGGATGGTTCTTTAATCTTTTGGATGTATTTCCTGATTTCTATACATTTATTATTGTGAATGTATTATTTTGAAATTTAATTAAAAAAAAAAAAAAGGAAGGTTGTTCCAAGCATAGGGTGAGGTGAGGCAGAATGAGCGGAGCCTGGAGTTGGCGGTGTTGGAGAAGGGTACAGAGAGGAGGGATTTGTCCTGTGAACGGAGGTTACGGGCGGGAACATAAGGGGAGATGAGGGTAGAGAAGTAGTGAGGGGCAGCAGACTGAATGCATTTGTAGGTAAGAAGGAGAAGCTTGAATTGAATGCGGTATCTGATTGGAAGCCAGTGAAGAGACCTGAGGAGAGGGGTGATATGAGTATATCGGTTCTGGCGGAATATGACACGTGCCGCAGAATTCTGAAAAGATTGAAGGAGGGATAGATGGCTAAGTGGGAGGCCGGTGAGGAGTAAGTTGCAGTAGTCAAGGCGAGAGGTAATGAGAGCATGGACGAGAGTTCGGGTGGTGTGTTCAGAGAGGAAAGGGCAAATTTTGCTGATGTTAAAGAGGAAGAAGCGGCAGGTCTTGGCGATCTGCTGGATATGCGCAGAGAAGGAGAGGGAGGAGTCAAGGATGACTCCGAGGTTGCGGGCAGATGAGACGGGGAGGATGAGGGTGTTATCAACTGAGATAGAAAGTGGTGGAAAGACGATGAGCTTCAGCCTGCCTTCCCTTCTTTCTCAGCTCTGCCTCTGGTCCCGCCCTTCCAAAAACAGGAAATGAGGGCGGGACCAGAGGCAGAGCTGAGAAAGAAGGGAAGGCAGGCTGAAGCACTGTGCCTGCTTGCCTTTTACTGCTGCCGGCACGCTGGAAGGTGAGGGGCAGGCGGAGGACTAGGAGAAGAGGGCAGGCAATGCAGGTCGGGCTGCCACTCGAAGGGGGGAGAGAGAGAGGGAGGGAGCCGCGGGGGTCTGGAACTCGGAGAACAGAGGGGGGCATGGAACTCAGAGGGGAGGGGAGGAGAGGGAGGGAGCGGGCCTGGAACTCAGAGGACGGGGGGGGGGGGGGGGGGGGGGAAGGAGGGGAGCAATTCTCACCTCCAACGTTCTGTGGCTGGCTGGTGCTGGTTTCCCTTCCCTCTCATTGATCCGCCCTCTGATGTCATCGTGAGGGCGGACCAATGGGAATTGTGCTACGAACCCAGGCATCCAGAAGTAGAACGTTGGAGGTGCAAATTATTATATAGGATATTTATATGTCACTATTGTTCATTTGTTATATTCTTGTACTGAATTTTAATTTTCATTTTTATGTAGATTTATTTGACCCCTGATGCAGGCTCTGGTGCCGAAACACGGCTGTGTCGAGTCGTTTTTAAGCTATCCATATTAAAGACTTCCTGATTTCCTCTTCAAACTGTCCTCACTTTTTTGTCCATTGCTTTTGTTGCATGTGAGGATTCTTCTCCTCCCTTCTTTTCTTTAAGTACTTAACTTACCTCATGGCCGTTTCCGTTTAAAAACCAAAATCCGTTTACCTGCTGCAGTAAAAGGATGTCTTGGTGTGCGACAAACTCAGGGTCCTTTTACCGCAGACCTGGTAAAAGGGCCCCTTAGAATACAGAATCAGGGGTTCGTGTACAAGACATAAATACAATCAACCAGGGAGACCTGAATGTGCCAAATCGAATCCTAGTAATAGGACTAACATGAAACAGTATCAGAAATATAGACAGTAATGTAGAATATACAGAAATATATAGAATATAAATACAGAATATACAGAAATATGTAGAAATATACAGGAATATACTAGATTCTACAAAATCCTCAATCATCCTAGCTTCAAGCCCTATCTATCTGCTTAACACCTCAGTCATTACATAGTCACCCATTAACACCTGTTAACTGCTTAACACCTCAGTCACTATATAGTCACCTGTTACACCTCAGTCACCACCTATGGCCCCTGTCCATGTTCTCTTCCTTGCCCTGTCCCTTCCTAATCTTCTTTCCCCCCCACTCCCACTGTCTACCATTAGAACTACCCGCTGCCCTCCCACCCTGCCCGCCACCGCAATACCCTATTCACCTCCATCCCTCACCTCACCATCCCTCTTGTCCCCCTCCTCCTTCCTGGCTCTCAACCTTCGGCACTTCCTTCCTGCCATTAACCCATCCCCTTTCCTCCTAAGTACACCCCGTCTTCGTCGCCCGACCTCCCCCACCCTCCTCCGCACTCTCTTGCTATCCGCGGGAGACATTAACCCTAATCCAGGTCCCCCTCACCTGTCCTCGTCCTATCCTTGCGAACGATCCCGGGATGTCTCCAATCTCGTCTCTATTCCCCTCCTTCCCCCTTCCTCCCTCCCCTTCTCATGCGCCCTGTGGAATGCCCACTCAGTCTGCAACAAACTGTCTCTCACCCACGATCTCTTTATCTCTCGCTCCCTTCAACTGCTCGCCCTAACCGAAACCTGGATCTCCCCGGAAGACTCTGCCTCAGTTGCAGCCCTCTGCCATGGAGGCTATCTCTTCTCCCACACGCCCCGCCCAATTGGCCGCGGCGGAGGCGTTGGGCTACTACTCTCACCCTCCTGTAGTTTCCAACCCCTCCACCTACCACAGTCTCACTGCTTCTCATCCTTTGAAGCCCATTCCATCCGGCTAGTCTACCCGCTACCATTCAGAGTGGCAGTCATTTACCGCCCCCCTGATAAATCCTTCCCTTCCTTCCTTACCGACTTTGATGCTTGGCTCTCTGTCTTTCTTGACCCCTCATCTCCGTCCCTCATTCTCGGAGACTTTAACGTACATGCTGATGACCTATCCGACCCCCATGCTTCTAAGTTCCTCACCCTAACATCCTCCTTCAACCTCCAGCTGTGCTCCACCACCCCTACTCACCGTGACGGCCATTGTCTTGACCTCGTCCTCTCCTCCTCCGGCTCACCCTCCAATTTCCACGTCTCAGCTCTTCCTCTCTCCGACCATCACCTGATCACATTCACACTTTTTCACCCCCCCCCCCCTCCACCCCGTCCAACTTTAACCACCACCTCCAGGAACCTCCAGGCTATTGACCCCTCCACCTTATCATCTACTATCTCTAATCTCCTCCCCTCCATCACGTCCTCCGAAACTGTCGACAAAGCGGTCTCCGCCTACAATACCGCTCTCTCCTCTGCTTTGGACACCCTCGCGCCATCCATCTCCCGTCTCACAAAGCGCACCAATCCCCAGCCCTGGCTGACTCCTTGCATCCGTTACCTTCGCTCCTGCACCCGATCCGCTGAGCGCCTCTGGAGGAAATCTCGTACCCTTTCAGACTTCCTCCACTACAAATTCATGCTATCCTCCCTCCACTCCTCCCTATTCCGTGCAAAACAGGACTATTACACCCAATTGACCAATTCTCTCAGCTCCAACCCTCGTCGTCTCTTCATCACCCTTAACTCCCTCCTAAAAGTGCCCCCCGCTCCTACTCCCCCTTCTCTCTCTCCTCAATCACCGGCCGACTATTTCCGTGACAAAGTGCAAAAGATCAACCTTGAGTTCACGACCAAGCTACCACCTCCTCTTCACCCTTTAACTCTCTCCCTCAACCAACCTACCCAGGTCTCTTTCTCCTCTTTTCCTGAGATCACCGAGGATGAAACTTCCCGCCTTCTTTCCTCCTCGAAATGCACCACCTGTTCCTCTGATTCCATCCCCACCAACCTACTCAACACCATCTCCCATACTGTCACCCCCGCCATCTGTCGCATCCTCAACCTCTCTTTCTCCACTGCAACTGTCCCTGACACCTTCAAGCATGCCGTTGTCACACCTCTCCTCAAAAAACCTTCACTTGACCATACCTGCCCCTCCAACTACTGCCCCCATCTCTCTTTTACCCTTCCTTTCCAAAATACTTGAGTGCGCCGTTCACAGCCGCTGCCTTGATTTTCTCTCCTCTCATGCCATCCTCGATCCACTTCAATCCGGTTTTCGCCCTCTGCACTCGACAGAAACAGCACTCTCTAAAGTTTGCAACGACCTGCTCCTGGCCAAATCCAGAGGTCACTACTCCATCCTCATCCTCCTCGATCTTTCCGCTGCGTTTGACACTGTCAACTATGATCTACTGCTTGCAACACTGTCCTCTTTTGGGTTCCAAGGCCCTGTCCTCTCCTGGTTCTCCTCTTATCTCTCCCACCGCACCTTCAGGGTACACTCCCATGGATCTTCCTCCACTCCCATCCCACTATCTGTTGGAGTTCCCCAGGGATCTGTCCTTGGACCCCTTCTCTTCTCAATCTACACCTCTTCCCTAGGCTCGCTGATCTCGTCTCATGGTTTTCAGTATCATCTTTATGCTGATGACACCCAGCTATACCTCTCCACACCTGACATCACCGCGGAGACCCAGGCCAAGGTATCGGCCTGTTTATCCGACATTGCGGCATGGATGTCCAACCGCCACCTGAAGCTGAACATGTCCAAGACCAAGCTCCTCGTCTTTCCTCCTAAACCCACTTCTCCTCTTCCTCCACTCTCTATCTCTGTTGATAACACCCTCATCCTCCCCGTCCCATCTGCCCGCAACCTCGGAGTCATCTTCGACTCCTCCCTCTCCTTCTCTGCGCATATCCAACAGACTGCCAAGACCTGTCGCTTCTTCCTCTTCAACATCAGCAAAATTCGCCCTTTCCTCTCTGAGCATACCACCAGAACTTTTGTCCACGCTCTCATTACCTCTCGCCTTGATTACTGCAACTTACTCCTCACCGGCCTCCCAC
The DNA here is from genome assembly GCF_901765095.1 of Microcaecilia unicolor. Taxonomy (NCBI): domain Eukaryota; kingdom Metazoa; phylum Chordata; class Amphibia; order Gymnophiona; family Siphonopidae; genus Microcaecilia; species Microcaecilia unicolor. Next base: position 200,183,015 of record NC_044033.1, on the reverse strand, counting down.
TCAGCCATCTATCCTCCCTTCAATCAGTTCAGAACGCTGCTGCACGTCTTATATTCCGCCAAAACCGATATACTCATATCACCCCTCTCCTCAAATCACTTCATTGGCTTCCGATCAGATATCGCATACAATTCAAGCTCCTCCTCCTTACCTACAAATGCACTCAGTCTGCGGCTCCTCACTACCTCTCCACCCTCATCTCCCCCTATGTTCCTGCCCGTAACCTCCGCTCACAGGACAAAGCCCTTCTCTCAGTACCCTTCTCCACCACTGCCAACTCCAGGCTCCGCTCATTCTGCCTTGCCTCACCCCATGCCTGGAACAATCTTCCTTTACCCATACGCCATGCCCCCTCCCTACCCATCTTCAAATCTCTGCTTAAAACTCACCTCTTCAATGCTGCCTTCGGCGCCTAACCGCTCGAGATATATAGAATGCCCCAATCTATCCACCCTATCAGATTAACTGTTCACTCGTCCTCTAGATTGTTCACTTGTCTTTAGATTGTTCTCTTGTCTTTTAGATTGTAAGCTCTTTGAGCAGGGACTGTCCTTCTATGTTTAAATTGTACAGCGCTGCGTAACCCTAGTAGCGCTTTAGAAATGCTAGTTAGTAGTAGTAGTAATCATTCCTATTCAAACAAACCCTCACAAAGAGCAGCCATATCTCAAACAACTAATTATGACCTGAATTGGTTATTACTCTATTTACCATTAACTTTCTCTTTCCTTCATGTACAATTTCTCATTCATAATAGATTGTCTAAATGTTAAACATCCATAGTTATCTCAGTATGTTTATGACATTGTATTGTAAAATTGGATTCTTACAACAAATTACTTTCTTATGCATTATTCTTTGTTATGTATCCAATACTGTTTATTGTAAGCCACATTGAACTCAAACTTGTTTGGGATAATGCAGGATATAAATGTCACAAATAAATAAAAATAAATAAATAAGACAGAAGCTCTCGAGTGAAGCAAGTTCACTGTAGTCACCCTTTCTTTTTTTGACGTCCGCCAGTTCCGGGATGGTTTCATTGCCACTGACAGGAGCGGGCACCTGGGGGGAGGGGGCTTTAAGTAAGAGAAATAACATTATTTATATATCATTGACTGAAAAAGGATGGACATTTCCATCCCCAGTACCTATCACGTTACAAGAAACAGGAAGGAGTTCCTGGAGAGAGCCAGATGGAAGGAAGAGGAACAGGAGCTGTGCCCGACTGGTCCCCGATAAGAGCCAGAGACCAAGAGGACTATGTGTTCCTGAGGGGAAATAGATGAAACAGAAGGGCAGTGGCTGATGACAGCCTGATGAGAGCCAGATGCATGATGATGAACCTCTGATGAGATCATGAGCAGTACAGAAAATGTATCCCAAAAATAAAATAGAGAGGGGTGGGGGAATTAAGTTCTAACCTCTGGAAAAGGAAACCACACACAGGATAAAGATGAAAACGTAGGCGATCCCCAGGAGCCCGTACAGGGGATACAGAGATCGGACTCTGCTTGGAAGCGACCCACGATCTGCAGAGAAACCAGGAAGAGCAGATTGAGAGTTTGGACATCAGTGTGAATCCTAAAATTTCTCACATATGGACCACTGGCACCTGGAGTCACACATCTTCCCACGTGCTCATGTCCGAGCTGTGCTCATTCTGATCATTAGGGGCCAATTTTTAAAACATTTGGCATGGCTCGAGAGTAAGATCTTTTGAAATTTGTGTTCCAAGCCACCTCCCTTCTTACTCATTACGGTCCCTATCCTCAGGATCCCAGAACAGAAAAGCTGGGAAACCTACCAAGTCTCTGGCATTTTTTGCACTTGGTATTTTCAGCCCCTGTGCTCTGTGCACTGTACCAGTGTCCCCTCCTCTGGTATTTTCAGCTCCTGCGCTCTCTGAATTTTGGTATTTTCAGCCCTTTTGCTTGTCTCCTCTGATAATAACCCTGCACTCTCTGCACTGAGCTAGTGTCCCCTCTGGTATCTTCAGCCCTGCAGTCTCTGCATTTCCTTAGAGTCCCCTCTGGTATTTTCAGCCCCTACGCTCTTTGCATTTTGTTGGAATTTCCTCTGGTATTTCCAACCCTGTAGTCTATATGTTTTGCTGGAGTCTAGTTTGGTATTTTCAGCCCGTGCTCTCTGCACTGTACCAGTGTCCTCTCTGGTATTTCTCCCCCTGCACTCTCTGAATTTTACAGGGCTCTCCTCTGGTAATTTCAGCACCCCCCCCCCCCCCCCCCCCCCCCGTGCTCTCTGAATTTTGCCTGTGGTATTAGTCCTGCACTCTCTGCACTGAGCTAGTGTCCCCTCTGGTATCTTCAATCCTGCACTCTCTGCATTTTCTTGGAGTCTCCTGTGGTATTTTCAACTCCTACATTCTTTGCATTTTGCTGGAATTTCCTCTGGTATTTTCAACCCTGTAGTCTCTGCATTTTGCTGGAATCTATTCTAGTATTTTCAACCCTTGGCACTTTCTGCACTTTGCCAGAGTCTCCGTTTGGAAGCTAAAATCAGGAGCAAGCAGAACCCCTGGCATTTTGCAGCTTTGCATGGGAACATAAAGACTGCTAGATTTTTCAGTCAGCATGTCCCACTGATTTTATTTATTTTTTTTTTTTTTGGGGGGGGGGGGGAGAGGTTTTCTGGCTCGCTCTTTCCCCTTAGTAAGCTAAATCTCAAACTTGTGGGTTTTACCACACTAAGAGAAGCCAAACTACAATGCCATTCAGTCCACAGAGCAGAAACTGGGACTGGTGTCTGCCTGTTCCCCATTACCTGCAGCCAGCTGATAAGAGAATCCGTACCTCCAAATATGACCACCTCATCCATGAGCCTCTGATGTGCCACGGGGATGTCCGCGTCCATCCTCACAAATACTGAACCCAAAAGCTCACCAGGGAAGTGGGGCTCTCGTCTTCAAAGGTTTAAGCTACTCCTCATTAAAGCTGTCAGTCTCAAATGTGTCACCTGCCTCTGGTGCTACTAAAGACACCGCCTCTGGAAGTTATATGACAGCTGGATGTGGAGGCAAGAAGGAGACTATAAAACCAGAAGAAATTCAGCACTTTCAAAGGAGAACTGAAACCAGGATCACAAAAAAAAAAAAAAAAAAAAAAAAAAAGAATCATGGTTTTGGAGACTCCTTTTTTGGAATTTTTTTGCTCTGGTCCATTAGAAGGTTATTGTGGACCTGCATTAGACCTGGCTTCCCTGTTGGCCTCACCACCTCTCTGTTCCTTGCACACCTAATCTCTATCCCAGGCAGCAGCCTGTGGGGTAGGGGGTCCTAAGACCACAGAGGCTTTTGATCTTTCCTTAATGAAACAGGAATTGTTTCTCTGCACAGGCTTGGGACCTTAAATAAAAGACGTAAGTATTTGCACACTGGGACAGACAAAAGGTCGATCAAGCCCAGCATCCTGTTTCCAACAGTGGCCAATCCAGGTCACAAATACCTGGCAAGATCCCAGAAAAGCTCAATACATTTTATGCTGCTTACCTCAGAAATAAGCAGTGGATTTTCCCCAAGTCCATTTTAATAATGGTCTATGGACGTTTCCGTTAGGAAGCCATCTAAACATTTTGTTAAACCCCGCTAAGCTAACTGCCTTTACCACATTCTCTGGCAACGAATTCCAGAGTTTAATTATACGCTGAGTGAAGAAAAAATTTCTCCAGTTCGTTTTAAATGTACTACTTTACAGCTTCATCACATGCCCCCTAGTCCTACTATTTTTGAAAAGAGTAAACAAATGATTCACGTCTACCCGGTCCACTCCACTCATTATTTTATAGACCTCTATCATATCTCCCCTCAGCCGTCTTTTCTCCAAGCTGAAGAGCCCCAGCCGCTTTAGCCTTTCTTCATAGGGAAGTCATCTCATCCCCTTTATCATTTTTATCATCCTTCTCTGTAGCTTTTCTAATTCCGCTATATCTTTTTTGAGATGCGGCTTCTGTTGCAAGAAAATCGTGTAAAGAATTTCCCTTTTGTACCCAAGTGTGTACATGCTGATGGGCACGGACCCAACATATAGCAGTAGAGAGGTCACGGGAGTGACGGTCAGCTAAAGTAGAAAGAATAAGATCCCATGTATGATGGTGAGCAATGGGTTCACCAGCAGCAGAAATAAAACCACGGCGATTCCATTTACGAATGTGAGAAGATAAAGAGGCGAAAACATAATGTGAATCAGTAAAAATAGTAACAGGCTCAGAAAGGTTCTGGGAGAGAACAGCAGCAAGTTCAGCAAGCTGAGCAGAAGTCTCGGGTGGCAGTAAGAACTGGTGGGTAGAGGTGATTTGTCCCTCTGGTGAATAAGAGATAGCTGCATAGCATAAAATCTTTGCTGAGTCTTAAGCATGTCTTCTTGAGGCTTTTTGCACTCTAGACGGGCAAAATGGTAAATGTGCATAGAAATTTCAGACCATGATTTGAGTTCCAAAGCAAGGATGGAATCAAGTTTAGTCTTTACAGGAGGAGGAAGAGTGTCTCGCAAAGTCTGATAAAATAAAGGTGAGACATTCATATCCAAATAATCAAGTTCTGTGTCAGACTTCCAGTTGGCAATAAACTGGGACACATAAACTTCAATACTGTCTTTCGCAGGGTCCCAATGCATGCTCATAAGGCGGGAAAAATCCCTCTGTGTTGGAAACAAAAGGCGCATAGTATCCCAAATATCATTTCGATGTGTACCAAAGGAGACACCATCATACCGACCCAACATAACTGCCTAAACTCTGCAACACAGCAAAATCAAAGCTCGTAATGGACACTATATAACCTCTCCTCTCTTCAATCCCCATTGTGCCTGAACCTTAATCAACCACAACATCACCATGTATTTGTTTCTCTACTGGACTTGGCGAACGCCTTTACGGTACTATGTAAGCCACATTGAGCCTGCAAATAGGTGGGAAAATGTGGGATACAAATGTAACAACTAAATACAAATGTAACAACTAAATAAACTAAATGTTCAGAGTTTCCCATAGAAACTTGATCCAAACCAGCTCGGGCAAATACAGTGTCCACGTCGACACCAGGCAGCTTGGCCAGAACTGCTTTAATGTTGCCGAGACAAAGTTTATAATGTCCGGCAATTCTCTCAAAAATAGTAAACCATGGGGCGGCACCCTTATTAATCGGGGATAGTTGCTGGACGATGGTGTGAATATCCGCGAAGGACCAAGGGATATACTTAGCAGGAGCAACTCCTCCATTGGCAGGATCAGGTTTGCCATAAAATAGAGGACAACATTGAACAGGTTTGGGCTTTTGTTCATATTTTTCCCAAACCAAGAGACACTTCTGCATATAAGCATAGTCCCATTTGGGATCTCTGAAACCCTGACGAATACATTTACGTGCTAAAGTCATATGAGAAGGAGCAAGCGATCCTATTCTGGGATAGGGATCAACCTGTGGGTATAATTGTTCTGACCATCCGGCCAGATTTATTTATTTATTTTATTTTTGTTACATTTGTACCCCGTGCTTTCCCACTCATGGCAGGCTCAATGCAGCTTACATGGGGCAATGGAGGGTTAAGTGACTTGCCCAGAGTCACAAGGAGCTGCCTGTGTCTGAAGTGGGAATCAAACTCAGTTCCTCAGGAACAAAGTCCACCACCCTAACCACTAGGCCACTCCTCCACTGTTGCTACTATTTGAGATTCTACACATGGAATGTTGCTATTCCAACATTCCATGTAGAAGTTGGCCCTTGCAGATCACCAATGTGGCTGCGCAGGCTTCTGCTTCTGTGAGTCTGACGTCCTGCACGTACGTGCAGGACTTCAGACTCACAGAAACAGAAGCCTGCGCAGCCTTCTACATGGAATGCTGCTAGTGGAATAGCAACATTCCATCTAGAATCTCCAATAGTATCTATTTTATTTCCCACTCATGGCAGGCTCAATGCGGCTTACATGGGGCAATGGAGGGTTAAGTGACTTGCCCAGAGTCACAAGGAGCTGCCTGTGCCTGAAGTGGGAATCAAACTCAGTTCCTCAGTTCCCCAGGACCAAAGTCCACCACCCTAACCACTAGGCCACTCGTCCACTCCCTTGTCTACCCAAGGGTCCACGTAAAAAGCAGTACCCTCCTTCTGGGCAACATATTGTTTAGGATTGAGGTCTGTGGGTAACATTAATGCCTCAAGTTCTGGGAGATCACTTTTCAATATATCTCGTGGAAGATCACGCTGTTTAGCCGTTTGGAGGCGGGTACATACGGGACTACCACGGATTTGCTCATTTATTTTTTTGAATTCCTCAGATAGGTGAGAAACTGCAGAAATTGAAGAATGGGGAAGATGTAAATTATTTAAAGGTGTTTGTTCTTTCTCAGAAGGAGAATTGAATGAGGCAACATGTGGGATTTGCGGTGGATTTCCCTGTTTAAGTTCTACAGGTACTTGGGAAACCACACCAGGAGCAGTGAGGTGCTCAAAAGGGATGCGATCACTGTAAATATGATGATACTTAGAATTATGAAGGGCTTCATTTTCCAGCTGGGAAAAATAACTCGCAGGGTCTGTAAGGGGTGTGAGAGCAACAGCACCAGAAAGTGCTTTTGACCTACAAGTGCATCCACTCCGCAGCTCCTCAGTACCTTTCCGCTCTCATCTCTCCCTACACTCCTCCCCGTGAACTCCGTTCGCTGAGTAAATGTCTCCTGTCGTCCCCCTTCTTCCCCACTGCTAACTCCCGGCTCCGTTCCTTCTATCTCGCTGCTCCCTATGCCTGGAATAGACTCCCTGAGCCAGTACGTCAGGCTCAGTCTCTGGCTGTCTTCAAGTCTAGGCTTAAAGCCCACCTCTTTGCTACTACTTTCGACTCCTAACCATGACTCTCTTACTCAACACCCTCACTTATCACCCCTACCACTGAAATTTCCCCACCCCTAGCTGTCTGTTCGTCTGTCCAATTTAGATGGTAAGCTCTGTTGAGCAGGGACTGTCTTTTTCATGTTGATTTGTACAGCGCTGCGTAAGTCTAGTAGCGCTATAGAAATGTTTAATAGTAGTAGTAGTAAAGGTAACTATAAGTTGTCTCTTTTTGTGATGCAGCAGGCGGAGACACAAAAGGATTATTAAGCTTACAAGGCATGTGTGTAGCAGGGAGATGCACCGGAGTACACTCAGACGGTGCAGGCATAGAAACCTTTTTCTCTTGTACAGTAGTTTTAGGTGGTAAGGCTTTATAACCAAAGCTACAGTCGACGAGGAGTCGATAACTGTGGCTTGTAGGTCTGGATACAGTCCCGCAGTAACCTCAGTAGGTTCAGTGGGACAGGTAGGATTATAAGGCGGTGGTAACCCAGAAGTATCTGGACCTGCTATAGCTGTGACTTTTGGGGTTACCATATCAGCAGCTTTGAGCCAGAAATCCAAAATTTGTAAATGGGTTATTTTAGTCTTGCTCTTCTTGTCATTCTTTAGTGACAAAAATTCACAAAGGCATTTAAGAGTACATGGATCAAGGGATCCTTCTTGTGGCCAAGAAAAGGTAGCATTCCTTTTGGTGGCCCTATGCCATTTTGAATTATACTGCGGAATAGACTTAACTATTAAAGGATTCTGAGCACATACAACTTTCAAAGGAGACTCTGGCATGGTGAGAAAAAGCAAAAATAATAAAATAAAATATACAACAACTAAAGTAAAACAGATTCAGAAAGAGAAGTTGCTGTCCTTATGAGAAAACGGACTTACGCAAATAATAACTTTTCAGCAAAAGAATAGCAATAATATACTTACAAATCTTTGTGGAAATAAGGGGACAAAATGGACTGGGATCCCTTCTCCTTCCGGACGTCTCCGGAGATGACCTCTAGCTATCCATACCTTGTGATAGTTAGGATGTATTAAAATTAAAACTTTTCAACAATAAATGCTATGCTAAAAAGAAAAATGGAAGCTGCGAGCGGAGACATATCTGATTTGACAAAAAGTTGGAACAACTAACTGGTTCTGTTGAGAAGACCTGAGGTCCCATGCAGGGCGGTATGGAATCAAATATCGGGCTGAAAAAGTGGATTTTCTAGGTGATGGGGAGCCAGTGTACGCTTTAAGGAGAGATGTCACGCGATCGCATTTCCTAGAACCTGTTCTGAGCTTGATGCAGGAGTTGCAAATGCACGATGCCACTTTCGTATGCCTGTGCAGAATGGTATTTAGGTGGTCTCGCATTTATGCTTACAAGAGGTGTGTAAATGCATGCACTCAGTTATGGAATCAGGTTTGTTTATAATTCGTGTGGACTTTACATACCAACATTTGCACCTGCCCTCGTGAGGGTACCGGTGTAAGACAACTGCATTTGTGATTTCTGTAGGGTTAGGGGGTAAATTTATTAAGAGAAACAAGTGCTAAAGTATCTTTATAAATTAGCCGTGACACAGGCACCATGCTCTAATATTATCCTCATCAATCAACAAGAGGGGAAGGAATAAAGATGGCCCAGAAAAATATTTGTTATATAAGTCAAAATGACAATAGTACAAAACAACCACTTAATAGTACTGTAATAACAAATTTATTTATTACATTTGTATCCCACATTTTTTGCCACCTATTTGCAGGCTCAATGTGGCTTACATAGTACCATAAAGGCGATCGTCAACTCCGGTATGAACAAATACACGTTCAAAATACGCACCCTAGTTCATAAAATTATTCACGGAAGCGCCCCAGCCTACATGTCAGACCTGATAGACTTACCACCCAGGAATGCTAAAAGATCATCCCGCACTTTCCTTAATCTGCACTTCCCCAATTTCAAAGGTCTAAAATACAAAACAACGCATGCGTCAACCTTCTCCTACCTGAGCACACAATTCTGGAACGCGCTACTACGCAACTTAAAAACGACCTTTGAACTTAACTAACTTCCACAAACTTCCGAAGACCCATCTCTTTAACACGACATACCACAAAGAACAACAAATATGAACTCCTATACATATACCCAGAACTGTCTTATAATATTTGATTGTTAAACTACTACTATGTTATGTCATTATCATGTTACCCAAGATCCTTCTGTAATACCAAATGTATATTTTCTTATGTATTTCCACCATTCATGATATATTGTAAGCCACATTGAGCCTGCAAAGAGGTGGGAAAATGTGGGATACAAATGCAATAAATAAATAAATAAATAAATAAGGTTCATGTGGAACAGACACATTATGGAATCGTACAGCGGAAGAGTTATATTATGTCCATTACGTGCTTTGGTTTCGTTGTGTTGCAGAGTTCAGGCATTTAAGGTGGATCGGTAGGGTATGCCTTTTTGAACAGGCGATTTCCGGAAGTTTATGTGGTCATATATAGTTTTCAAGGCTTTTGGTAATGCGTTCCACAGTTGTGTACTTATGTAGGAAAAACTGGATGCATAAGTTGAATTGTATTTGAGTCCTTTGCAGTTTGGGTAGTGGAGATTTAGGTATGTTCGTGTTGATCCTGTTGTGTTTCTGGTTGGTAGGTCTATGAGGTCTGTCATGTATCCCGGGGCTTCGCTGTAGATGATTTTATGAACCAGGTTGTAGATTTTGAAAGCAATACGTTCTTTGATTGGGAGCCAGTGCAGTTTTTCACGGAGGGGTTTTGCGCTTTCAAATCGCGTTTTTCCAAATATAAGCCTGGCTGCTGTGTTTTGGGCGGTCTGAAGTTTCTTTATGATTTGTTCTTTGCATCCCACATAAAATTCCATTTCAGTAGTCTACATGGCTTAGTACCATTGATCGTTATCAGGTTGCGAAATGTTTCCCTCAGGAAGAATGGTTTCACGTGTTTGCGTTTCCACATTGAGTGGAACATTTTTTTTTGTTGTGGATTTCACTTGGCTCTCTAGTGTGAGGTTACGGTCTAATGTAACGCTGAGGATTTTCAGGCTGTCTGAGATAGGGAGGGTGTAATTTGGGGTGTTAAGATCACACGGCCTTAGGGCCTCCTATAGCGCACAGATATTTCAAGTCCAAGAGCTTAAGTAAATATTTAAATCATCTGTAATTATTCTGGTTTACTACCTTCAACAAAACAAGAAAATAAAGCGCCAACTAACTGGGCAGACTGGATGGACCAAGCGGGTCTTTACCTGCAGTGATTTACTGTGTTCTAGCACACTGGTTCTCAAACCCGATCCCGGAGGCACTCCAGCCAAGCCAATCAGGTTTTCAGGATACCCACAATGAATATTCATTAGAGAGATTTGCAAGTGCTGCCTCCACCTTAAATATCACCTATAATATCACCAAAATTGGGCCTTTCCTTTCTGAGCACACTACCAGAACCCTCATCCACGCTCTTTATCACCTCTCGCTTAGACTATTGCAACTTGCTTCTCACAGGTCTAACACTTAGCCATCTCTCTCCTCTTCAATCTGTTCAAATTCTGCTGCATGACTAATATTCCACCAGGGTCGTTATGCTCATATTAGCCCTCTCCTCAAGTCACTTCACTGGCTTCCTATCCGTTTCCGCATACAGTTCAAGCTCCTCTTATTGACCTATAAGTGCAATCACTCTGCAGCTCCTCAGTACCTCTCCACTCTCATCTCTCCCTACATTCCTTCCTGGGAACTGCGTTCACTGGGTAAATCTCTCTTATCTGCACCCTTCTCCTCCACCCAGTGGCGTACCTAGGGTAGTTGACACCCGGGGCCGGTCATTTTTTAACACCCCCCTCCAAAATCCAGTACTAGGCATACCGAAAATACAAAAGACTCAGGACCTATAGAGCAATTCTTGCATACCATAAGCACTCATTTCTATGAGTCACACAAGGAAAAGGAAAGCATCTTAAACACTACAGTGAGCACTAGAACATCAATTCACCTATTGTAAAACGAAACCAGACAGAATAGTACAGATCGTTGATCCTGCACAGTCAATGTCAACTGAAAGTCATGTCTTTTTCACAAACACAGATACACCCTAATCCACTATAGAATATGTAATCATAAACTTTCTATTTAGACAAAAATTAAACTGAAACCCTAAGATGCCAGACTCTGCATACAATGCAACACAACAGAAACAGAAAATGTCCCCTAGTACTGTGCAAAATATAAAAACAGCAGATGTAAATTTGAAAAAACTAACAAATACCAATCACCACTTTACAAATTAACAAATAGAAAAACAAATATAGAAAATAAAATAATACCATTTTACTGGACTAATACATTTACCTGTCAGAGGCCAAAACCTTCTTCCTCAGGTCAATACAGTATAGTGCTGTTACAGTATCCTATCCTGACCTGAGGAGGGGCTTTTGTAGTCCAATAAAAAGATTACCTTATTTACATGTTCTATTATAAACATTTATTAACAAAGCTACAATACTACTTTATCCTAAAGCAAAAAAAAAAATAAAGCGAAAGCTACATACCTGTAGAAGGTATTCTCCGAGGACAGAAGCTGATTGTTCTCACTGATGGGTGACGTTGTCGGCAGCCCCAGAACCGGAATTCTCCCTAGCAACAAAAAGTTTGCTAGCCTCGCGCTCCCATGTGTCTTCCTGCCCGCAGCACGAGCGTGTTCCTCAGTCCAGTAAAAAGCAAGAAAGGGAACATACAACTCCTAAGGGGAGGTGGGCGGGATTGTGAGAACAATCAGCCTGCTGTCCTCGGAGAATACCTTCTACAGGTATGTAGCTTTCGCTTTCTCCGAGGACAAGCAGGCTGCTTGTTCTCACTGATGGGGTATCCCTAGCCCCCAGGCTCACTCAAAACAACAACCATGGTCACTTGGGCCTCGCAACGGCGAGGACATAACTGAGATTGACCTAACTATCCAACTACTGAGAGTGCAGCCTGGAACAGAACAAAAATGGGTCTAGGGGGGGCGAAGTTGGATTCTAAACCCCAAACAGATTCTGCAGCACCGACTGCCCAAACCGACTGTCGCGTCAGGTATCCTGCTGTAGGCAGTAATGAGATGTGAATGTGTGGACAGAAGACCACGTCGCAGCTTTGCAAATCTCCTCAATAGTGGCTGACTTCAAGTGGGCCACTGACGCAGCCATGGCTCGAACATTATGAGCCATGACATGACCCTCAAGAGTCAGCCCAGCCTTGTCTTCTGGCTACGCCACTTGCACATCTAACCAATACCACAAATCACCTGCCTTTTCGAGGGAACCCTGTAAGCAGCAGGGTTGACAGTTTCTCCCACCTCTCAGCACTAGGCCCGATGTGGCCTCCTCCACTGCCTTCAAGTGCTGGGCAGGGCAACCTTTGAATTCTCCCACTCAATGGTAGCTGGCTCCTCTCCCTTAGGCAGCTCTAGTGGCAGGCTACTTCCTTCCTCCACATACTCCATGGAATCTCTCTCTCCATTCGTCTCCCCTCTCTCAGGCTCACCCTGGCTCAAGCCATTGCTCCCCCTGCTGGGACTGGGGAATCCATTCCATCTTTTTAGGACTACTCTCCTCATTCATCCTTAAAGAACTTCTGGGACCTGTAGTTCTGTGCTCAACTGCTTCACTGGGGGAATCTCTGGGGCTTGCCTTGTCACAAACAATATTCATAGTGCATATCCTGAAAACCTGACATGTTGGGGTACCTCCTGGACCAGGTTTGGAAACCACTGCTCTAGAGTGAACCTGAGGTGGTGAAGGCAGGGGGCAATGGGGGGGAGGGGGTTGTGTCAATGGTCTGTTATTATTTATTTTGGATTTTGCTCACACCTTTTTCATTAGTAGCTCAAGGTGAGTTACATTCAGGTACACTGGATATTTCTCTGTCCCAGGAGTGCTCACAATCTAAGTTTGTACGTGAGGCAATGGAAGGTTAAGTGACTTGCCCAAGGTCACAAGAAGCAGCAGTGGGATTTGAACCTGATACCTCTGGATTGCAAGACCCGCGCTCTAACCACTAGGCCACTCCTCCACTCCAACACCCCAATGCAAGTACCTTTTTTTTGTGTGTATGGGGCACTTGGGGTCTCCACCAGCCTAGGTCAGGAAGTGCGATGTACTACAAAGCCTCAGAGGCCACTGAAAAACCCAAATCTTGCCCATTCAGCAGAATTTCCCATAATTCACTTTTCATTTCCCCTTTTTTTTTCCTCTCCATTTCCTGTTTTCTCCAATATCCAGAAACACAGCAGTTATTTTAGTACCGGAAGCACGTTTTTAACCCGGGCAGTTTTTTTACCAACCTCTGCAGTTTTGGGTCTTGTACTGTTTTGTTTGCTGAGAGGGGAAACAGGACCCCACCCCACCCAGCTGTGCACAAAGACCCATGGCACTATTGTTTAAAAAAAAAAAACAACTTATATTCTGCATTATCTCACAAATTCTAAGCGGATTACAAAATTAACAAATATAATTCAAGAACAGACAGAATAACAAAATACAAAACACAATCAAACATCATGAAAATCAAATCAAACTTAATTAAAACAGATTAAAATATAACTGCTAATCATAACACCCAACAGGTTCCATACCCAAACCTCAAATCTTAATCATAAGTGAGTTCTGAACCAAATGTCTGTTGGAAAAGGATGGTGTTTTTAAAGCCTTTTTCAAGACTGGCATCGATCTGAGTGCATAAAAATTCATTGCTCTATATTCCTCAAGCCTATTCGGTCGAAATGAAGTAACATCGAATAGACCTGAAGATGTATATACCCTGGAGGAAAGGAGGGACAGGGGTGATTTGATACAGACAGACATTCACATATTTGAAAAGTATTAATGTACAAAATAAACCTTTGCCAGAGATGGGAAGGTGGTAGAACTAGAGGACACGAACTGAGGTTGCAGGGCGGGGCCCGACTCAGGAATAATTTATTATTATTTATGATATTTATATCCAGTGTTAGCCCGAGTAGAACTCAGGTTCAATGTGGCTTATATAACAATTAGAAAAACATGAACCTGTTCAAAATATATTGACAGTAAAATACATCATATAATGTCAGACCAGTAAAACTTGAGTTAGGAACAGATGTAATTAAATACTTAGTGATTTAACCTAGATAATTGAAAATATGGAGGAAAAAGGTAAGGGCTAGGATTAGCTTTAATAAAAGGTGCCCGTGGAGGGGCATAATCGAACAGGGCGCCCATGTTTTCCTGAGGGCATCCTCGCAGGACGTCCCTGTGAAGGGACAGGGAAACCCATATTATCGAAACAAGATGGGCGGCCATCTTTTGTTTCAATAATACAGTCGGGGACGTCCAAATCTCAACATTTAGGTCGACCTTAGAGATGGTCATCCCCGGTTTTTGGCGATAATGGAAACCGAGGACGCCCATCTCAAAAATGACCAAATCCAAGCCATTTGGTCATGGGAGTTGCCAACATTTGTAGTGCACTGGTCCCCCTGACATGCCAGGACACCAACCGGGCACCTTAGGGGGCACTGCAGTGGACTTCACAAATTGCTCCCAGGTACATAGCTCCCTTACCTTCAGCCAGATGCACTAACTGAACGGAAAAAGCCCTTCCCTTACCGATTCGGAAAGGAGCGGGCATGCATGAAGGAAATTGCATGCAAATGAGCTGGTCGCTGTTAGCTCATTTGCACATGATTTCCTTCCTAAGGAGAGGAAGCCAGTGCAGAGCAGCCAAGCATTATGCATGGCTACTCTGTGCATGCCAAAGATGGCTTCATACATGCAGACAAGCTGCGTGTATAATAGCTGTCTAGAACCTTAAAAAAAACACAATCCAGGTGAAAACGTCCAAGTGCTCGTCAGGGACGTTTTTAGGACATTCAAGTGTTAGGTGCCTTCACTATGCCTCCAGACAGTTGAGAACGCCCAAAATGTGGATGTTTCTGTGAGAAGGACGTCCATGCCTTTGCTATGCCTCCAACACCCCCTTTATTTATTTATTTGGATTTTGGATCACAAGTAGCAGCAGTGGGATTTGAACCGGCCACCTCTAAATTGCAAGACCAGTGCTCTCACCTCTAGGCCACTCTGCCACTCCTCCACTCTACTTCACTCTCTTGAAATTTGGCCATCCCTGTGGGGGGCAGTTGAGGAAGTCCATGCCTTCGTTATGCCTCCACTGACACACACATACCTCCCCCCCCCCAGGGACCTGCATACTGCCCTCCCCCCACAGGGATGGCCAAATTTCAAGGGAGTGGAAGAGTGGCCTAGTGGTAAGAGCACTGGTCTTGCAATCCAGAGGTGGCAGGTTCAAATCCCACTTCTGCTACCTATGATCCAAAATCCCAATAAATAAATCGGAGGCATAGCAAATGTTTATATTATTATTAGGTCTGCCTCTTCTGTTTGGGCAGCAGCGGCATGGGCTTTCTATACTATCCTGGAAAGAACTGCATATCCCCTCTAGATACTTAATTACTCTAACCTTGTATCTGCTCTGTCAGATTTACAGTCTAGGCAGTAGCAAATTCAGTAATTAGAAGGAAACCCAGTATTCAAAAGATATAATAAGATAGTTTATTAGCAAAATCATCTTACCCAAAGATAGTACATGCAGTTCAGACATTCACATGGTAGAACAACACTTCACGACTGATGACATGTGTCTTCAAAGGTTGCTGGCTTCACTCTTCTTCTCCGAAAAACACTGCTTAAGTAGCAGACCTTTTATACAATTTTGGGTCCTATAGATCCCTGTGAGCATTTCACTTTCCCACCTGCACTTTCTTCATAATTGGCACATATATCCAATTATGCCCAAGTTCTAACTTTTCTTATCTTTCATCCAATTAGGACTGAGTTTCAACCTTAGCAAGTTTGCTTATCTCTTATCCAATCATGACCAAGTCTCAGTTTTCTTATCTCTTATCCAATTATGACCAAGTTTCAGCTCTCCTATCTCCAAACTTCGCTCATCCCTAAATTGAACTTTTCTTCACCTGGCCCAATTATTTTTATAGTTTGCCTATGTCCAGCTATACACAACCCTTGCCAACTTTGTAACTCTGCCAAGGTTAAGCAGGCTGTCACATTTCTTCAGTGAAGTATCAGGACTGAGAGATGCTATGATTTTAGAGGCCTAGTTTACTTTGGAAAGCCTGAACCTGTTTTTCACTGCATTCAATTTGTGACAATTATTTACACAAAGGCATGGATGTCCTTCTCACAGAAACATCCACATTTTGGATGTCCTCAACTGCCGTTGCAGGGAAGGACATCCTCTAAAATACAATTTTTTTTAAGTTGTTTTTTTTCGGGGTGGGAGGTGGTTAGTGACCACTGGGGAAGTCAGGGGAGGTCATCCCCGATTCTCTCTGGTGGTAATCTTGTCAGTTCAGGCACCTTTTTGATGCTTGGTCATGAAAAACAAATGGACCAAGTAAAGTCGGCCAAATGCTCGTCAGGGATGCCCTTCTTTTTTCCATTATCGGCCGAGGACGCCCATCTGTTAACCACACCCCCATCCCGCCTTCTGTACACTGCCGACACGCCCCCTTGAACTTTGGTCGTCCCCGTGACGGAAAGCAGTTGAGGACGCCCAAAATCGGCTTTCGATTATGCCGATTTGGGTGACCTTAGGAGAAGGATGCCCATCTCCCGATTTGTGTCAGAAGATGGGCGCACTTCTCCTTCGAAAATAAGGATAGTAACATAGTAGAAGACGGCAGATAAAGACCTGTACGGTCCATTCAGTCTGCCCAACAAGATAAACTCATATGTGCTACTTTATATGGTTTACCTGACCTTGATTTATCCTTGCCATTTTCGGGGCATAGACCGTAGAAGTCTGACCAGTACTTGCCCCGCCTCCCAACGACCGGTGCTGCCACCCAATCTCTGAAACATAAAACGGTATGAAAACTAGGCTGGAAATGTTTTAGTTCCCCCACATTTCTGTTTTTTTATTAAATAGACTTTATACCAAGAAATTAGATTAGCCCCCCCCCCCCCCCACGTCTCCTCAATCCTTCACTCTATAGAGAATGGAACCATGGATTCTTGGAGGTTCACTCTTCCAAATCAAAAAAAAAAAAAGGTTGCGTCAAACAAATAGAAATATTTTTTCTTAACACTCCAGCATTGGAGGAACCAAGGCCGATGCTAGAAAGACTTCTATGGTTTGTCTCCTGCAAATGGCAAGAGACTGGTGAAGATTCGGCAGATTCGGCAAATCCAGCATTTGGGGGACCTCAGAGCTGCTGCTAGATGGATTTCTATGGTCTGTGTTCCGCAAATGGCATAAGACAGGTGAAGATTCGGCAACTCCAGTGTTGAAGATAGGGGAAAGGGAATGGGACTTAATTCCAACTACATTCAAAACGGTTTACATATTATATACAGGTACTTATTTGTATCTGGGACAATGGAGGGTTAAGGGATTTGCCCAGAGTCACAAGGAGCTGCAGTGAGAATTGAACTCAGTTTTCCAGGATCAAAGTCCACTGCACTAACCACAAGGCTATTCCTCCATTATTGTCACCTGCTGTGAGTGAGGGTGCTTATCAGCTCAGGGGGGAGGGGAAGACGTTACCTGGTAAGTTGAATACTGTCAGCAATATTTGGAGATGATGTATGGTTATAACCAAGACTCCATCACGTCTGGTTGACATGGTGGAGACCTGCCAGCCAGTGTTTAAACTTGGGTGTCTGGGACCTGCACAGAATGGCGGATGCGGTTCTGGCCACCTTGTATTCCACCAGCATGGAAATAAAAACATCAAATCGCAGAGGATAAAGATCAAAGTGTCCAATTTATTCACCACATAAAATGATCAATAAATACAAAAATAATTAAAAGCCCAACACAGCCATGTTTCATCCTCTCAAGGGTTGCATTAGGGGCTTGTTAAAATAGCTAGAGGTGTAGTCGCAGAATGTCACCTAATGGTTAAAAACTTCTTTCCTATATAGCAGAAGGCTTCTGGTGATCTGCTGTTTTTATTCCCATGCTGGATTTTGTGGATCGTCTGCCTGTATGTTCCCTGCCACCTAACTGGGCAGACTAGATGGACCAAGCGGGTCTTTACCTGCAGTGATTTACTGTGTTGTAGCACACTGGTTCCCAAACCCGATCCTGGAGGCACACCAGCCAAGCCAATCAGGTTTTCAAGATACCCACAATGAATATTCATTAGAGAGATTTGCAAGGGCTGCCTCCACCTTAAATATCACCTATAATATCACCAAAATTGGCCCTTTCCTTTCTGAGCACACTACCAGAACCCTCATATCACCTCTCGCTTAGACTTTTGCAACTTGCTTCTCACAGGTCTCCCACTTAGCCATCTCTCTCCTCTTCAATCTGTTCAAAATTCTGCTGCACGACTAATATTCCGCCAGTGTCGTTATGCTCATATTAGCCCTCTCCAAGTCACTTCACTGGCTTCCTATCCATTTCCGCATACAGTTCAAACTCCTCTTATTGACCTATAAGTGCATTCACTCTGCAGCTCCTCAGTACCTCTCCACTCTCATCTCTCCCTACATTCCTCCCCGGGAACTCCATTCACTGAGTAAATCTCTCTTATCTGCACCCTTCTCCTCCACTGCTAACTCCAGACTCCGTTCCTTTTATCTTGCTGCACCATATGCCTGGAATAGACTTCCTGAGCCGGGACGTCAAGCTCCATCTCTGGCCATCTTCAAATCTATGCTAAAAGCCCACCTTTTTGATGCTCCTTTTAACTCCTAACCCTTATTCAGAACCCTTATTTTATCATCCTCACTTTAATATTCCCTTATCTCTTGTTTGTCTGTCCTAATTAGATTTTAAGCTCTGTCGAGCAGGGACTGTCTCTTCATGTTCAAGTGTACAGTGCTGCGTACATCTAGTAGCGCTTTAGAAATGATAAGTAGTAGCAGTAATATAAATCTATCTTATGAATATTGTAAAGGGGGTCCGCTTCCTCATCTTGGGTGGAGCCAGCAAGCCTGCGGGGCTCCCAGAGTTCCAGGACAGAATACTGATGATACTGGGACTTAAGGCAATTTCATACCAAAAATCATAATTAATTCTGCATAACAAAGGTACAGTCCTCATAAAATAATCTTCAAAAGAAAAAAAGGTACAGTCCCGGTCGCAAAATCCCTCAGCAAACGCTCAGCTCCTCAAGACCTCAGGTCTTCTATTAGGGCATTAGCTTTCCCTTCCCCCTCCTTCAGAAAGGTTTAGTAAGAGTTCAGCACACTTCCAATATAGCACAACAGTTCAGAACAAATCTTCATGGACAGTCTTTGCACATCTAACCAATACCACAAATCACCTGCCTTTTCACAGCACAGAGGGAAACCTGTAAGCAGCAGGGTTGGCAGTTTCTCCCACCTCTCAGCACCATGCCTGGTGTGGCCTCCTCCACTGCCTTCAAGTGCTGGGCAGGGTAACCTTTGAATCCTCCCACTCCATGGTAGCTGGTTCCTCTCCTTTAGGCAGCTCTAGTGGCAGGCTATTTCCTTCCTCCACATACTCCATGGAATCTCTCTCTCCATTCATCTCCCCTCTCTCCTGGTGACTGAGAGCCTCCAGGAAATCTGCTCTCCCCTTCTCACAGCTGGGGGGAAACTGAGCTTCATCCTTTTCTCGCCCTCTAGTGGGGAGGAAAGGGAGTAACAGGCTCACCCTGCCTCAAGCCATTGCTCCTGCTGCTGGGACTGGGAATCCATTCCATCTTTTTAGGACTACTCTCCTCATTCATCCTTGAAAGGACTTCTGGGACCCGTAGTTCTGTGCTCAACTGCTTCACTGGGGGAATCTCTGGGGCTTGCCTTGTCACAATATTCATAGTGCATATTCTGAAAACCTGACATGCTGGGGTACCTCCAGGACCAGGTTTGGAAACCACTGCTCTGAACCTGAGGTGGCGGAGGCAGGGGGCAATGGGGGGGAGGGGGTTGTGTCAATGGTCTGTTATTTATTTTGGATTTTGCTCACACCTTTTTCAGTAGTAGCTCAAGGTGAGTTACATTCAGGTACTCTGGATATTTCTCTGTCCCAGGAGGGTTCACAATCTAAGTTGTACCTGAGGCAATGGAGGGTTAAGTGACTTGCCCAAGGTCACAAGGAGCAGCAGTAGGATTTGAACCTGCCACCTCTGGATTGCAAGACCCGCGCTCTAACCACTAGGCCACTCCTCCACTCCAACATCCCAATGCAAGTACCTATTTTTTTTTTTTTGGGGGGGGGGGGGGGGGCACTTGTGGTCTCCACCAGTCTAGGTCAGGAAGTGTGATGTACTACAAAAGCCTCAGAGACCACTGAAAAACCCAAATCTTGCCCATTCAGCAGAATTTCCCATAATTCATTTTTCATTTCCCCTTTTTTTCCCCCCTCCCAGTTCCTGTTTTCTCCAATATCCAGAAACACCGCAGTTATTTTGGTGCCAGAAGCATGTTTTTAACCCGGGCAGTTTTTTTTACCAACCTCTGCAGTTTTGGGTCTTGTGCTGTTTTGTTTGCTGAGAGGGGAAACAGGACCCCACCCCACCCCCAGCCAGCTGTGCACGAAGACCCATGGTACTATTGTTTATTGTAAAAAAACAAAAAAAAAAACAACTTATAGTCTTCTGCATTATCTCACAAATTGTAAGCGGATTACAAAATTAACATATATAATTCAAGAACAGACAGAATAACAAAAAGCACTACAATGGGCATGGTAGTGGGATCTGACATCCATACCACCAGCCTTCGTACTAAAATTTATGGCACATCTGACACTGAAAGAGAGATCCCCAGTGCCGCTTCAGTTGTTGAGTAACAAACTGCGCTCTCTGTGTAGTAAGCAGGACCAGTAGGGCTCCCAAATCTGCTGGAAAGCATTCCATTGTATTTCAGCTCCATCGGCCACCAAGCGCCGTTCATAGAGCGCAAGTTCAAACAGGAACTTTTTCCACATGCTTAGCAGAGGGGCTTTCCGCATTCTCCAATGCACTAATATTACCTTTTTCGCTAGCAACAAAGCCTTTGCTGTAAACAGTGCGCCCCGCGCTCTACCTGCCACATTGCCCTCTCACAAAACAAAAATCCCACATGGCATTTTATCCCACATTAAACATGAATTAGATTGGAACCTGGGATCATTTAACTTTTTTTTTCCTGGAGAGAGTAATGCATTGCCCCTCCCCCCAGGCTCTCTCCCCGGCTATAGCCAGCTCTGCAATTTTGAGGGGAGGCGTAGTGGTGGACCGGGGAGAGAGCCCTTACCAGCACAGGACAAGTGCCCACCCATCCAACCTGTTGGCCCAAAAATTGCCTTCTGGCTACGTCACTGCATCTTTCGTTTCAATAATACAGTCGGGGACGCCCAAATCCAACATTTAGGTCGACCTTAGAGATGGTCGTCCCCGATTTTTGGCGATAATGAAAACCGAGGACGCCCATCTCAAAAATGACCAAATCCAAGCCATTTGATCGTGGGAGGAGCCAACATTCATAGTGCACTGGTCCCCCTGACATGCCAGGACACCAACCGGGCACCCTAGGGGGCACTGCAGTGGACTTCACAAATTGCTCTCAGGTGCATAGCTCCCTTACCTTCAGCCAGATGCACTAACTGAACGGAAAAAGCCCTTCCATTACCGATCCCTTAGCGATTCGGAAAGGAACGGGCATGCATGAAGGAAATCGCATGCAAATGAGCTGCTCGCTGTTAGCTCATTTGCACACGATTTCCTTCCTAAGCAGGGGAAGCCAGTGCAGAGCAGCCAAGCATTATACGTGGCTGCTCTGTGCAAGCCAAAGACAGCTTCATACTTGCAGACAAACTGCGTGTATAATAGCTGTCTATAACCTTAAAAAAACACAATCCAGGTGAAAACGTCCAAGTGCTCGTCAGGGACATCTTTAGGACGTTCAAGTGTTAGGCACCTTCGCTATGCCTCCGGGCAGTTGAGGACGTCCAAAATGTGGATGTTTCTGTGAGAAGGACGTCCATGCCTTTGCTATGCCTCCAACACCCCCTTTATTTATTTATTTGGATTTTGGATCACAAGTAGCAGCAGTGGGATTTGAACCGGCCACCTCTGGATTGCAAGACCAGTGCTAACCACTAGGCCACTCCTCCACTCCACTTTAAATTTGGCCATACCTGTGGGGGGGAGGGGGGCAGTTCAGGACGTCCAAAATGTTTGAAAGAAGGACGTCCATGCCTTCGCTATGCCTCCGCTGACCAGTGGCGTAGCTACGTGGGGCCTGAGGGGGCCCAGGCCCCCATAGATTTGGCCCTGGCCCCCTCCCCTGCCGTCGCCGCCCGCCCCGCCGCCGCATCCGATACCTTATGTAAGGCGTCAGAAACAGCTGATCATACCCGGAACTAAGTTGAACGAAGGCGCTACTCCATTGCTGAAAAGACTCTTCGGCTGGCCCCGCCAGCAAACAAGGTATTGGCGGCAGCGGCGAGGCGGGCGGCGATGGTGGGGGAGGGTTGGTGGCGGGAGGGGGGTTCAAGGGGATCTCGGCAGGGGGGTCCAATGCGGCGGCGGGGCGGACGGCGACGGCGGCTGGGGGGGGGGGGGCGGCGAAACAGTGCCCTCCCACCTCGGGCTCTGGCCCCCCCTCCCGGCCAGGTCTGGCTACGCTCCTGCCGCTGACACACACACCTCCCCACCCAGGGACCTGCATACTGCTGCGATGGACCTGAGTATATTTGAGGCTGGTAAAAAAAGTTTTTAAAGTTGTTTTTTTCAGGGTGGGAGGGGGTTAGTCATCACTGGAGGAGTCAGGGGAGGTCATCCCCGATTCCCTCTGGTGGTCATCTGGTCAGTTCGGGCACCTTTTTGAGGCTTGGTCGTAAGAATAAAATGGACCAAGTACAGTCGCCCAAGTGCTTGTCAGGGACGCCCTTCTTTTTTCCATTATCAGTTGAGGATGCCCATCTGTTAGGCATGCTCCAGTCCCGCCTTCGGTACACCTCCGACATGCCCCCGGGAACCTTGGTTGTCCCCGCGACAGGAAGCAGTTGGGGACGCCCAAAATCAGCTTTCAATTATGCTGATTTGGTCAACCCTGAGAGAAGGACGCCCATCTCCCGATTTGTGTCGAAAGATGTGCGCCCTTCTCTTTTGAAAATAAGCCTGCTACTGATTTGATGGTTTTAGTTACGGAGTTCCAAATTTTAGTGCCTTGTTATGAAAAGTTAGTATGGATTGTTTCGTAGGTTACTTTCTTACAATTCGGGAAATGTAGAATAAGCTAGGTTCAAAAATACCATCCTGGAAGCCCAGGCCAGTTATATTTCACGTATTAAAAAAGGAGGAAGGAAGGCCAAGCGACAGCCGGCATGGTTAAAAAGTGAGGTGAAGGAAGCTATTAGAGATAAAAGAAAATCCTTCAGAAAATGGAAGAAGGAACAGACTGAAAATAATAAGAAACAGCATAAGGAATGGAAAGTCAAATGTTTTCACAGAGAAGGTGGTAGATACCCGGAACGCCCTCCCACGGGAGGTGATGGAGATGAAAATGGGTAACAGATTTCAAAAATGCTTGGGACAAACACGAAGGAATCCTATATAGAAGGCACGAAACCAAACAAGCTTAGCAGCGATTCGGTAGCAACACCAGTAATTGGGAAGCAAAGTCAGCGCCAGGCAGACTTCTAAGGTCTCTGCACTCAAAATGGTGAAGACAAATCAAGATTGAGTGTACACATGTTGTGTCACATCATACCTTATATCAGTTTATCTTCTTGGGGAGACTGGATGGACCTTACAGGTCTTTATCTGCCGTCATCTACTATGTTAAATGTGCTACAGAAGAACGTAACGGTCGTGAAGGCTGACGTATTCGCAAACTAGCCGAGATTACTGGTGAAATGTTGTTTGGTAATACTTTACACATAAGCAATAAAATTTTATAACGGATTGTATATTCCACAGGGAACCAAAGTACTGGTGATATATGGTCAGATTTTGACAGTCCATATAAAACCTGGGTTACAGAGTTTTGTGCAATTTGAAGTGGTCTCGGTATATTCTTCGACACGTCCAACAACAACCCATCACAATAATCAAAACATGAACTAACTATACCCTGATCACCACCCCGAACTTCTGAGGGGTTAAGTAATCTTTAAGATGTCTCACCAGTATCAGCCTGGAAAAAAAATAATGCAAATCATTTTCCTCACTTGCACTCTCATATTTATGGTAGAATCAAGAATCACCCCTGAAGAACGAATTTTCTGAACAAAAGTAAAGGATGTAGAAAAATCTGGAATAGGATCCTTGATAACGACATTACATATTCAGTTCTAGCTTCTTAGCCTTCATCCATTGGGCGGGGCTTCAAATGCCTTCCAGGATGCACCGGGCAGGGCAGGGTGTCACCCTTTTGAGGTGGTGCCCGCAGAGGATGGAGGGAGTGCTAGTCCCACCCTCCTCCAGCTCTGAGGTAGGCTGCAGGGAGGGGGGGTGTCCAGCTTGCGGTCCCAGTATTTTCAGCACGGTGGGGTGGGGGGGGGGGGGGAGGACGAAGGTCCTAGAAGTCCACCAGTTCGAAGCTGGTGTTAGGTTTTGCCCAGGGCATTGGGGCCTGGAAGTATGCAAATGCAGTCTGGACAGGGTCTCCCCATTCCGCCCCAATGCCCCGGGCAAACCCTAACGCCAGTTCGGAGCTGGTGTAGGGTTTGCTGCTGCTGCAGCATCTCTTTTATTTGGTGCGCTGCCCGCCGAGCATTGGCGAGGAAGGTTAATGGTCCCGTTTGGCATTACATTCGCATGCTATTAGCGTTCAGAGCTGGCACGCATTTGCCGGCTCTGATCCTCGGGCTGAAGCGAACGTGGGCACTAGTCCGGCGTTTGCTTCTGATTATCTCCACCTCAGGCGGTTAAGTGCCGACTCTGCCCCCCCCCGGACCGTCCACAAGGCAGTTTAGCAATCTCTGGCAGTGTTCAGAGGCTCTACCCGGTTACGCGCCGATGAATCTCGGTGGACAGCCCCGAACAAGTAATTTAACTGGCCAGGAGCTGCTTCTAGCTGGGGAAATTGCTTTGAAAACCAGCCCAAATGTTTTCATATCCTTTTCGAGTAGAGAGGTGTGGTAGCCGTGTTAGTCCACTTTTAAAGGTAATCAATAGAAATCAAACAAAATAAAACATGGAAAAGAAAATAAGATGATACCTTTTTTATTGGACATAACTTAATACATTTCTTGATTAGCTTTCGAAGGTTGCCCTTCTTCGTCCGATCGGTCATATCCTTTTCGCGATCACATTCATTCAAAGTGATTTACGTTGTGCTCTGACGAGGGCTGTGGCAGTCTCAACTGCAGGACCAGTAATGTGGACGCTCTGCCTAGCCATTTGCACCTTTGTGATAATGTGGGACGATTTAGGAAGTTATTTAAAAAGTCACTTTTTTGCTCTTTGATGATGGCAGCTCGTAGCAGCTATTGTTTTTGAGAGACTTGCAGGGGGGGCTTACAGCGCATTTGTTTGTGGGTATTATTATTATTGTGTATGGGGGTTTTTGTTAGCTGCTTAGGTTTAAGCAAGGTACAAGTTTTTAAAATAAACACAATTAAAAAGAGAGTAAAATTACAGCAAAGTTAGGAGTGTCTTCAACCATCCCCCCCACCTTCAAACCCCGTTGCAGGAGGAAGCAGGGTCACTGCGTTGCCAGTGGTATAAAAGGGATTCCCCCCCCCCTACACACACACTTTACCCCAGAGGCGGAAAGGGAACCTCAAGATCAGTCTGCTCAAAATGTGGCTGAACCACCCAAACAGGTTAATAGGCAACAGGGTCTCCACCCTTATTGTACTCAGGACTCTGACTTCTAAATGGGGTTGATCAGGGCGTCCCGGAGTCGTGTACCCCACCCCTACGGAAGCACCTGCACACCTGTGGTTTGCCAGTTTTGTGGTTGTCAACACTTTCGTTTCTTTATAAGAAAACCATTATCAAAGTCTTGGGGATGGGGGGAGGTGGCAGCTGTGGTGCACCAGAGAGCCATGTTCTGTTACTTGCCAGCTGTGTGCGCAATGATAGGCGATCTCTCATCTGATGTGTGCAACGCTAATCAGAAATTTATGAGCATGAGAGAGGAGCTGCTAAATGTAAGCTGTGGTAAGGGTTGTGAAGGTTTAGGAGCAGGTATGCGATGCCCCTTTAACCTGAACAGAAAAAAAGGCCAATTTTCAGCAGCAATGTCAAGGGAAGAATTTGAAAATGTCTATTCTTAGATGTTTTAAATTATTCACACATTCAGCAGGCAGAGTTGCCAATTCTAAGTGCTTATATACATTATTGTGCCACCTGAATTCTACGTAAGTACACAAGCACTGCCATACTGGGACAGACCGAAGGTCCATCAAGCCCAGCATTCTGTTTCCAACAGTGGCCAATCCAGGTCATAAATACCTGGCAGAAACCCAAATAGTAGCAACATTCCAAGTAGAACCCCAAAGAGTAGCAAGATTCTAGAATTCTAAAGAATAACAAGATTCCATGCAGAATTTCAAAGTGTAGCAATATTCCATGTAGAACCCCAAAGAGCAGCAAGATTCCATGCACAATCCTAAGTACATAAGCATTGCCATACTGGGACAGAGAAGGTTCATCAAGCCCAGCATCCTGTTTCCAACAGTGGCCAATCCAGGTCACAAGTACATTGCAAGATCCCAAAACAGTACATTTTATGCTGCTTATCCTAGAAATAAACAGTGGACTTTCCCCAAATCCATCTGAATAATGGCTTATGGACTTTTCTTTTACAAAGCAAGTGAAACCTTTTTTTAAACCCCACTAAACTAACTGCTGTTACTACATTCTCTGGCAACGAATTCCAGAGTGTAATTACACATTGAGTGAAGAAATATTTTCTCTGCTTTGTTTTAAATTTACTACTTTGTAGCTTCATCGCGTGCCCCCTAGTCCTAGTATTTTTGGAAAGAGTAAACAAACAATTCACGTCTACCCGTTCCACTCCACTCAGTATTTTATAAACCTCTATCATATCTCCCTTCAACCGTCTCTTCTCCAAGCTGAAAAGCCCCATCCCTAGGACTAGGGGAAGCACAATGAAGCTATTAAGTAGTAAATTTAAAACAAATCAGAGAAAATATTTCTTCACTCGTCTAATTAAATTTCTGGAATTTGTTGCCAGAGAATGTGGTAAAAACAGCTTAGCAGGGTTTAAAAAAAGGCATAAGCCATTATTAGGATGGACTTGGGAAAATCCACTGCTTATTTCTAGGATAAGCAGAATAAAATGTATTGTACTGTTTTGGGATCTTGCCAGGTACTTGTAACCTGGATTGGCCACTGTTGGAAACATGATGCTGGGCTTGATGGACCTTCGGTCTGTCCCAGTATGGCAATGCTTATGTTCTTTTAGAACAGGGTTCCTGGGTTTTAAGAGGTTAAGTCAGTACCTGCAGATCTCTGCAGAAATTACGCATACTTTGCATATGTGAATAATCTAGATGTGGACATTTACATACGGACAAACACTTAGCATATTTTATAATGTATGCGCATACTTTCAAACAGTCGTCATGTCACAATGTGTGCATTTACGCCGAGACTATTTATACTGAATATGGCCACGTACCTGTGAAAACTCTCTCCATAACATCAGTTGTTCAGTACGTTATTCTACTTAGGTTCTTGCGTTCGAGTGGCGCAGACAAAAGAAACACCCACAACCATTAAGAGGGAAATAGGCTTAGGAGTAACCTAAGGAAGTAAGGTGGTGGAGGTGTGGAATGGCCTCCCGGTGGAGGTGGTGGAGTCGAGGACTGTTCCAGAATTTAAAAAGGCATGGGATAAGCATGTGGGATCGCTTAGGAACAGGAAGAATTAGGGGTTACAGAGGATGGGCAGACTGGATGGGCCATATGGCCTTTATCTGCCGTCATGTTTCTATGTTTCTAACTGGGGGAATTACAAATCCAACACACCTTAATTAATAGCTAAATCTATCAAATAAAATCATTACAACTAATGCTAAACAGATACGTTTTAACAATTTTTCAGAAAAGTCAATAAGATTAAATTTGCCTAATATCGAGAAGTAACGAGGTCCATACTTAAGCACCCCTGATAAACAAAATTAAATTCCTCCTAGAAACTTTCTTCGCTGAAGGAAAATTTAATTTCAGACGCTGAATTGTTTGAGATGAAGAAAAGCTTTTAGGCAAATGCAAGCAATGTACTAGCTGGCTAGAAGAACGTACCATAAATCAATAAAAAAACAACAAATGGGCTATTTTGTATTCTATTCATTAGTCTTCTATAACACTTCTACCCATAAAAAGGTCCTGAAATGGTTTACAGCAGTGGTTCCCAAACCTGATCCTGGAGGCCCCCCAGCTAGTCAGGTTTTCAGGATATCCGCAATGAATATTCATGAGACACATTTGCATGAAATGGACTACAGGATACAATACCTAAAGAACCAGAAAGAATAGAGAACGCAGAAACATTCAAGTATTGGTGAAATAGAAAATCTTTAAGCCGTTTCTAAATACAAAATATGAATCAGCAAATCTAACAACCTCAGGAATAGTATTCCAAGTTGAAGCCTACTCTTTCCAAAAATACTAGGACTAGGGGGCACGCGATGAAGCTACAAAGTAGTAAATTTAATATGAATCAGAGAAAATGTTTCTTCACTCAACGTGTAATTAAACTCTGGAATTCGTTGCCAGAGAATGTAGTAAAGGCGGTTAGCTTAGCGGGGTTTTAAAAAGGTCTGGAGGGCTTCCTAATGGAAAAGTCCATAGACCATTATTAAACTGACTTGGGGAAAATCCACTGCTTATTTCTGGGATAAGCAGCATAAAATGTATTGAACTTTTTCGGGATCTTGCCAGGTATTTGTGACCTGGGTTGGCCACTGTTGGAAACAGGATGCTGGGCTTGACGGACCCTTAGCCTGTCCTAGTATGTCAACACTGATGTACTTATACAAGAGAAGGAATTTTCCAACGTTCTCTTTAATCGAACACCTTTAAAAGAGGGAAACGTAAAGTTCAAAATTCTCAACCGCCTACCAGGAAGCTTTCCATTGGTAAAAGGTACAATGGTCAAAAAAACTTCAGGAACATCGTCACCAAAAATTTTTAAACACCAAGCATGAAATCTTAAAGTCTCTTCTTCTGTTAACTGGGAGCCAATGTAGCTCTTTTAGAAGCGACGAGACACGATCAAACCTAGATTTCTAAGATACAACAAAAAAGCAACAAGAGCCTTTAAGAAAGGGACACATGTTCTTTAATTATAAAAGTCAAATCTTCCAATACAGAGCACACACGGGCCGTGTTTCGGCGGTAGGGGTCAAATATGTTCCGAGATAAAAATGAATGCTGTGTAAAGCAACCAAAACTTCCTCCTTATGAAATTAAAAAAAAAAAAAAAAAAAAGGTCCATCCACTCTATAAAGTGGTCGCTCGATGCGTCAAGAGGAAAAAGGGTCCATCTGTTGTTCAATGAAAGAAACAAACCTATTATTATTATTACTATTAGCATTTGTATAGTGCTACCAGACGCACACAGCGCTGAACACCTGACACAAAAAGAGACAGTCCCTGCTCAAAAGAGCTAAATAATACAGACAGACAAGACAGTTATGGGTGAGGGAAGTAATGGGTGAGAAGGAAGGAAGGAGCAAGGGGAGGGCAAATGAGTAGCGGCTAGGAGCCAAAAACAGCAGTAAAAAGGTGGGTTTTCAGGATGGATTTGAAAACAGGTAGAGATGGTGCTAGATGTATAGGTCCATGAAGACGATTCCAGGCATAAGGTGCCACGAGAGAAAAGGAGCGCAGCCTGGAGTTAGCAGTGGAGGAGAAGGGGGATGACAAGAGAGATTTGTCCAGAGAGCGAAGTTCACGGGGAGGAATATAGGGAGAGATGAGAGTGGATAGGTATTGGGGGGCTGCAGAATGGATGCATTTAAAGGTCAGTAAGAGAAGTTTGAACTGTATGCGGAAGCGGACAGGGAGCCAGTGAAGTGACTTGAGCAGTGGGCTAGTGATTAGGGTGGTGGACTTTGGTCCTGGGGAACTGAGGAACTGAGTTCGATTTCCACTTCCGGCACAGGCAGCTCCTTGTGACTCTGGGCAAGTCACTTAACCCTCCATTGCCCCATGTAAACCGCATTGAGCCTGCCATGAGTGGGAAAGCGTGGGGTACAAATGTAACAAAAATAAAATAGATATTATTGGAGATTCTAGATGGAATGTTGCTATTCCACTAGCAACATTCCATGTAGAAGGCTGCGCAGGCTTCTGCTTCTGTGAGTCTGACGTCCTGCACGTACGTGCAGGACGTCAGATTCACAGAAGCAGAAGCCTGCGCGGCCACATTGGTGATCTGCAAGGGCCGACTTCTACATGGAATGTTGGAATAGCAACATTCCATGTGTAGAATCTCAAATAGTAGCAACAGTGGAGGAGTGGCCTAGTGGTTAGGGTGGTGGACTTTGGTCCTGAGGAACTGAGTTTGATTCCCACTTCAGGCACAGGCAGCTCCTTGTGACTCTGGGCAAGTCACTTAACCCTCCATTGCCCCAGGTACAAATAAGTACCTGTATACAATATGTAAGCCGCATTGAGCCTGCCATGAGTGGGAAAGCGTGGGGTACAAATGTAACAAAAAAATATAACGATTCTGGCGGAAAATAAGTCATGCCGCAGAATTTTGGACAGATTGGAGAGGAGAGAGATGGCTGAGCAGAAGACCAGCGAGAAGTAAATTACAATAGTCCAAGCGAGAGGTGACAAGGGTGTGGATAAGGGTTCTGGTAGCGTAATCAGAAAGGAAGGGGCGGATTTTGCTAATATTGTAGATAAAGAAATGACAGGTTTTGGCGATCTGTTGAATGTGTGCAGAGAAGGAGAGAGAGGAATCAAAGATGACTCCAAGATTACGAGCCGAGGAGACAGGGAGGATGTGAGAGCCATTAACAGAGATAGAGAAAGGGGGAAGAGGGGAGGTGGGCTTAGGGGGAAAAATGAGAAGTTCAGTTTTGGTCATGTTTAGCTTCAGATGGCGTTGAGACATCCAAGCAGCAATGTCGGACAAGCAGGCTGAAATTTTGTCCTGAATTGAGGTTGATATTTCAGGGGTGGAGATGTAGATCTGAGAGTCATCTGCGTAAAGATGGTATTGAAAGCCATGGGAGGAAATCAGGGTACCAAGGGAAGAGGTATAGATGGAGAAAAGGAGGGGTCCAAGGCCAGAACCCTGAGGCACACCAACTGAAAGCGGGATGGAAGTTGAAGAGGATCCACCAGAGTGAACACTGAAAGAACGACATGAGAGGTAAGAGGAGAACCAGGAAAGAACAGGGCCCTGGAATCCAAGCGAGGACAGCGTATCCAGGAGTATAGTGCGGTTGACGGTGTCGAAAGCAGCAGATAGGTCAAGAAGGACAAGGATAGAATAGAGACCTCTGGATTTAGCCAGTAGCAGGTCATTAGAGACTTTGGTAAGTGCAGTTTCAGTAGAGTGAAGAGGGCGAAAACAAGATTAGAGTGGGTCAAGAATAGGTTGTGAAGAAAGAAAGTGAAGACAACTGAAGAATGACACGTTCAAGTAATTTGGAGAGGAAAGGGAGAAGGGAGATGGGGCGATAGTTGGAGGGACAGGTAGGTCCAGTGAGGGATTTTTAAGGAGTGGAGTAACAACAGCATGTTTGAAGGCCTTAGGAACAGTTGCAGTGGAGAGTGAAAGATTAAAGATGTGACAGTTGACTGGGATGATAGTAGGAGAGATAGTGTTAGATTTCTGAAAGATCATGGGGGCAGCCGAGTTCTGGACTAACTGCAATCTTTCTTGCAAGCCCAATGAAATGCCAGCATACAATGAACTGCAGTAGTCCAGATACGATAAGATGATATATCAAATCAGAATTGCAAAACGCTGCTGTTCGGAAAGTGCCTGCACACATTGGAGCCGGCTCTGTGGTTGCTTGAGCACCCCCAATATTGACAAAACTTCCTTGCATATGTCCAGGGAGGAGTTATTTCCACTGGGCTTGGTACCCCCAATAATTTTGAAAAGTTGGCTCCCACGCCTGCTGCCTCAATTTGAAGAAACACTTTTGTACATTATTTACTTGAGGATGAAAAGAAAAGACTCCAAAGTAACTGCCAGAACTTTCAAGATTCCTTCAAAAGGAAGAGAGATAGTTACCTCGAGTGAAACAGAAGGAAAACATGGAATTGGTGTTCTAAACCACAGGAGCCTGGTTCGAGAAGAATTAAGTTTCAACCAAAATCTATCAGCCCACGAACGACTCTTAGAAATATAAGAAGTAATGTTGGAGAGACTAACATGTATCTGAATTCACCTCCTGGCAGATAAATATATCATCCGCATAGACATTTATCCTTATTCAATACCACTGAACTAAGAGTACTCATAAAAATATTGAAAATCACAGGGAACAGTGGTGAACCTGGGGGCACCGCATTTAAAGAACCAAAATTGAGAAGGGATTACCTCCTACCTTCACTCAGGGCCGGTGCTAGATATGATGGGGCCCCAAAGCTGGTCTTCTTTCAACTTCAGGCAGGGCTTGGGGCCCCAGGGCAAGTACCCTATTTGCCTCCCACCCTCCCAACGCTGGGCCTGCCTTCACTGCATATGAACGGACTTGAAGAAAGCTCTGAAACCATTTTAGCACAGTTTCTCCTCTATCCCTAGTCCCATCGATAAGGCCAATAAAACATCACGATCCACCATATCGAAAGCCACTGATAGATCGAACTGCAAAAGAATAACTGTGCCTTGGTAGTTACGGCTGAAAGTAGGGATTCAATGCTGAGAAATGGCCTAAAGCCACGTTGAAAAGACAGCAAAATAGAAAAATCATTAATACAGGTCATCGACTGTCTCAAAACGATAGATTCCATAAGCTTCGTAAAAAGTGGAATGTTAGCAATGGCAACTAGAGTCTAGAGATAGATTTAATTAGATCTTATAGGCAACCAATGCAATTTTTTCAGCAGGGGAGACGCTCTCTCATATTCCAAAAGATCAGTCAGCCTTCTGAAACAACTGTAATCTACATAGTAGCATAGTAAAGGACGGCTGATAAAGACCTGAAAGGTCCATCCAGTCTGCCCAACGATAAACTCATTTTACATGGTATTTGCTACTTTAAATGTACACCCAAGTTTGATTTGTCCCTGCCTTTTTCAGGGCACAGACCATAGAAGTCTGCCCAGAACTGTTCCTGTACTAAAAGTTCTTAAGCTAACGTCGAAGGCCCTTAAGATTTACACTCCAGCCCCTCCCTATCTATTCGGTCATGATCAGGGCACAGACCGTAGAAGTCTGTCCAGCACCGGATTTGCTTCCCAATTACTAGCGTCGCCACCCAATCTTCGCTAAGATTCTGTGGATCCATTCCTTCTAAACAGGATTCCTTTGTGTTTATCCCATTACTGTTTTCATCTCCACCACCTGCCGCGGGAAGCCATTCCATATATCCACCACCCTCTCCGTGAAAAAATACTTCCCGACATTAATCCTGAGTCTGCCCCCCTTCAACCTCAATTCATGTCCTCTAGTTCTACCGCCTTCCTGTCTCAGAAAAAGGTTAATTTGCGGATTAATACCTTTCGTCTTTATCATGTCTTTTTACATAACTCCACTAGAAACAGAATTGGAGTAATCCAGAAAGTGGAAAAGTCCTGATGCTACTGGGACTCCGTACTAGACACCGATATGCACTACACGACCCTCCTCCCCATTTGTGTCTTCCATCCATCCTATTAAACACTGTATTTCATTCCCCCCCCTTTCCCCATAGTCTGTCGCTATATTTCTCAGTCCTCCTCCCCAATTGCTTGATAAACCCTTAATAAACTTGGAACTGTTTTAACCTAAAGAATTTCCCTGACATGGCCTTCAGCTGGTATTCATTAAACATGACACAGAAAACAGAGAAAATGATGGCAGATAAAGACCTGACAACCTATTCAGTCTGACCATCCATACCATCTACTGCCCCTTCCTCGTCCTCAGATTCCACATACCCGGCCCAAGCTTTCTTGAAAGAGTCTTTCTCTCCTCCTGTTCCACCAATTCACCACCCTTTCCGTGAAGAAGTATTTCCCAAGTCTGTCCCTTTCACCTTTGTCCTATGCCCTATGTCCAGAGCGCCCTTTCAATTGAAAAACTCACCTCCTGTGCATTTCTTTCGTGTCTCAATCATATTGCTCCTCTCCCACCTTTCTTCACAAGTACAATGTACACAAAGAGATCCTCAAGCCTGTCCCCACACACCTCAATTCATGTCCTCTAGTTCTAAGGCGGTAGAACCAGAGGACATGAATTGAGGTTGAAGGGGGGCAGACCCAGGAGTAATGGCAAGAAGTATTTTTTCACGGAAAGGGTGGTGGATATAAAAACAGTAATGGAATTCAAACATGCGTGGGATAAGCACAAAGGAATCCTGCTTAGAGAGAATGGATCCATGGATTCTTAGCGGACATTGGGTGGCAACCCCAGTAATTGGGAAGCAAAGCCTGTGCTGGGAAGACTTCTACGGTCTACGCCCTGTTCATAACTGAATAGATATGGAAAGTACAAGAACAGTGCTGGGCAGACTTCTGCGGTCTGTGCCCTGAGAATACCAAAAACAAATCAAACTCGGGTATACATATAAAGTATCACATACCATGTAAAACGAGTTTGCTGGGTAAACTGGGTGGACCGTTCAGGTCTTTATCTGCCGTCATTTACTATGCTACTATGTAAAGCCCAGGGATCTCTTTAGCAGCTTCCCTCTACACTGCCTCTATCCTACTTATAACATGTAATGCTAATTCACGAATAAGCATTTATACATTTAGTGTCATGCTGGGGGATGGATCGACTGTACATTTCCAGGCCTAACAGACCTGTTGGATCAGTACCTGCAAATGAAAACCTCCCATTATGTCTTCCCTTGCTAGAGAACTCATGAAGGCTGAAGTACAAATTACAACAAAATACTTTTATTCATAAATCACATTTATACATTTCATCTGGTTTAAAAAGAGCCTGACCAGAGATGTCTGGACTGGGGGGACAGTGAGGAGACCATGTGCACAATCCAACACCCACCTCCCCCCTGTCTCCAGCTGCCCAAGGACAAAGCAATTTGTCCAAGATGGGTTGGGAAAGGAAACCTTAAAAGGCCACAGGTGTTAAACACTATGCAACCAGTAAATACAGTTTTCAAGCGTTTTTTTTTTTCCCTGTTTGGGTGGGTCAGGCTGAGCCTTGTGGGTGGGTATTTGGCCTGGCAACTGCAGTCATATCGACATGGCTAGCGACAGAGCATTTTGGGTGCCGTCATGTCTGGAATGGGGCTACACATTCTAATGCTTTCCCATTGTACATACTATGGCAGAATGGAAGTCTCCCTTGAGGGCTTGTATTACCCCATATTTCCTCCCGCTGCTTCGGAATTCCAGCTCAATCGGAACCAGCCTCTAATGGGCTTTGGTACCACGAGTCTTTATTCATTATTATCGGTGGTCTTCCCCCACTCATCACAGCATCAAGTCATTGGCCAGGGGCATAAATCACAGGACATGGCTAACATGCACCGTGTCCCGCTGTTCAGTATCACTACTGGACAATGGCATACACTCTCCCCCCCACCCACCAAGTCCTGACCAGCACAGGAACCTTGGAATCAATCCCAGCTCTTCCAGATGGTTTTAAAACCTGGGGCAGCTTCCGTACTGGCATTTCCCCAGGGGCTACTCACAGATCGGTAGAGCTATCGTTCAATTACAATGAGGATCAACAAGGCACAGGAAGAAAATGAGACTCATTGGGCAGAGCTGGGGATTAGAACCCCGGCACAGGAAGACAGAGGGATATGCCCCCAAGACCAGACCCAGAATTAACCCCTCTCCCTCATATATCTATGCATCTCCCAATTCATTTTTGGTAGTAAGGGAACAGGATATTAAGAGGTGAAAAGGTCCGATTCAGAAGTGAAATTCTGGCACAGAAGGAAAGTCCACTAAATCATTCGTAACAACACAGTTGGGTAGGCTCTCTCGAATTTTAACAATTCCCTGGTCGTCGAAAACTATCCCGTTCAAGTTAAGGCATTTCAAGGCGGGCAGTTCAGCACACACAGCTGCAACGGTGTCCGCGGAGAGCTGGTCGCACTGCTGCAGGTCGAGGCGCTCCAGGGTCTTCAGCGCGGTCAGGTAGGGTAGGCCCTCATTTACGTGGTGGAATTGGGTGAGATCCAGGTGCAGCAGCGTCTTCAGATTGGTAGCGATGAAATACAGCCCTCTGCTGCCAACGTCGCACCCGTGCAACGCCAGATGCTTCAGCTGCCTCAAGTGGCCAGCGGCCAGCAGCACTCCTTTATCGGTTACACGGTAGGTCCCCAACAGGATGAGCGTCTTCAGCGGGTTGCGCAGGGAAACCATTTCCAGGTCCAGGTCGGAGAAGGCGGGCACCTTGCAGAGGGTGAGGTGCTCCAGCTGAGGGAGGGAAACGGTGCGGGGAGCCGAGGTCTGGAACCAGGCAAAGGGGATCTCGCAGTGGCTTAGCTCCAAGATCTTTAAAGAGGACGGCAGGGACTCGTAGCTCAGAGAGCGCAGGTCAGCCTCCTGCAGCCGGAGGCGCTGCAGGTCGGGACAGCGCTTGACCAGCGCCTGCAGCAGGCTCCGAGTCAGGAGATCCTGCTTCTTGGTAGAATGTAGCAGACCTTTGATCTGTAGGGATCTCAGGCTGCTGCCCAGGTAATGACGGAGAAGGTGCCAGAGAACTTTAGAATGTATCTGGATCGAAACACATGAGACAAAAATAAGCACGTTAGCAGTGCAAGACTAACCCTTTGGAGCATTCTAGGCAGACAAGAATGTTGGACCCTCCCCCCCCTTTAAACTATAAATGCATTTTAAAACTCCCATAAACGGGGCCCCCTGTGGTTCTAACGGCAGAGGAGGAAGCAGCAGAGCAGATAAGAAATGCTTTTCACCAATAACTCCTGCAGACTCAAGGATGTTGCACAGAAAGAGGGGAAAATGGATCAACAATGACTATACATGACTCCTATGAGAAAGCATTGCCTCATAAGTACATGCCATACTGGGACAGACCAAAGGTCCATCAAGCCCGGCATCCTGTTTCCAACAGTGGCCAATCCAGGTCACAAGTACCTGGCAAGATCCCAAAAAAGTACAAAACATTTTATGCTGCTTATTCCAGAAATAGTGGATTTTCCCCAAGTCCAATTTAATAATGGTCCATGGACTTTTCCTTTAGGAAGTCGTCCAAACCTTTTTAAAACTCTGCTAAGCTAACCGCCTTTACACATTCTCTGGCAACGAATTCCAGAGTTTAATTACACGTTGAGTGAAGCTGAAGACTTTTCATTTTGACTCAGTGCTGGAGGCTGTAGAATATTGGAATATCACATTGCGAGATACTTTAGATGTTATTGCCCAATTAGAGCTGTAGTTGTAAACCAAGAGGCAGAATTTCTGCACCTAACATCTATATTCAGAGAACAAAAAAGAAAAGTCTTTTACGGAGACTTGAGCCTTCCTGGTGGAAGACTTTAGGCTCCACTGAACGGAAACTGTATCTTCATGTTTTTACCGAATACCACAAAGAACGCAAGAAGGATTTATTTATTAATTTATTTACTGCCTTTTTGAAGGAATTCACTCAAGGCAGTGTACAGTAAGAATAGATCAAACATGATAAATCGAATGTTTGCCTTGGAACTGCTTTAAAAGTTTATACACCTGCACGTGTGTTGAGGTCACAGTCTCATCACTTTGGCATGCAAGATTGGAAGAATACAGGGAGGCGATATTTACGGTGGCAGCTCTTAAACTGAGGAATTCACTGATGCAAATGCATTGGAAATCTCAGCCGGTGCTCTCCTTCAGGAAACAGTTAAAATGCCTTTGGATTTTGCTCTATAATGATTTTATTTATTTTGCACTGTCGATTTGTCTGTTTTAGTTATTATATCTGAGCAGGTGTCAAACTGATACAAGTAAAGCATGAATACAGCATAGACAGCTGAAAAGCAGATTTTCAACAGAGCTCTGAGCAGGTGTCACACTGATACAAGTAAAGCATGAATACAGCATAGACAGCTGAAAAGCAGATCTGCCAACAGATTATTTACCAGGCAGGACCCTCTACCTTGGGAACCACTGACTTAGCATATCTGAGAGGGCCCTAGGCAAATGCCTGGTTAGTGTGTGCTTTAATCCTGCCCTGTCTGACGAAGCAGGAAATTCAAGGCAGAGACAGATTTATCCAATACATGGGAAAGACCTTTGCCCTGCCACCAATCCTGTGTATCAGTTCTAATCCCTGGCTCTGTCACCAATTCTCTGCGTGCGCGTGACCTCAGGAAGAATTCCTTTATTGCTCTGCCCCTCAGTTCTAATCCCCAGCTCTACCACGAGTCCCTATTTGTAACCTTAAGTTATTTTGCATATTTAACATCTTACTTTGTAAGGCATTAAATTGACATCCTTCCACAGGCTTTTGTCCAAAACCAGCTTCTTCCAGCGCTTGCAGACCCTGAAAAAAAGAAGTTTGCATTAAAAAAAAAATGACTCTGAAGTTGCTGGAGCCAAGGAAAACAAGCCTAAATATAAGAAAATCTAGAATGGGGAACTGGTGAGCAAGAGAATGGGGAAGAATGAACATATGCAGACAAGAACAGAGGAGAGGAGCCAAGCTGGAAAGCAAAAGAAGAGATGGAATGAGAATGAAAGCATGAATACAGCATGGACAACTGAACTGCTAGTATTCACCAGCACCCCATGCAAGTGGCCCAGCAATACATGCAAAGCATAAATACTGCATAGAGAATGACACAGGGACGGGTACCCGCAGTAACAGTGGGGATGGGGATAGAGCTTGCAGGGATCGGGTGGGGACAGATCCCACAGGGATGGGGATAAAGCCCACGGGGACAGGGACAAACTTTGTCCCCGTGTCACTTTCTACTTTAAAGTCTGG
Source organism: Microcaecilia unicolor (assembly GCF_901765095.1). Classification (NCBI taxonomy): domain Eukaryota; kingdom Metazoa; phylum Chordata; class Amphibia; order Gymnophiona; family Siphonopidae; genus Microcaecilia; species Microcaecilia unicolor. Next base: position 200,144,128 of record NC_044033.1, on the reverse strand, counting down.
TAATGAACTGGACTATTATTTATGTTTCAGTGATGCAGACAATGATATTTTGATTTTTTTGGAAAAACAAGCAAATATGCTGGGCACAACTAGCAAAATTTGCAAGATGTGCTGTACATCCTGCTACCAGCACATCTTCTGAGACGACATCTTCTATTGCAGGAAGGACTGTGGAAGCCAGGAGAGCTAGACTGAATCCTGAGATTGTTGGTGACTTCTTATTCATCCACAGATTTAAAAATCATAACAGTGCTTCATAGGGCATATTTCTCCCCTCTAGGGCATACAGATCGGGTTGTATTTTGTACCCCTGGAAATTTTAGCATGGAGGATTAGGATTTCTTGGGGCAGTAGAAATCAGCTACTGTTGGGGTTGGAAGGGTAGAGGGTAGTGGTGAGGAGGGTTATTATAGCTGCTCGCTGCTATTATTGTTTTCTATTTGTAATCTATACACAAAAGTTGCACAGCATATAAAATCATAATTATTCGAGAATTCTGCAGATGAGGACAGAGCCCACGGGGCGGGGCGGAGACAGGGCCTACGGGGAGGGAATGGGGACGGAGAAAGAACCCATGAGGACGGGGCAGGGACAAACTTTGTCCCCTTGTCATTCTCAATTTACTGCACACATAGTGGAAGAGTGGATTTTCATCCGTGTCCCATACTGGCATCACACCAATACACAGAAACCATGAATATAGCAAGAGATCAGATCTTCATCAGAGCCACATGCAGGCATCACACTCACATGTGTAATTGTAAAACCTGAATACAGCACAGAGAACTGAAGCGCACAGTCATTCAAGCCCCAAGCATGTGTCACATTGATACAAGTAAAGCATGAATACAGTGCAGACGGCAGAAGAGCTGATCTTCATCAGAACCCCAAGCAGGCGGCACACTCACACTTGTAAAGTATAAATACAGCGCAGACAACTAAAGAGCCGATTTTTGTCCAAGCCCCAAGTAGATACGTGTAAAGTATGAATACAGCACAGACTACTGAAAAGCACACCGTCATCACAGCCCCGTGCAGGTATCTCACCGATACAAGTAAAGCAGGAATGCAGCAGACAGATGCGAAGCTGATCTTCAGAGCTTTGAGCAGGTGTCACACCGATACAAGTAATGCACGAATACAGCATAGAAAGCTGAAAAGCAGATCTTCATCAGAGCCCCGAGGAGGCGTCACGATAAATGCAAAGTCTGAATACAGCACAGACATCTGAAGAGCTGATTGATAAAGAGTCCTAAGCAGATATCACACTGGCACGACTAAAGCATGAATATAACAGGGACAGCTAGAGCGGATCTGCATCAGAGCCTGTCTCACGGTAACACATATATAAGGGGGGGGGGGGAGGACAGTAAGGTAGGAGAATGAGGAGTAAGAGCAGCGATTGAGACTCTCACCGGCCGCTCCGCAGCAAGTCCTTCACGGGCAGGTAAGAGAGGATGTGCAGCAGAACGCTGTCGGGGAACCAGGAGATCCCCTCCGACTCTAGAAACTCCGAACCCGGAAGCAGCCGCGTAGCCGCCATAGAAAGAACTAAAGAAAGATAAGTCCCACTGCCTGGCTGGCTGTTGTTAAACAAAGATTCCCGGCCAACCCCGCCCTCTCACGTGACCAGGAACAGGGGCTGAGCCCCGCCCCTGTCCCTGCGGCTTGCGGCTCAAGCCTCGCTCCCGAGCCCGTCGCGCCCTTTCTTTTCCGTCAGGGGCAACTTTTGATTGGCCACCGCGGACGTCGGGGAGCTGTGAAAGAAAAGCCAGCGGAAGCCGGAAGGGACGTCGATGCGGCGGGCGGAAGTGCTGGGAGGAAGCGGCTGGTGCTTGGTGAGGCGGCGGTAGGTTGGGGCGATGTTTCCCATTTAACGGTCCCGGAGTCGCAGTAAATTCAGTCTACAGAGCAGATAAAGGGAGAAAAAAAGGGACCGGGACCGGGGAGAGAGAAAGGTTGTAACGTGGGATCTATAGAGCTGGTTCAGCCCTAAGACTCAGTCACTGTTTAGGATTATTTGTTGGTTTTTTTAAAGTAATATTTGTATTTTTTAAATGTGCAGATTAACAAATATATTAAAATATATAATAATAAAAGAAATTAAACAGCAGATGAATCTGTACCTAAGAAATGATCAAGGGTTTTCCAAATTCTCATTTTTTTTTGAAGAAAGCATCTTGTTAGTCAAACAAACTTAGGATTATTGTCAATTCTTTATCAAATGTAAATATCATAATCGGAGCATTCCCTTCCCCAACTGCCCCCATCCGACTCTGTTATAGAGTTTTTAAAAATGAGAGCATAACAATCAGAGACAACGTTTTCAGAACTGTAGAGCATCTGTATTGAAGTTTCTTAACTTTTATAAGAACAAATATAAACAGTATTATAAAAAAGGGTAATAGAAATAAAACAAAACATGGAAAAGAAAATAAGATGATACCGTTTAGGTTCTCAGGGTCCTAGTAAAAATTGATAATGGGAATACGTTGGATTGAGGATTGTCCTGGAATGTGGCAGGAATTTCATCTCTGATTAAGAGATCTAAGATATTGATTTTGTTGCAGTATCACCATGTGGACATTGCGTGTTTGCAAGAAACAAAATTAACAGATCACAAACACCTTAAGTTACAACGGACATGGGTGGGAGAATTGTATTTATCGTCTTCCAATCAAAAGAAAAAGGAGGAGTGGTGGTGCTAGGAAAAATTTACCTTGTTCCATTAAAGAAATATGCAAAGATACATTGGGGCGATATTTGCTACTGAGTATTACGTATAGAGGTATTACTTTGTCATTGTTGGTGGTTTATGCACCAAATGCTTATGATCACAACTGGAACGCACTACCAAAAACCTTGAAAACCATGTACGACCATCTACGCTTCCGGAGAACACTAAAAACTTACCTGTTTAAAAAGGCATACCCCACCAATCCAACATAAATGCCTGATCTCTGCAACAACAACAACAACAAAAAAATAGACATAACACAACCCTTCCAGCTACGATTCTCTTATGTGGCTATACCACATGAACTTTATCTTACCACAACTTCACTATGTATTTGTTTACACCGGAGTCCGCAATCGCCTCTCCGGTACTATGTAAGCCACATTGAGCCTGCAAATAGGTGGGAAAATGTGGGATACAAATGTAATAAATAAAAATAAAATGATACCTTTTTTATTGGATATAACTTAATGCATTCTTTGATTAATGTATTAAGTTATGTCCAATAAAAAAAAGGTATTTTCTTTTCCATGTTTTATTTTGTTTTATTTCTATTGATTACCTTTATAAGTGGACTAACACGGCTACCACATCTCTCTACTATAAAAGAAAGAAAACAGTTGTGCGAAGTCTCAGTATTTGTTAGTGGTTTAGAACATACCTTGCTGTTCTTTCGTCACTGTCTAATAGCAGCAAGATGTGCTCTAGCTAAAAAGTAACTGATCACCTTCTATTGAAGAATGGTTGTGTAAACTCTCTGACATTTATCTCATGGAAAAAAAAATTCTTATCAAGTGAAAAAGAAAACAAACATTTCATAATTAAGTTCAAAATAGGTGTTACATACGTAAAAATTGGACAGTTGATATTTCTAAGCAACATCAGATCTTACAAACTTTCATCTTCCCAGGGATTTCTCATGTTGCGGCCATATAAACTGAAATGTTTGTTTTCTTTTTCATTTGATAATATAACATATTCACATCTCTTTTCCATCTGCAATAATTGTAACTAATTATTGCTTGTTTGAAATGTTAATATTTGAGGGACTTTAATTTTGATATCAATACACCACTTCTATTTTTGGGAAATTTTATTCATCTCTGATTATGATATTTGTATTTTTAAAACTTTAATAAAAAGAGCTGAAATCCAGGTGCCCTTTTCCTAAAGTGCGCTAAAATGTACAATTAGCGCACTTTAATGCAAGATTATAGTTTCGGCTCTTTTTATTAAGTTGGAAGATGTAAATTTCATAATCACAGATCAACAATTTTTCCCAGCAATAGAAGTTTGTCTATATGGCTCCTGTATGAGAAATACCTGGGGAAATGAACATGTGATGATCTGACCTTGTTTAGTTTACTTGTTATGTTTTATCACATCAAAATATATGTTTAATTTTGCATAAATTGTACAAATGGTAGTATATTTGTGCCCGTAATTACGTATATTCTGATTTCATGTGAAATGTCCAATTGTTATGATTATGAAGATTGAAGTAATAGGGTGAGATTTTGGGAGGGTTGGGAAGGGAAGTTATGTTTGTTACAAATTGCACAATTGAATGACTGTATGTCGGCTGTTAAAAGATGGATGTGTTCAGATAATAGTTTTGAATTTTAGTGAAGCTGAAGTGATGTTTATTGGGAACAATGAGGAGGAGTTACATTGTAGATCTGTGGGTTTGGGTAGGTCTGAATTGCCAGTGAAGTACAGAATGTGTGTGTTGGGTGTGATTTTGGATCCTTTATTGTTCATGCAGGATCAGGTAATGCATGTGGTTAGATCTGCGTTTTCCCAGCTTCATTTATTGTCTAGGTTGAAACCGATGTTGTTGAAATGTGATTTTTGGTCAGTGCTACAGAACATGGTGATTTCTCCTTTTGATTTCCGGAGTGTGTTGTATCTGGGGTTGTCAAAATCTATGATGCAGTCATTGCAGATGAAACAGAATGCTTTGGCTCGATTGTTAGAAGGTACATCTCGGTTTGAACATGTATCCCAGATACTTTGTTCATTGCAGTGACTGCCAGTACACTCTCGAGTGCTGTATAAGGTGGCACGTTTGATTCATCAGGTATTATACTCAGATTATGTTCCATGGTATCTAAAGGATGTGATTCAGGTGTATCAGCTGTCAAGATCATTGCGGTCAGAACATTTAAAATTGATAAGTTAGTACTAAATTGCATTTAGTATGATATGCTGACACCTGGAATGCCACCTTTTTGATAGGCCTGCAAATTTAGAATAATTTGCCTGGTTACCTGAGATTGTGTAGCAGCGGGGCTCAATTTTGTAAATTTCTGAAGATGCATTTATTTGTTTGAACATGTATGGAATTGATACTTCTGGCAGTTTTAGGCGAGAAAAGTTTGGAACTGGTTTTTTTTAATCTGTTTGTTTTATTGTATACTAGTAAGAAAGGCCCGTTTCCGAAGAGCATGAAACGGGCGCTAGCAAGGTTTTCCTTTCTGTCATCTTAGTTGCAGCTTTCTTCCTCCCCCCCCCCCCCCTTCCAGGCGCAAGTTGTTTGGGTCGTTCGGTCCCCCGTGACAGGTTTGTTTTTTTAGCTGTTGGCGATTCTCCACAGCTTGTGCCTTCCCCAGGTCGCCGGCGACGTCATTGCGTTGCATGACTGCATTCCCTGCCCCGCCATTAGGATGACGTTTTGTTTTTCGTTGTTGCCGATTCTCCAAGGCTTGTGCCTTCCCCGCCCCGCCGGTGACGTCATCGTGTTGTTTCCCCACCCTGATGGACAAAAAGGATACCTCCGAACCTCACACTTCCGGTTGAGGTTTCATAGTACGTTGAGGGTGAGAATTATATATATAGAAGATGTGGGCAGGGGGACTTCTCTTTTCCTGGAATGTGCTCCGCCCTCCTTGTGATGATGTTCTGAGGGGAGGGCGGGGCACAGGACAGCTCACACTTCCGTTTTTGAGCTATGGGCAAAACGGATATCTCTGGAGCCTCACACTTCCGTTTGGAGCGGTTTGGAGGCTTCATTTAGAACATTGGGGTCACGAATTATGTCCGGAAGGGGCGTGGCTGAGGGCGGGTCTATGAGTGACAGTGAGTGGTGCATGAGTGAGAGTGAGTGAGCTGAGAGCCTAGCCTTAAGTGTTTCCCTCCCACAGAGTGAGCTTCAGAATGTTTCCAGGTGAGAATTATTATTATAGATGTTGATTTGTAATCCACCTAGTTGTATGCGGAATAGAAATTTTTAAATAAATAGCTCAGAGACTTTAAATCTAACTTATGTATATCCCTTCTACATATGCAATAACTGTTCCTAACTATTGCTTATATTTGAAATAATACTTGAGTAATTTTAATATTGATACTTGCAAATTTCTATGTGGTGCTCTTTAACATTTGTTTTTTATTTTTATTCCACTACCTGCCTAGAGTTAACATGGAAACATTTTCTGCCTCTTGTTTCAGGGGCGTAGCCAGACACCCAGTTTTGGGTGGGCAGAAGAACTCCTTCTTGTCCCACAAGTGGTCTCTCCCTCTCTCGCCTGCATGCTATGTGGTCTCTCAAATATCCCCCTTCCCCTGCATACCTTTTAAATAGCAGATTTTCAACGGCAGCGATCAGCAACTAACACACACTGATCAGGTTGGCCCTACAGCTTTCCCTCTGATGCAACTTCCTGTTTCCACATAGGCGGAAATACACCAAAGGGAAGGCTGTGGGGCCAGTCACTGCTCACTGCAGGTGAAGATCTGCTATTTACAAGGTATGCAGGAGGGACAGTTGTTGGGCGTTTTCAGCTGGTGGGGCTTGGGGATCCTTGCCAGCCACATCATAGGTATGCTGCTATGGGGTGGACCTGAGCCCAAAGTGGGCGGGCCTGGGCCCACCCTTGGCTATGCTAATGTCTTGTTTAGGAGGTGTTAAATGCTTCCACGTTAACTCTGCATTATCTAGTTAGTGCATGGTAAGTGTATCACGCTAGCTGATTAATGCGTACACACCCACTCTGCACCCATACCACGCCCCTTCCCAAAAATAGATTTGAACCATCAGTAACGCCACGCACAAACAGGACACATAGCTGCCTGTTAAGGGTTTAACTCCCATCAGTAAAAGAGCACCTTAATTTCTTATATAATATCTACAAGCTATCAAAGCAACGTACATTCAGATACAGTGTGTATTTTCTGTCCCTGGAGGACTCACGATCTAAGGCAGGGGTGGGCCACCTCGGTTGCTGAGGGCCGAAACCCAGACAGATTTTCAGGATTTCCCCAATGAATATGCATGAGATCTATTTGCATACGATGGAGACAGTTCATGCAAATAGATCCCATTGGGGGGGGGGGAAATCCTGAAACACAACTGGGTTGTGGCCCTCGAGGACCTTTTACTAAACTAGTAAAGTGATCTTAGTGTGGCCTTAGCATTCCCTTATGTGGGGTCTTTCCTACATACGAAGGGCATTTTTACTGCAGCCAGAAAATGGCCGATTTTTCCATTTTCCCAATTAGTGGCCATTAGCCAATGTTGCACGTTTTAGGGGTTGACATAAGGGAACTAGAATGGGTAGAGGGAATGATTTAAGAAAATCTTACGCTCAAAAATCTAAAGCTTTATTTTTTCACAGGGAATGTTATATCTGCTTTAGTAATTCTCCTCCAGATGTTAACAATATATTGATAGACTAATGTTCAAAAATATTCCCCATGGGCTTACAATGACGGGGATAGAGACCATTCAAACCAATGACCAGATTCACTCAGAATATAATATTTGTGAATAAGGGGACGCTGTGTATGTAATTACAGTCAATATGTACCACAATCAACTTAAGCGCCAAGCGATTTGCTATCACAAGGGCCCGACCCAAATATATGGCCTGCTTAATACCACACCATCATACAAAGCATAATAATAATGGTCTGAAAATCCACAATATTGAACTGCATTTGTTTACATGTCCAGCCACATAAAACATTCAAAACCATCAATATCAAAAAAATTCATCTAAGTTGAAGCAGTAGAGAAAGATATCAGAGCAGTGGGGTTCTACAGAGCTCTGTTTTGGGAAACACCCCTTCTGGAACCCACCCAACAGACCACGCTGCTCCTTTCATTAATATCCAGGTGAATAGTGGCCACTTTAGATTCCTGAACTGATCGTTGTCTTTAAATAGATACAGCTTTGTTTCACTGTAATTTATGATATGAGAACTGAGTTTTATTTAGGGGGGGGGGGGGGGGGGGGGAGGGCGATCTCATTTTTGCACTCTGATTTGCAAATATAACCTGTGGCTTCCTTTGTATTCTGCGACCCTGCCTAGAGAATTTTCTGCAGCTTTTTTAATGAGTCCTTTTTCCTAAGCTGCGGCCTTAGTTGCCCATAGGCAGGTTTTCCCTGCTTTTCTGCTATTAGCATGTGGCCATTTAAAAAAACAAAAATTACCACGTGAGCATGTACCAGTACCCATTTGGTTGGTGGTAAGGGCTCCTGCATTATCCGTGTGATAATATAGCACAGGAACACCCACTCTCCACCCCGACATGCCCCTCAAAAAAATTAGCACGTGGTTAGCAGTATCTGAGTACGTCCTGCAGTACTCCATTTTTTGCTTTTAATTGATTACAAGGGTCTGCAAGAGTTTTGTTAGTGGTTGTAAGCTTGGCATTGCACGTGACAACTCAGATTATGGAGGCGGAGGTGCTGTCCATTAACGGGCTAGATAGAGCTGGTACCTGGTACTTTTATAAGGGTGGAAGGCCTCAACTACCCTATAAAATCCCTATAACTGCAGCTGTAACATCATCCAGCCTAGAAGAGAACTTTCCAAACAGTTACCCAACATTACGAGGGAGGTGCGTCATAAGCACGATACTCCCATCATTTCTCCAGTCTCTGGTACCGCTGGACTATTGTTTAAATGGAATATAAATGGCTCTATTTGACTTCATTAAATGTTGTTCTTCTCTCTGCAGCCATGATTGAAGTGGTGTGTAACGACCGTTTGGGCAAGAAGGTTCGGGTGAAATGCAAGTATCCTTTTGATGCTCTGGCAGGAGAAATACGTACACTGAAACCTGGCAGTCTTATGCTGTGTTCATCTGTTCTGAGCATGCGTAGTACGAGAGATCCTGAGAAAGCAAAGTTGCTTACCTGTAAAAGGGGTTCACCAAAACAGCAGGAGGGATGCAAGCACACTTCCTGGTAACATCTCATGACCAATCCAGTGTGTCAGTGCTGTCCTCTACTAAGCCTTTTAATTTCCCACGCACGATGTAGGACTCCTCTCCCTGCTCAGTTTTTGTGTGCTTGCGTCTCCCCTGCTTGTCTCTGGAGAACATGCCTGTCTGGTAGAGCAGAAATGAAGAGCAGCTGTAATGCAGACCTGCAGGTAGATAGCGCTGAACAGCTGAGTCTGGATATTCTGTGTTTTGTCAGTGTTTTTTTCAGGAAGCCTTGTGCCAAGGCCTCATGGCACTTGGGTCTTTGAGAAATAAACCTGTCCTCGTGCAAAATATTTGTTTTCATCATTAGGCCAGTTGTTAAGAAGCAGATTAATGACCCTGTTTTTTTTCTGTTATTTCAGAGTAGATTTTTTTTGTTTAAAACTCCTCTGATTTAATTGGATGTCGCTTTGCTGTTTATCATCATTACCCTCCCATGCAGACATCATACTGTATTTTATTGTGAATGTTCTTTTTCTTTGTGCTCCGCTTTGTGAATGGCAGAATATAAAGAAGAAATGATCATACTGGTACATGTAAACACACCAGAGTTCATTCCTGCTTTCTTACAATCTTTTTCCCTTAATAAAACGCTCTTTATAGTTCAGAGGACACAATAGGTGACTTGAAGAAGCTGATTGCAGCTCAGACAGGCACGCGGTGGGACAAAATCGTCCTGAAGAAGTGGTAAGTTGTGCGCGCAGGGCGGGTTTCAGTAGCGCAGTGATTCTCAACACAGTTCTGGGGCATACCGTGCCAGTTGGGTTTTCAGGATATCCACAATGAATATGCAGGACACAGATTTGCATGCACTGCCTCCTTGGTATGCAGATATATCTCATGCATGTTCAGTGTGTATATCCTGTAAAGTCAACTGGCTGAATGTAGGTTGAGAAGCCTTTCTTCCTCGCAGCCTGTTTGATGGTTCCCCAAATGACTGAAGCTTGAATAGTGTTACATGTAATAGATTTGTTTGTATTGAAGCGAGAATAAAGGGTCATGGATGTGATATATACCTTTCTCTTGTACAATCAAAGTGGTTTACATATTACGTACAGGCACTTCCTCTGTCTTTAGTGGGCTTACAGTGTAAGGTTTTGTTCTTGGAGCAACGGAAGATTAAGCGACTTGCCCAGAGTCACAAGGTGCTGCAGTGGGAATCAAACCCAGTTCCCTTGATTTTCAGCCCACTGAGGGTTACACATTCAGGGTCGACAACAGAGGGAGCCTTGAAAAGGGAGGGGGAAAAATAAGACCATGTTATGTGCAGCCTCAGAAGGCAGGAGAGTTGAATAGGTCGCTTCTGACATGCCTTTTTCATTTTGTTTCAGGTACACAATTTTTAAGGACCATGTGACACTAAGTGACTGTATCCTTTCTAACTGTGAAAAACTTGGGCAGGGGCAGAAGGAGGGAATGTGGGTGGTGGAGTTGGTCCCAGTTAGACTGGACAAAGTTCTGAGAACAGGGTCCTCCCCATAATTTATAACAATAGTGACCTCTTTGTCACATAGCCCAATTTGAAAACTTTCTAGCCTGCTTGTCGCAGTGAGAGTCACTAAAGCAGGCTGTGGTTATTCAGGTACAAAACAGCCCTTAACTCTTCCTTGCAGACGAGATCCATGATGGCATGAACCTGGAATTATATTACCAGTAACTCCTTGACCCACAGCTTTCTCAAACGCTGTCCTCCACCTTTTCATTTGCAGTTTGAAAATGTATTACAATCTTACTTTTGCTTTATTTTAAGTTGTATATACGTATAAGAATAAAAGATAAGTACCCCAAAAATCATCTTTGGATTAAAGCTTTTCATACAGTCAGCGATGCAGCCCAGGCATAGAAACTGAGGCCTGGACGGCAGAGTGACATCTGGACCCGTCGCTTCTTCACGACGGGGAGGGGGTGGAAGGCTTCCACGAGGTGGGATAATCTTCCTCTCCCTCCTTTTCCAACTGAGCCCATCCTGACCACACCAAAATCAGAGACCAAATGAAAAGGAGAAAAAGAAAGTTTTTATTAAAAGACTTCTATTGCTTTAGAAAGCCTGTAAGGACATGCAATCACACACTGTTTACAGAGTTACAATTTACTTTTTGGGTAAGGAATATTGGAGAGTAGTGCCTAGATTTGTGAGTAACATTTTCTCCCCTCACTGACTTGGCTTCCTCTTAAGCAAAAGATTGCTCTGTACATTCAGATCGTTGTCTTTCCTGAAGGCCTTTAACCATGAGTTGTTCGAGGCAGGGAAATTATTAGCAAGTGTTCTGATTTTTAAAAAAATGTGCTGGTATTTTTAAACCAGGCGCTGGCAACAAGTCCAGTGACCTGGTTACTACAGAGAGGTTCTTGATTTCCCCGCCCTTGATATAATTTGGACTACGAGTGCCGTAATCAATTGGGGGTAGAGAGAGGATGGACGATATACCAGGCCCTGACCTTAAAGTCTCCCTTTTGAGGGACAGGACATGCTCAGAAACTTTTATATGAAAAGGTAAACAGGATGTTTTAGTTTAATTAGTATTGATGCTTCTACAGAAAGCTGTTACATCTGGATTCCAAATTCTCTTGTGGCTGTAGTAGTATTACTGTTAAAGCTGTCATTCGGTCTTCTGCGATACCACTGGTGTGTTAAATGCTTCGATCTTCAAGTCACATCTCTGACCCATCCTGCTGAAAGGGAAAAAAACAGGATACTTTTACTAAAATCTCAACCGCAGTTCTCATGTTTTAATAAAGGTGCACTGGGCCTAACAGGCCTTAACGCCTTCCTGTGCTACTGAGAGAAGTAAGTGACCTTCAAAAGCAGGCAAAGGAAAATAGCAGAGAAGACTCCAACAAATGCAGAGGGGCTGATATTTAGACCACGGTCTGCGCTAAGCCCGGATTTCCAGTGACCGGCATTGAATATGTGGTTCATTTAACCCAAATAATACAAATGTGGCCACTTAAACCCACTTTAAAAGCGGCGGATAACCAGTTATATCGAGAGATATAACCGGCTAGCTGCTAACTGGGGGATATCTGTTTTTCTCTCGCTGAGTATCGGCAGATAGCCAGTTAAGCGTTATTTATTCAGTCAGCAGCCGCTCTGAGAGAATGCAAAGGCTGAAAATAATACCAGGAGAGGCTACAGCAAAAGTGGAGGGGTTAAAAATGTCCAAGGAGACTCAAGCAAATGCAGAGAGGGCAGGAGCTGAAAAATACCAGAGGAAACTCAGACAAAATGTAGAGAAAGCAGGGGCTGAAAATGCACAAGATCTAGACCGTGTTGCCATGGCAAAAGAAGGTGAACTCCAGCATCAATTAATACACCTCTTAAGGAAAAGAGCCAGCTTTACCTGTCCCAGTCAGTGTTTATACAAGGAAGAATTTCCAGACCAAAAGATATTTGCCTACAGAAGGCGAGGCGGCTGCCTAATAACAGCAGGTATTGGTTCAGCATTTTGGTTTTCCAGCTCTCTGTTTCTAGTGCCTTCAAGCCTCACAGTGTTTGTTGCTGTGTGCACTGTCAGGATACTACTACTACTATTTAGCATTTCTATAGCGCTACAAGGCATACGCAGCGCTGTACAAACATAGAAGAAAGACAGTCCCTGCTCAAAGAGCTTACAATCTAATAGACAAAAAATAAATAAAGTAAGCAAATCAAATCAATTAATGTGAACGGGAAGGAAGAGAGGAGGGTTGGTGGAGGCGAGTGGTTACAAGTGGTTACGAGTCAAAAGCAATGTTAAAGAGGTGGGTTTTCAGTCTAGATTTAAAGGTGGCCAAGGATGGGGCAAGACGTAGGGGCTCAGGAAGTTTATTCCAGGCGTAGGGTGCAGCGAGATAGAAGGCGCGAAGTCTGGAGTTGGCAGTAGTGGAGAAGGGAACAGATAAGAAGGATTTATCCATGGAGCGGAGTGCACGGGAAGGGGTGTAGGGAAGGACTAGTGTGGAGAGATACTGGGGAGCAGCAGAGTGAATACATTTATAGGTTAGTAGAAGAAGTTTGAACAGGATGCGAAAACGGATAGGGAGCCAGTGAAGGGTCTTGAGGAGAGGGGTAGTATGAGTAAAGCGACCCTGGCGGAAGATGAGACGGGCAGCAGAGTTTTGAACCGACTGGAGAGGGGAGAGGTGACTAAGTGGGAGGCCAGCAAGAAGCAGATTGCAGTAGTCTAAACGAGAGGTGACAAGGGTGTGGATGAGGGTTTTGGTAGAGTGCTCGGAAAGAAAGGGGCGGATTTTACGGATGTTGTAAAGAAAGAAACGACAGGTCTTGGCGGTCTGCTGGATATGAGCAGAGAAGGAGAGAGAAGAGATCTACTTAAAGATAACGCAGAAAGATCTTTAAGCAGTTTTTTTCCCTTTTTTTCCCATCACCATTACACTTGAGTCTAGTTTGGGCCGTGTGTAACAAAGGTGGACTAGTGTGAAAGTCTCTGATCATGGCTGCCTGCAGGGGAGATTTTGGGAGGAGGTGAGCCCTTGGGAATGAGGAAGCAGCGAGCTGGTTGTGGCTTTGCTTTGACCTAGGAGCTGAATTCCAGCAGTTTTCTCACTGGTGTGTGTCTGGGGTGTGGAACCAGGACTGGCTTTGCTTCAGGAATCCTGCATGCTGTGAAAATAATTCTGATATAGGTGGGGAAAACTGCGCTGAGGTGATAAGTAACACTTGGTTCCTGCATGGAGACTCGGGGAGGGGGGGGGGGGGGTTGCCCAGCAGCACTAGCAGCAGCACTGAATTCTGATAGAACAAACTGGGAATGTAGATGCCACAGTGCACCGAGTTCAAAACCTAGACTAGGCGTGGTCCCCGTGCACATTTTGCAAAAAAAAAAAAGGAATGCAGTCCTTTAACAAACAGGATTTAGAACTTGTATTACAGAGGGAATTATTTGTAAGCTTGTAGTTCTGTGCATTGCTTAGTAGTTGGCATATCCTATATTATGCTTCTTTGTTAAAAAAAATTATCTCTTACCTTCTCCTCCATGGGTACTTCTGTGCTTTGGAGCCCTTCTGCATCCTTGCTGCTCATGCTTTCCTCATTCTGAGTTTCTGAACTCCCCACGCATTTCATCTCGCAGCATTTCACAGTAGCATCTCCTTCCGCATGTAAGCAGTTGCAAGACTGATGGACCTCCCCTGGCTCTTCACCCACGCCATCCTGCTGTTCTTGTTCGCTGACACTGTGCAGTTCTTGCTGTTTAGAGTCTCCAAGGAGAACATCTTTGGTGCTCTCTGAGGAAGGTTGGAGTTCCGCAGGACTTCCCTGGATCTCGGGCACATGCTGTGAGCTGCTGCCAGAGAGCTCAGTGGCGATGTCTAATGAGGATGGGTCTTTGGTGGTGCCTTCAGCTGTTGTGTTGTGGTCTTCAGAATGTTGCGGTTCCCCTCCTAGGGGTTGAGTATTCTCTTCAGTTCCCTCTGGTGGACTAAAAGTAGTGCCTTCTTGCTGTGCGTTTTCCAAAGAAATGGAGTCAACTTCTGTGGTATCTGTGTTGCCTTCTTGGCATGTAGTAGGGCTGTCTTCCATTGCCATAGGGTTTTGTGTGTTGGTGTCATCTTCAGGCTTATGGAATATAGCATGTTCGTCTTGGTGTATGGTGGGGTCTTGGAATAGAGTAGGATTGTCTTCAGTTGCAGTAGGGTCTTGTGTGAGAAGGACTTCTGGAGATATAGTAGGAACTTCTTGGGTTATAGTGGGGTCGTCTTCAGGTGCGGTGGGTTCTTCTTGGAATAGAGTAGGGTTGTCTTCGGTTGCAGTAGGATCTTGTATGGTAAGGGTGTCTGAAGATACAGTAGGAGCTTCTTGACATGTAGTTGACTGTTCCATTTCAAGGTAGTTGTCTTCTCTTTCAGATTTAATATTGAGCGCTTCAGTCTTAGTAAGGTAGCGGGTGACCTCATCTCCTAGACATTTGTCTGCCTCTGATTCTTCTTTCTTGTCATCTTCATGATCTCCCTTCACCATTTCCTTTCCTTCTTGCACATTCAGGTGGTCATCTGCACGACAATCTGTAAACCATGTAGCCTGACTCTGTGGCTCAAGGGTTTCACTTCGCACGTGTTCAGTAGTTTGTTCTTCTATTTCTATTTGTCCTTCCCTAAAAATTGTTTCAGTAGCCTCCGAACGGTCTGGGAAGTATTCACCTTGAAGCTCCTCACCTTGCTTTACTATGGAGGACTCCTGGCTGTCACAGTGCAGGCTCTCTGGTGTGCTTGGATGCTCTCCTCTCTCATCTGTGCCATTTCCCGCTCTGTATCCACTGTTTCCTACCTCAGCAACTTCTTCATGCAACACTGGTGTGGCTTCGGAGGCCTCTCTTCCCACCTCAGGCAACCTGCTAGTTTCATCCTCTTCAAAGGAGCTCACGCCTTGTGGTGCTTTAACTTCTGTATCCGTATAATCTGCCATTTCTACAGAAAAACAGGAAGCCAGAACTCAGAAAAGCTTATGTGAACAGCAGTATCAACAAACCGATATAAGACAGAGGGATGGGGTAGCTGGGATAACCCAAGGCTGGATATTCAACTGTTTACATGGCACAGAATAATCGGAGGTCCCAGGGTCCTGTAGAAAAAATGGGTATTGGATAAAAACAGAAGTCGTCTGCGTGTGAACAGATGCCCCAAAAATAATGAGCAGGGCAGAGTGGAGGGTTTATAAAAACAGGTGGGACTTTTCTACCCGACTTTATTTATTTCTCATTTATACCCCACATTTTCCCAACTGTGTCAGGCCCAATGTGGCTTACATTGCACCGCAAAGGCGGCTGCCAATACAGTAAATTAAGCGAATACATCATTAAACCTGCATAAGAAAGGAGAGAAAGGAACAGGAAACCAGGGGAGAGAAGGGAAGGGTGGATGAGTCCAAAATTGTCGCCATATTGTTGTGAATCAAGAGGTGGAGACACATGCTGAGTCTTTGGGGTAGGCTTTTCCAAATAACAAAGTCTTAAGAGATTTTCTGAAATGTAGATGATTGTGAATTGTTTTTATAGCTTTTGGTAAGGAGTTCCAGAATTGTGAGCTGATGAAGGAGAAGGATGAAGCATATGTGGATTTATACTTTAGCCCGTTGCAGGTTGGATAATGAAGGTTAAAGTATGAATGGGATAATCTTAATGCATTCCTGGGTGGCAAGCTGATTATGTGGTACTGCTTTTTGTATTGCATAGTAACATAGTAAATGACGGCAGATAAAGACCTGCGCGGTCCATCCAGTCTGCCCAACAAGATAAACTCATTTTACATGGTATGTGATACCTTATACCAGAGTTTGATTTGTCCTTGCTATTCTCAGGGCACAGACTGTAAAAGTCTGCCCAGCACTGTTCCTGTACTAAAAATTCTGAAGCTAACGTTGAAGCCCCTTAAAATTTACACTCCAGCCCATCCCTATCTATTCAGTCACAGTTAGGGCGTAGACGTAGAAGTCTGCCCAGCACTGTTCTTGTACTAAAAGTTCTGAAGATTCTGGAACCCTAAAGAGTTACAAGATTCCGGAATCCCAATTAGTAGCAACATTCCATGTAGAACCCCAAAGAGTAACATAGTAAATGACGGCAGATAAAGACCTGAATGGTTCATCCAGTCTGCCCAACAAGATAAACTCATTTTACATGGTATGTGATACCTTATACCAGAGTTTGATTTGTCCTTGCTATTCTCAGGGCACAGACTGTAAAAGTCCGCCCAGCACTGTTCCTGTACTAAAAATTCTGAAGCTAACGTTGAAGCCCCTTAAAATTTACACTCCAGCCCATCCCTATCTATTCAGTCACAGTTAGGGCGTAGACGTAGAAGTCTGCCCAGCACTGTTCTTGTACTAAAAGTTCTGAAGATTCTGGAACCCTAAAGAGTTACAAGATTCCGGAATCCCAATTAGTAGCAACATTCCATGTAGAACCCCAAAGAGTAGCATAGTAAATGACGGCAGATAAAGACCTGAACGGTCCATCCAGTCTGCCCAACAAGATAAACTCATTTTATTTTAGTTACATTTGTACCCCGCGCTTTCCCACTCATGGCAGGCTCAATGCGGCTTACATGGGGCAATGGAGGGTTAAGTGACTTGCCCAGAGTCACAAGGAGCTGCCCGTGCCTGAAGTGGGAATCGAACTCAGTTCCCCAGGACCAGAGTCCACCACCCTAACCACTAGGCCACTCCTCCACTCCACTTACATGGTATGTGATACTTTATACCCGAGTTTGATTTGTCCTTGCCATTCTCAGGGCACAGACTGAGAAGTCTGTCCAGCACTCTTCTTGTACTAAAAGTTCTGAAGATTCTGGAACCCTAAAGAGTTACAAGATTCCGGAATCCCAGTTAGTAGCAACATGCCATGTAGAACCCAAATAGTAACATAGTAAATGACAGCAGATGAAGATCTGAATGGGTCCATCCAGTCTGCCCAACAAGATAAACTCATTTTACATGGTATGTGATACTTTATACCTGAGTTTGATTTGTCCTTGCCTTTCTCAGGGCACAAACTGTAGAAGTCTGCCCAGCACTGTTCTGTTACTAGGTTCTGAAGCTAACGTCGAAGCCCCTTATAATTTACACTCCAGCTCATCCCTATCTATTCAGCCACGATCAAGGCACAGACCATAGAAGTCCGCCCTGCACTGGTTTGGAGTGGAGGAGTAGCCTAGTGGTTACTGCAGTGGACTTTGATCGTGGGAAACTGAGTTCAATTCCCAGTGCAGCTCCTTGTGACTCTGGGCAAGTCACTTAACCCTCCATTGCCCCTGGTACAAAATAAGTACCTGAATATATGTAAACCGCTTTGAATGTAATTGCAAAAAAAAAAACCTCAGGTGGTATATCAAGTCCCATTTCCCTTTCCCCTTTCACTCTCCAAATACCGGCGTCACAACCCAATCTCCGCTAAGATTCCGTGGATCCATTCCTTCTAACAGGATTCCTTTGTGTTTATCCCACGAATGTTTGAATTCCATTACCGTTTTCTTCTCCACATATCCACCACCCTCTCCATGAAAAAAAAAATACTTCCTGACATTACTCCTGAGTCTGCCCCCCTTCAACCTCAATTCATGTCCTGTAGTATTGTGTTCTGGTTGCTGTTTCAAGTCTTGGGGCTATCTGGTTCCCCTTCTGGACCATGCCAGTTTTTACTGAATCAGTTGTGAAATATATTCTGCCAGAAAGCTGGACATGAATTTTGCAGAGCACTTCCACAGCGATCTGACACTTAATGACCCTTTTTGGACTAATCTTACAAAAGCTTGTTGTTCACCTTTCGCTACAGAGAAAAAGTTTTTAGATTTACTTCTGGAAGTGCAAGGTTCATGCTTAGGTTGCCAGCTGATTGTCGGAGCTCACCCAGATACCCCCAGTTCAGCAGCAGTGATCGTTCAAGTCTCCGTGTATAAAGGGACATGTAAAATGAGGAGGGGGAGGGGAGCTCAGTTTGTTTGAGCCATAGTGTCAGCTACCAACATTATGCTTAGGGTGAGGACTGATAGGAGGGACAGGGTGATGGTTATTACTGGGGGTGTATGGGGACACAGGGTAATGTGGGGGTAGTTGTGGGGTGAGGAGTGATAGGAGGGGGCTGGGGGTATAGGTCCCACAGGGTGAGCAGTGGTAGGAGGGTCAGGGTGAGGGTTATTACTGGGGGAAGAGGGGACACAGGATTGGGGTTATGGTTTTTACTGGGGGGTGTGGGGAACATATGGTAAGGAGTGATAGGAGGGGCTGGATGATGGTTATTACTGGGGGTGTAGGGGAGGTGGGGTGAGGAGTGATGGGAGGGGGTGAGGTGAGGGGATAATTATTTTCATTTGCAATATCTAACATGCAACAGTGTATCAATTTTATTGTATAACAGTCTTTACAAGGTAATAGTTATGAAATTTATAAACATTTCCAGAGGTAGATCAGAAAGTTACCATAACTAGTAGATAGCAGGAAATATTACCCCCTACAACACTAAGTAAAATTTAAAATACCAAAAATCTGCATCTGAAGCTTCGATGCTTCACCTCTATCCAGCCACAGAGACCCCCACCCCCCCAAGCAGGACCTGAAGCTTCTCCAAATTCTCCATCAAGATTAAAACATCGGCGGAAGGTCTGTAGGATAGCGAGCACCAAACACAGATGTAACTGAATTTTGTCTGTTTTTCTAAAGAGCTAACCTGGACCGAGAGAGGTGCAAAGACCCTGGCAACATAAAGTAGTGAACAGATGGATAAAAGAGAGTTAAATACCTGTTATAAAATGTCTTGACATGTGCAGAGCAGCTTAGTCTTTGGCAATACCACTGGGAGAAGACAGATTCGAGTGCCTTCACTGGGACAATGGTACAACTGAGTCCTGTGCGTTTCACCCAAGGCTTAGAGAAAGCTAAAGTGACGTTTGCTGAAAACCTGGGGTGGAGAGAGGAGGAGGTGGAGACCATTGGACAGAGCCAGAGAAATCTTTTCCAAGGTGATTCTCAGTTTTGCCAGGACTGTTTGGCAAAAGAGGGAAGGGAGGGGGCACTTGGGTCTTTAGTAAGGGCTGAGAGTGATGGCATGCACACAAAAAGCTCTCATTGTATCTGTGGACAAATTAAGCCAAGGAGGGGGTTGGCAAAAAACAGATGTCTGATGCACTGATGGAAGTAGCTCGGTGGAAATTCGCTTCTGTTCAGGTGAATGTCTGGTATTCTGAAATAGCCACCACTCTCTCATGCTAAATATAACTTTCCCACTACCAATTATAAAAAAAATTAAGGATTTTTTATCAGATTGGGTGGGTGGAGAAACCGTGTTCAGAAACAGGGTATGTTGGTGTGTCTACACATTTCACCGTCTCAAAATCACCCACAGTATAGATGAGGTCTGGAATGTACAATATATCAAAGAGACAAACATTTTGATTCTTATTTCCATGTGTGTGACTTTGCTTTATTTCCCTGTACCTCAGTTCTAATCCCTGGCTCTGTCACTGACTCTCAGCGAGTGGTCTCAGGGTCAGTCTCTGTATCTCCCCATGCCTCAGTTCTAATCCCCTGCTCTCTCACTCTCTGTGAGTGGTCTAGGGTCAGTCTCTGTATCTCCCTATATCTGAGTTCTAATCCCTGGTTCTGTCACTCACTCTCTGTGAGTGGTCCAGGGTCGGTCTCTGTATTTCCCTGTGCCTCAGTTTTAATCCCTGGCAGTGTCATTAACTCTCTCTGAGTGGTCTTGGGGTCGGTCTCTGTATCTCCCTGTAACTGAGTTCTAATCCCTGGCTCTGTCACTCACTCTCTGTGGGTGGTCTCAGGGTTGGTCTCTATCTCTCTGTGCCCCAGTTCTAATCCACATTTCTGCCACCTGTTCTTTTCATATAATAGATGTGATCTAGACAGAGCGTTTTTTCTAGGAAAAAAGGTGCCGGTACTCAAATGCCAGGCCACCTTTCAGGGTTGGGGTGATCACTGAGGGACCCACCCCACAATAGCCAGGCCCCCTGCAACCAGTCACAGAATCTATGACAAGGCAGAATTTGTGTGTAGGGCCTAAGCTCTTTCATTAAAACGTGGGAACCATGGGTCAATTTTAGCAGACAATGGAAAAGGTGCCGGTACTCAGTACCCCCCCCCCCCCAAAAAAAAAAAAAAAGCCCTGGATGTAGAAATGTTAAAACATGTGACCCCCCCCCCCCCAAAAAAAAAAAAAAAAGACTTTCAGTGCCTGAAAGTGTCTTACAGAAACCCTGCTTGTTTCTAATCTTATTTTCTCTGGTAAAGAGACAGAGGAGGCATGAAGTTAGTGCAGAACAAGCTGTAATCTCATCTGGTGCTCAAGAATTTTCTGAAAGCCTCCCATTGTCTGTCCCGCACGCTTCTTGTTTCTTTTTTTCAGTAGCGAATTTGTGGGGATACAAGTCTTTGCCCTTGCTGATAAAAGTTCTCTTCCAAAGCTTGACCTTTCATCTGCTCATCCCTGGCCCATTCTGACTTTCTGCTCATCCGGCTTCTCAGTTTGCTTCTTAGAAGAGAAACGTTTTGTTGTACCGTAGTGGGAAAATGGATCACTAAAGTCCAGGCTGTGTTTAATGTTAAGTTTCACTAACAAGTGCGCTCTGATGAGGTCACAGCTAATTGGTGGCATTTGCTTCAAGAAGTCCATATTTTGTATTTTCAGTAAATGTATCTAAAAACACATTTCTAGTAAGCTTTTGATTGGTGCATGAATTTTCTCAGCACAATGGTACATTCTGAACAAGATACCTTAGCATCAGTGGTGCCTTGGGTGGATAGGTTCAGAGAAATGTTAACTTTGCTTCTGTTGTTAGGAAGTAAACATGACTGTGACCTGAAACAGCAGTGTCTTTGTAGAAGGAGTGAGCGCCGCTGTAGCTTATCCTACCCTGAGATACCACACCATGGCCTCTGCAAAACGATTGAGTATTCCTGAGTCTGTGGCACTATGAAATAGGTCAGCTAACAAGAATCCAAGGAAGGGGGGGCAGTGTCCCCGAGATGGTTTATGACCACAGCGCATGGAACGTCCAGCTGGATGTGACTTTGTCTGAGTTTTTTTTGTTTGTTTTTGTTCAGAACGAGAAGCATTGAGTGAAGGATGTGGGAAACGAGCTGGAAGAAGGGCGACTGGCCATTAATGCCTTTGGCACAACTGGTGCCCTTTTCCTTCCTGCTCCATTTCGGCATTAAAAGAACTATTATCGAGAGCCTTCTGGAACTTGTAACCCTGACAGAAGAGCCGTTTGCTTCCAAAGTGGAAATATTCTTTTATTTTGTAAAAGAAAAGGCTGCATAGCAGCCTGAAGAGAGAGAGGACCTTGGCATGTCTTGTGTACTCAATAAGGTCATTCTTCCGTTGCTGAGTTTTCCATTGCTCGTAGACTCCAATAACCAGTACTTATAGTGCTATTGAATACATACAGACATTCACAAGCTTACAGACTGGACATGCAACAGTCGGATGGGCAGTGGACAAAGGTACAGAGAAAGAACAGCTTGCATGATGACCAGAACTGGTGAGGAAGGGCTTAGGGAGGGGGAGAGAATGGAGGAGAAAGAGTAGAACCATGTGTTCACTTCTGACTGAATTGAATGTTACCTCAAATTAGATATAGAATAGGTACTGCATGGCAACAGCAAGTGTCAGCTTCCCTCATGTGTACATCAGAAGATAGACTGAAGAGATACTACATAGGCCTCAAATCTTTACAATCCTAGACATGACGGGTTTTTGTATCCCTGTCTGCTCCCCCCCTCCCCAACACTCCAGTTCTAGAGGTGTCAGGCTCTGTATCCCTGTGACCATCCCATGAGTCCTCTGGTCCTAGAGGTGTCAGGTTCTGCTGTTGTGTCCATCCCCTGAGCTCCCCAGTCCTAGAGGTGACAGGCACTGAATCCCTATGTCCAGTCCATGGAGGTTTGATTGAGAACAGAAGACTGCATTATGTCAAAAAGGTGAAGCCACTTTTCCCCTTCCCCGCGCAGCTGTCGTTCTGTGTACACTCAAAACAAAGCAAGCAAACCTATGAGCTGCTGCATCCACATTGTCGTTTATTGTTGGTAGCACTTTCATTTAATCTCACTTATTTTTACAAACATGCCAGCTTCTGCAACATACAGATATACACAGAGGAAATATAATAATGGACTAACTTTTCAAAGGTAGAATAGTAGTTTGTTAGAAATCGTAAACAGTGTGTCATTTGGAGGGGCTGGTTATAGGGACACTCTAGAATGTGTTATATTTGTGTAGATATTTCTTTTGCCTGGTAAAGGGCCACTGAAACAGACATGAGAATCAGGTGCTCAACATTCAGAGTTTCTATCTTATCTATTACTTATTTATGGCAGTTATACCCCACATTAAACATGAATTAGGTTGAAACCTGGGAGCATTTAAAATCTTTTTTTTTTCCGTGCCTAGATCAAGAGAAAGATAAGTCTGTGGGAACTTGCTCCTTTTATTTTGTGGCATGCAGTGGTATATTATTATTATTTATTGCATTTGTATCCCACATTATCCCACCTATTTGCAGGCTCAATGTGGCTTACATAGTTTTAATAACATTGTCATTGCAAGGTGACATATACATTTAATATTGTGCAGAGGTTAGATGAGGGTAGAAAGAAGGAGGAGAGGAGTGATTAAGGTAGCTATAATAGATGAGTTATCTTAATTGATTGGATTGTCGGGTGAATTATTATAAAAATGCACTTAATATTGTTTATTACTACTATTTAAAAGAAAGATATTAAATAATGAAGGCAGAGCTACCTTCATGCAGAAGTCCAGTCAGTCTAAGGGCGTCTTTTACTAAAGCTTAGCTTGAGTTATCTGCAACAGGGCCCATTTTCTTCCTATGGGCCTTGCAGCAGAGAACTCGAGCTAAGCTTTAGTAAAAGACCCCCTAAATGTGCCCATCCCATGAGTCCTCTAGGCCGTCTGAAAGAAAAGTGCTGGATTGAGGGATTTGCAGCCTGTCTGGGTGGGGGGGGGGGAGGGAGAGAGAGAATAAGTGTTGGATCCAAACCTTCTGAGGGAATGAGCGCTGGAAGGAGGGGTATGCCCCTTCTTGGGTGGGGGGAATGAGTGCTGGATCGAAGGGGCGAGTGAGTGCTAGATCCATAGGGCTATCGCCCTTCTGTGAGAAAATGGTGCTACAGCCAGGGGGAATCGGGCTTTTTTGCGGGGTGTATGCGTGCTGGATCTAGGAGGATGCAGCTTGTCTGGGGGGGGAATGAGTGCTGGGTCCAGGAGCATGCAGCCCTCCTGGGGGGGGGAAAGAGTGCTGGATCCTGGGGAGTGCATCCGGGGGTAAGGAGTGCAGGGTCTAGGAGGATGCAGCCCTCCTGGGGGGGGGGGGGGGGGGGGAGGGGAAGTGCTGGATCCAGGGGAGTGCAGCCTATCTAAAAGAAGTGCTGGATCCAGGTGTTTCTAGCCCATATCAATGTTGCCAGGTCTGTGGGTTTCCTGCACAATTGGGCAGCTTTCTGCAACTGGTTGCGGGCTGCGGGAAATTGAGTGGCTTTTAAAAAGCCGCGGTGTGGGTTTGGGTGCTTTTGTGGGGCTTCTGTTGGTCTAATTTGGTCCACTAGAAGCCCCGCCGAGGTGGGGTTAGTGACATGGAGGCTATGTCAGGGGCGGGGTTAATGACATCGGAGGGTACGTCAGGGGTGGGGTTAAAGACATCGGAGGTGGGGTTTAACTTTGTGCGGGTTTTGGGCAGGGAAATTTTTTTCAATCTGGCAACCTTGGCCCTTAACTATAGAATGTTTGTACTGTTTGGGAACCTGCCAGGTGCCCTTGACCTGGATTGGCCACTGTCGCGGACAGGATGCTGGGCTTGATGGGCCTTTGGTCTTTTCCCAGTATAGCATTGCCATTACTTATGTTTGCTGGATCCAGCCTTTTTCAGAATGTGTAGTAGTAGAGCACTTTGCAGGGTGGAACGTCGAATAATCCAATTTCCTCCTCCCTTCTTTAGATTCTTTAGAGAAGTGGTCAAATTAAATTGCCCTCTTCCCAATAGCTGATGCATTCTGGACAGTAAGGGGCGGGGTCGTTCAGCGCCTGATTTCTGCAGCATGCCTATAAGAATAAAATAAATCCTGTCCCAGATAATAACACGGGTCAATCGTTCCTAAGACCTACTAAGTAAAGTACCTAAGCGAAAAGACTGAAAAGTGTGATAAAATCATGCAGTTTGCAGGTTTGTAATCCACGCATGCGCAATTGTGCACGCCAACCCAAGACTAGCCCGGACCTGCAGCGCACGCACGATACGCCCAAGGCACCCGAATCCCTGCTCGGGCGTGCACTCGCGCATGCGCATGTGCGCAACGAGCCGCTTGCTCCGCATTCCACTTTCACCCCGCCTACACTGCCACCCGAGGACCAATGGTGAGGCTGCGGCGGTGACGTAACGGCAGACGGTTGGCGTGGCGTTGCGGCGCTTGCGTGTGGAGGCGGGACGAGCGGAGGGGGCGGAAGATGGCGGAGGAGGAGAAGCTGCCCTCGGGCTGGGAGAAGCGCATGAGTCGCAGCTCAGGTGAGGGGAGCCCGGGCTCGGCTGTCCCGGGACTAGAGCGAGTGAGAGAGAGACAGAGATAAAGCGCCAATACCCCCCATTACTGTTTCTCTGTTTTCCTGAGTTACCCTCCCCCTTCCATCATCCTCCCCATCCCCTCCCCCACCATGCCCCTATCCCATTCCCCACATCTCTAACCTCCTCCGTCTCATATACCACCATTATTTTGCAATATCCCCCCTCTATATACCACCATTATCCCAGAGATGCCAAGTTACCCTGTTCCAGGCTGGAGATTTTGGGACAGCCCTGGATTTCTTACTATCCTGTCCTGTTGTATTATGGGACTTGCAGCACTGATTTCAAGGAGTAGAGCAGGCACTACAAATTGCTTTGGGCTGTAAGTTTAAAACCAGGACTGGCTAAAATGTCTCCAGCCTGGGCCAGGGTAACTTGGCATGTCTGTTATCTTCCATCAAATTACCCCAATAACGTCACATCACATGCAACACATTATCTCTAATCTCCTTCCTGCGCCATATACTACTACTACTACTTAACATTTCTAGAGCGCTACTAGGGTAACGAAGCGCTGTACAAATTAACACTAAGGACGGTCCCTGCTCAGAAGAGCTTACAATCTAAAAGACGAAATGTCAAGTTGGGGTAGTCTAGATTTCCTGAGTAGAGGTGTTGTGATTAGGTGCTGAAAGCGACATTGAAGAGGTGGGCTTTGAGCAATGATTTGAAGATGTGTAGGGAGGGGGCCTGGCGTATGGGCTCAGGGAGTTTGTTCCAAGCATGGGGTGAGGTGAGGCAGAAAGGGCGGAGCCTAGAGTTGGCGATGGTGGAGAAGGGTACTGAAAGGAGGGATTTGTCTTGAGAGCGGAGGTTACGGGTAGGGACGTGAGGGGAGATTATTCTACATTAAAAATCCCCCATCCCATTCTACACATCATCTCTAACACCATCTCCCTCTATATGCCATTGTCTTGCAATAACTCCCCCCCCCCCCCAATTACCCCATCCCCTCCATATCCCTCTGTTATTCTCCATTAACCCCATCCCTATACCATCGTTATCCTCCATTAACCCCCCCCCCCATTCTATACATCATCTCTAACCACCTCCCCCTTTGCATTCCACACACTATCTCTAATCCCTGTCCCCTGTATACCACCATTGTCCACCAGTGCTATCCCCTTCTGCACATCATCTTTAACCCCTCCATATACCATCATTATCCTCCATTACCCCATCCCATTCCACATATCATCTCTTACCTCCTCCCCCTCTGTATACCACCATTACCCTGCAGTGTCTTCCCCTCAATAATCCTCCATCCCCCCATATACCACCATTATTCTCCATTAAATCCTCTCAATAACAGCCCATTGCATTCCACCCATTATCTCTAATCCCCCTCCATATACCACCATTACCCTTAGTAATCCCCATCCTCCTTCATATACCACTGTTATCCTCCATTAACCCCCCCTCCCCCGGTTACCCCATCCCATTCTATAAATCATCTCTAACACCCCTCCCACCAGTATCCTGCAATAATCCCCCATCCCATTCCATACATCATCTCTAACTCCTCGCCCCCTCTAACCACCATTATTCTCCATTAACCCTTTAGTGACCAGTGTTCCCATAATAAGCCATATGGGAACATTGGACACTAAATTAACCACCCCCAGTTACCCCATCCTATTCCACACATTTCCAACCCTCGATATACCACCAATATCCTGCAATATCTCCCTCTCAGTAACCCCCGTCACCCTCTATATACCACCCTTACGCTGCTGTAACTCCCCCCAATAACACCCCACCCATTCCACACATCCTCTCCAATCCTCCTCCCCCTCTATATACCATTATCCTGCAGTAACCCCTCCCCCTCTATATACCACCATTATCCTGCAATAGCTGTCCCCAGTAATCCTAATTCCATCCCACATGTATCTAATCTCCCTCTGTATACCACCATTATCCTGAAGTAACTCCACATCCTCTCTAATACCCCTCTTCTCTCTATACCACCGTTATTCTGCAATAACTTCATAATTACCTAGTTCCACATGTTCTCTCTAATTCCCGCTCATCTCTATATAATTTTTATCTCCTTTTACCCTCCCCCTCTTCAAATATTCCTAACCCTCTCCTACTTCCTGCTCCCCAGTGAACCTCTCCTCTGTCCAGGCACCCTAACACCTCACATCTTTCATCTTCCCCTTCCAGTTACCTCCAGCTCCATCTTCTTTCTCATCTCCTCCATCACCCCACAGTTCTCATTCTCCTCAGTTATTTTTATAAGGGATTTTAGGTGAGTTACATTCAGGTACAGGAAGTATTTCCCTGTGCCTGGAGAGCGTAGAGCTTGCTTGCACCCATGGATAATTTCCCCTGGTCTCTGTTAACCCTATCATCTCCTCCATCATGTTCCCTTCCATGATTCTCCTACTTTTCATCCTCCTTCCTACTTTTGAGTCTCCCCACCTGTACTACATTATTAGTTTTCTTTCTGCACAAACCTCTCTTTTTTTGAGGGGGGGGAGGGGAGGAGGAAGGGGAAGGACAGGGCTACAAATAGTGGAACTCCTTACCACCCAAAATAAGAAATCTACAGGAATATACTTGATTCCGCAAGATCCTCAAATTGTTCCTATTCAAACAAACCCTCACAAAGAGCAACCATATCTCAATCAATTATTACCTGAATTGGTTATTACTCTATTTACCATTAACTTTCTCTTTGCTTCATGTACAATTTCTCATTCATAATAGATTTTCTAAATGTTAAACATTCATAGTTATCCCAGTATGTTTATGATACTGTAAAATTGGATTCTTACAAAAAATGACTTTCTTATGCATTATTCTTTGTTCTGTATCCTATACTGTTTATTGTAAGCCACATTGGATTCAAACTTGTTTGGGATAGTGTAGGATATAAATGTCACAAATGAACAAAATAAATACTTCCCTCTGGAGCAGCATCACCATCTAAGACACTGGCCCTCTTGCAATTTTCCTCAGGAAGTGAACCAAAGTTTTTACAGGGCTCAACACGTTGGTGACAAGCTTTTCAGTTCAGTGCACCCTTTTCATTTCAGCAGCTTGAGATTGAGGGGAAGGGTAGAGGTGAAGTATTAGACCTGTGTAGTGCCAGAGCCAAGGCAGATCCCCAGCAGCCTTGCACGGTGCTGTTACGCAGGGCCTGGCATTCCTATGTTGCAGGGCAAATGACACCCTAGCCACAAAGGTGATGGTTTTTATTCTTCAACATCCATTTACTAGAAGCCCCAGGTGCATGCATTGGGGAATATCAGATTTACTGTATGCAGAGAGAGTTTTAGTGGGGAAAGAGAGGGTGGTAGGCGGGCAGAACGTATCTATTTAAACCCTGTCCCAGATCCTTCCTCTTACCCTGCAAAGAGATGCTAACCTGGTATTGTTAAAGGTACATACCTGAAACTAAATCACATCATGGTCACATGTTTAACTAAGCCGGTCATACGCTTAATCATATGAGTTACAGCATTTTCATATGTCTTACGGGCACACCTAACGGTCTGGTTTTCAGGCTGCTAATGAATATGTAAGAGGGATATTTGCATATGTTGCCAGACTCAAGATATGCAAATTTATCTTGTGCATCTTCATTTTGGTTAGCCTGATTAGCCCGAAATCCGAAGGGTTGGGTGTGTGTCCAGGGCTGGGCTGGAAATCGCTGCTCTGGTGTCTAGGAATGATTTTGTATGTGTAAATAGTGACCTCTAGTGGGTCCTTTAAGAAATACTGGCTATAGCTCCCTCCATCTTTAAAAAAAAACAACAAAAAAACCATTCTTTAAATGCCTCGTGGCATCTGCATAAACCATACTGGGCAAAGTCATTTTCCCAGCCGCAGTAGCCCCTGCCTGTCTTGCATCCTCAAGGCGGCATTAGAAATAAAGATGAGGTTTGATACCGTGACTGCTTTGCCACCGTCGATAGGCACATCGAGCAGGAGTGATTTATATCACCCTAATCTACTCTGCCTTCGTGATTCACAGGGAAATGTTCGCTAACAAATATCTGGTGTAAACATTAAGCAGGATTAATAACCCTCCCTCGTCCTCTAATGACACGGAAACATTACTGCCTCCTCAGCAAGATAAATTTGCCCTGCTCCCCCCTCTCTTTCGCAGCAGCAGTGGCACACGGCCGGTGATAAATCCTCTGTAAAAGCCTTATAAATTGGTGCGAGAAGTCTCTTTATTGCCCACTGCAATTCTATTTTTGCCAACCGCCCTCTGTGGCTCAGCAGTGATCTATGTTTCTATTACATGGTATACGCCGAAAGCGAACTGGTGACAGACCTAGCGTGGGCTGAAATTCCCCCTCCTCCCCTCCCCCTCCATGTCTGGCTGGCATATATCGGAAGGTTGAAAGGGTGTGCAAGACAAGTCTGCTGCATCCTTCCTCCCTTCCGCCTCCCCCATGGGGTTCGATGTTTCAGGGTTTTCTCAATTTGGATATTGTCTGCTGCTCGCTCTTTGCTCTCTTTTGCAAAAGATATAGGTATGCATGGGCTGGAGTGTAAATTTTAAGGGGTTTCAACGTTAGCTTTAGAATTTTTAGTACAGGAAGAGTACTTTTACAGTCTGTGCCCTGAGAATAGCAAGGAGAAATCAAACTCTGGTATAAGGTATCACATACCATGTAAAATGAGTTTATCTTGATGGGCAGACTGGATGGACCGTTCAGGTCTTTATCTGACGTCATTTACTATGTTATGTGTTAAAAGAGTTATGAATTTCCATGCCTTAGGCCCAGCTGAGCTGCAGAGGGAAGAGGCCCTACCCAGGTTGTTTGCAGAATTTAATTTCAAAGTGAACTGCTTCATAGGCCAGCATGAAAAATGTAGCTGTGATGTGACCTGGTGTCCAGCCGGTTTTAAAATTTCTACGTTTGTTTAAATATATTAGTTCACTTTGATATTACACCTTTCCAAAAGACATCAACGTGGTTTTTACAAAGCAGATTAAAAAGACAGACAGTGATAAAGGCAACATAATATTTATGAATAGTTCAGGAGAGAGAAAGAAAAGTTACATTGACAAAGAACCTGTAAGTGTTAGAGAACAGGTCTTAAGGATTGTGGGGGGGGGGGGGGGGCAAGAGATGAAGACTGGAAACCCCCAAAATACAAAACACACAAGGCAAGTAATCTCCCTGCCTTTTCTCTTCCAGATCATTGGGGGGGGGGGGGGGGGCAGTACCCCTCCCCCTCCCCCCACAACATTATCTTCTACACATCCCTTTCCCCTTCTAGACATCAGTTCATATGTGAAGGGGCAATGCCCCCCTCCACACTCCCCCAAACTAGGTTTCACCCTAATTCATGTTTAATCCAGAATCTAAAAGTCATAAATAAATAAATAGGTAGATAAATACAAACTGCAGTTCATGGGCGGGCGGGGGGCAAGAGATGAAGACTGGAAACCCCCAAAATACAAAACACACAAGGCAAGTAATCTCCCTGCCTTTTCTCTTCCAGATCATTGGGGGGGGGGGGCAGTACCCCTCCCCCCACAACATTATCTTCTACACATCCCTTTCCCCTTCTAGACATCAGTTCATGTGTGAAGGGGCAATGCCCCCCTCCACACTCCCCCAAACTAGGTTTCACCCTAATTCATGTTTAATCCAGAATCTAAAAGTCATAAATAAATAAATAGGTAGATAAATACAAACTGCAGTTCATAGGGGGGAGGGGCAGGGGAATGGCTCACACACACCCTCAAACTAGGTTTGGGCATAATTCAGTCCCTCAAAATGATGCACTGATTACGATTTGTAATACATTACTACTCTATCTATGAAAAGTTACTCTGTTGTTACACGTCTTCTGTGTACATCCGTACGCTGCTCTAACCTCCTTGTTCCAGATGGTGTTTAAAAAAAAAAAAAAAAAAAGCACCGCCAGGACTTATGGGACCCGATACAAAAAAAAAAAACTACGGTTGTTTAAAAAAAAACAGGCTAGGGAGGGTGGGAAACGACCGAGGGAGAAAGGCCTTGGTGGGTGAGAACTGTCCTGTGGGAACTCGCCTGATACCCAGGATCAGACTCAGATCTCACTTCAGTTATGTTGGGAGTGGAGGAGTAGCCTAGTGGTTAGTGCGGCGGACTTTCATCCTGGGGAACAGGTTTCCATTCCCACTGCAGCTCCTTGTGGCTCCGGGCAAGTCTCTTAATCCTCCATTACCCCAGGTACAAGTAAGTACGTGTATATACTATGTAAACCACTTTGAATGTAGTTGCAAAAAATCCACAGAAAAGCGATATATCAAGTCCTATTCCCTTTCCCTGTCCCTCAAGAAAGAACACATCATAAGCTTTACATTCTATTTGCAGCCTGCAGGATCCACAGGTGGAAGGGGTAAAAGGGATTTTCATTGGCTCCAAAACATTTAACCCTTTTTTTTCTGTGTGTTTCTAACAATTGTATTTCAACATAGGCCGTGTCTATTACTTCAACCACATCACGAATGCCAGCCAGTGGGAGCGGCCCAGTGGATGTGGGAAGAACGGGCAAGGGGAGCCTCTGAAGGTGCGTTGCTCCCACCTCTTGGTGAAACATAACCAGTCTCGGAGGCCGTCGTCCTGGAGGCAGGAGAAGGTCACGCGCAGCAAAGACGAAGCCCTGGACCTCATCAACGGTGAGTCAACTATCCAGCTGGGGCGGTCGGAACTTTCATAGGAAAGGGAGAGCCATGACAAGTTGAGCCTGAGGTATTTTTTTGGTAAGGGTGGCGGCGTATGCTGCCTTGAAACGGGCCTTCTTCCCTTAATGCAGGCGCAGAGGTCCCAGTCGAACGGTATGGATCAAGTTATGGCTAACCCGTTGCGGCAGCACTGATGAGACAGTGGCAGCTGCTATCATGGGTGTCCAAATTGGAAGACTTGGGAGGAAGTCTTTTTTCAAGCATGAGTACCGTGAGGGTGGCAGGCTCCTCTGGGTTTCGTGTCAGTGCACCCAGCCTTTGAAGGGCTCGTCAAAAGACACCGAGCCACCTTTAATTTCAGTATGACAGTCACTTCCTCAAGCATGCAGTCCCGATATTCCCCTTACCCTATCCATTTGTATTCACCCAAACCGACCTTTCCGTTAGGGCAGTGTTTCCCAAGTCCAGTCCTGGAGTACCCCCTTGCCAGTCAGGTTTTCAGGAGATCCACAATGAATATGCATGAACTTGATTTGCATGCACGGCCTCCGTTATATGCAAATCTCTTTCAAGGGGTACTTCAGGAGCGGACTTAGTAAGCACTGCATTAGGGGGTGCTGTGGTTCTATTTTTCACATGAGCAGAGAGACTGGCTGTCCTCAGGACACACCAAGCCAGTTAGGTTTTCAGGATATCCAGCTCTAACTGGCTTGGTGTTCCCCGAGGACTGGGTTGAAAATCCATGCTTTGGACAGATGGAGGTGTTAAATCAGTTTCCTCTCTGTTCCATTTCTGACTGCAGTTTAATTTTAGGGATGGCTGATCCACCTAGGTGGATGAACAACGAAATCCCATGGGAGTGAATACACTAAGAAAAAATGGGAAGTGGACCAATAACTCCAGAGACTGGGACAACTGAGTCGAACAAGTCAAACTTTATTACAGACTCGACACAGATCTGTGTTTCGGCCACAGGCCTGCTTCAGGAATCTTTGTAGTCTGAGTGCGGGTGTAGAGTCCCTTTTACTTTCACATCTTGGATTTCAGCGATGTGACGCGCTGCTTTTTTCTTTGAGTACAAAGGTCTTTTTAAAGACACCCTTTACACAGGGACTCTACACCTGCACTCAAAGACTCCTGAGGCAGGCCTGTGGCCGAAACACAGATCTGTGTTGAGTCTGTAATAAAGTTTGACTTGTTCGACTCAGTTGTCCTAGTCTCTGGAGTTACTGTTCCACTTCCCACTTTTTCTTAGTGCAGTTTAATTTTATACATGTGCGTGAGCATCTCTTGTGTTCCCTTGTTTCTCAGGATATATTCAGAAGATTAAATCAGGAGATGAGGACTTCGAGGCCCTGGCATCCCAGTTCAGCGACTGTAGTTCGGCGAAAGCAGGCGGGGACCTGGGAACCTTTGGGAGGGGTGAGTAAAACATGTTTGTCTCAGGCCATGTGTGACGATGATACAGTTTCTGCATGGCCTGACCCAGGATGTCATAGGTAGAAGATGTGATGGTTAATGCTTAACCATGCAATGTATCTGATGTGGAAGTGATGAATGACTGAGCCAGGCCTGTCAGGATTTGAAACTAAGACTCACAGATTGGGAGAATAAGTTCATGGTCAAGCTTGGTAAGGGACAGCACTCTTATTGTCAGATTGCAGTCTGTGCAGCTTGGTACATTGTGCAGACAGATGGGATTGCTAGCACAGTACTTTTAAGATGAAAATTGAGTAGTTACGGTAGCAGACATGTGGCTCCTGCAGTTCCCATCCTGGTGGAGGGAGCTGCCTCCTCTTAAGAGGGACAAAATGTGAAAATTCTGGATATAATTATAGACAAACATTTAAAATTTGATACTCAAATTTCCTCAGTAATCACAAAATCTTTCAGGTCTGTTTGGAATTTAAAAAGGATCAGACCCTATTTCTCATCAGAAGCATTCAGAGTACTGGTACAATCATTAACATTATCCCAATTCGTTTACTGTAATGCCGTATATGCTGGCTGTAAGGCGAACCTGTTGAAAAAACTGCAAACAGCTCAAAACACTGCAGCCAGGTTCATATATAAAATCTCTAGTTTTAAGAGTGCCTCTCCTTTATTAATGAAATTACACTGGCTTCCCATCGAAGCGAGAATCACCTTCAAATTATGTACCTTTATCTTTCAAATCCTAAATGGCACAGCTACAGACTATATGATACCATTAATAAACTTACCTCAAAGAAACACTAAATATGAGGCAAGAAACTAGCTCAGACTACACCTCCCAAATTGCAAAAAAGTGATCTAGAAAACTGTCCACTCTGCAAACGTCATTTACCTAGGAACCAAATGGTGGAACTCCTTACCACCCAAAATATGAAATATACAGCAATATACTAGATTCCGCAAAATCCTCAAATAGTTCCTATTCAAACAAACCCTCACAAAGAGCAGCCATATCTCAAACAACTAATTATGACCTGAATTGGTTATTACTCTATTTACCATTAACTTTCTCTTTGCTTCATGTACAATTTCTCTTTCATAATAGATTTTGTAAATGTTAAACATCCATAGTTATCCCATAATGTTTATGATATTGTATTGCAAAATCGGATTCTTACTACAAATTACTTTCTTATGCATTGTTCTTTGTACAATTGTTCTTGTATCCTGTACTGTTTATTGTAAGCCACATTGAACGCAAACTTATTTGAGATAATGTGGGATATAAATGTCACAAATAAATAAATACATTTTTGGTCTACCTTGGCCTCATAAGACATCATTTTATAGTGCTACTTGATGCAATATGGTGCTCTACAGTGAGATAAATTATTCCCTGGCTCAGAGAGCTTCTAAACTAAGTGGGGACCTGAAGTAACATAATAGAACATCGGCATGTCGGCCTTACTCTCGGTTTTAATAAACCGGATGAGACTTGATATACTGCCTTTTTGTGGTTACTGTCAAAGCGGTTATTTTGTACCTGGGGCAATGGAGGGTTAAGTGACTTGCCCAGAGTCACGAGGAGCTGCTGTGGGAATCGAACCCAGTTCCCCATCTTCTCAGGCCGCTGCACTAATACCAGGCTTCTCCTAGTGCACTCGGTCAGTACCGTATAACCTTAGTTCGTAATTCCTTTAGTGCGCAACTGGTGTAGGTTTGTCAGAGCCACGCCCAGCACTTAGAATACTGTCAGTGTTACGATCACGCTAGCTCAATGCCTGCTGTAAATGCTTGTGTTTAAACGCTCGCAACTAAAATTAGGTTTAACACTTAATTTAATAATTATGTTACATGCACAGTTGGCAGTGTTCTGTAACCTAAGCACCATTTTGCACACTGAGCGTGAAAATGGGCACACAAGAGGGAAAGTGACTCGGGCAAGGTCAGGAGGAGTCGCAGTGGTAGAAATGGGATTTGAACCCAGGCTTCCCTGCTTAGCCCACTTCTCTAACCAGCGGGCCACTTCCTCTCCCTCCGATACTTTTTTCCTTTCCTTCTCATCTCACTTCCTTTTCCTTTCTGTTTCCCTTTCCAGGTCAGATGCAGAAGCCCTTTGAAGATGCTTCGTTCGCACTCAGGCCCGGCGAGATGAGCGGGCCAGTCTTTACTGATTCAGGGATTCACATCATTCTGCGCACAGAGTGAAAGTCGCCTTGTCGTCTGCGGGTAGAGATAGAAGAGGCGAAAAAAAACAAAACAAGATGTGGGAGGGTAGGGTTGGCATAATGACATGAAAAAGGGAGGGTGGGATGGGAATCCACACACACACCGACCAGCAACTACCAGTCTCCTTGGCACCATGAACTACATACTGGTTTAAATTTATAGACTTTCGTAGCTCTCAGCACCTAATGGCTAAATTTCTGAATTTTAAAGCTGCATGCTTAGCCACGAATGTAAAACTGCAAGATAGAGTGTGGGGCCAGGGGGTGGGAATGGAAGATGTCTGCATCTCTTACAAAGAGAGCAAGCCACTCTGCCTTTCCCACTAACCGAAAGGGTGAGAGCATCTTATCCGGGCCAGACTGAGCCAGTCCTCTGCTTGCTATCCTCCCCCCCCCCCCCCCCCCCCCAATGGAGGATTGCTCTTCTGTCGAGCTACCAGGCCACAGCTGCACCAAGAGAAAGGTACAAGTGGGACCGTCTCGCCTTGCCCTGGTGCAGTCTGGTCACCTTGTCGTGGTTCCCACCCCATTCCACTCTGAGGGTTGTGCATGCTGGCCTTACAACATAATAACATTTCTGTGCTTCCTGATTCATTGTGTCCAGAAAACGAGCAGCGTCATCCTAAGTTTGCGATCAGCTCCGCTGTTAAAAACAAAAGAAAAAAAAAACAAAAAAAACTGTCCTCCTTAGATTTTTATTATTTTGTGTTTTTTTTTTTTTTGTTGTTTATTTTTTTCACCCATACTGTATCTTTTGTTACATTAAAGTGGTTTGGTCTGAAATCCAGCAGCCCTCCTTCCTGTTTTTCCTTTCTCAAAGTATTTCTGGGTTGGTCAAGAGCAGCTGTAAGCCCACAGGGTAATGGAGAGGAGCTACCACTGAGCATTGCCTCCATCGGGTGATGGGATTGCTGGACACTAAATTGAACAGGGTGATGGTATGCAAATTAGATTGTGTCATCAGCTCCCCTGACTTCCATACAAATTGAAGAGAATATATAATTAAATACAATTGATCAGAGTTAGCAGTGTCTAAAATCTTGCTTTGTCAGATGTGATCACCGGATAACACTGAGCACCTTCTCATACACTTACACACATAAGGTATTTAGTTGTGAATAGAAAATTTTAGAGACTGCTAAGTCTGATCAATTGTATTTAATTATATATTCTCTTTAATCTGTATGGAACAATCGTTGTTGGAAGAGATAATTAGATAATTATTCCTCATTTATTATTGTATATCAGCTCCCTGGCGACATAAATGTCTCCGAGACATTTGTGAACCTCTGTGGGGGTATTTAAGGGACAGTTTTCCACGTCACTGCAAAGTTTCTGCATCTTACAGCAGTTTTCAAAGCAAAAGTGTATCTAGAGTTTCCCTTTGAAACCACCCATGGGGACATGCGGGTTGATTTTCTATGGTAAATGATGTGGTTAGCTTTGACAAAATAAATCTACTTGTGCGATTGTCCGATCTCACGCAAAATGTGTTTCTGGGAATGTCTCCCCTAAATGCAGCTAAAAGCCTCGCTTTCAGCCATATTGAGGAAGGAACATTTAAGATGTGGGGTAGGTGGCTCTGAGGGTCTTAATTAAAATCCCAAGAAAGCATGCAGTCAGCCAGTTCACTGTGTGGGAGGAGCATTGGGTGGCCTCAGTACAGTGGAGGGGAGGGGGGGAGTAGGACCCTGCCATGGCACTGGGGAGGGAGGAGTACTGTGCCTCTAACCTCCCCCTTTTGTTTTGTGCATCACGTTCCAGCCTGTTGGAGATGTTTCCCTTAGTGTAGATTAAAAGCTCATTTCTGTAACTGCCGGCAAAATCCTTTGCTGACCCTGTCGTCTTCTCTCCTTGCCACAGTCTTACGAAAAGAGATTTCCACAGCCTCCACCAGTCTGTGGTTGCACAGCAGTCGCTTCCCTTTAGAAGGCTTTTTTTCTGCGGTGCCCAGAAGAACGGGCCGGCCAAATCTGAATATTCATGCGTTCAATGTATTATTTAGCTCGGCTGTTTCTTTCCAGAGGTAATTCATGCACTTTTCATGAGAGCCTGGGGAAGACACAGTTCTTGATAGCAGCGTTCTCTCAAGCTTTCCACCTTCAGAACCTCTTTACGGTGCTGTTCATCTGGAGCGGACTCAGCACCTGCTGAACTTGCTGATTTAAATTTGTCCCCAGTTGGCTACTCCTCCCTGTGTGGATTGGGGAGAGAGTGATTGGGAATGACGGCCGGGGGGCTGACCATTAACGGTGTGTAAAACAGATTATTAGTGGGAGAAAAATCACCCTGTTCTCTTACAGTTTTTGGAGCGCTGTTTGATAAGAACAGCTAATACCAGAGCAACGAACCGCTCACTTACATTCTGAATGATTCTGGATTTCGTGCAGAGAATGGGAATGCAAAGGCCCCCTCCCCCCATACTAATATGGTAAATGAAGACCAATTGGCTTGTCCCATCTGTCCGACTGAGAGTCATTCTGTGACTTTAAACCTACAGATTCAAATACACAAAGCAATGCCAGCATCCATCCTTCCTCCACATCTGTCCAAAATTTGCCACAGTGCTGGCTGCCTCTGCCTCTAAAGAGGATCAGACAAGTTTCTGGAGAAAGTCTATAAAAATTATTAGCCAGGTAGACGTGGAAGAGATGGAGTTCATCCCTGGACATGAGCCATGAGAAATTCGTGTACTGTTTGGGATCTGTCAGGTACTTGATCCCTGGTCTGGCCGCTGTGAAAGACAGGATCATAAGTACATAAGTATTGCCATACTGGGACAGACCAAAGGTCCATCAAGCCCAGAATCCTGTTTCCAACAATGGCCAATCCAGGGAACAAGTACCTGGCAAGATCCCCCAAAAAGTACAAAACATTTTATGCTGCTTATCCCAGAAATAGTGGATTTCCCCCAAGTTCAATTTAATAATGATCTATGGACTGTTCCTTTAGGAAGCCGTCCAAACCTTTTTAAAACTCTGCTAAACTAACCGCCTTTACCACATTCTCTGGCAACGAATTCTAGAGTTTAATTACACATTGAGTGAAGAAAAGAAAATTTCTCAGCGTGGCTCAGTATAGCTTTTCTTGTGTTTTTCCCAATCAGTTCAGGCCTTGTCAACTTTCTCTATGATTCTTACTAGATGTACTTTAAATCCAGCATCCAGGTCTGCTCTGTGTTTTATGAGTAAACTTCCTAATCACCAAAACCCAAACTAGCCAATCCATTGTCCGATACGCTTAATTTCTGTTTGGGTTTTAACCATGGTTAATCCTTACAGGTTACTTGAGTGCTGTCCTGGAAGAACTTCTGCTCAGTGCAGATTACAAGATCCCACACTCTGCCCACCATCCCGCATCTGTCCAAGCTTTGTAATAAGCTAAATGGCTACTTGAACATCTGCCTTCCCTAGGACCCTGTACTGCTATGGATTTACACCGAAAGAAACACCCCTTTTTATTGGGCTCAAAACTCCTGTTCAGAGCTACGGAAAATTACAGAATGCTTCTCTGTTTAGGTAATTGAGCCTGCAAATAGTTGGGAAAATGTGGGGCACAAATGTAACAAATAAATAAATAAACAAGCCATACTGTGGGAATGTGGTCACATGTTTTCCTATGTCCAGGTGGCCAGGCTGAACTTCCGAAAACAAGCACCATAATTAGAGCGGTGTCTTATCTTCTACATTCCAACTTATTTTCACACAATCAAATCATTTTTAAACAGAATTACTTCTAATCAACAATACAGACGAGTGCACTGGTCGGTCAAGACAGAGTTGAAAAACAATCTTTAAAATTCACTTCCATTACAGACCCCATGGACCTGGGATAAGATTTACCTTTCCTCCCCGTCCCAGGGCTGTTGGTGAACGAACGAACATGAGGGAAAGAGAAGAGGCAGGAAAGTTTCCCTGCGGAGAAGGAGAGTGAGCCTTCACTCACGGGATTTCGGTCTATGTCAGATCACCCACCTAACTCTTGATCTGCTTTTGACTTAAGCTACTGGTTTGCTGCTGTCCAGTCACCTAATACCAGCTTTGAACTGGCATAAGGTTTTGAGTGGTAAGGGCACCCTTGTGAAGAGCGCTGTTCTGTGAGCATCGGAGGGAATAGCAAATGCCTCTGTTTGCATCTTTTTGACTACATTAGCATCCTATTTGCACTGTACCTTCGTGAGCTCCTTCTTTTCTACAGTAAGGGCTTGGCACTCTGGTAAATGCTGATGGCCTCTAACACCCGCCTTCAGGCCATCAGTTTGGCAGCACCCAGACTTTGTTTTGCTGGCAGATGGTTTTCTGCAGTGTTCTCGGGCCCCCCTCCTTTCTTCCATCTCTTGACTTTGTTTCTAACTATTTTTCAGCTGCGTTATAATTTCTTTTATGGAGGTTTTCTCTTCTGAGACAGTTTTATTCTGAGCTCCATGTGCCTTGGAAGGGTCTTTTTGGTTTGTTTTTGTTCTGAACCAGTATTTCTGTTGTGTTGGTCCAGTTGGGGGTGCCTTTGGGCTTTTTCTCCTGACCCAGTGTATATCTGGGTTCAGCTGAGTTTGGGGGTGCCTTGTTTGTCTGTAGCTCCCGTTAAAAATACAATAAAAAAAAAATAAAGTAGAGCAGAGGTACATTTCAGTAGTCTCTGAGTTTCCCCCTCCCCCTTTCCTTCCCTCTTACCTGGTCATTGAAGCCTTCTTTAGAAGACAGTGTGGTGAGTTTGTGCTATGTTATTTTCGGCCATTTTTCCTTTTTGTCCCCAGTGTCAGTACTCTTCCATTGTGAGAGTGTGTGTGCCTCTGCCCTCTTTCATGAGAACAGTTTGTTTTCCCTTTTTTTTGTGGCAGACTTGATTATTGACAAGATAATTCAAAACCTTCCAAAACTCCCTCTCCTTGTATGGCAGATGCTGTCTGCAGACTGTTTTGTGCCTCAGTCTTTTTTTCGCTGAGGTAGGGAAGCGTACTTGAGTGCCAGTACTGAAGAGACTGCAGACTGTTTTGTGCCTCTGCCAGATTCCCTCAGGTAGGGAGGTGGCCTGGAAAGCCAGTTTTGGGCTTTGGTCAGGATAGTCGGTTTGTTAAGTTAGCTAGTCTGAGATTCTCTATGACCGCTTCAGCTGCTTCCTTTGCAGTGCAGAATTCTGCACATCATATGGGATTTTGAATTCATTTGTTGGGGAGATTTGTTCTTTCTGTTTATGTTCATACTGTCTGTGGGAGGGACTGCACAGCTAACTTACAGGCTCCACCAGAATTCTGTAGGTCTCAGTCTCCACCCAGCTGCTGGTAGGAGTGCATAACCCATCGTCTAGGCCGGTCTGGAGGGATTAAAGGAAAGAAATTTAGCAGGTAAGGTCTAATTTCTCCTTCATATGCCCTCTGCCACTGCTGTCCTCCCTCCCCTTAATCACTCCTCTTCTATATTTAGGCCCATGCGTCTCAAAAGGGCTTCAGGTGCGATTTCTACCCTCCACCCTCTCTGAATCTTTTTGGATGTATGACTCCCAAAACTGGTCCCAGTATCACAGTGTCCTGTACGGTGGCATTCTCACCTGTTTCACTGCTGCCTATGCCTCTCCCTGTTTTGGTATAGTGTCTGATCTATATAGGGATGAAATCGTGTTGTTCACGTGCTGTTTATTTAAGAGGACATGCTGTAGCAAAGTCCCTAACTCTAGTGCTGGTCTCAGAGAGTCTGGGCCACATCTATTGAAAACACTGCACAACCTGAGCAAGGCCGTCTTTAGGTTGATGTCGGGACAGGATACTGCCTCATTCTGGCAGAGATGATTTTGGAAGAATCCTCGTGGTACAAACAGGTTGGGATGCAGTCTTTGCATCGGGTTCTTGGCTGCCTGAGTGTGCGAAGAATGCGCTGGGAATCTTTTACGTTTCATGAAGGGATTAATAACATCACTTGACTTTCTTATCCAAATTGAAGTATGGTAGTCACTGTGCCAGGGCTTTGACTCTTACTGCACCAGAGGGAAGTGTGTCCCCTAACACCATGCTTTGGGTCAGAGGGGAGAGTGTCCCCTAACACCATGCTTGGGCCACTGGGTCAGAGGGGAGAGTGTCCCCTAACACCATGCTTGGGTCAGAGGGGAGAGTGTCCCCTAACACCATGCTTGGGTCATTGGGGAGAGTGTCCCCTAACACCATGTTTGGGTCAGAGGGGAGAGTGTCCCCTAACACCATGGTTGGGTCACTGGGTCAGAGGGGGGGAGTGTCCCCTAACACCATGGTTGGGTTATCTTTTCTCACACACTTCCCGCCCAGTTGGCCGCGGAGGAGGTGTCGGGTTACTACTCTCGCCCGCCTGTAGTTTTCAACCTCTCCTCCTACCGCAGTCTCACTGCTTTTCATCCTTTGAAGTTCACTCCATCCGTCTATTCTACCCGCTGCCACTCAGAGTTGCAGTCATTTACTGCCCCCCTGATAAGTCCCTCCCCTCTTTTCCTTACCTCTGTCCCTCATTCTTGGAGACTTTAACATACACGCTGATGACCCATCCGATTCTTATGCTTCTCAGTTCCTCACTCTGACATCCTCCTTCAACCTCCAACTGAGCTCCACCACCCCTACTTAACAAATTGGCCATTGTCTTGACCTTGTCCTCCCCTCTACCTGCTCACCCTCCAACTTCTGCGCCTCAGCTCTTCCTCTCTCAGATCATCACCTGATCACCTTCACACTTCATCACCCTCCCCCTCAGTCCTGCCCTACACTAACCACTACTTTCAGGAATCTCCAGGCCGTCGACCCTCCCACCTTATCCTCTAATATCTCTAATCTCCTCCCCTCCATCATGTCCTCCGAGTCTGTCGACAAGGGTGTCTTCGCCTACAATGCCACTCTCTCTTCTGCTCTGGACACCCTTGCATCATCCATCTCCCGTCCCACAAGGCGTACCAATCCCAGGCCCTGGCTGACCCCTTACATCCGATACCTTCGCTCCTGCGCCCGATCTGCTGAACGCCTCTGGAGGAAATCTCGCACCCATACCGACTTCATTCATTACAAATTCATGCTATCCTCCTTCCAGTCCTCACTATTCCTTGCCAAACAGGACTATTACACCCAATTGACTAATTCCCTCAGCTCCAACCCTCGTTGTCTCTTCGCTACCCTTAACTCCCTCCTCAAAGTGCCCTCCGCTCCCACTCCCCCCTCACTCTCTCCTCAATCACTGACTGACTACTTCCGTGACAAGGTACAGAAGATCAACCTCGAATTCACTACCAAACCACCTCCTCCTCCTCACCCTTTAACCCACTCCCTCATCCAACCAACCCAGGCCTCCTCCTCTTTTCCTAATATCACCGAAGAGGAAACCGCCCACCTTCTTTCCTCCTCGAAATGCACCACCTGTTCCTCTGACCCCATCCCCACCAACTTAACACCATCTCCCCTACTGTCACCCCCTCCATCTGTCATATCCTCAACCTATCTCCACTGCAACTGTACCTGACACCTTCAAACGTGCTGTAGTCACACCACTCCTCAAAAAAACCATCACTAGATCCCACCTGTCCCTCCAACTACCGCCCCATCTCCCTCCTACCCTTCATCTCCAAGATACTTGAATGCGCCGTTCACAGCCGCTGCCTTGATTTTCTCTCCTCTCCTCTCATGCCATCCTCGATCCGCTTCAATCCGGGTTTTGCCCTCTACACTTGACAGAAACGGCACTCACTAAAGTCTGTAATGACCTGTTCCTTGCCAGATCCAAAGGTCACTACTCCATCCTCATCCTCCTTGACCTATCCGCTGCTTTTGGCACTGTCAATCATAATTTACTTCTTGCTGCACTGTCCTCATTTGGGTTCCAGGGCTCTGTCCTCTCCTGGTTCTCCTCTTATCTCTCCCACCGTACCTTCAGTATACATTCTCATGGATCTTCCTCCAGCCCCATCCCGCTCTCTGTTGGAGTTCCTCAGGGATCTGTCCTTGGACCCCTTCTTTTTTCAATTTACACCTTTTCCCTGGGCTCGCTGATCTTATGGTTTCCAATATCATCTCTATGCTGATGACACCCTGCTTTATCTCTCCACACCAGACATCACTGCGGAAACCCAGGCCAAAGTATCGGCCTTCTTATCCGACATTGCTGCCTGGATGTCCAACCGCCACCTGAAACTGAACATGGCCAAGACAGAGCTTATTGTCTTCCCACCCAAACCCAATTCTCCTCTCCCTCCACTCTCTATCTCAGTCAATGGCACCCTCAGCCTCCCCGTCTCATCTGCCCACAACCTCGGACTCCTCCCTCTCCTCTGCGCATATCCAGCAGATAGCCAAGACCTGTCGCTTCTTTCTCTACAGAGAACAGAAAGTGGGAGAGCGACCAAGGATATCAGAGACTGGAGGATGTTCTTAAAATGAAAGTTTATTAAGAGTTTCAAAACTCTTAATAAACTTTCATTTTAAGAACATCCTCCAGTCTCTGATATCCTTGGTCACTCTCCCACTTTCTGTTCTCTGTTGTCCTTACCGTGGGGCGTTTGAGTTCTCTGCTTGCCAGCGGATTTTCTCTCACGCTTCTTTCTCTACAACATCAGCAAAATTCGCCCTTTCCTCTCTGAGCATACCACCCGAACTCTCGTCCGCTCTCTCATCACCTCTCGCCTTGACTACTGCAACCTACTCCTCACTGGCCTCCCACTTAACCATCTATCCCACCTTCAATCCGTTCACAACTCTGCTGCCCGTCTTATCTTCCGCCTAGACCGATATGCTCATAGCACCCCTCTCCTCAAGTCACTTCACTGGCTTCCGATCAGGTACCGCATACAGTTCAAGCTTCTCTTACTAACCTACAAATGCACTCAATCTGCATCCCCTCATTACCTCTCTACCCTTATTTCCCCTTACGCTCCTACCCGAAACCTCCGCTCA
Organism: Microcaecilia unicolor; assembly: GCF_901765095.1. Lineage (NCBI taxonomy): Eukaryota > Metazoa > Chordata > Amphibia > Gymnophiona > Siphonopidae > Microcaecilia > Microcaecilia unicolor. The sequence continues at coordinate 200,099,905 of NC_044033.1, read as the reverse complement.
CAGGAGAAATCTCTCCTCTCTGTACCTTCTCCACCACCGCCAATTCCAGGCTCCGCCCTTTCTGCCTCGCCTCTCCCTATGCTTGGAATAAACTTCCTGAGCCCATAAGCCAAGCCTCCTCCCTGCCCATCTTCAAATCCTTGCTCAAAGCCCACCTCTTCAATGTCGTCTTCAGCACCTAACCATTTACCTCTATTCAGGAAATTTAGACTGCCCCAATTTGATTGTCTGCACATTTTGTCCTTAGATTGTAAGCTCCTTTGAGCAGGGACTATCCTTCTTTGTTAAACTGTACAGCGCTGCGTAACCCTAGTAGCGCTTTAGAAGTGTTAAGTATTAGTAGTAGTAGTGGGTCAGAAGGGGGAGTGTCCCCTAACACCATGGTTGGGTCAGAGGGGGGGGGAGTGTCCCCTAACACCATGGTTGGGTCACTGGGTCAGAGGGGGGGAGTGTCCCCTAACACCATGGTTGGGTCAGAGGGGAGAGTGTCCCCTAACACCATGGGTCAGAGGGGGGAGTGTCCCCTAACACCATGGTTGGGTCACTGGTGGTCACTGGGTCAGAGGGGGGAGTGTCCCTTAACACCATGGTTGGGTCAGAGGGGAGAGTGTCCCCTAACACCATGGTTGTGGTCAGAGGGAAGAGTGTCCCCTTGCATCATGCTGGGACACTGGGTCAGAGGGAAGAGTGTCCCCTAACAGTATGGGACACTGGGTCTGTGTCAGAGGGCATGGAAGAGAAGTATGGACATTGATGGTTTTGGTCTTTGATGAGAGAAAAGGTTGAAATTCATGGTTAGCTGCTGTACGAGAAAATTGCTTATGAAGTTGGGAAATGCTGTGACTTCATGGTCGTTTTCTGTACTGCTGCCGGTGATAGGAGTGACTGCTTCTTCCACTGTGCATGGAAACAGTGCTCCCTGAGCACAGGAATGCCATGTAGAAGGAGAGGAAGCTTGGTCTAAGCACAAGGTAAGAGACTAGGAATGAACCCAGCAGCCAGTGAAGATACATTTTATATGGGAGGCAGGGTGAGTAATAATGAGTGACGGATAGGGATATTAGCATGGAGTCTGTATCCGGTGAATGGAGGGAGATGTATTCCCATGGGCCAGATAGTATTTAATTCAGTGTGCTTTTTTTTTTTTAAAGGCTGTTTAACCTAACTCTGTTTTGACCTGATGCCTTCCCCTTTGCTGGAATTTTTGGTACCTTTTGAAACATCTTTTCTGCAGCAGTAATGAAAGAGGATGGATTTCCCCTAAAAGGGGAACCTGGAAGCAATTTCTCGTTCAGGAGCTGTGCAGTGGTTTAGCCTTACGGTTTGGTCATGTTCGGAGGCCAGTGCAAGGGACAAGGGAGCAGCGCCATGGGCCACCCAGCTCCTCCTAGGACAGAGGAGTGGCCCCAGCAGGAGGTGGAAGGAGACAGAGGAGTGACCCTGGTCTTGGGAGAGCAGAAAGTCCCTGCAATGAGGTACAGAGAAATGGCCCTGGTTGTGGGGGAGGGCAGGGAGCCTAGGTGCTGGTTTATTATCCCTATAATGAATGTTTTTTTGTTTGTGATTCTGATATGTATTCTGCAGTCATTAGTCTGCAGCTCCTTCACAGGCTAATAATGAAATATTTTATAGATACATTTTCTTGATTATGTGTATTGGCTTACGATTGATTTTCACAATTGAGGGTCAATTACCCTTTACGCTCTCTGCCTCCTGGCTAGAGATCTCTGGTGGGTCCAGCTGAATACAAATTAAGTGCTGTCCAGGGACATTCCAAGTCTGGACATACAGTGGGGCAGACCGCACTGGAATAGCCCTGTAGGAGTGAATCAGCAGCCAGTTTGGCAACCCAGACATGCAGGAAACCATGGCAGGTTTCATATGGAGTAGAAATGTGCACTGGGATGGGGACCACAGGAAATCTGAGGTATTGGTGGCAAAAATCCATTTATGCCAGGGATGGGGTGGGGAGGGGGGAAAAAATCAACCGAGGATGGGGAGAAAATGGATCCAAACTGACGAGGGATGGGGACCAGATTGTGGAGGAGTAGCCTAGTGGTTAGTGCAATGGACTTTGATCCTGGGGAACTGAGTTCGATTCCCATTGCAGCTCCTTGTGACTCTGGGCAAGTCACTTAATCCTCCATTGCCCCTGGTACAAAGTAAGTACCTGAATATATGTAAACTACTTTGAATATAGTTGCAAAAACCTCAGAAAGGTGGTATATCAAGTCCCATTTCCCTTCCCCTTCCCTCATGCACACCTCTAATATGGAGAGCAGGACGAAATAAGGTATCTGTTAGAAAGTGGCTGTAAGACCTTTAAGGTTTGCCCAGCATCTCTCGTAAAATTGTGTGAACTTTTGGAGGTGGGCTGAGCCCTCCCCTCATGTATCTGCAACAAAATATCAGGGACTTTGTAGGGAACTGAGTGCAATATATCTATAAAGTTTCATGGCATGATGGAAGGACTGTGTGTCCCAGTAACTTGTGCTGAGTGGGTTCTTTTGCAGACTGCATTGTGATGCCAAGAGTTTGCAGAAGGGTTGTGTATGCCAGTCTCGTAGCTGAGCAGTTTGAATTAAGGACCTCCCGCCTGGCCTCTTGTGCACAAATCCCGGTGTAATTAATTTTTCGATAATATAATCTCCCTGATCGCTTAGAAGCTTTGCATGCCCTGCAGGAATTCACATGGCACTGATGTTTGCCAGCAGAGCCGCTGACTCTGAGGACTTCCGCTGCTGGCCTGGCGGATCAGTCAGGAGCTGCAGAGGGTGGAAGGATTGTTCTCTGTAATTCCCAGATCTGTTTAAAGCAAATGGTCATTCTTAGTTTTCCAAACGTGTTCTCACTCAGCGCTCTCTGTGTGAAGCTTTCCTGGGAGTGCGAACCTGCTGCGACAACAGTGGCATCTGCCAAATCAAATCCTTTCCGATTAAAGGATGATGACAAAAGTATGATGACAAAAGTAAGGAGGGTGTCACAGGCCATCTTCCTCCTTTTCTGGCTAGTGATCTTTTGGTATCGTGGAAATATATCATTGGCAGTGGAACAGTCTGGATTCTTTTATGCCTGGTTAGCTGGTCCCTCTCTTCCCCTCCCATCTTGCAACTCATAGCGATAAAGGATCAGAGATTTGTTATGCCACTTTTCTGTGGTAAGAACCAAAGTGGTTTACATATTACGTACAGGTACTTTCTCTGTCCCTAGAGGGCTCACAATCTAAGTTTCCATATCATCAAGCTGATCAATCCATAGACTGGTGGGTTGTGTCCATCTACCAGCAGGTGGAGATAGAGAGCAAACTTTTGCCTCCCTATATGTGGTCATGTGCTGCCGGAAACTCCTCAGTATGTTCTCTATCTCAGCAGGTGGTGGTCACACACAGCAGCAGCTCTGGCTAGGCCTCCAAGCCTAATCCTTAGGTTTTGTTGAGGCCTGGGGTTGAGGGCTCTTTTGAGCAAGTGCAAACCTGGTGGTGCCAGGTCCCTCCTTTTCTCCCCCCTCCCGCTGGCTCCGTTTAAAAAAAAAAAAAAAAAAAAAAAAATATTTTTAAACGTCTTTAAAGGCGTTTAATTCGACGTTTCTTTAAACGTTCATTGCAGCTACTCACTGGGACACCAGTTCGTTACAGCTCGGAGCGGCAAGCAGGTAATTTTACCTTTTTATAGCGGGCAGGGGTTTCCCCGATTCTTCTCCTCGTGGCAATGGCGTCGGAGGGCGAGGGCGCAAAGGGTCGCTCCCCGGATCGCTGGAGCGCTTCTAGAGGGGATGCGGGGGTTTTACAACCTGATTCGCCCTTGATGGGTGATAGTTTAGTGACCGATGAATGTCCCGGTCGTTCCTCCGGCGTGGCGGTTTTTTCCCGCCATAAACGCCCATCCCCCGCTCCTCGCCTCCGCCATCTTGGCCGGCCACGCGGCTCGGATGGCTTCTTCGGGGCCGCCCTTGAGGTTGGAGACATTAATGCCATGAACGCCCTTATTTTGGGCGACGGCACAAAAGCGGCTAAAGTTAAGCGCCGTTCTTCCCGCGCGGCTCCTTCACGGAGTTTCGCGCCGGACGCCATTTTGGATGCGCAGCATGTCTCTCCCCCGCTATTGCGAGCGCCGGTTGAGAGTGCGTCTAGGGCTGTTGCCCGGGCTGCGGAAGTGCACAGTCTGGGGGGTTTCTCCCCCGAGTTTGTTTTGCTGCTGCATCAGGCTTTCCTCATGCAAAACGCTGCCCCTGCTCCCTCTTCTGATAAAGAGGTTGAGGTTCCCAGAGGTAAACGCCCTCGGGTTGATTTCCAGGCCTTGGAGGACTTTGTCTCCTCCGATGTAGATTAGGGCAGCGTGTCTGAGGTCTCCCAACGATCCTTTGCGGATTCCTTGGAGGAGATAGATCCCCGCTCGGATGGAGCGGATGACCCCTCTGCAGCGCGGCTTTTTAGCCCAGAGGATTTGCCCAACCTGTTGTTACAGGCCATGGACACTTTGAAGATTTCCTCTCCGGAGGACGTCTCTCCCTCAGCCCCTGTTGGCTCTGCCATTATGCTGGGGACGAAGCGCCCGCCTAGAACCTTCCACGTGCATGATGCCATGCACACCTTAATTGCGGCTCAATGGGATGTCCCGGAAACGAGCCTTAAAGTGGCTAGGGCTATGTCCCGCCTCTATCCTTTGGCTGTGAGTGAACGTGAGGCCTATCTGTGGCCTACCGTGTATTCTTTAATCACTGCGGTGACTAAGAAAACGGCGTTGCCGGTGGAAGGTGGCACGGCCCTAAAGGACGCCCAAGACAGAAGATTGGAGGCGGCCTTAAGGTCGTCCTTGGAGGCAGCTGCTTTAAGTTTGCAGGCCTCAGTTTGCGGCTCCTATGTGGCCAGGGCGTGCCGGACTATGGTGCAGTGGGCTTCCCCCTCGGATCATTCCTTGAGGGCTGATTGGCCGGCCCTGGAATCGGGCTTAGCCTATTTGGCAGTCTTGCTGTATGATGTCTGGAGAGCCTCAGCTAAAGGCATGGCTCAGACAGTCTCTGCGCGGCGGTGGCTTTGGCTGAAACATTGGTCTGCTGACCACGCCTCTAAATCCCGCCTGGCTAGATTGCCTTTTAAAGGCAAGCTGCTCTTTGGGGTCGAGCTGGACAAAATCGTGACCGATCTCGGCACGTCTAAGGGCAAGAAATTACCAGAGGTCAGGGCTCGGGTTAGTACTCGTCCCGATACCTCCATACCGCCCGGGCAAGTCGGGTTCCTCTGCCCCCTCTTCCTTCAAGAGGAATTTCTCCCCCAAGCAGCATTCCTTTCGCAGAGACCGCCGTCCCGGAGGTGCTCCCTCCGGTCCTCCCCCAGGGTCTCGTACCCAATGACGGGGCCTTGGTCCACGCCCCAGTGCAGATTGGAGGACGGCTGTCCTCGTTTCTGGGCGAGTGGACCACTATAACTTCAGACGCGTGGGTGCTGGAAGTCATCAGAGACGGCTACAAGCTAGAGTTCTGCCAACCCTTAAGAGACGGGTTTGTACTCTCTCCCTGCAAGTCTCCGGTCAAAGCTGTGGTAGTGCAGCAGACCTTGGACAACCTGATCCGCCTGGGTGCGGTCGTTCCGGTGCCAAAAAATCAGATTGGCAAGGGACGTTACTCCATTTACTTTGTGGTTCCAAAGAAAGGAGGTTCTGTCCGGCCTATCCTCGACCTCAAAGGGGTCAATCGGGCCTGGAAAGTGAGGCACTTTCGCATGGAGACTCTCCGCTCTGTTATAGCGGCAGTGAAGGCAGGAGAGTTCTTGGCTTCCTTGGACATCAAGGAAGCGTACCTGCATATTCCCATCTGGCCTCCTCTCCAACGCTTTCTGCGTTTTACAGTCCTGAGACGACACTTCCAGTTCAGAGCCCTCCCTTTCGGGTTGGCTACTGCTCCGCGGACCTTTTCCAAAGTAATGGGGGTCATAGCGGCCTTCCTGCTAAAGGAAGGAGTACAAGTCCATCCTTATCTGGACGACTGGTTGATCCGAGCCCCCTCTTATGCAGAGTGCGGCAAAGCTATGGACCGGGTAGTTGCTCTTTTGAGCTCCCTGGGATGGATCATCAACTGGAAGAAGAGCCAGCTGCGCCCGGCTCAGTCCCTGGTGTATCTGGGAGTTCGATTCGACACCCAAGTGGGCAGAGTGTTCCTGCCAGACAATCGGATTGTCAAGCTTCAGGCTCAGGTGGACTAGTTCCTAGTAGCCTCTCCTATTCGGGCTTGGGACTACGTGCAGCTGTTGGGCTCTATGACGGCCACGATGGAAGTAGTGCCCTGGGCCAGGGCTCATATGAGACCACTACAGCTATCTCTGCTGCTGCGCTGGACTCCAATGTAGGAGGATTATGCTGTGCGCCTTCCCGTGGACCCAGCAGTGCGCAAGGCGCTGAGCTGGTGGACGCAGACAGACAAGTTGTCTGCAGGATTGCCTCTGGTGACCCCGGAGTGGATTGTCGTCACGACAGACGCCTCTTTGATGGGCTGGGGAGCCCACTGCTTGGGAAGGACAGCGCAGGGGCTCTAGTCTCCTGCAGAGGCAAGTGGTCTATCAACCTCCTGGAACTCAGAGCCATTCGCTTGGTGTTATTGGAGTTCATCCCGGTACTCGTGTTGAAGCCTGTACGGGTCCTGTCGGACAATGCCACGGCTGTGGCCTATATCAACCGCCAGGGAGGTACCAGAGCGCCCCTCTAGCCAAGGAGGCTATGAGTCTTTGCCAGTGGGCGGAAGCGAACCTGGAGCAGCTTTCAGCGGCCCACATTGCCGGAGTCATGAATGTCAAGGCGGACTTTCTCAGTCGCCATACCTTGGAGCCCGGAGAGTGGCAACTATCTGCTCAGGCGTTCTTGGACATCACGAAGCGCTGGGGCCAGCCGAGCCTAGATCTGATGGCGTCATCGGCCAATGGCCAAGTGCCGCGCTTTTTCAGCAGAGGACGGGACCCTCGATCCCTGGGAGTAGATGCTCTTCTCCAACAGTGGCCGACACAAGAGCTCCTCTATGTGTTCCCGCCCTGGCCCATGTTGGGCAGGGTGCTAGACCGGGTGGCAAAGCATCCCGGCAGGGTAATCCTGGTGGGTCCGGATTGGCCCAGACGTCCCTGGTATGCGGACTTGTTCAGGCTCTCAGTCGACGATCCTCTGCGGCTGTCAGTGGAGCAGGGCCTGTTACATCAGGGTCCCGTGGTGATGGAGGATCCCTCTCCCTTTGGTCTTACGGCCTGGCTATTGAGCGGCAGCGTCTGAGGAAGAAGGGCTTCTCAGACAAGGTCATCGCCACTATGCTGAGAGCGAGGAAGCGCTCTACTTCTACTGCTTACGCCAGGGTTTGGCGTATCTTTGCAGCATGGTGTGAAGCAGGCTCACTTTCTCCCTTCACTGCTCCAATTTCTTCAGTGTTGGCGTTCCTGCAAGAAGGTCTGGAGAAAGGCCTGTCGCTCAGTTCCCTTAAAGTCCAGGTAGCGGCTCTGGCTTGCTTCAGGGGCCGCCTGAAGGGTGCTTCCCTGGCTTCGCAGCCAGATGTGGTGCGCTTTCTCAAGGGAGTTAATCACCTGCGCCCTCCTCTGCACTCAGTGGTGCCTGCGTGGAATCTCAACCTGGTGCTAAGAGCATTGCAGAAGCCGCCTTTGGAACCCTTGTCGAGGGCATCTCTGAAAGACCTGACGTTGAAAGCAGTCTTTTTGGTGGCTATCACTTCAGACAGAAGAGTTTCCGAGCTCCAGGCGCTCTCATGTCGAGAGCCTTTTCTGCAGTGCACTGAGGCAGGAGTGACTATTCGCACAGTGCCTTCCTTCCTGCCCAAGATTGGTTCTCGCTTCCATGTGAATCAGCAGCTCTGTCTCCCTTCCTTTCGTAGGGAGGACTACCCAGAGGAGTACTCCGCTCTTGAATATCTGGATGTGAGACGAGTCATCATCAGATACTTGGAAGTGACCAATGATTTCCGGAAATCGGATCATCTGTTTGTCCTGTTTGCAGGTCCTCGTAAGGGTCTGCAGGCTGCTAAGCCTACAGTGGCAAGATGGGTCCAGGAAGCCATTGCAGCGGCTTATGTGGCCGCGGGGAAGGTGCCGCCTATCCAGCTGAAGGCTCACTCCACGAGAGCTCAGGCGGCCTCGATGGCAGAGGCCGGATCCGTCTCCTTGGAAGAGATATGCAAGGCGGCAACGTGGGCTTCGGCTCATACATTCTCCAAGCATTACCGTTTGACTGTGGCTGCACGGGCGGAGGCCCGGTTTGGAGCTTCAGTGTTGAGGTCAGGGATTTCTATGTCCCGCCCTGGGTGAGTACTGCTTCGGTACATCCCACCAGTCTATGGATTGATCAGCTTGATGATATGGAAGGTAAAATTATGTATAATCATACCTGATAATTTTCTTTCCATTAATCATAGCTGATCAATCCATAGCCCCTCCCAGATATCTGTACTGTTTATATTCTGGTTGAATTTTAGGTTCAAGTTTAGCCTTCAGTTACTTCAGGAGGACTTCGTGTTCAAGTTCTTCTTTCACTTGGATTCTTCAAGAGTTGAGACGACTTTGTGTTACAGTGAGCTGCTGCATTCCTCTCCCCTCCGTTTTACGGGGCTGGATTGAGACATAAATTCTGCCGGCACTCCCTCCCGCTTCGTGCGGCTGTAGGGCAGCTTTGTACCCCTCCCGCTTCGGCGGTGTTAGGGTCAGTCAGCTCCTCCCGCGGTTGCGGTTGCAGGATAAGCCAGATCCCCCCGCATCGGCGGGTGTGGTGTCCCTCCCCCGCTCCGCGGGGATGAGCTGGATGGATTCCCCTCCCCCACTTGTGTGGGGATGAGCTGGGTTAATTCCCCTCCCCCGTTTCGGCGGTGGTGAGCTGGGCAGAGTGTCCCTTCGTGGGTGTAATTCTCTAAGTGCTGAGTCCTGCGGATGGAGCTTTGATATCGACATACTGAGGAGTTTCCGGCAGCACATGATCACATATAGGGAGGCAAAAGTTTGCTCTCTATCTCCACCTGCTGGTAGATGGACACAACCCACCAGTCTATGGATTGATCAGCTATGATTAATGGAAAGAAAATTATCAGGTATGATTATACATAATTTTACCTTATGTACCTGGGGCACTGAAGGGTTAAGTGATGTGCCCAAGGTCACAAGGAGCCACAGTGGGAATTGAAACCAGTTCCCCAGGTTCTCAACCCATCCCACTATTAGGCCACTATGACTGACAGCCTCTTGTTCAGGTGTGCTCATTAAATCGCTAATATTACATAAGTATATGCCATACTGGGACAGACCAAAGATCCATCAAGCCCAGCATCCTGTTTCCAACAGTGGCCAATCCAGGTCACAAATACCTGGCAAGATCCCAACAAAGTACAACATATTTTATGCTGCTTATTCCAGAAATAAGCAGTGGATTTTCCCCAAGTCCATTTTAATAATGGTCTATGGACTTTTCCTATAGGAAGCCATCCAAACCTTTTTTTTAAAACCCTGCTAAGCTAACCGCCTTTACCACATTCTCTGGCAAGGAATCCAGAGTTTAATTACATGTTGATTCAAGAAAGATTTTCTCAGATTCGTTTTAAATTTTGTGAAGAGGGACCACATCTGCCGTTCTCCCCTCCCACAATGCCGCGCTATGTCCCTGTTCTATTAACTATGCTGCTCCTGTATTGTGAAGCAGTTTTACCTATGGACACCTCTACCCCAAGCCAATCAAAAGATTTTAGTTTTATTCCCGTCGGTGTCAGGGCTTCTGATCGTTGCGGCTGTCTGAGTTCTGCTGCGTCCAGGTAAGTGACACCAACAACGTGCTGTGGCTTTCTTCAGGGTGGTGTGAAGTCTGCAATGTTGTCCTTATATAGCAGGTCCTCAAACCTGATTGGCCGGGTTATGAGGTGGGCAAATCCATTGGAGCAGTTTTGATTCCGGAAGGTGCCTTAATATAGTTTAGAAGGCCAGAGAATTTGTTGGACAGAAATTCAAATTTTGGCGGGAAAATGAGGCGAGAAAGGTCGTTGGAAGGAATGATTTGTTTCTGGAGGGAGGGAAATCCTGTTGGTCACACTCTTAAAACTCTGGTGTGTGTGTGGGGGGGTGGGGGGGGGGGAGATGATCGTGACACCAGCCATGGAGGCCTAATAAAATGTCAGGACTCCTGGTTCTCAATTTCTTTCACAGGAAAGGTGGACATGACATCTCCTAGCGTGCATGGGGGCAAAACCAGGACCAGATCAGCCTGTTCGGGTTGAACCGGTAGCCTTGTTTCACCCAGATGAGCCTTAAGTTATAGGCAAAGTGAGGACACCACAAGCCCAGTACATTAACAGGGTTAGGGCACATTTTGTCCATATTAGGTGGCCTGTGGCCCAGATGAAAAGGGGTTCCAGATTCTGAAGACCTGTGTACTTTGGTCACGGATTTAGGCACACAGGGGAAAATGTTTTAAGTGTCCTGTGTGTGTTAGTGAAGTTGGGAGAGTGTAGAGCAAAGGAGAACATTTTATAGAGTGGCAGATGCTCCTGTTACACGGGAATAGTGAGGACCTGTGAAGATACATGGGTTCAAATCCCAGCTCTGTTAACTGATTTTCCATGACTGTCGGAGAAATTACTTTCCATGTTCCTCAATACTAATCCCTGGCTCTGTCACGGACTCTCTCTCTGGTGATGCCAAGATGAATCACTCTTCCTCACTGTGTGACCTCAGGTTGAGTCACTTTGTTCCCTTGTTGCCTCAGTTCTAATCCCGGCTCTGTCACCCACACTTCATATGGTAGAAGAGTTATTTATGACCCCGCAGGGAGCCTCATTCCTTCCACTTCCTCATCAGGGAGTCACCACAATCTGCTTCTCCCCTTCATCAGTCTTTCCCGTCCCCTCCAGCTCCAGTTAGGGATCCAGCGAACAAAAAACTTCCAGCAGCTTCTTCCAGTGCAGTTCCCTGTTTCACCAGAAAGTGTCACTGCAAGCTCAGCAGTAAACTTCTTTCCCTTCGTGAACATTACACCTCACACTCCCCAGGAGAGCACCAGGGTAAATCCTGGAAATGGATCCATTTCCTCTTTATTCACCACATGCCTGGGTTACAGACTCACAAAGCAGGAAAACATCTGTATGTCTCATGACCCTGCTTCCTTAAAAAAAAAAGAAAAAAGACTACTTGACCTGTCTTAATTAAACATATAAAAGATATTTACAGAAACATTAGAAAATGTTTATTAAAAGACTATTGCAAATTCAATTAGAAAAGGTTTGCAACCGAGCCCCAGAGCTTTACACCGGAAAAGCAGCATATTAAATTCAATACATTAACTGAATGCAGAGAGAAGAAAGCTTTTAAGGGTAAAAGGTCACACTGGTGGAAAACTGGGTCACAAATGCTTCTAGATACTTCATGTCCTAGAATAATCAGAGCTGAATCAGGAATACTGCCTGTGCAGATATCCATTGGAGGATTTTCCTGTGATTAAATGGCAGAGAAAGGATTATTTCTTAAGATGCAGATGCGAGGAGTCCTGGTTGTGCACTGGAGGAGCCCCTGGAAAGCCATCCTGATGCCTACCCATGATGAGAAAAAGGTAAAATTCAGCCAGGTAAAAGGGGGGGGGGGGGGGGAAGCAAAGACGGACTTTCATAGATCACCCACGTACAAATGTCTATGAAAGATACCCATGTAATTAAACTCTGGAATTCGTTGCCAGAGAATGTGGTAAAGGTGGTTAGCTTAGCGGGGTTTAAAAAAGGTTTGGACGGCTTCCTAAAGGAAAAGTCCATAGACCATTATTAAAATGGACTTGGGGAAAATCCACTATTTCTGGGATAAGAAGTATAAAATGTTTAGTACTTTTTGGGGATCTTGCCAGGTACTTGTGATCTGGATTGGCCACTGTTGGAAACAGGATTTTGGACTTGATGGACCTTTGGTCTGTCCCAGTGTAGCAATACTTATCTACTTATGTACTTAACTGGCTCTGCTACCCTTGTACTAATTCAAACCTTTTAGGTTTCTGGTTTAGATTGCCCCCAAAATGACTTAAGGTGTGTATGATCCGTGGGATGACAGATGGATTTTCCGGTAGGGCTCAATCATGGCCTATCAGATATGGTGACACTCAGTGTAGCATATTCTGGTCCTCTCAACATCACCAGAATGCTCCAGGTGACCACTGGATGGTGTCCCATCTTCAGAGGAAAGCTGAACTGGTTCTGGGTTTTCACATTTCCCAGCTCCCTCATTCCCCCATTGCACCTGTGAACTATTTTCCAGTGTTCTTCAAGAAAACACGTCTACAGATCCTTAGCTGCAGGGGGAAGGGAGTGAAATCATGACCCAATGCAACAGGATCATCTCTCAATGCTTCCAGAGAATAGTTAACCAAATACGGGGGTGGTGCCTGGAGTGAGAGGGTTCAGCCTGTAAAGGCCGATTTAACTGGTAGTAATTCTGACCCTCTTGGGCCAGCTGAAAATGCAGGAAACCAAGCTCCCATCCTCACCAACCTGGCTATTTCAGATACTTCCTGGAAGGAAAAAGTCTAATGGTTAGGATGGTGGACTGAGAACTGGGGGAAACTGGGTTCAATTCCCACTGTGGCTCCATGTGACTCTGGGCAAATCACTTAACCCTCCATTTCCCCAGGTACAAAACAGTGGTGTAGCTATGTGGGGCCACAGGGGCCTGGCCACCCCAAAAATTGCTCTGGGCCCCTGGTTTGGCAGGTGGGAGTTTCCAACCCCCACCAGCTGAAGCCTTCATCTAGTGCTGGCACTGGACAAAGGCTTCATCTGGCGGGGGTTGGGGACCTCCGGCAGCCAAGATATATACAGCAGTGGGTGGGGAGCGGCAGGGCGGTGGACCAACATGTGCCCCCCCCCCCCCCACCTTGGGCTCGCCCGTACCACCTGGTACAAAAACTTAATTATGATCCAGTAGGGACAGAGAAAGTACCTGCATATACTATGTAAACTGATTGATTGTACCACAGAAGGTTGGTATATCAAGAATTATATACAGGCAACCAGGACCAGGACTGGGAGGTGGTAAAGGGAGTGTCTGCTGTGGCTGTCATACATAGACAGGCAACACACTTTCTGTCACTACTTCCTCCCTCCCCATCCAGGTTGGATGGCCACAGATTACCCACAGACAATCCCCCTCCTGCAGCTGGTGCAGGTCAAGCAGCAGGAGACACGTTTAATCAGGATGCCAGCAGGTACTGAATGAGAGGATGGAGGTGGAGTTGGTGAGGGATGAGAATCAAGTAGGCAGATCCTGGTTTGGGAGGGGTCAGAACACAAAATGCAAATGGGGGATAGGGAGTGGGTAGTAGAAGGAATAAAGAATTTGAGAGAGAAGGTAAGGGTACAGTGGGAAAATATAGGGATACAACTGGGTCTAAGGATCCACAACTGTCCTGCTTGGTTTCCCAATAGTAGGATATTGGTGCTCTGGGCCTGGTATAATATTTACAGTGCTGCCTTTTAATAGGTAGGCCTGTTGCAATTTTAGTCCTGGGAGTTAGTATTGCTATGGTCTGGTCTGGTATGGTAGAGATTGCATTTTTAAAGCAGGATTTTATGTTATTTTGCAAAGTGGTAGCAGAAAGGGTTTTACTGTTCTTGAATTAACACAACTTTTAATTTCAGTACTAATTTTATAGGCTGCAAGGGGGATCTGATGAAGGTCTAGTCCCAGTTGTCTGTGCTGCATTTGTGTATTATGTGTATCAGTGTGGTATCTGCATGGGGACTGTGATGAAGAGCCGCTCTTCAGCTGTCTGTGCTGTATTCCACTACTCATGATGTATTATAAGCCACATTGAGCCTGCAAAGAGGTGGGAAAATGTGGGATACAAATGCAACAAATAAATTCTTGCTGTACGTATATCAATGTGATGCCTGCACAGGTTTCTGATAAAGAGCCACTCTTCATCTGTCTGTGCTGGATTCATGCTTTCTGTATACTAGTGTAATGCCTGCAGAGGTTCCTGATGAAGAGCCGCTCTTCAGCTGTCAGTGCTGTATTCATTCTTTCCGTATATTAGTGTAAAGCCTGCACCGGTTTCTGATGAAGAACTGCTGTTCAGCTGTCTGTGCTGTGTTCCTGTTTAACATCTTTTGCCGTGACATCTGCACGAAGAAGATTGAGTGTAAGCAAAATCTTTCCATTCTACACTTAAAAGAAGAAAGATTTGAAAAGTTTAAATGTCATTGTCTCCTGGCGCATGAAATAAAGTTCTAAATATGAGGCCGAGGAGAGGAAAGTGGGTCTCATTGTTTTAACTGCTGGGCCACATCCTCTGAAGAGGTTTCTGTCTCCTAAGGCAGCATCTTTAATTGTGTTGAATCACCATGCCTCTTTTTTCCTTTTCCTTTTTTTTTTTTTGGACATAAAGTATTTCCACAGCAGGAGGCCTGGCTGCTATTAGAAACCCAGAACAGCTCTTTCCTGGGGGTAAAGTGTCAGAAGACAGAGGGAAAAGCTTTTTTGCAGACACAATTAATAGGGTGAAACCAGCATCTGATACAGTCAAAGTGGTGAATTAAATCCCCACAGTGCTCCGCTGAATGTAAGTGGGGGTGGGGAAAGAAAAATACAGATTGACTTAAATGCAGGAGAGGCCTGTGAAAGGAAGGTGGATTTGTGTTGGGTGGGGAGGTGACCGGGGTTTGTGATATCCAGTCCTGTCTCCTAACTGTGCACAAAGCACTTTTCAATTCTAGACAAAAGGGTCGGCTGCTTCCAGCTGGTGGTGGAAAGACAAAAAAAAAAAACTTGCTGCCCAATATAAGCATTTGATTTAATCTCCTCTTGCTGCAAGGTTCTTAATTCCCTGGATATTGAATGCCAGTATCTGGATCAGAGGTGGACTGACAGTGATCTGAGCCCCCCCCCCCCCCCCCCCCCCCGGGCACTAAAGGTCATGGGCCCCTAACCACCTATCATAAATGATTAAATTGGATGGAAGCTAGGGGAGAAATTGGCCCCCTACTGCCATGGACCCTCGGGCACTCTCCTATTTTCTCTCTGGTCTGGATGCTGGCCCTATCATGTGGCATAAACAGCGTAGAGGCAGATCCAGAGAACAGCTTGTTCCCCCCCCCCCCCTCCACCTCCCCAGACCAAACAGGTGTTTCCCTGTCCCCCTAGCCAGAACTGAATATCTGCAAGTGCGATAATTCAGTCCGCTGATTGCATAGCTAACTGGTTAAAGATAGGATGGCTTTTTTTTTTTTTTTAAGTATATTTTCAAAAATTTACATTAATGATACATCAAACAAAATATGATCCTTTGTGCACAGAAAATAGAGCAGTGTTGGTACAGAATATATATATATATATATATATATATTTTATTCCACACTATCTAAAATTTTAGGCAGGTTACAAACTAATAAATATACATACACAATCCATTCAATAACAAACCAAATTCTTAACATAAAATCAGACAAAAAAAACAGTTGCCAGGTAGTCTATCAATCTCGCACATCAGATGTTAAACATTTCAAATAAATTAAGAGGAAAAAGAGGCAGCTTTGGGTTCTCAAAAGTAGTAGCTGAAAAGTTAAGGAAGAGGTTAGCTTTTGTAAAGTACAAGAGATCACAGAAAGAGGAAGACGGGCAATCATATCTGGAAAAGCTAAGAGAAGCTTGGAGAGTAGTCAGGAAAGCAAAGATACAAATGGAAGAAAAAATAACCATTACGGTAAAATGGAGGGGCGGGGGGGGGGGGGGGGGGGAAACAAGACCTTTTTTTTAGATATGTTAGTGATAGGAAGAAGTGAAAAAAAAAACGGCATTGTGAGACTCAAAAATGAAGGGGAGGAATATGTATGTAGAAGCTGATAAAGATAAGGTGGAATTGCTTAACAAATATTTCTGTTCTATGTTCACAGCTGAAGGGGTCGGGAGCAGGACCGCAGGAGACTAACACAAACAGGAATGGAGGGGGTGGCGGTCTCTGAACGATTCTCAGAGGTCTGTGTTCGTGAGTTGCTGGCCGGTGTTTGGGGAAGAGAAAACAGCAGTCTCCATTTGCAGGTCAGCCGAGAGAATATATAATAATGAGAGTTCAGGATTGATGATGTTTTTAATTTTTAGTGAAACAAATAGTGGTATTATTGGGTCATATTTGCAGATGATGTTCTCCTGATGACACTGAGTATGGTGAAACATTCTAGCATGTAGAGAACGAAGGAAGACTATGTAGCTGAATAGACACTATGGGAATGATTAATTGCAGTACAAAAGCCCAATTCAGGAGTGGAGATCACTGTTTTAATGAGAACTTGCACGATTGGAGAAAACTACACCTACAGATAAGTTGATTTCTAATATTATTGTTTGTTTACTATTCTGTCACTTATTGCATAGCAAACCAGAACGATTTACATATCAAAACATGTACAACATACAATATGTTTTAAGCTAGAAAATCTATTATATGATAGGACAGCACAGACAGAACCTAAATACTGTAGATAATAACAGACAATCATTACATCGGTCATACCCAATTAACTAATGATTTAAGTTTCCTTGTATAGTAATTTTTTTTCTTTTATACCCGTGAGGTTTTCACACTCAAAAAAGTTATATTTCAAATGCTGTTTTCAGAGCTTTACGGAAAAGAAGGTACGATTGTTCTAACCTAATTGATTGTGACAGGGGCGTGGCCAGACCTCGCGATGGGAGGGGGCCACAGCCCGAGGTGGAGGGGCACATTTTGGTCTTCCGCCCTGTGGTGAACACCATCGGTTAGAAAAGGTTTTATCTGATGCACTAGCAACTTTCTCGGATATACCACCATTGAACAGAAAAGATACAACCTTTTATTCGAATCAGATTGTGGAATTACGTAGGATTGTTTTTTCACCTATTTTGTCTGTATTTTTGAGAGCATTGTAATTCTGGACCCTTGAGGCAGGTGTTGTTACGCCGAAACACGGCCCGTGTTGGGAGTTTAAGAATACAGGACTCTCGTTTGTCACGGTCTTGAAGGCCCAGCTGTGTTTGTTTTCTTTGACTAAACTAAAGGCAGACAAAGTGATGGGGCCAGATGGTACAGAAGGAACTTAGGAAAGTTCTAGCTGGCTCTGCTTGTTGACCTTTTCATTGCTTCTCTAGAGTCGGGAGTGGTCCCGGAGGACTGGAGAAGAGCAGATGAGGGTCCTTTCCACAACAGCGGAAGTAAGGAAGAGGTTGGGAACTACAGGCCGGTAAGTCTGACTTGTGTGGTAAATAAATTAATACAAACACTTTTAACAAACAGAGAATAGTAAAATGTTTGGAATCCAAAGTATTGCAGGACCCGAGGCAACATGGTTTCACTAGAGGGAGGTCTTGTCAGACAAATTTGATTCATTTTTTTGACTGGGTGACCAGAGAGTTGGATCAAGGGAGAGTGCTAGATATGGTGTATTTAGATTTTAGCAAAGCCTTTGACACGGTTCTGCATAGACGATTAATAAATTTATTTATTTATTTATTTGTTGCATTTATATCCCGCATTTTCCTACCTATTTGTAGGCTCAATGTGGCTTACATAGTATTGGAGTGGCGTTACAGACTCCGGTGTAAACAAATACAAAGTGATGTTGTGGTAAGATAAAGTTCATGTGGCACAGCCACACTAGGGAATCGTACAACGGAAGAGTTGTGTTATGTCCATTATGTTCTTTAGTTTTGTTGTGTTGCAGAGATCGAGGAAAAAATCATAAAACTCCGACGCATGATACCAAGTAATACCACTGAGTACACAAGCATCCTTGAATGCTTAGACCCAAAACCCCTGGAATATCCAGCCGATCGATCATGGACCAAGGTTGATCTGATCTCAGTTGATGAATGCACACACTGGCTCAGAAAATATGCCAAAACTCATTGCAAACTTGACACCCGCCTAGTAAAAGCCGCCCCCAAACAATTCAAAAAAGACCTCACGAACCAAGTAAATTACAGACTCCTAAATGGTCTCTTCCCCACGGACAAAGGAAATATCCTCCTCACTCCACTGCCAAAAGATGCTAAGAAAAGCACAATGGACCTAACCAATTACCGACCAGTTGCTTCTATCCCACTCATAACAAAATTGATGGAAGGCATAGTGACGAAACAACTCACGGAATACCTAACCAAACACTCAATTCTACATGAGTCTCAATCAGGATTTCGCTCAAATCATAGTACTGAAACTGTACTAGTGTCTGCAATGAATTCATTCAAAAAAACTATTGCAACTGGCAAGAACATACTCGTACTACAATTCGACATGTCTAGTGCCTTCGACATGGTAGATCATGGAATATTATTACACCTGTTAGAATACTTCGGAATTGGAGGCCCAGTTCTCAAATGGTTCAAAGGATTCCTCACCACCAGATCCTACCAAGTAACAACGAACAATGACAGATCACCACCTTGGACACCGGAATGTGGAGTTCCCCAGGGATCCCCCCCTTTCGCCAACTATCTTCAACCTTATGATGATACCACTAGCCAAACTTCTAGCCAATCACAACCTCAACCTCTACATATATGCGGATGATGTCACGATCTACATCCCATTCAAAAGTAACCTAAACGAAATAACCAACGAGATCAACCAAAGCCTCCAAATCATGCATTCTTGGGCGGATTCATTCCAGCTAAAACTGAACCCAGAAAAAACTCAATGTCTAGTTCTCACTTCCCAATACAACACAAACTACACTACCATAACCACACCATACGGCACACTTCCTATCTCAGAAAGTCTGAAAATTCTTGGAGTCACTATTGACCGAAACCTCACACTCGAGACCCACGTGAAGAATATAACAAAAAAAATGTTCCACTCGATGTGGAAACTTAAGAGAATAAAACCTTTTTTCCCAAGAAACATCTTCCGCACCCTAGTACAGTCATTAGTGATAATTCACCTGGACTACTGTAACTCGTTATACGCAGGCTGTAATGAACAGACCATTAAAAAACTCCAAACAGCCCAGAACACCGCTGCCAGACTCATCTTTGGAAAAACTAAATACGAAAGGGCAAAACCTCTAAGAGAGAAACTACACTGGCTACCACTCAAGGAACAAATTGAGTTCAAGATCTGTACAACTGTCCACAAAATCATCCACGCAGATGACCTACCGCCTAGAAACGCCAAAAAATCAGCCCGCAAATTCCTCAATCTGAACTTCCCCAGCTGCAAAGGAATTAAATACAAACAGGCATACACTACTACTTTTGCATATAAAAGCACACAGATCTGGAACGCACTACCCATGGCCCTGAAAACTATGGACAATCTAACCAGCTTTCGCAATGCTTTGAAGACACATCTCTTCAACAAAGCCTACTAAATACATCCTAATAAACCATTCTCAAATTACTCAGGTGCATCAAAACACCTTTCACAATACCTTACCTAGCACCTTACATCTAAACCATACACCTTCAACCGATTATTGAATGTATTTAAGATAATGTAATGACTGCATCATAACAACACTCTGTAAGCCACATTGAGCCTGCAAAAAGGTGGGATAATGTGGGGTACAAATGCAATAAATAATAATAATAATAATAATGTTGGATCGGGAGGGTATGCTTTTTTAAACAGGTTAGTTTTTAGTGTTTTCCGGAAGTTTAAGTGGTCGTTCGTAGTTTTCAAGGCTTTTGGTAATGTGTTCCATAGTTGTGTGCTTATGTAGGAAAAACTGGACGCGTAAGTTGATTTGTATTTGAGTCCTTTGCAGCTTGGGTAGTGCAGATTTAGGTATGTGCGTGTTGATTTGGATGTGTTTGTAGTTGGTAGGTTGATCAAGTCTGCCATGTATCCCGGGGCTTCACCGTAGATAATTTTGTGAATCAGAGTGCAGATTTTGAAAGCAATGCGTTATTTGATTGGGAGCCAGTGTAGTTTTTCACGAAGGGGTTTTGCACTTTCAAATCGCGTTTTTCCGAAGATAAGTCTAGCTGCCGTGCTTTGAGCGGTCTGAAGTTTCTTTAAGGTTTGTTCTTTGCATAATAAACTGCAAAAATTAACTGAATGTCCTCGGTATGGGTCCTAAAGTGACTAACTGGGTTAGAAACTGGTTGAGTGGAAGGCAACAGAGGGTAGTGGTAAATGAAACTCATTCTCAGGAAAAGGATGGTACCAGTGGTGTGCCGCAAGGAGGTGCTTTTTATCATTTTTGTAAGCAATATTGCTGAAGGGCTGTCTGGTAAGGTTTGCCTCTTTGCAGATGATACCAAAGCAATCTGACTGCTTTGCCTCTCCTCCCCTGAGCCGCAGGGTGCCCTCCTGGCATATAACTGAAGCCACACTGGTGGTCTAATGGAGTCTTCGGGGCAGGAAAGATCCCCAGTCTTTCCTTCCCGCTGCGGCGCAGCGCTAACTCTCTGCTGCACCGCTCTTTAAAAATAGCTGCTGAGACTTCCGCTGAAGTCTTGTGAGGCCGCCGTTGGAAGTCTCAGCAGCCATTTTAAAGAAGATACAGCAGCAGGAGGGTCAGCGCCGGCAGGAAAGACTGGGAATCTTTCCTACCCCAAAGACTCCACTAGACCACCAGGGTGGCTTCAGGAATTTTATTTATTTATTTGTTACATTTGTATCCCACATTTTCCCACCTATTTGCAGGCTCAATGTGGCTTACATAGTTCCATAGAGGCATTCGCCAACGCCGGCAGAGAAAACAAATACATAGAGTTATTGTGGTCAGATAAGGTGTTAAAGGTTCATGTGTTGTAGACACATTGGGGAATCGTAGAGAGGAAGAGTTGTGCAGTGTCAGTTCCGGCTTTGTTTTGTTATGTTGCAAGATTTAGGCATTTAGGTTGGGTTGATGGGATATTCCTTTTTGAACAGGTTGTTTTTTAGTGATTTCCGGAAACTTAGGCGGTCGTACGTTGTTTTCACGGCTTTTGGTAGTGCATTCCAAAGTTGTGTGCTGATGTAGGAGAAGCTGGATGCATATGTTGATGTGTATTTGAGTCCTTTGCAGTTTGGGTAGTGGAGATTCAGGTATGTTCGTGCTGATCTGGTTGTGTTTCTTGTAGGTAAGTCTATGAGGTCTATCATGTAGTGCAGGGCTTCTCTGTAGATAATTTTATGGACCAGGGTGCAGATTTTGAAAGCAATGCGTTCTTTGATTGGTAGCCAGTGTAGTTTTTCCCGGAGGGGTTTGGCGCTTTCAAATCGCATTTTTCCAAATATAAGTCTGGCTGCTGTGTTTTGAGCGGTTTGTAGTTTCTTTATGAGTTGATCTTTGCATCCTGCATAAATTCCGTTGCAGTAGTCGGCATTGCTTAGTACCATTGATTGTATCACGTTACAAAATGTGTCCCTCGGGAAGAATGGTTTCACACGTTTGAGTTTCCACATTGAGTGGAACATTTTCTTTATTATGGAGTTAACTTGGCCCTCAAGTGTAAGGTTACGGTTGATAATGACGCCAGGAGAGCACCCTGTGGCTCGGGGGAGCGGGGAGGAGGTCTGGAATAGGTAGGTGGGTGAGAGGGGAGGATACAAAAAAAAAACCCCAAAACAAGGTAATATCTATTTTCCCTTACTGCTGCATCCATGTTGTCTTTCTTTATTGTTGGTGGAATTTTGATTTAATCTCACTTAGATTTTCAAACATGCCGGCTTGTGCATATGGATTGTACACAGAGGAAGTATAATAAGTAGAGTAGTAATTTGTTATAAATCGTAATCAGTGCGCCTTTTGGAGGGGCTGGTTCAAGGGACACCCTAGTACTATTATAGTCGTACAGAGATTTTATTTTTCTCCTGGTAAAGGGCCACTAAACAGACATCATGTTATGAGAATCAGGTGCTCAACATTCAGAGTTTATATCTACTTATTTACGGCATTTTATCCCACATTGAATATGAATTAGATTGAAACCTGGGAGCATTTAAAATCTTTTTTTTTTCCTGTGCCTACATCAATTAGAAAAAAAAGATGCATGTGGGAACTTGCTCCTTTTGCTTTGTCCCAATTAATACTCTATATGGTGCTTGCTCACACTTCAATCATCAAAATATCCTCAAGAAGCAAGACAACTTCCCTCTACTATCTTACTACAGAGGAAAAGACTTCAGACGTTCAGTGAGCCAATCTTTTTTGTTTATAGGCTCACTGACTCGTTTGTAGGCACTTTAATTACTGTGCAAAAGTTTCACCTACCGCGAGCATCCTCATTAGCCAAAAAACCTCTGCATAACGTTTTTTGATTTTTTTTATTAATCCTTTGTAATATAAATATCGTTTTACTTCATTGTTACTTAGAGTACACTTATCTTCTGCTGCTTTCTCGTACAGGACATTATCCTCTCACAGTCCACAAAGATAGGTTTGGGTGGGGGGATTAGAAACATTATGGGAGAAAGATAATCTAGAAACCAAATCAAAGAAAAAGCCTAAATGTGTTTATCTCCATCAAACACCCGTATTAAGACAAAGCAATCCTCCACTCAACACAGTTGGTCAAAAGTCACTTGGTTGGAAATGTAGTATCAAGAAAATTCTTCAACTGACTAGGTTTCATGGAACTGACTAGGTGGAATGCCCTCCCACGGGACATGGTGGAGACGAAAACGGTAATGGGATAAACACAAAGGAATCCTGTTTAGAAGAAATGGATCCATGGAATCTTAGCGCAGATTGAGTGTGTGTATATATCTATAGGTCTTTATCTGCCATCATTTACTATGCTACTATGTCATAGAATACATAATGTACACTAGCAATCTTAACTAAGCATTTTGCAGGATAACGTAAAAAGAAATCGCCTTGAAGTTGCAAAACCTGTTTACATAGGGCCTTTCCTGTGTATCCTTTACATATATATCAGGAAAACACCAAACTCTGTGACCCAAAAACAGACTTAGATATGGTTTGAAATATAATTTAAGCACCAATGTTTTATCCACTTCAAAGACAAAGGACACGAACCGCGAGTGTCAGTCTTCTCCAAAAATGTTTCTATAATGTCCAACGAAGCAAAGAAAACAGTGGATACAAAAAAGTCCTCTCTCAAGTGGTGTCTTCTTAAGCAAGTTCTTTATTTTAAAACAATTAAAACAACGACCCGACACGAATCGTGTCCACTGTTTTCTTTGCTTCGTTGTTCTTCTGTGGAGAGAACACCTTCTGTGTGTGTTGGCTCTATAATGTCCAACACATTCAGACTATCTGGTGTTACTTCTTCTTCACCTCCTCTAGGTTCCATAGTTTGAGCCCCCCCCCCCCCCCCCCCCCCCCGGTGTTATTTTCTTATAAGGCACCTAATTGAACTTATTTACTGGGGGTAATTTTTCCTCAGGATGTTTCAAAAGCCTCTATGAAACAGCTATTAAATAATAGCTGGCAATAGGGAAGTTTTAGGGAAATTCAAGAAATGAAGGTTACAACTTCTCAGCTGATTTTTCCATTTGTTCTATCCTCTTCTGCACGGCAGAACAAAATTGCAGGGTCTTAACCTGGGTTTCATTAACAGATGTTTAAATACTTTCATGGCATAAATACACAGGAAGTGAGTCTCTTTGAATTGAAAGGAAGCTCTGGAACGAGGAGGCATAGGATGAAGGAGAAAGGGGGTAAGACTCAGAAGTAACCTTAGGGAATACATCTTCGCGGAAAGGGTGGTAAAATTTGTGGAACGGCCTCCCGGTGGAAGTGGTGGATTTTTGTTACATTTGTACCCTGCGCTTTCCCACTCATGGCAGGCTCAATGCGGTTTACATATTGTATACAGGTACTTATTTGTACCTGGGGCAATGGAGGGTTAAGTGACTTGCCCAGAGTCACAAGGAGCTGCCTGTGCCTGAAGTGGGAATCGAACTCAGTTCCTCAGTTCCCCAGGACCAAAGTCCACTACCCTAACCACTAGGCCATTTATCTGAATTCAATAGAGCTTGGGACAAGTTCATAGGATCTCTAAGGGAGTGGTAGGGAGAGAGGATGGCATGGCTTGGAGAAAAGATGGCTGAGGGGAAATATGATAGAGGTCTATAAAATAATGAGTGGAGTGGAAAGGGTAGCCGTGAAGCGTCTGTTTACTCTTTCCAAAAACACTAGGACTATGGGGCATTCGATGAAGCTACAAAGTAGTAAATTTAAAATGAATCGCAGAAAATGTTTCTTTACTCAACATGTAATTAAACTCTGGAATTTGTTGCCAGAGAATGTAGTAAAAGTGGTTAGTTAGCAGGGTTTAAAAAAGGTTTGGATGGCTTACTAAAGGAAAAGTCCATAGACCATTATTAAAATGGACTTGGGGAAAATCCGCTGCTTATTTCTGGGATAAGCAGCATAAAATGTTTTGTACTTTTTTGGGATCTTACCAGGTATTTGTGACCTGGATTAGCCACTGTTGGAAACAGGTTGCTAGGCTTGATGGACCTTTCGTCTGTCCCACTATGGCAACACTTATGTACTTATGGTCTGGCTAAAGATACAAAGGCATAAGGAGAAATTTGTAAGCCATGGATTAAACAGCAGGAAATTCTGTGCTGAAATCATTTGGACAATGACGTTGTTGCTTCTGTGCCCCTGTTCACATCAAGAGGAGAATAATAATTATTCATGGTATTTGCACTGCCCAACCAATTTTGCTCCTTTATTCCCCGGTGATGAGATAGGGGATTAGGTCAAGATGTGTTTTGACTTCTGTAAAGCCTTGAAAAGTTTCTGCAGTCCTGCTCAGAAATATTCAAAGAAAGATTTGGAAAAAACTGTCCCCCGAAATGGATCGCCTCTCATATTCCCTTTTGTTTGTCAAGGATTTCAAGCAAATGAATCCAGAACTTTTTATTTAACATTTATCTTTTAATGGCTTAATCACGGTGCTGGTGACTGAGGTGACCTCCAGCTGGCTGGATTTTCCCTTCTGCTTATTAATATGAAAATATATTCAGGTACGCTGAGGATGCGGCCGCTGTACAGATGGGAAACAGCTGCCTGAAATGTTCTTGGTGTATTGCAGCCAAGCTATTTCTTTTTCTCTTTTTAAATCGGATGCTGTAAGCTAGCCAGACCATGTCCTTCATTTCTCAGCTTCCAGAGGCTCTAAAGGAAGGAGGGGTACAAAAGGTCTGCCATCAAGCCCAGTAGCCTTCTTCGAACAGTGGCCAATCTAGGTCACCAGTACCTGGCTGAATCCCAAAAAGCAGCAGGATTCCATGTAACTTAGTCAGGGATAAACAGTGGCTTTGGTCTACCTCAATAATGTTTCATGGACTTTTCCTCAAGGAATTTGTCCAAAAGCTTTTTTAACCCCAGATATGCTAACTGCTTTAACCACATCCTCCGGTAATAGATTAGGGAGCTTAATTATGCACTGAGTGAAATAAAATTTTAACTGATTTGTGTTTTAATCGTGCTATTTAGTAACTTTGTGGCATGGGGTTCTGCCAGGTGCTTGTGACCTGGCTTGGCCCCTGTTGGAAGCAGGATACTGGACTAGATGGACCATTGGTCTGATCCAGTATGGCTATTCTTAAGTTCTTATGTCCCCCAATATTTGTATTTTTAGAAAGGGTACAAATTTGACTTGTGTTTACCTGAATAGAAAGGGGATATTTTGGTACTTAAGATGATGACGCCATTGAAGTCTACAGTGGGGGGAATGATGTGGGGACGAGAGATTTAAGAGGATGACGCCATTGAAGTCTACAGGGGGGGGAATGATGTGGGGAAGAGAGATTTAAGAGGATGATGCCATTGAAGTCTACAGGGGGGAATGATGTGGGGAAGAGAGGTTTGAGAGGATGATGCCATTGAAGTCTACAGGGGGGAATGATGTGGGGAAGAGAGATTTAAGAGGATGACGCCATTGAAGTCTACAGGGGGGAATGATGTGGAGACGAGAGTTTTAAGAGGGTGACACCATTGAAGTCTACAGGGGGAGAATGATCTGGGGACGAGAGTTTTAAGAGGGTGACACCATTGAAGTCTACAGAGGGAGAATGATCTGGGGAAGAGAGATTTGAGAGGGTGACACCATTGAAGTCTACAGGGGGGGAATGATGTGGGGAAGAGAGATTTAAGAGGATGACGCCATTGAAGTCTACAGGGGGGGAATGATGTGGGGACGAGAGTTTTAAGAGGGTGACACCATTGAAGTCTACAGGGGGAGAATGATCTGGGGAAGAGAGATTTGAGAGGGTGACACCATTGAAGTCTACAGAGGGAGAATGATCTGGGGAAGAGAGATTTGAGAGGGTGACACCATTGAAGTCTACAGAGGGAGAATGATCTGGGGAAGAGAGATTTGAGAGGATGACGCCATTGAAGTCTACAGAGGTGGAATGATGTGGGGAAGAGAGATTTAAGAGGATGACGCCATTGAAGTCTACAGGGGGGAATGATGTGGGGACGAGAGTTTTAAGAGGATGACGCCATTGAAGTCTACAGGGGGGAATGATGTGGGGACGAGAGTTTTAAGAGGGTGACTCCATTGAAGTCTACAGAGGTGGAATGATGTGGGGACGAGAGGTTTGAGAGGATGACGCCATTGAAGTCTACAGGGGGGAATGATGTGGGGAAGAGAGATTTAAGAGGATGACGCCATTGAAGTCTACAGGGGGGAATGATGTGGGGACGAGAGTTTTAAGAGGGTGACACCATTGAAGTCTACAGGGGGAGAATGATCTGGGGAAGAGAGATTTGAGAGGATGACTCCATTGAAGTCTACAGGGGGGAATGATGTGGGGACGAGAGTTTTACGAGGATGACACCATTGAAGTCTACAGGGGGGGAATGATGTGAGGAAGAGAGATTTGAGAGGGTGACGCCATTGAAGTCTACAGGGGGGAATGATGTGGGGAAGAGAGATTTGAGAGGATGACGCCATTAAAGTCTACAGGGGGGGAATGATGTGGTGAAGAAGGATTTAGGAGGGTGACGCCATTGAAGTCTACAGGGGGGAATGATGTGGAGAAGAGAGATTTAAGAGGGTGACGCCATTGAAGTCTACAGGGGTGGAATGATGTGGGGAAGAGAGATTTGATAGGGTGATGCCATTGGAGTCTATGGAGGTGAATGATGTGTAGAAGATATATCTAGAAAGTGACGCCATTGAAGTCATTGGGGTGAAGACTATTTCTTGAAATAAATATCATTCTGTCAGTGGTCATTCACAAGTTACCAGACTCCTTTCTGCATCCAGTAGGAAGGACACTGACTGTTTTCTAAGGGATTAAACAAAAAGCCTTTTCCGCCTCCTTGGACCTTCCCAGGAACAAGTATCTCTTACTTCCATTCAGTATCTTGTACACTTAACTGATCAGTTTCTCTGTGAGGGAGATGGAGAACAAGGAATGACGTGCTTTGAGACAAGTCAGACTGATCCTGGCCTGTAAACTTTTTTTATTTTATTTTCACAACCCTTCCTCCTCTGAACTCCATAACCTGTCTGCTTGGCAGTGGCAACGTCTACCCTTTGCCCCCACGGACAACTCTCACCCTTTGTACGGAAGGAGATTTATTTTCTCCTCATGCCATATGTGCATCTTCTT
The DNA here is from genome assembly GCF_901765095.1 of Microcaecilia unicolor. Classification (NCBI taxonomy): domain Eukaryota; kingdom Metazoa; phylum Chordata; class Amphibia; order Gymnophiona; family Siphonopidae; genus Microcaecilia; species Microcaecilia unicolor. Next base: position 200,072,405 of record NC_044033.1, on the reverse strand, counting down.
CCATCAGTGGCGAGAGCAGGCCAGGCCACCCCTTGAAGAAATACTGGCGTTGCCATGGAAACTGGCCCCTGTCTCTTACCAGCACCTCCACGACGCCTCTGCTTTTTTGTGCTTTTTACTTTGCTTGCCTGCTGCCTGGACTTCTTTTGGATTTATCATTTTTGTGCGACATGTAATAGTGGTGAAGGTATGAAAGAAACTCGCAGACAGGAAGTTACAGGTCAAGCCAGTAACAGGATTCAAGAAAGCTTGGGACGACTGTAGAGGATCTGTGGTTGCAAAGAAATATATATATATTTTGTTCTCAACTTTCCCAAATCAAAGCTGAAGGTGAGTAACTTTCAGGTGCAAAATACTATCTCTCTCCAAGTCGACTTAGAATCAAGGGAAGCAATTCTCCATAGATCACCTAAAGTTAGGCGCTGGGTGCTACTATTATGACTACTAATCATTTCTATAGCGTTACTAGATGTACACAGCACTGTAAATATATCGGAGCTGCCAAGGCTCCCAGGCTGGAGATTTAGGGCCTGCCCATAGCTCCGCCCCAGCCCACTCATAGCTCCACCCAGAACTGCCCATAGCTTTGCCCACAGCCACCACAGTTCTGCCCCGGCACAGCCTCCCTGTCCAGCGACAGCAGGAGACACCTTGTAAAATCAGCATTTCCTGCTGCTGCGAGACCAGCGGCAGCAGGAGATGACGTTTAACAAAGGCATTTCCTGCTGTCCCTGAAAAGTGGAAATGGAGCTGTTCAGCGGGAGATGCCAGCATTCCGGCGGGAGATGACTCGCAAAAGCGGGAGACTTGGCAGGTCTGTTATATGCAGGTACTTTCTCTGTCCCTAGAGGGCTCACAATCTAAGTTCCACAGCTAACTGTAGGCGCAAGCACTAAAGGCTGGTGTAAGTGGTTGCTCCTAACTGCTGTCGAGCATGTGCTATATAACCTGCGTGTGCAAGTGGTGGGCAGACCCCTCACATGCCCATAACCACCCCCCCCCCCCCACACTCACTCTTGCACAGTTTCTAGTACAGTGGTTCCCAAATCTGGTTCTGGAGTTATCTCAGGTTTCAGGATATCCACAATGAATATTCATGAGAGAGATTTGCATGTACTGCCTCTACTGTGTGTAAATCTCTCTCATGAATATTCATTGCGGATATCCTAAAAACCTGACTGGCTGGGGTGGGACCAGGTTTGGAAACCATTGAATTAACACCAATTATAGCTAATAATCGATTGATAATGCCAGTTAGCTCGTTAATTGTTACATTATTTACATATTTAATTTATTTACAAATTTGTTTTCTCAATCTACATTCCGGTGAGTAACAAGTAAACATACATAATGATGCATAAAACATGAAGTGACAGAAAAAAAACTGAGGCAGCTAAGAAAGCAAATAGAATGTTAGATATTATTAGGAAATGAATGGAAAACAAAAATGAGGGCGTTATAATGCCATTGTATCGGTCCGTGGTACGACCGCACCTCGAATATTGCATTCAATTTTGGTCACCGTGTCTAAAAAAATATAGTGGAATTAGAAAAGGTGCAGAGAAGGGTGACGAAAATGATAAAGGGGATGGGACGACTTCCCTATGCGGAAAGGCTAAAGCAGCTAGAACTCTTCAGCTTGGAGAAAAGGCGGCTGAGGGGAGATATGATAGAGGTCTATAAAATAATGAGTGGAGTGGAACGGGTAGATGTGAAGCGTCTGTTTACGCTTTCCAAAAATACTAGGTCTAGGTGACATGTGATAAAGTTACAAAGTAGTAAATTTAAATTGAATCGGAGAACATTTTTCTTCACTCAACATACATCTGAATCAACACGAACGTACCTAAATCTGCACTACCCAAGCTGCAAAGGACTCAAATACAAATCAAAGGGGATGGGATGACTTCTTTATGTAGAAAGGCTAAAGCGGCTAGGGCTCTTCAGCTTGGAGAAAAGACAGCTGAAGGGAGATATGATAGAGGTCTTAAAACAATGAGTGGAGTGGAACAGGTAGACATGAATCGTTTGTTTACTCTTTCCAAAAATTCTAGGACTAGGGGGCATGCGATGAAGCTACAATGTAGTAACTTTAAAATGAATTGGAGAACATTTTTCTTCACTCAACATGTAATTAAACTCTGGAATTCGTTGCCAGAGAATGTGGTAAAGGCGGTTAACTTAGCGGGGGTTTAAAAAAGGTTTGGATGGCTTCCTAAAGGAAAAGTCCACAGACCATTATTAAAATGACTTAACATAGTAAACATATAGTAACATAGTAGATGACGGCAGAAAAAGACCTGCATGGTCCATCTAGTCTGCCCAAGATAAACTCATATCTTGAATTTGTACCTGTCTTTTTCAGGGCACAGACCGTATAAGTCTGCCCAGCAGTATTTCCCGCCTCCCGACCACCAGTCCCGTCTCCCATCACCGGCTCTGGTACAGACCGTATAAGTCTGCCCTCCCCTATCCTAGCCTCCCAACCACCAACTTGGGGAAAATCCACTGCTATTTCTGGGATAAGCAGCATAAAATGTATTGAACATTTTTGGGATCTTGCCAGGTATTTGTGACTTGGATTGGCCACGGTTGGAAACAGGATACTGGGCTTGATGGACCTTCGGTCTGTCCCAGTGTGGCAATACTTATGTACTTGTATCAATTTCTTCCAATTATCTTTCTTAACTGACGGCAATGGTCACAGTTTCTTGAAATGCTACAGCTGGATAGTCAATGCCAGCCCCTGTCCGGGTGCCGAGCAGCCTTCTGGGAATTAACTGGGTACCTCCAAGTAGTCAGGGGCAGTACCTGGATAGCTCTCTGGCTAACATAGGCCTGTCTTTTGCTGTTCTAAGTTAACCGGATATCAGCGGTGCCCGGGTAACTCCTAGCTGCACCCCTGGACCACCCTGGCAGTATCCAGATAGTGCCGCAGTGCTCTGTCCAGGTTTGCGCTGCTGAGTGTCTAGGTTTGGCCTGGACAGTGCGGTTTAACTAGGCTACAGCCTGGATAAATCACTTTGAATACTGATCCCTAAGTTGGGTATCTGAGACAACAGAAGGTATAATGACTTCTCCAAGATCACAGGGAGGGAGAAATAGGATTTGAACCCAAACTTCCCTTGTTCAAAACCCTCATCTCTAAGTGCTAAGGTACTGGTCCACAGCACCAGCAGTTAAATCGGGGCAGAGATTGGACGGCCACCTGGATTTATTTGGATTGGACTTGCACCTTTTTTAGTTGTAACTCAAGGCGATTTATATTACTGTTAGTTCTTATATGAAGCCGTGTACATTCACATATAGAGCAGGTATGTTGTTGTTCCCAGAGGGCTTACATAGTAGATGACGGCAGATAATGACCTGAACAGTCCATGCAGTCTGCCCAAAACTTTTATGCTTGTTACCAATTCATGATATTCATGTGGTATAAAATATGCAACACTTGAGTCTGGTCTATCTTTGCTATTTTTTGGGACACAGACTGTAGAAGTCTGCTGAGCTCTGGCTGTACAATCTAGGTTTGTACCTGAAGCAGAGGAAGATTAAGTGACTTGGCCAAAATCACAAGGAGTAGCAGTAGGATTTGAATCGGGCATCCCCACTTCTCAACCCACCGCACTAACCATTAGAATATTCTTCCAAATCCCCAAATGGCCTTCAGATTTGAAGCGTCTGTGTAAATTTCAGATCTAACCTAGCCCTTGCCCAAACACGCCTGTATGGACTGGAGTAACAAACTTTTAAGTCTTGGACTCTGAGGTGATCTCCCATCTCCCTCACCTCTTCCACCGCACTGTGCTCTTCCTAGCCAATGTCTTTAGAGCTAAATTCATTTTGTTAAAACCTGACCCCACGGACAAGTTCCTGGAAGAATCCATAGTTTGTTATTGAGTTATTGAGACAAACATGGGGAAGCCAGTGCTTGCCTTGGGATTGGTAGCATGGAATGGTGCTACAAATTGGGATTCCGCTTGGAATGTTGCTACTATTTGGGTTTCTGCCAGATACTTATGACCTGCTTTGGCCACTGTTGGAAGCAGGATACTGGGCTAGATGGACCATTGGTCTGACCCAGTATGCCTACCTGGCTCTCTGCCCTCTCCTAACGTCCTATCACACCCTCTTTGGCTCTCTGTTCCCCCCCCCCCCCCCCCCCCCAGTGCCTCTTCCCATCTGACCCTCCTTGACAGTTCTCAACCTCTATTTGCCATTTGCCCTGACCTCCTTTTACTGCCACAAGTAAAGGCACTGGTGCCCAGCAGCTGTTGTGGGACTGGTTCTGACTGGTGGCAACAGCAGCATTCGGGAGTATAGGAGGAGAGAGGTTTCCAGAATTGATGTTGCATGTTGGGATCCTCCAATGCCCTGCCCGGTCCCATCCCTGGCATTACCTCCATTGTTATTGCTGCTGCCTTTTCTGTTTGGGAGGCATCACTGGCACTCTGGGACCCCCTAGAGGAAAGGAAAGGCAAGTGGCTTGGAATTCTCTCAAAGGACCCACCGATGGTCTGGAGCATGAGGTCGGTGCTCACACACCAACTCTCTGACTATTTACTTTTCTGAGACTTGTGTTCTAATTGCGGACTGTGCCCATCATGTTTCCCGAACCCAGGACATCTTTGTTAAGGAAAAATGCCAAGTTCCCCTGAGGGGTTAGGCAGAGTTTCCTCTGCCAGCTAAAAAGAATGAATTGCTTTTCTTTAGAGACCTCAGTTCCTTGGGAGGAACTAATGTTCTCCTCTCTGGTCAGAACATAAGATCTTACAAACCAATACCAGCAGGCTGCTGCACTAATTTTTCCTCCCTACGGGAGTTTTCATTTGACTACTGCTTGAGAGCCAGAGGGAATTCCACCAGGCTTTGTGAGTTAATGCGTCAGAGGAAGGGCATACAGCCACCCCTGGGGTGGGTGAACTGGAAGAAAATGTCATGCCCTTCAGGTTTCATAATGGCATCCTGAGGAGAAGAGAAGCAACGATATTGCATGGGACAGATCTGAGGATTCGAACTGAAACAGGGTGATGAGTGACTTGCCCAGGGTCACTCACAGTCAATGACAGAGCTGGGGCCTGTCCTTTATACTGGAATTTCACCATCCTGCCTACCTGTAACAGGTTGTGAAGTAAAACCATTCTGTTGATGAACCATTTCTGAATATCTGTAAGTTTCTTGGCTCAAGGTCATTCTGGTTTTATGCTTCTCATTTTATCTACAAGCTTACAATACCTGCCTTTCTTAGAGAAAGCGGACCTATCAGTCTGCAGTGCATCCAGAATCCAAAATACATCGAGGAAGGAATTTGAAGAGAAAACATAAACAGAAAAGAGTTACAATGGCCCCCGTACAGAAATCATGTCGTCCTCGCAGGAAGAAAGCCTGGCCCACCGCGCTCCCTTATGCATGTCAGAAAATAAATTCGTTGTCCATATGCTGGAGGGGCACATCAGACCTTCGCAGAGCAAAGCATCCTACTCGAAATATCTCCGATCAAACTATTATTGGTTTCTATTATTTTATGTCAATTGTTACCTCACCACAAGCATTTTTTTGGAAAGACATGTGAGAAATAAAATTGACGGACCGATTTTGGTAGACTAGGTCATTACTTGACTGGCTTGATGAATGCATCTTACTGGGATTAACAGCTCTGGAGATTGCAAGGGGGGAGGAAACAGGCCCTTTTAAACCACACTGGTTGTATGGACTAGAAAAAGGTACAGGACACATATTACCAAAGGGAAATGAGGCAGAGAGGCCGGAAATTCTCCCACAATCACTCCTAGAAAAACAAAATATTTAAAGTTTAATCTTAACTTTCTGAAAATCGCTAAGAATTATGCATGCCCCAATTTGTTGGTTGAGGAACGGGATCCTATCTGAAAGGATCAAATTGTTTGGTCCAGTGATGGATGGATAAAATCATAATTCAGCTGAGTTACATGGAATCTTTCATGTTGTAACATAGTTTTGGAAAACAGAGACATTTCGGAGGCAATTTTCAAAATGTCTCTATTGTGTGTGAATAAAGCTGGCTGCTGCCAGCTCTGTGCTGCAGTTTTGAACGTTTCCCAGGGATCCTGCATGAGCCAGCTACCGACACCTGCAGATCAATAAAGAATTTTTAATTATCTATAAAGCAGGGATTCATTCTGCTGTAATTTAAGAGTGCTGAATATTTGAAGATCACTGGTCTCTGTGTTAATTTACTTACTAAACAAGCTGCCAGCTTTAATCTCTTTCTGAGAAGTTATGCTTCCCAGATGGTGCTGTGTTACTGGAGACAGCTAAGGCATGTTTCTCTTTCTTTAGTCAAGTCTGACGCTACTGCATTCTGGGACTTGCAGTTTTCCATTGCCATCAAAATAGTGTAATTGGATCTGTGATGTACAGTAGAATAGAATTTATCACTGGTGCTGAAAAGTGTGTTTCATGATATCTATCCTGCAGAATAATGAGAATAGTAGATTATTCAATTACAGATGTTGATCAAGGTGTTTGTGCTGTGGAATAAAACAATGGATTATTGTATCAGAGGCGCTGATCTGTGTGTTTCTCAAGGTGTTTGTGTTGTGGAATAGAACAGTGGATTATTGTATCTCAGAGGCGCTGATCCGTGTGTTTCTCAAGGTGTTTGTGTTCTGGAATAGAATAGTTGATTATTTCATCACAGGCACTCTTCAGTGTGTTTCTCACATTGTTTGTGCTGCAGATTACACTAGTAGGTTATTGTATCACAGGCGCTGATCAATGTGTTTCTCACGGTGTCTGTAGAACTGAATAGTGGATTATTCTATCACAGGCGTTGATCGGTAGAATAGAATAGTGGAACAATCTTTTTCGGGACAGATGGGAACTTTGATTCATAAGTTGGAGCTGGTAACGCAACAAGGCTCCTTTCAAACTGATGTAGGAGATTTAAAGAGGAGAGTCTCAGATACAGAGAAAAATGTTCAGGATTTCCAACAAAAAAAAAAAGCAGCTGTGATTAAAGACTTATCTGTTGTACATCAGAGATTGGAAGTGTTAGATAATGCGAACAGGAAGGGAAATCTGAGATTTCTTAAGTTTCCCCGAATGCCAGCTATGTCAGAAGTTTGTTACAACTGTGTTGAAGGTGTCTACTTAGAGTCCATTCCACCTGTCACTAGAGTATACTAATCTTCCACAGGTGAAGAAAAGAGTAGGTTCAGAAGTGGGGTTCCCAGTCAAAATAGCCCTGACTCGACATAATAGTCCCTGACATAACAGCCACTGTCAAAACGGCCTGCCCACAATATAGCCCTTAACAAAATTACCTCCCCAACAAAAGGGCCCGATCAGGCTGCCCAGAATATTGCACTGCATTTTTTTCCTAATAATCTTACCTTGCCAAACAGGATAAGGTTGGTAAGACTATGAAAATGATGACAATATTGTTTGTTTTTTTTGTTAATTAGCATGTTGATGGAAGATTAGTTTCTTTAAACAGCAGAACAGATCATGAATACCAGTTGGTAGCTATAGGATTTTGTTTATTTATATCTGCTTTATACAATGCAATGCTCATAGGAGACTTTATCAGTGAAGATTTCACTTGTAGTTTATCATATTTTTTTGTCATGTTATTTTTTTCCTAGGGGGTTATTTTGTCAAGGACTATTGTCTTACAAGACGCAGAAGAGAAGGCGTTAGTTCTTGTCACTCAGGCCTGCAGTTCTGAAGTTGGGAGCTTTATAATTGTTGCACTGTTTGTGTAAATGTGTAGTTAAGTCCCAGGGGCTGTGCTATATATTGTAAGCTACAATATTTTGTCTACTTCTGTATCCACAAAATCTCTTGAGTTGCAAGTAGCTACTTCCCCTCCTGAATTTGCTACAACCAGTTCACCTATGGGTTAGGTTGCTAGAAAACCATATTTACAGTTTTGTTTTTTGTACAGTCGTTGACTATAGGAATATTATTTTTCTTCATTTGCCAGTCTTTTGTACTCTGAGGTAGGAAGATAATATTGTGTAAATATCATTCTTCTTTGTAATCTTTTCCTTACATTTTTTTGGATGTTGCTGTAACAAGTTTCATATGCTTGTGTTATAATAAATTTTCAATAAATATAAAAAAAAAAAGCTGGTAGCTTCTGCTGTGTAGTAAGGGTGAGAGCGGGACCGAGTTTGTGGGCGCTTCTGCTGTGTAGTAAGGACAAGAGCGAGACCGAGTTTGTGGGCGCTTCTGCTGTGTAGTAAGGACAAGAGCAGGGCCAAGTTTGTGGAGCTTCTGCTGTGTAGTAAGGACAAGAGCGGGGACGAGTGTGGGAGCTTCTGCTGTGTAGTAAGGACAAGAGTGGGGCCAAGTTCTGGGAGCTTCTGCTGTGTAGTAAGGACATGAGCGGGGCCGAGTTTGTGGGAGCTTCTGCTGTGTAGTAAGGACAAGAGCGGGGCCGAGTTTGTGGGAGCTTCTGCTGTGTAGTAAGCACAAGAGCGGAGCTGAGTTTGTGGGAGCTGCTTCTGTGTAGTAAGGACAAGAGCGGGGCTGAGTTTCTGCGTTTTCTGTATTTCCTGCATCTTTTTACCATCATGGTCCTCGTGAGGTTGCAAAAAGTTGATTCAATTTTCTATTCTCCTCTCTTCAAGTTGGATCTGGAGATGTCTGTGGGTTTCGTTGGGTTTATCGATTGGTTTTCAAAATCAATTCAAATAATTAAACTGTCAAACTTGCCACTCAATGTTTTTGTCAAAATCTGAGCTAGGGCCAGCCCAGGGAGGATGCTATAGTCCAGTGTGACAGTCCCGTCCTTGCACACTGTAAACTTATCTAGTTTTTATGATGTTCATGGTGAATACAGCACAGACAACTGACGAGTGAATCTTTAGAGGGTTGTTCAGGCATCACACTGATACACCTAGATCACGATTACAGCACAGACAGCTGATGAGTGAATCTTTTTTAGGTCCACTGCTTTCCAGCAATCTGTGCTGTACTTACCTTTTATGTTGCTTACGTGGGGCTCTTTTGCAGATTTGATCCTTGGCTCACCATGCTGTATTCTCACTGTATGAATATCGATATGTCACCTGCATGAGTCTCTGACTGCTATTAACTCAGATTCATTAATGGTGGGAGGAGCTACTTAGGAAAAAGTTTTGAAAAATCATGATAATGCTGAGTTTTAACAAATAGATTTAGATTTATTGTCATTTATAATCCACCTTTATCCAAGGCAGAGTACAGAAACACATAATCAAAACATACATATAACAAATTCAAGCCACAGCAATCCAAATACAGGTAAAAATGTTTCTCGTAGTATAGTCAGTTTATCATTGAAGGAACTTCGAACAATGAGGCCCAAAGTGGATAACAGATGTTAAATACATAAAATCCTAAAAGTAAACCAGCAAATCAATGTAAATAAGTTATGGAACTCGCAGCATAGACAAATGTTTACATTCTGAACATCTTTCACTCCTGTTGCAGCAAAGAAAGAAAAACTTCCCAGGGCAGCGGTGGGATTCCAACATCAACCTGAGGAAGAGAAATGAATCGAGAATATCCTGATCTGTCCGTGTTGAAAAAAAAGCAGCGGTAAATGAACACCCCTTACTAGCTCCACTGAATCAACTAAGAGCATATTTCTCAGCGCCAACTACCCCCATGCCTTTATTTATATATTTCATGGTGTTTTGAATGCAATCAAGGAGACTTACAAGTCGTACATAGTAACAGTAACTACAGCCAGAGGCGAAACGTTAAATAAATTAGCACAGAATTTAAAATGTCAGTAGCCCTGGCCATCGCATAGCACCTTAAACAGTTTATAGAGAATCGGTCGTAATGTGACAATTTATAATATCTGCATTCCTATCCTGTTTACTGCATTGCTCCTTGGCACGCTCATAGCGTTCCACTAAACACAAGCTAAAAAAAAAAAAGCCACGTACACCAAGCAGGTTTTTAAGCTGCTATCTGGAAGTGAGGAGGGCATCTGTCCCATGGCCAAGCGAGGACCGTCGGATGAGAAAGCTGGTGCTGGGAGTCTTCCCCATTGCAAGGAGGGGCATTGCCTACCGATCTCCCTCCTGGCGTGGGATGCGAGTTCTAATTTTGCCACTTAATTTTTTTTGGACTTGTGCAGCGTGTTTTGTAAATGGATCGTGGCCGGTCAGGAGGAGGGCAGTCAGATTCTGAATCGAAGCTTCTGTGGTTCCCCGAACTGCCAAAGGTTATTAGATTTGAGCTGGGAATGGTAGTATGCAATGGAAAAAAAAAACTGCCACTGAACCAGGGACTGGAACTCATGCGTTAGGGCTTTTTAATAACTGTAATGAAGTCTTTGCTGCTGCTCCTAGTATCACATACTGAACCGGGGGAGGGGGGGGACAGACACCTCACTTTCCCTTTCCGGCGCATTGAGAGACACAATTGGAACCCAGAAGGCGTCTGCATGAGCCGTGTCAAGCAGCCCTTTTTGATTAACTTTAAGCCTTTTCAATTACACGGGGTTCTGTTCACCCCATAAATATTAATGAGATTTGTGATTTAAAAAAAAAAAGGCAAAAAGGGAAGGTGGCTGAGGAAGACCTTGATGAGCCGAATCAGTGATGACAGAGGCTGAAAAGTAGCAAAATCCGACATTCTTCCCGGTGAGAGGGGGACAGGTCACATTTCTGAGCAGCTGTTTCACCAAAAAGCCGATGCAACACAACCTTCTACCCACGCCCCCACCTTATATCTCCCTTTCCAGCTCAATAGCTGAGCCCTTCTGAGAAGAAAATGTTATTCTCCTGGTGTGTGGGAGTGGTTTCTAGAGGGACTTTTCACGGGGCCCTAGAGTGACCCCCCAGCCAGCCTGGTTTTCATGATATTCACCATCAATATGAACGAGATTGATTTTGTATGCAATAGAGGTGGTCCATGCAAATGTCTCTCTCATTCAAATTCATTGAGGATACTGTGAAAATCAGACTGGCTAGGGGGTTACTCCTATGCTCTGTAGAACTGGAAACCAGAAGGCCTTTTTTTCCATTTAAATGAATCTCCCCTACCTCTCAAACCTGGAAAAAGTACCCGAGAAACACACAGACAAATCACCTTGGGTGTAGCATCTATTCTCTGAGCCAGTGTCCCAGCATGGTGTGAGGGAGCACTCTTCCCTCTGACCCAGTGTCCCAGCCTGGTGTGAGGGAACACTCTTCCCTTTGACCCAGTGTCCCAGCCTAGTGTGAGGGAACACTGTTCCCTCTGACCCAGTGTCCCAGCCTGGTGTGAGGGAACACTCTTCTCTCTGTCCCAGCCTGGTGTGAGGGAACACTCTTCCCTCTGACCCAGTGTCCCAGCCTGGTGTGAGGGAACACTCTTCCCTCTGACCCAGTGTCCCAGCATCGTGTTACAGACAGTCTTGCTTTTAAGCCTGGTATCAGAGACTGCCCCGCTGCTGTTTCTTGTCACGGTTCTTTTGTTTCTTTGCTCTGAATGCTGCTGATCCAGGACAGTTCATCCAAGCTCCAGCCTTTTTCCATCACCCTGCCACAGCTCACATTCCAGCACCAATTATCCAGCTATTGGCAGCCCAAGTCTCTCTCTGAAATTCAGACTGAAATGGGTTTTCCGGGATGCACTGCCCTGTTCTAACCCATGCGCCTCAATCCTTACCCAGCTCCGGCCGAAGAAATTAATTAGAGCGATTTAGTCTGCATCTCCAGAGCTGGGCCGTGGAGGCGCTTCTCAGGCAATCAATTTGAATAAAATTTAAGCGAAGCCATCAATCTTAATTTTGAAAATCAATGCCAAGGCCTGGTGCTATGTGGAATTACAGGAAACCTGGTCTGTAATGTTAGCAATTATAGCAGGAGGATCCTGAGAGAGCTCAGTGTTGGGGATGTTTGGAGAGTACATTTGTTCGGCAACCCAACATGATCATATTTGGGGGTAAGGGAATCTTGGATAAAACAGCACCATTTTTGTGTCCCCTCCCCCCAAACACATTGGTAGCTCTCATGTTTTAAGAAAATGCAGCAGTGTTACATGGACAGAGGAGATGAAGTTGTGAACTCAGAGCTCTCATCTGGGCTCCACGAGATGTGTCAGGACTGGGAGCTCTAATCCCCGCATCGGCTGCAGTCTGCGTGACCCCCGATCAAACCACTTTCTCCATGAGAATTTGCACTTCCATACTCTTGAGGGTCCTGTACCATACTTAGGAAAACATTTCTTTCAAAAAAAAAAGTATTATTATTATCAAAAGTCATTCCTGCTTGTGTTCACTCAGCTTGTCTGGCCTGGATTTTGATCACTGGACAGGCAGAGAGGTGGGATATAGGAGACCCAGAGAAAAATCTGACTATTGACTCCAGTGGGGTGTGGAGCATCCTCTTAAATGTTCTGTTACTGTATAAATAAGGATGCCCCATAAGAGTTTATTTAAAATATAAAACCATAGGAGGAGATAAGCAGAGTTCATGTCTTAACTAGATTATGGGATCGAACATTCCCTTCCTGGGAAAGAAAGATGATGTCCATTAAAATAAACCTTTCAAAAAAGCATTCTTGGAAAAATCAGCAGTGTGCTTCAAAGGTGTGGACTGCAGTCCCAGTGGGGCTGGATTTCTTCTGCCCTTCCCCGGCCCTGATTTTAATTTTGTGGGCTGTTCATCGTTTCACGGTCATCTCTCCCCCATCCGACCCTTTCTAGTGCTCTCTGATGTTCCATGGATCATGAAACAGGAATTCGTTTCGCTGGTTCTTCATGGAGGAGCCAGTGAGGATCTTAGAGCAGGCGAGGACTTGGCATGCAAAGCGTCTTCTGTTTTCCTGTATCCCACTTAAACATTACATCTCTCTCAACACACAGTCCTTCATATTATTTTATTTTTTGTTACATTTGTACCCTGCGCTTTCCCACTCATGGCAGGCTCAATGCGGCTTACATGGGGCAATGGAGGGTTAAGTGACTTGCCCAGAGTCACAAGGAGCTGCCTGTGCCTGAAGTGGGAATCGAACTCAGTTCCTCAGTTCCCCAGGACCAAAGTCCACCACCCTAACCACTAGGCCACTCCTCCTAACTAAAAGGACCACAGACAAGTCTGTAGAAGCATAGGGGTCCCCGGGAGTGGGAGAATATTGAGCCTTAAAAGTGGGCTTGACTGGGCTGCACCATTATGGAGGAGATTCAAGGTCCAATTGTGTGTGTGTGCATGCTGCCTGCACTTTACCTGTCATGTGGATAAAGCGAAGATTTAATTTCCAGTGGCTGTCATTCATATTATCCGGTCCCTTCTCCCCATCCCTATTAAATATGCCTTTCTGTTCACAGTCCATTTCTTCTGCCTGCCCCCATATGCCCCGCTCAGGGGAAGCAAAAAGATTTAAGACCCCTACATCTTTAGCCAGGGCCAGCCTTTGCTGTCGCTGCAAAAGATACTGGCTGATTTGTGGCAGCGGAGAAGCCTGCTTGCATGTCCCATCTGAAGGATGAATAGCACCCTGGCAGCCTCCATCTCTCTCCGGCTCTAGGTACGCTACCCTATCTTGGCAGAGAAGCATTTAGGATGCTAAGAGGAAAAGAAATTCAGCCACTGAAACTGCGCACTGTGTACGAGCCATCTGATGCCTAAGTGAGATGTACTTTCAGAACTCTGAGGCGACTCTGGGACTGACCTAATTCATGTTTTAAATTATCTTCAGAGGGTTTAACAATGTTTGTGTGGAATGAGAATTAAAACAAATGCTTAGAGGGTGGGAAGGCAGGTACAGCTCTAAACAATGACATACAGAGGGTAACAGTATGGAGCGGCAGGTACAACCCTAAAAAAAAGACACACATAGGGTAACCAGCAGGGAACAGCGACTTTCTTGGCCAGACTAGATGGGCCTGCTGTGAATTACAATGTTATTATGCCGAATGATTTTCCGAGTACTATTTGAGCATGTCTCCTCTACGAATCTAGTTTAGATCTGCCTAGTTTCTTGGTTAACAATAATACACTTTCATTTTCCTTTTTCACATTTGGGTACTGCAGGGTGACAACAGAACACAAAGCTCAGGATGAGGATGAAAGATGAAGAGCAACCAGGAATGGCCTGTGGGATTTTTGTATTTTGTCGCTTCACATATCTTGCTCATCTTTTGAGTGAAAGCTTTTTTCCCTGCATGGGGGACCAGCCTTAACTTTAAGCACCCTGATTTTGCTGATGTATCGACTGCTGCCTTACAATTCATAGCTGCCAGCCGGTTTAACGATATATTTAGAGGCTTGCTATAACAAATACCTTTCTGTCATGTTTCAAAAGACGCGGCTGAAATGCCCCCGGATTTCTGAAGGATGTTAATGCGAGCCAGCTGTGTATTCATAAGGTTTAAGGGTGCCGTGGATAAGCTGAAAGATGGCCCTTTGTTTCTGTAGACTGAAGAGGATTATCTTGGTGTGGGGGAGGCAGAGATGAGATTGCAGATGAAAGAAGCATTTCCAGACCTGTCAACTGTGGCGGGCTTAAAATTAAATTGTGGTATGTCTGTGCTGTACCTGCTCTGGAAATTAATAGGAGGGATAAGTGAACTTTTTTCCACTTGGTTCTATTTCCTGTTCAGTTTTAACATCCTTCTGTGGGAAGGCTTTGCAAACTTTCTTTTTTCCATCTTTGGAGGTCTCGGGTATTTTTCAGTTATTTTTATCGTCTGTATCTGTTTTTTTTTAAACCTGTTTGGTTACTTTCAGTTTGTCCTCTATTTGGATTGGTTTCATACCAAGGAGAGAGAGTATACAAACTTGAAATAAAGCCTTGGTACCTTCTGTTTCTTAGACAGGTGGGAGCCGTCTTCCATTTAACATATTTATAAATGACTAGTGGAACCATGCCGTTTCCTCAATAATGAAATGGGCCCTAGGTAGGCTGTCCTGTAAGCTTTTTTTTTTCTCTCTCCCCTGCCCTCCCCTCCATGTCCAGCGATTCGATTCTTCCCTCCTCTCCCCTCCATGTCCAGCGATTCTCCTCTTCCCTGCCCTCCCATCCGTGTCCCGCGATTCTTTCCTCTACTGTCCTCCCATCCCATCCATGTCCATCAATTCTTCTCTGCCCTCCCCTCCCCTTCCTCCCTCCCTCCCTCCCCACTCCCCTCGATCTCCCGCGATTCTCTCCTTCCCTCGATTTGTACCTGAACGTTCTCTGGCTGGCTGGCTGGTGCTGGCTTCCGTTCCGTTCGTAACATCCCTTCCCTCTCATTGTTCCACCCTCTGATGTCATTACGTTTTGACGCGAGGGCGGGGCAATGAGTGGGAATGGATGTTACGAACCCAGGCATCCAGACGTAGAACGTTGGAGGTACAAATGATTATATAGGATAAGAAAATCGGAACACCAAGTGAGGTGATCAGGTTTGCAGATGATACAAAACTATTCAAGGCTGTTAAAACATGTTTGGACTGTGAAATATTGCAGGAAGACTTTAGAAAATTGGAAGACTGGGCATCAAAATGGCAGATGAAATTTAATGTGGACAAATGCAAGGGGATGCACATTGGAAAGAATAATCCGAATCATAGTTACGGGTCCACTTTCGGGTCTCAGCGCTCAAGAAAAGATCGGGGTGGCATTGTAGATAATATGCTGAAATCTTCTGCTCAGTGTGTGGCGGTGGTCAAAAAAGCAAACAGGATGCTAGGAATTATTAGGAAAGGGATGGTGAATAAGACCGAAAATATTATAATGACTCTGTATCGCTCCATGGTGCATCCACACCTTGAATAATGCATTCAGATGTGGTCACCGTATCTCAAAAAAGATATAACGGAATTAGAAAAGGTTCAACAAAGAGCGACCAAAATGATTAATGGGATGGAACTCCTCTCGTATGAGGAAAGGTTAAAGAGGTTAGAGCTCTTCAGCTTGAAAAAGAGACAGATGAGGGGAGATATGACTGATGTCTACAAAATCCTGAGTGGTGTAGAATGAGTAGAAGTGAATCAGTTTTTTTTACTCTCAAAAAATACCAAGACTAGGGGACATTCAATGAAATTGCATGGAAATACTTTTTAAAACAAATAGGAGGGAATATTTTTGTACTCAACGAACATTTAAGCTCTGGAACTCTTTGCCAGAGGATGTGGTAACATCGGTTAGTGTATCTGGGTTTAAAAAAGGTTTGGACAAATTCCTGGAGGAAAAGTCCATAGTTTGGTATTGAGAAAGACATGGGGAAGCAACTGCTTGCCCCGGGATTGGTAGCATGGAATGTTGCTACTCTTTGGGGTTCTACATGGAATTTTGTTATTCTTGGGGATTCTGGAATCTTGTTACTCTTTAGAATTCCAGAATGTTGCTACTCTTTGTGGTTCTACATGGAATCTTGCTATTCTTGGGGATTCCGGAATCTCGTTACTCTTTTTGGGGTTCTGGAATGTTGCTGCTAATTGGGTTTCTGCCAGGTACTTGTGACCTGGCTTGGCTACCGTTTGGAAAACAGGATACTGGGCTAGATGGACCATTGGTCTGACCCAGTATGGCTACTCTTATGTTTTTATTAATAATTTTGATAAATGCAGCCCTGAAAGCTTCTTTTGCTTAGTTTTGTTGTGGAGAATGCGGATGTGCTGGCTATCGGCCATGGAGAGTGTTCAGTGTACATTGGGGTCAGAAGATCCTACTTCTTTCTGCGGACCTGTGACACCATCAGTACTATGTTTGTGCTCCCTGAGTGTGAGGATGTGTGCCTGTCCTGTGACGCCCTCTGCATGGCCATTAAGAAGACCGGTCAGTTGTTCAAGGCGGTAATTTGTGTGTGTGTGTGTGTGTGTGTGTGGGGGGGGGGGGTGACGGATTATCTGGGAGGATGGAGTTGCGGTGATCGTGAGTGTAATTATCTAGAGTTTTGTGGGGTCTTGGAGACCTGGAAGTTAACTGAGGAATGTGCAGGGCTGAACATTCACCTAGGACCCAGTGGCATAGCTATGGGGAGGGGGGGGGGGGACACGTGGTGGCTTCAGATACCAGCGCTGGACAAAGGCTTCAGCTGGCGGGGGTTGGGGACCCCCGCCAGCCAAGGTATTTGCAGCGGTGGCAGTGGGTGGGGAGCAGCAGTGGACCAAAATGTGCCCCCCCCCCACCTCCAGGTCTGGCTATGCCCCTGCTAGGATCACTGCTAACCTTGCACTGGCTGTGGCGTTGTGCGTATATCTGTGTGTCTTTGACACATGTCTCCTTTTCTTGTAATAGGAGTAGAGTGGCATTGGATTAGGAAGCTCAGGATGTGTATAAAGTTCCTCTCCTTCCAGTATGGGACATTTCTATACACACTGCACTAAATGTTCTTAGCAGACCCAGAGGTAGAGATGGGGAGGGGGCAGATTTAGAGGTTTCTTTAGACAAGCCGTGAACATTATTGCCATGGCCTTAGCCGCTATTTTCCTCCACCACCTGTCTTTTCTCTCTCTCCCCCCACCCTTTTCCTTCTTCATGATCTTTTCCCTATGTGGTCCCCACTACCTTCTGTCCTTTGTGTGTCTGTTTTTTCTGGCGCAATTGCAAAGATATTCCTGCACTTGAGTTGTCACTGGCTAAAGAGCTTCTGGTATTAATCAGTGAGCTCTAATCCCTGGCTCTGTCACTGGATCTATGCACACTCTTAGTAGCGAGTTGCTTTTTCCTCCTGTTCTTCGGTCCTAATCCTCGGTTTTGCCACTGATTCTCTGTGTGTGACTCAGGGTGAGTCACTTTTGCACCGTGAGCCTCGGTTCTAATCCCCAGCTCTGCCACTGATTCTCTGTGTGTGACTCAGGGTGAGTCACTTTTGCACTGTGAGCCTTGGTTCTAATCCCCAGTTCTGCCACTGATTCTCTGTGTGTGACTCAGGGCGAGTCAATTTTTTCACCTTGATCCTCAGTTCTAATCCCAGGTTCTTTCATTATCCTCAGGATGAGCCACTTTACCTTACTCTGTTGCTGATCAGCTAATTATAGTAACAGTTCAATAATAAAATTGTTCCTGCTTTTCAGTCCCTTTTCTGGATGCCACCACTCTCAAGTCTTCATTCATTCCACCTTGGAGGCGGCTGCCGTGCTGTTCCTGGGGTAGTAATCCGGAAACCTCTTTGAGCCATTTGTGGGAGATTAAATAACATGAGTTATTTAATCTCATTCAGACACGCGAGCTTGAGATACGTCTATGCTCAGCATCCCTACATATTTCCCAGGATAGACCATTCCAGCTAGCTACTTGGATTAAGCTGCCCAAGATGGCACATTCCACTGGAGAAGGGGGGGGGGGGGGGGGGGCTCAGGGATAGCTTTCAGTCTGCCTGCTAATTAAGCCCTCGTCGGTTTTAATAAATGACCTGTCATATTTCTACTGCACTTCCAGCTGCTTTGCGCTAGCTTAATAAGGCCGCCTGTCTCACATCCTCGCTTTGGGTGGTGGTGGGGAAATGGTGCACTACACTTTTGATTCTCACTGTACGGTCCGGATTTCTAAGTCTGTTCCCTTGCTTTTATGACCCAGTACTGGGATGTTTTAGGATTTATTTCCAAGTGTCCTACTTTGCAGCTGACTCATGTGTGTGTTGTCCTCGGGGGCATCACTTTATCTTGCCCTACTGCAGTTCTAATCCCCGGCTCTTCCACCGATTCCAAGTATGAGTTTAGGATGGGTCATTTTTTCCTCTGTCTTTTTTTCAGTTCTAATCCCCAGCTATGTTATCAGCCCTGCGTGTCACCTTGGGAGTGAGTCACTTTATCTCTCAGTTGTAATCCCCGGCTCTGCCAGTGATTCCATGTATGAATTTGGGATGAATCATTTTCTCTCTTGTCTTTTTAGTTCTAATCTCCAGCTCTGTCGCTGGCTCTGTTTGTGGGTCACTTTATTCCCTGGTTCTGCCTATGATTTTTGTGTGCAAGGTTGGGGTGGGTCATTTTCTTTGCCTGAGTACTAATCCCCAGCTCTGTCTTCATTAGGAAAGCACACTGATGAACAGAGGACTGGATGACACCCATGAGACAAGTGATCCAATTGCTTCAGTTCAGGCACAGTGACCACATATTTAACTCTCAATTCTATTCATTGTTAGAAATGATTTTTAATGAGTTATTTCAGTGGGGAAAAATATTTTTATTTTTAGAGGTATTTTTTTGTTGTTGTTGTCGAACAATTAACCATGAAATTGTTCCTGCCCCTTCCCCACTCCCAAGCTACCTGCTCACTTTCTGAGCTGGAACAAGGTACTTAACCCCCCCCCCCCCCTTGTGACCCTATGCAGGATCACTTAAGCTCGGGGGGGGGGGGGGGAGGGAATGGAAGGTTTGGCATGCACATAGAGCTGGTCTATTGGTCTGACACCTGCAGAAAGACACCAGTTGACTAATAAAATGCCTCTTACTCCTGGAAATACCACAAGGATGTGGCTGCATACCAATGAGAACTGCCAGTTCTAATCTTAATGTCTCTGCCACCAGTTAGCTGAGCTGCAGAAAAAGAAGAATGGAGACCTTGCCTCAGTGCAAGGGGCTGACCCCTCTGCTGGAGGATGGACCTCGGATTCCAGGTCGAGACAGTGGCAAGACTGACATAGAAGCAAATAAAACTTCCAGAGTCTTGGGGGTTGGTTCCGGAGTCTTCACTGAATGTGGAATCACTGAGTAACAGTTTGAAAAAATATGTATTTTATTGTACTTTCAAATATTAGTTCTATGAATAACATTCATGAAATGTACGAATTACATAAGTGTTGCAATTGTGAGAACAATATAACCAAATAGAAAAGCATATTTGAGATTGAAACAGTTAAGCCTGTTGAGATCCTGTTTCTTACATGATCGTTTTAAGATTATTGGGCTGTTGATAATTCTATCATTACTGGACTGTGGGAATTCTCTCCACTTGGGTAATAAATAATTTTCTAGAATTCAGAATTCAGCTGCTCGGCTGATGTTTCAGAAAATGTGGTGGGATCATGTAACCCCTTGGTTGGATGCCCAGTCAGGCTCAGGTCATCTTTAAGGCACTTTGCTTAGTGTTTGGTTCTTGCCCTGAAGGAGGTTCCCAGTTGGTTAATCTATTAAAGTTTCGGTCAACAAATCTTTGGAAGAAGGTTGTTTATCGGATGTGTGTAAACAAGCGACTGTGCGGCCTTTATTGCAAGGTGAAGTCCTAGATCTGTCTGTCACGTTGAATTATAGATCAATTTCTGTTACCCCTTTTTTAGGTGAAGTGGTTGAAAAGGTGGTGTTGATGCAAGTAGAGGATTGTGTAGAGCAAAATGATTATTTAGATCAGTTTTAGTATGACTTTAGAAGATTTCATGAAGCAGAGACATTGTTGCTGTCCACTGTGGATGTGTCGAGACGAGGCTTGGATAAGAATTGATGCTTCTGTTCGATATCATTAGATGTTTCCTCTGCTTTTGATTCAGTTAATATGGAGATGTTATTTAAGTTGAAACAATTGGGGAGAGGAGGGAAAGTTTTCGGTTGGATTTCTTCATATTTAGCTGGTCGTAGTATGCAAGTACGGAGTGGCGGAACATTGTCGGAGGTTATTGCAGTTCAGAGAGGGATTGGCGCTTTCTGCTCTTTTGTTTAACTTTTTTTTTTGGCACCGTTGTGTCGGGTGCTTAAACATTTAGGTGTGGAATACAGATTGTATGCTGATGATGTGTGCAGGGTTTATTTTCCAATAGCAGTGTGGGGTGTTGATCTGACAAGCCAAGATTCGACATATCTATTCAAGAATGGATGGAGGCAAAAGGGTTGGTTTTGAATCTGAATAAAACTGAGATAATCCCCTCCGAAGGGACACCACCGTGTAGTGGTAGAGGGGCTTCCGTGTTTCAATGACTCAGAGGGCTATGCTGAAGGGCTACCCATATCAGACAGGCCTCTGAGGAGAAACCAGACAAAGAGTGTCCCAAACTGGGAGAGTGGTGAGATGGTGACCTGGAGTTCGTATGCCCAACGGCCCAGCTGCTCTCTGAGGTTCTGTCTTCTTTATGTAAATTTCCTCTCTGCAATTGCATTTTCCTTAACTGAGAGGAAGGGAAAAACTGGTGGTCAGCCGCTGATGGCCAGCGTTTTGTCCCCTGAGCAGCAAGTGCAGGACCGCTGTGCATCGAACTGCCCACAGATGAAAGGGTTGGCGAGTCCTTTGATTAGCGCCGGCGAAGGAGCGTTGACGCTCTTGGACCTGGAAAAACAACTCCATCACTCACAAATTATTCAACCACCACGTCCAAAGGAGTGTAGGAGTGAGTTAGAAGCATATGCTGAAACGGAGGTCGTTTACAGCAGAACCCGAATCGGCGGAACCACTCCTAAACACCTCAAGAGAAATCATCTTGGAGTTTTTGGCTTCCGTGGAGGCAGTGGCGTAGCTAGGGTAGTTGACACCTGGGGCCGGTCATTTTTTAACACACACCCCCAAATCCAGTACTAGGCGTACCGAGAATACAAAACACTCAGGACCTATAGAGCAATTCTACCATACCATAAGCAGTAATTTGTACGAGTCACACAAGGAAAAGGAAAGCATCTTAAACACTACAGTGAGCACTAGAACATCAATTCACCTATTGTAAAATGAAAACAGACAGATTAGTACAGATTGTCGATCCTGCACAGTCAATGCCAACCGAAAGCCATGTCTTTTTCACAAACACAGATACACCCTAATCCACTATAGAATAAGTAATCATAAACTTTCTATTTAGACAAAAATTAAACTGAACCCCTGATGCCAGACTCTGCATACAATGCAACACCACAGAAACAGAAAATGCCTCCTAGTACTGTGCAAAATATAAAGACAGCAGATGTATATTTGAAAAAAACTAACAAATACCAATCACCACTTTACAAATTAACAAATAGAAATAAAACAAATACAGAAAATAAAATAATACCATTTTATTGGACTAATACATTTAGCTTCCAGAGGCCAAAATCTCCTTCCTCAGGTCAATACAGTATAGTGCTGTTACAGTATCCTATCCTGACCTGAGGAAGGGGGCTTTGTTCTCTGAAAGTTAAGTCAAAATGTTTTAAAATTAGTCCAATAAAAAGATTACCTTATTTACATGTTCTATTTATAAACATTTATTAACACAGCTACAATACTATATCCTAAAGCAGAAAAATAAAAATATATATTTTATTTACAGTTTGTTGTCTCTGGTTTCTGCTGTCCTCATCTTCTTTTCACTGTCTTCCTTCCATCCAGCATCTGTCTGCCCTCTCTCTCTGCCCCTTCCATCCACCATCTGCCCCAGTCTGCCATCTCTATCTCCCCCTTCCATCAACATCTGCCCTCTCTCTCTCTCTCCCTTCCATCCACATCTGCTCTCTATCTCTGCCCCTTCCATCCACCATTGCTTCAGTCTGCCCTCTTTCTCTCTCCCCCTTCCACCCACCATCTGCCCTTTCTCTCTGCCCCTTTAATCTGTCTGCCTTCCCTCTCCCATCCATCCAAGGTCTGCCCTCCCTCACGCTCCCCCTTCCATCCAGGGTCTGTCCCCTCTCTCTCTGCCCCCTCTTTTCAGCCCCCAGTTCCAGTACTAGCCCCCTTATCCCAACTACCCTCCTTTTCAGCCCCCAGTTCCAGCCCCCTTCGTCTACCACATGCCTTGCATCCCCCCTTTTCAGCCCCAGACCCATTCTCCCACCTGCCCCAGGCATGGACCCATTTTCCCTCCTGCCCCCTTGTCAGACCCCAGTTCCAGCTTCAGACCCCTTCTCCCCTCCCCAATCTCCTTCTCCCCTCTGAGCACCCATCTGAGCTCCCCCACCCTCCCCAATCCCCTTCTCCCCTCCCCAATCCCCTTCTCCATTCTGAGCTCCCCATCCCCAGTCCCCTTCTCCCCTCTGAGCACCCCTCTGAGCTCCCCCTCTCCCATCTGAGCCCCCCCCCCCCGATGAGAGCCGACAGAGCCCTCTTCTCCTGCCACCACCCTGCCTTTTTTTTTTTTTTAAATCCATGCAGCGCCTCGCGTCTGCCCTGCGTGTGCTGTGAAAGGGAAAATCGCCTCGCTGTGTCCCACCCTAGAGGAAATAGGAAGTTACCTCAGAAGAGGGCGGGACACAACGAGGGAAGGCCCGATGCCAGCGAGGCAATTTTCCCTTTCACAGCACACGCAGGGCAGACGCGAGGTGCTGCCTGCGCTGCTGCATGGATTTTAAAAAAAAAAAGGCAGGGTGGTGGCAGAGACGAGAGCTGTCGGCTCTCGACGAAGCACCCCCCACCCGCTGGCACCCGGGGCGGACCGCCCCCACCGCCCCGCCCTTGCTACGATACTGCGTGGAGGTTACATTGAATACCATCTGGAAGGCGCTTCGGGACCTAATGGCGGTAGTAAATAACTTTGTTTCAGATTTGATCTTATTGGAGAGATGCATGGTCAATTTGACTGAACCCTCTGAGAGTGAAAAAATTGATATGACAGATGAAGTTCTGTACAAGCAAGAAATGGTTATGATCTTGAAAATGATAATGGACCAGAAACTTTGAATAATAAAGTGGATGTTTTTGTGGATGATTAATGTTGAGATTATTGTTTTTCCCAGAGTTCCAGGTATGACTCCTAAAGTTTTTCTCAAAAATATTTCCTTAATTATTACTTCGAAAGGAGTGAAGCCTGTGAAGCTTTAATCAGTGGGATTTGAATTAGAGATTTGAGTATATGTATCATTAAATAATTTCTGGATTTAATAAGAGAGAGAATGTAATCAGATGTATTATTTCTAACTAAAACCTGGATAATAAATATGTTCTCAATGAAATGAATTGACTAAACACTTTTGGTCTTCAGGAAGCCAACCAGATGATCAATGTGGAATAATGAAGTAGATGAGTAATATCTGGGGATAATCAAGTTAATACCATGTTTTCTTTTTTCTGTTTACTGTTTAATTGATCTCCTTGTCTTATTTCACTCTCCCTATTTTTCTTCACTTTGTGGTCTAAGAAAGAGAAAGATTGTATATAATCCATATATCTAGTTGGGATTGTTTTCTTCTTATATTGTATTAATGTGCAATCATCTTTGTATTACTGTTTGCAAGTGACCCTTGTAAAATGAAAAATTATAAATGATTAAAAAAAAAAAAAAACTGAAATAATGATTGTGGGACGAAAGAGGGATGAAAGATGGCCTCTGTCAGTGACAGCTTGTGGTGTGGAAATGCAGGTTAGGAATGAGGTGAAATTATTGGGGGTGGTATTAGATGCACATCTTGCTATGGAATCTCAGATTACCCGTGTCATTGGTACATCATTTGCTGAATTACTTTTGCTATATCGACTGAAACCTATGCTGTCTTTTTCTGATTTTCACACTGTTGTGCAAAGTATGGTGATATCGAGGTTAGATTATTGGAATTCTTTGTATCCGGGGATGCCAGTTGAGAAAATTAAAACGCTGCAGCGAGGGTGGTAATGGGGCTCTTGCAATGTGAGCCTATCACTCCAGCTTTGAAGCATCTGCCCTGGCTGCCTGTGCAATATAGGATTCATTTGAAGATGTTGTATTTTCTCCATCAGGTTGCGTATGGCAAGATTGCATGGTATTTTCGGTCCGTGATCAAGTTGTTTCTATCTGCAAGGGGGCTGAGATCTGACTTTCCAAAAAACTGGCAACCGATTCATTGATAAGCATGCAGTATGCTTGCACACAGGTAGCAGCTTTCTCGGTTGCAGGTCCTGGATTGTGGAATGTGCTGCCTAGTTATCTGCGCTACTGTCCCAATGCAGGACATTTTAAGAAGTTTCTGAAGACTCACTTGTGGAAAGACTTTTTAAAGTTCCTGGTTGCTTGGGATACAGTTGGGTATTGTTATTGTTTTGTATTGTTTAAGAAATTATGAAAGTTATATTATCTGTTTAGGTTTAGGTGGGATATAAATTTTATAAATGAACTTCTAGGAGTTACAGTAATTTGATGTTCGTTTTAAACCAGATGGGAAAAACTGTTTTTATTTATTTTTTGCTGCAGTTCAGTCCTGGAATAAACTTCCTTCTGAGCTTCATTCATTGAAAAATTATTTATTTCTTATTCCGAAAATCCCTGAAAACATTTGTTTACTGAGCCATAGGAGATAAAGCATTGTTTAACAAATAAAAAAGCAAATCCAAATTTATCAATTTCTGATGGTTTGTTTTCAGTCTTTGATTTTTTTTATAGCAATTTGTAACTCAACCTTGAATCTTATTTAAGAGAGTTGGTGAGAAACAAGCCTGTCTTAACGGTACAAACACAGAACTCATTCTATTTTAATTAATGTAAGAAAGTTTGCCACACTGCCAGGATAGAGGGGTATAATAAAAATTTGTAATTTCATTGGCTGATGTAGTAAATAAGTGGTGCAGAAGGTGTAGTGATTACTTTGGGCCGTTCTTGTCCTGCTGATGGAAGGAGTGATGCGTTTCTTATCTTGCTCCAGATTCTCAGTAACATAGTGATGCAGGTCTTACGACCATGGCTGCAATCCGAGATCCTGCAGATTCGCAAATGAAAAAAAAAGAAGGGGTCCTGCTTCTCAGTAAGTTCTCACAGTACCACTGATCCTGCAGGGAGTGCACACACCCTCACCCCAGCATCTCTCTCACTTCCTGTGTTTCTTTTTCTCTCACTTCCTGAAGGGGGTGTATGCCCTTATCCCCTGCATTTCTTTTTCTCTCACTTATTGTGGGGAATGCACTGCTATCATCCCCTGCGTTTCTGTTTCTCTCAGTTCCTGCAGGGAGTGTACAGGTTGATTCTGGACCAGGTCTCTGCTGAGTTCCAGGCTTCTCAGGAGGAAGAAGTAGAACTACTTAGACAGCTGGAGAAGAAAATCCGCCCAGAGCTGGATCAGATGTTGACCCTGAAGGCTCAGATTTCAGGGAAAATGCAAAGTAAGGAAAGGGGAAACCTTCTGGTTAATGGTTGTGCTATGACTTTAAGAAATGGTTTGTGCTAGGCTTGAGTTTTTCACTGGTTCAGAGGGGAAGGTGTCCCCTAACCCTGTGCTAGGACACTTGCTTCAGAGGTGAGCCATCTGTCTCCTTCCTTAAATAAACCTCCATTTCTTGGTGGTTTGCCATCCTAGTGCTCAGCCTGTAGTAAAAATGTTATGGCCAAATTCCTCTATTTTCCCTCACCTAACCTTCAAACTTTAATAATTGTTCCCGTTATCATGAAGTGATTCTGTTGACCCTCCCTTACCTAATCTTCAAACACTAAGAACTATACCTGTTATCATGAAATGAAATGATTATGTCATTACCATACTCTGTAAGCCACATTGAGCCTGCAAATAGGTGGGAAAATGTGGGATACAAATGCAATAAATAATAATAACACCTCAGTATAAATCTCATGCCGAGGAGAATATATCCAGTCATAATATGAAATACCCTAATAAAAATCTTGAACACAGTAGAATTTGGGAAATCTCTTCACACTAATGACATTGGTTTTTATGTCTCACAGCTGTGGCTCCGGGGGGGGGGGGGGGGGGGCCTTAGTCTCTCTGTGAGAACAACGTGGAGGCAGCCCTAGATTGTATGATTGAGGAGCTGTTGGGGATCATCAGCTCAGGCTTCGAGATGGTGTGCTCAGTGCGCTCTCTGTTTGTCCGGTCTGCAGTACTGTAGGAGATAAGATTTTTCTTTTTCTGTACAAAGAGGTTTGATACTTAAATGATGGGGTAGGGTAGGAGGAAGAAGGGTGGGCTTACAGTATGGATAAAGATGGAGAGAAAGATGAAGGAACTGGAAGAGGAGAGAAATTGGAGGGAAGGATGGCTACATAATTGAATAAATGGGTACACAACATAATAGGTGGTTGGACAGCCAATAAGGGATGGAAGTTTAAATAGATTGATAACTTGGTAGAATGTATAGATGGATATGTTTGGTTGATACACAATGGATATATAAATGAACAGGTGAATATATAGATGCAGGACTATGTTGATAGATGGATAGATGATTAGATGATGGATGGGTAGAAGATGAATATATGGAGAGAAGCAGGTGTTGATGCAGGAATAAATGAAAGGATGGAGAACCATATAGGCTTCCTACTTCTCTTGTTTTTGTTTACTTTCCTCACAAAAAGATCAGTCACCATATTTATAGCAGCCTTGGACCACTGTTTTTCCACATATCCTACGCCTTCCCACACCAACAGCTCCTTCTTCAGGTATTCCCCCATTTTATCCAAATCAGTACATCTGAAATCCAGTACTTTGAGTTTTCTGCGTCCACACTCCGCCTTCACCCTTATATCTAGCCACATATGGTGTGATGATCACTATTACATAAGTGGGCACCCACCCGGATATTAGAAACACTTCCTCCATTCGTGAGCACCAGATCCAGCATCAACCCTTCCCTTGTGGGTTCGATCAGCATTTGTCTGAGCAAGGCACTTTGACAGGCATTGACAATCTCCCTACTTCTTTGATGCCACAGACCAGACGTTCCAATCCACATCAGACAAATTGAAATCTCCCAACAGTAGCACCTCCCCTTTCATACCAATTTTTTAAATATCTTCTGTCAGATCCTTGTCTAACTTCTCCGTTTGTGCAGGAGGTCTGTAGATAATCCCCTTGTGGATACAGGTTCCGTCTTCTCTTTCCAGAACGATCCATAAAGCTTCTTCCTTTCCCCAGGTTCCTCTCATTTCAGCTGCTCTGATATTGTCTCTCACATACAGAGCCGCCACTCCACCTCTTCTGCCCTCTCTGTCCTTCCTAAAAAGATTATAGCCCAGTATGGTCACATCCCCGTTCATGGGAATCGTTGAACCACGTCTCCATAATTTATTTATTTTATTTATTTATTTATTTATTTGTAATGCTTATACCCCGCACTTTCCCCACTCACTAACAGGTTCAGTGCAGCTTACATAGTATATCAGGTTAACACAGTAACATAGAGTGGATGCAGCAGTAATATAGTAAGTAAAGAGGTGGTCGTTTAGATGAGGATAGGTAAGATGGGCAAGAAAGGAGGATGGTAAAGGTAGGGGAGTGGGGGGAGGGTGTATATTGGGATTAGCATGTTGTTAAGTATGGGAGAATGTATAGGGAG
The DNA here is from genome assembly GCF_901765095.1 of Microcaecilia unicolor. Classification (NCBI taxonomy): domain Eukaryota; kingdom Metazoa; phylum Chordata; class Amphibia; order Gymnophiona; family Siphonopidae; genus Microcaecilia; species Microcaecilia unicolor. Next base: position 200,044,373 of record NC_044033.1, on the reverse strand, counting down.
GGGTAGGAAGAGGGATGTGTTAGGATTAAATAGGGAGCATATTTCAGGTTCAGTCTTCATAGTCTGATCCGGGTAGCACAGATGGACTCATAGTCTAAGTCAGGTCATTTGTGTAGGCTTGCTTGAAGAGGTAAGTTTTTGGCAGCTTCCGGAAATGTAGATAATAGCAACAATATCCAAGTTTTCTTCAAATGTTAGGACTTGCAAGTCTTGAACCTTTTTTGCTTAGACTACGAGCATTTGTGCTCACAGCTTTCCATGTGCTTAGTGAGTTTAGGCGGTTTTCTATATTTATATGACCTTTCCCTCTGCCATTATGTTTATTCTGGGGGTGACTTTTCTGAAATCCCTTGTTTCCTTTTATCACCCCACCCCTCTAGTTTAAATGTCTAGAAACATACTGTCTGAATTTCTTCCCAAGGATCTGTATTCCCATCACAGAAAGATGTACCATCATTACAGTACAGCCTGTTATTTTTCCATGTATTACCCCATGCTCCTATGTGTATCTAAAACCTTCTTCTTTACACCACGACTCAAACCACTTATTGAATTCCACTGTTTTGCGTAGTCTTTCCTCTCCCCTCCCCAATGTAGGAATTACTTCAGAAAAAGCTACAGTCCAAACCAAAGATTTCAGTCCCTCCCCAAGCTTCTAGAACGCTCTCTGTGCTGTATACTAGCTATTGTTGGCCAGGTCATTTGTCCCCAGGTGAATTACATCAGTGTTTGAAGCTTTGCTCTCTTCTCAGATCACTTTCAGTATCTGGTCTGTAGATCTTGTAGCTGAAGATCCTGGAAGACATTTCACCAGGTTGGAACCCCTGAACTGTGTTCCTAAGTTAATGCCTCTCTGATAATGGAGTCTCCGAGCAGTAAGAATTTTCTGCTTTTCACCATTCTGTAATTATTTCGGGGATGTTTCTTGGGTTGTGCTGCTTTCGTTGCCTCTGGTTCCTCCACGGTACTTCTTTTTTCGCCATCATAATAATGCAATGCTGCAAAAGAATTTGACAGGGGCAAAGCTTGGGAGGGCAAGTGTTTGTGTCGCAGATCGTAGTCTACCAGAGCCTACTGTGGCCCCTCTATTCCTCTGACGTTTCATTCTCTGAGGCAGTGGTGGTGGTAAATTAGCTGGGAAATGAGTAATCCTGGATGCTGCTTTAATTACAGCTAATTCCTTCTTGAGTTTGTTGATCTCATCTTTCAAAGCTGATATTTAGGTTCCAGATAGTTTGCCTTGGATTAAAGCAGAACATGTATTGCACTGAATGAAGGTCATAATGATGTGATTCACAAGTGTGAAAAAGTGAACTATGATAGGGAATAACAAGAGTTAGGATTGACCAATTAAGAGTAATGAAGGTACTTGTCCCCTGATTGCCCTAATAAAGTAACTGAAAAAATAAGAGCAAAACAGGCTTTCTTCAAGAAATACAAAAGAATGCAATGAGAGATCACGGAAAAGATTATTGGATTAAACTCTAAGAAGCGAAGAGGGAAATACGGCTACCGAAAGCATGAGCGGAAGAAAAAATGGCTAAAGATGTAAAGAGAGGTGACAAGACCTATTTCAGATGTGTTGGAGAAAGGAGAAGAGATAGGGATGGAATTATGAGACTGAAATATAATGAGAATGGCTATGTGGAGAGTGATAACGATAAAGCGAACATGCTAAACAATTATTTCTCTTCGGTGTTCATGGAGGAAAATCCTGAAGAAGGACCACAGGCGGCTGCTGAGGGAACATCTGACAATGGAGTGGATACTGCGCCATTTACGGAAGAACGTTTATAAACAGCTGGAGAATCTGAAGGTGGACAAATCTATGGGGCCGGATGGGATACAACCCAGGATACTGAGGGGGGCGGGACCTCTTAAAGATTTATTTAATAGATCTTTAGAGATGGGAGAGGTTCCACGAGATTGGAGACAAGCGGATGTAGTCCTTCTTCACAAAAGAGGAGACAGGGAAGAAGTGGGAAACTACAGACCGGTAAGTCTCACGTCGGTGGTAGGAAAATAATGGAGTCGCTGCTGAAAGAAAGGATAGTTAACTTTCTAGAAGGCAATGGGTTACAGGACTCGAGGCAACATGGCTTTACCAAAGGAAAATCCTGCCAAATGAATCTTATTGACTTCTTTGACTTGGTGACCAAAGAACTGGATGAAGGACGTGCGCTAGATGTAATCTACTTGGATTTCAGCAAAGCCTTTGATACGGTCCCCCACAGAAGACTTGTGAATAAGCTGAAAGGGTTGAACTTGGGACCGAAAGTGGTGAACTGGATAGGAAACTGGTTGACCTACAGGTGAGAAAGGGTGGTGGTAAATGGAATCCAGTCAGAGGAAAGGAAGGTGAGCAGTGGAATTCCTCAGGGGTCGATGCTGGGGCCTATTCTGTTTAATATACTTGTGGGAGATATTGCTGAAGGGTTGGAAGGAAAGGTATGCCTTTTTCCGGATGACACAAAAATAGCCAATAGAGTGGATACCCTGGAGGGAGTAGAAGCAATGAGAAAGGATCTCTGAACGTTAGAAGAATGGTCGAGGGTCTGGTAGTTCAAATTTAATGCCAAGAAGTGTAAAGTGATGCATTTGGGGTGCAGAAACCCCAAAGAGAGATACCAAATAAGAGAGGACAGATTTGTAAGCTCCACTCAGGAGAGAGACCTTGGGGTGTTGGATCTAAAGGTGAAGAAACAATGCGACAAGGTGACGGCCGTGGCCAGAAAGATGCTAGGCTGTATAGAGAGGGGCATAACCAGCAGAATAAAGGAGGTGTTGATGCCCCTCTACAACTCGTTGGTGAGGCCCCACTTGGAGTATTGTGTTCAGGTTTGGAGGCTGTATCTTGTTAAAGATGTAAAAAGACTGGAAGCAGTGCAAAGAAAAGCTACAAAGGATGGTAAGGAATTTGCGTTGCAAATCATACAAGGAGAAACTTGCTGACCTGAACATGTATACCTTGGAGGAAAGGAGAAACAGGGGTGACATGATGCAGACCTTCAAATATTTAAAAGGTATTAATCCGCAAATTAATCTTTTTCAGAGATGGGAAGAACTAGAGGACATGAATTGAGATTGAAGAGGGGCAGACTCAGGAGTAATGTTAGGAAGTATTTTTTCACAGAGAGGGTGCTGGATATGTGGAATGCTCTCCCGCAGGAGGTGGTAGAGATGAAAACGGTAATGGAATTCAAACATGCATGGGATAAACACAAAGGAATCCCATTTTGAAGGAATAGATTTGTGGAATCTTAGCGGAGATTAGGTGGTGACGCCGATAATTGGGAAACAAAATGGGAGCTGGGAGACGTCTACACCCTGATCGTGACTGAATAGATAGGGATGGGCTGCAGTGTAAATTTTAAGGGGCTTCACTGTTAGCTTCAGAACTTTAGTACAGGAAGAGTACTGGGCAGACTTCTATGGTCTGTGCCCTGAGAATGGCAAGGACAAATTAAATTCAGGTATACATATAAAGTATCACATACCATATAAAATGAGTATTTTGTTGGGCAGACTGGATGGACTGTACAGGTCTTTAGCTGCTGTCATTTACTATGTTACTATGATACAGAATGGATATATAAATGAGCAGGTAAATATATTGATGCAGGACGATGGAAGGGTAGAAGATCAATATATGGAGAGATGAATATATTGATGGAGGAATAAATGAAAGAATGGTGGTATGATAAACAATGGATATATAAGTCAGTTGATGAATATATTGATGCAGAGCTATGTCGATTGACTGATAAATGAGACGATGGATGGGTAGAAGATGAATATGTTAATGGACCGATAAATGAGATGATGGATGGGGTAGCAGATGAATCAATATATGGAGAGGTGAATATGTTGAAGGACGGATAAATGAGACAATGGTGATATGATAAACAATGGATATATATAAATGAAGAGGTGAATATATTGATACAGGGCTATGTTGATGGACACATAAATGAGACGATGGATGGGTAGATGAATTAGTTAATGGACGGATAAATGAGATGATGGATGGGGTAGCTGATGAATAGATGGAGAGATGAGTATGTTGATGGATGGATAAATGAGACTATGGTGTTATGATAAACAGTGAATATATAAATGAACAAGTGAATATATTGATGCAGGGCTATGTTGATGGTTAAATGAGGTGATGGATGATTATACAAATGAATGGGTAGAAGATGAATCAATATGAGGAATGAATATATTGATACAGGAATCAATGAAAGGATGGTGGTATGAAACAATGGATACATAAATGAACAGGTCAATAAATTGATGTAGGGCTATTTTGATAGATGGATGAATGATTATGTTGATTGGGTAGAAGACGAATCAATATACGATGAATATATTGATGGAGAAATAAATGAAAGGATGGTATAAAATAAAATGGATAATAAATGAACAGGTGAATACATTTAATGCAGGGCTATGTAGATGGACAAATAAATGAGAAGATGGATGGGTAGCAGATGAATCAAGATATGGAGCGATGCATGTGTTGATGGAGGAATAAATGAAAGGATGGCGGTATGATAGAAAATGAATCAATATATGGAGAGAGGAATATATTGATGAAGGAATAAAATAAAGGATGGTGGTATGATACACAATGGATATATAAATGAACCATTGAATATATTGATGCAAGGCTATGTTGATGGACGGTTGAATGAGACCATGACTCAAACTATGGAAAGATGAATATTGATGGAGGAATAAAAAAAAAGGATGGTGGTATTATAGATGAAGTTGTGGAGAGAAGAATATATTGATATAGGAATAAATGAAAGGATGGTGGTACGATAGAAGATGAATCAATAATATATGGAGATTTGAATTGCTGGAGGAATAAATGAAAGGATGGTGGCATGATACACAATGGATATATAAAGGAACAGGTGAATATATTGATGCAGGGCTATGTTGATTGACAGTTAAATGAGACTATGGATGGGTAGCAGATGAATCAATATATATGAACACATTGATGGAGGAATAAAAGAAAGGATGGTGGTATGAAACAGAATGGATATATAAATGAAAGATGAATATATTGATGCAGGGCTGTGTTGATTGATGGATAAATGAGATGATGGATGATTATACTGATGAATGGGTAGAAGATGAATTAATATATGGAGGGATGAATATATTGATAGAGGAATCAATGAAAGAATGGTATGAAACAATGGATACATAAATGAACAGGTCAGTATATTGATGTACAGCGATGATGGATGGATGGATGATTATACTGATGATTGAGTAGAAGACGAATCAATATACGATGACTATATTGAAAGATGGTAAGAAATAAAATGTATATATAAATGAACAGGTGAATCAATATATGGAGTGATGCATGTGTTGATAGAGGAATAAATGAAAGAATGTGTATCATTACACCAATAGATATATAAATGAAGAGGTGAATATATTGATGCAGGGCTATGTTGATAAACAGATTAAAGAGACGATGAATGGGTAGATAATGAATTAATATATGGAGAGATGAATATATTGATGAAGGAATAAATGAAAGGGTGGTGGTATGATACACAATAGATATTTAAATGAAGAGGTGAATATATTGATGCAGGGCTATATTGATGGATGGGTAGCAGATGAATCAATGTATGGAGAGATGAATATATTGATGGAGAAATAAATGAAAGGATGGAGCCATAATTCACAATGGATATTGTAATCCCGACTCCTGCCCCTTGGGAGGGGACTACACTTCAGCCTTAGAGAAGTTCTCTTTGCTTGGAGAAAAACTCCTTAGCTATGTTTAACCTTATATCTATGACTTCTTATCAGACAGGCTGCAAGATGCAAGGCTAACCTTTCAGACATTCATTCCCTGGATAAAATAATTTGTATTACTCAGGAAGGGATACACCATTAGCCAATCATAAATTTATCATAGAGGCTTATTTATTACAAATAGGAAAATAGACATCTAAATGCTGCTTTGGAAATTACAATTCATAAGGGAAGAGGGGGGAGGAGGGGAATAGAAACGAGATTGGAGACATCACGGAGTCGTTTGCATAGATTGGAGGAGGACAGGTTAGGGGGGCCTGGATTAGGATTAATGTCTCCCGCGGATAGCAGGAGGAGGAGCAAGAGAGTGCAGAGGAGGGTGGAGGAGGTCGGGCGACGAAGGCGACGAAGACGGGGTGCACTGAGGAGGAATGGTGATGGGTTAATGGTAGGAAGGAGGTGTTGAAGGTTAAGAGCGAGGAAGGAGGAGGGGGCCAAGAGAGATGGTGAGGTGGTGAGGGATGCCGTAGTGAGCAGGATGGGAGGGAACACGGGTGGGGAGTGAGTTCCAGTGGTAGACAGCGGTAAGGGGAGGGGAAAAAGATTAGGAAGGGACAGGGCAAGGAAGAGGATGTGGACAGGGTCCATAAGTAGTGATTGCGGTGTAACAGGTGTATGTGTAGTGATAGAGGTGAGAAGCAGATAGAGCAGATAGCTGGATTGGAGGCTTGGAATTGAAGGGATTGATGGAGAGCAGGTAAGTCAATGGCTGACAAGTTAGCAGCAGGCAACTTGCAGGCGGGCTGGAGCAAGCTGGTGCAGATGGACAGGAACGAAGTCAATGGCTGGCAAGTTAGCAGGTAGGCAAGTAAGTCAGTGGCTGAACAGCTAGCAGGCGGGCTGGAGTATGCTGGTGCAGATGGACAGGAACGAGCAGGGAGAAACTGGAGAGCAGGTAAGTCAGTGGCTGACAAGTTAGCAAGTTAGCAGGCAGGCAAGTAAGTCAACGGCTGACAAGCTAGCAGGTGGGCTGGAACAAGCTGGTGCAGATGGACAGGAACGAGCAGGGAGAAGCTGGAGCAAGCAGATGCAGATGGACAGGAACGAGCAGGGAGAAGCTGGAGCAAGCAGGCTGGAGCAGATGGACTGGAGCAAGCAGTGAGAAGCTGGTTAGGCGGACTGGAACATGCTGGAGCAGATGTACTGGAGCAAGCAGGCTGGGGCAGATGGACTGGAACAAGCAGGCTGAAGCAGATGGACTGGAACACTGGAGCAAGCGGGGGAAGCTGGATCGGCGGACTGGAACAGGCCAGGATCGGGCGGACTGGAGCAGGCAGTGAGAAGCTGGTTAGGCGGACTGGAACATGCTGGAGCAGATGTACTGGAGCAGGCAGGCTGGAGCAGGTGTACTGGAGCAAGCAGGCTGAAGCAGATGGACTGGAACACTGGAGCAGGCGGGGAAGCTGGATCGGTGGACTGGAACATGCCAGGATCGGGCGGACTGGAACAAGCAGGCTGGAGCAGGTGGGCTGGAGCAAGCAGGGGGAAGCTGGTTCAGGCAGACTGGAACACGCTCGAGCAGATGTACTGGAGCAAGCAGGCTGGAGCAGATGGACTGGAACAAGCAGGGAGAAGCTGGAGCAGGCGGAATGGAGCAGGCAGGGGAAGTTGGATCGGCGGACTGGAACAAGCAGGGAGAAGCTTCAGGCGGACTGGAACACGCTGGAGCAGATGTACTGGAGCAGGCAGGCTGGAGCAGGTGTACTGGAGCAAGCAGGCTGGAGCAGATGGACTGGAGCAAGAAGGGAGAAGCTGGAACAAGCGGACTGGAACACTGGAGCATGCAGGGCAAGCTGGATTGGCAGACTGGAACAGGCTGGGATCGTGCAGACTGGAACGAGTTTGAAGCAGGCGGAACAGGTGGACTGGAACACACTAGAGCATTAATATATTGATGGAGGAATAAATAAAAAGGGTGGTGGTATGATAGAAGTTGAATCAATATATGCTGAGATGAATAAATTGATGCAGATCTATGTTGATGGAGGAATAAATGAAATGATGGTGGTATGATACAGAATGGATACATAAATGAACAGGTGACTATATTGATACAGAGCTATATTGATAGACGGATAAATGAGACGATGGATGGGTAGAAGATGATTCAATCTATGGAGAGATGAATATATTGATGCAGGGCTATGTTGATTGACAGATAAATGAGATGATGGATGGGTAGAGGATGACTATATTGATGGAAAAATAAATGAAAGGATGGTGGTACGATAGATGAATCAATATATGGATAGATGAATATTGATGGAGGAATAAATTAAAGGATTGTGGTATAATATACAATGGATATATAAATGAACAGTTGAATATATTGATGTAGTGCTATGTTGATGGATGTACAAATGTGACGATGGGTGGTTATACTGATGGATTTGAATCAATTTGAATCAATATATGGAGATTAATGTATTGATGGAAAAATAAATGAAAGGATGGTGGTATAATACAGAATGGATATATAAATGAACAGATGAATATATTGATGCAGGGCTATATTGATGGACAGATAGATGACATGATGGATGGGTAGAAGATGAATAAATATATGGAGAGATGAATGTATTGATACAGGGCTACATTCATGGATGATACATGCGACAGTTGACGGGTAGAAGATGAATCAATACATGGAGATGAATATATTGATGGAATAAATGAAAAGGATGGTTGCATGATACACAATGGATATATAAATATACAGGTGAATACATTGATGCAGGGCTATGTTGATGGAATGATAAATGAGATGATGGATGGGTAGAAGATAAATATGTTGATGGACAGATAAAAGAGATGATGGTGGTATGATAAACAATGGATATATAAATGAACAGGTGAACATATTGATGCCAGGCTATGTTAATGGACGGATAAATGAGACGATGGATGATGAATACATGGAGGGATGAATATTGATGGAGGAATAAATGAAAGGATGATAGTATGAAGCACAGTGGATATATAAATGAACTGTTGAATATATTGATGCAGGGCTATTTTGATGAACAGATAAATGTGACAATGGATGGGTAGAAGATGAATCAATGTATGGAGAGATGAATATATTGATGGAGGAATAAATGAAAGGATGGTAGTATGATACACAATGGATATATAACTAAAAAGGTGTATATATTGAGGCCAGGGCTATGTAGATGGACAGACAAATGAGACAATGGACAGGCAGAAGATGAATCAATACATGGAGAGATGAATATTTTGACTTGGAATAAATGAAGGGATGATGGTATGAAGCACAATGGATATATAAATGAATAGGTGAATATATTGATGCAGGGCTATGTTGACAGGTGGATAAATAAGACGATGGATGGGTAGCAGATGAATCAATGTTTGGAGAGATGAATATATTGATTGCAGAATACATTAAATGATAGGGTTATGAAAGAAGAATCAATATATGGCGATATGAATATATTAATGGAGGAATACATTAGAGGATGGTGTTATGATACACAATGGATATACAAATGAACAGGTGAATATTTTGATGCAGGACTATGGAAGGGTTTCTAGATGAATGTATTGTTGATGGAGGAATAAATGAAAGGATGGTTGTATGATACAGAATGGATATATAAATCAACAAGTGAATATATTGATGAAGGGCTATGTTGATGGATGGATAATTGAGACGATCGCTCAATATATGGAGAGATGGATGTATTGATGGAGGAATAAATGAAAGGATGGTAGTATGATACACAATGGTTATATAAATCAACAGGTGAATATATTGATGCACGGCTATGTTGATGGATGGATAAATGAGACGATGGATGAGTAGAAAATGATGATTCTACTATGGAGAGAGGAATATATTGATGGAGGAATAAATGAAAGGATGGTGTTATGATAGAAGATGAATAAATATGTGGAGAGAGGAATATTGATGGAGGAATAAATGAAAGGCTAAATGAGACGATGGCTCAATATATGGAGAGATGAATGTATTGATGGAACAATTAATGAAAGAATGGTGGTATGATACACAGTGGCTATATAAATGTACAGATGACTATATTGATTCAGGGCTATGTTGGTGGATGGATAAATGAGATGATGGCTCAATATATGGAGAGATGAATGTATTGGAGGAACAAATGAATGGATGGTGGTATGATACACAATGGATATATAAATGAACAAGTGAATATATTGATTCAGGGCTATGTTGATGGACGGATAAATGAGATGATGGCTCAATATATGGAGCGATGAATGTATTGATGGAGGAACAATTGGAAGGATGGTGGTATGATACACAATGGATATATAAATGAACATGAATATATTGATTCAGTGATATGTTGATGGACGGATAAATGAGACGATGGATTGGTAGAAGATGAATCATTATGTGGAGAGATGAATATATTGATGGAGAAATAAATGAAAGGATGGTGGTATGATACACAACGGATATTGTAATCCTGACCCCTACCCCTTGGGAGGGGACTACACTTCAGCCTTAGAGAAGTTCTCCTTGCTTGGAGAAAAACTCCTTGGCTGTGTTTATTCTTATATCTATGAGGCTGTGTTTAACCTTATATCTATGACTTCTTATCAGACAGGCTGCAAGATGCAAGGCTAAAAACTTTCAGACATTTATTCCCTGGATATAATAATTTGTATTAAAGTACATAGGAAGAGATACACCATTAGCCAATCATCAATTTATCATAGAAGCTTATTTATTACATATAGGAAAATAGACATCATGAGTAGTACATACAAAAAGTCTTTCCTTTCTATATTCTTGTAGATAAATTCCTAGCCTGGAGCAAAAGTGCTATGCAGTGCTAGCAAGATTCCTGTTTCTGTAGTAATAAACCATTCCTTTTATACCTTCATTTAACTATGTATATGCGACCATATTACATAACTTACTGTATCACATGACTTTGTGGTATCATGTTAACATAACTTCCACAAACCAGACTCTTATTTATAGTTTTTTCTCCATTGTCATTGGTTGGCTTCACAGCATGATCACTGCATGAACCTTGCTTTTCCACTCATCTGCTCCACATCTGCTTCTCCTCCTTGCATAAAGATGTGTACGTTTCATTTTGCATACTCAGCTCATTCCGTTCTAACCACCTAGATTGCTCTATCTCCTTACACACAATACCCTAGAGATTTCTTCAGACCGTCCCTTTGTCTTGTATTAACCGCTTATCTCTCCATCACGATTGTCTGCAGCTGACCAGACTGCTAACACCAAGGAACTTACTTGGGAGATCTATTTTTATTCAGTACTTCAGGTCCTTAGACCTGGTCATGGTTGACCATACAGGGCATAAGTTACATTACATTTCTACAGTATATGGATGTACAGGTGAATATATTGATGCAGGGCTATGTTGATGGACGGATAAATGAGACGATGGATGATTATACCAATGGATGGGTAGAAGAGGAATTAATATATGAAGGGATGAATATATTGATGGAGGAATCAATGAAAGGATGGTGGTATGATACAGAATGGAGATATAAATGAATATATTGATTCAGAGCTATGTTGATGGACCGATAAAAGACGATGGCTAGGTAGAAGATGAACATTTAGAGAGATGAATGTATTGATGCAGGAATAAATGAAAGGATGTTGGTATGATACAGAATAGGTATGTAAATGAACAGGTGAATATATTGATGTAGGGCTATGTTGATGGATGTACAAATGATAAAATGGATGGTTATACTGATGGATGCGTAGAATTTGAATATATGGAGAGATGAATATATTGATGAAGTAATAAATTAAAGGATAGTGGTATGATACACAATGAATATATTGATCAGTGGATAAATGAGACCATGGACAGGTAGAAGATGAATCAATATATGCAGGTATGGATATTTTGATGGAGGAATAAATGGATGATGGTATGATAAAAGATGAATGAATATATGGAGAGATTACTGTATTGATGCAGGGCTATGTTGATGGACAGATAAGTGAGACGATGGATGGGTAGAATTCCATATATTCATCTTCTACCGTAGATGATGAATATATGGAGAGATGGATGTATTGATGGAGGAATAAATGAAAGGATGGTGGTATGAAACAAAATGGATATATAAATGAACGAATATATTGATGCAGTGCTATGTTGATGAACAGATAAATGAGACTGATGGGTAGAAGATGAATCAAAATATTGAAATATGACTATTTTGATGGAGGAATAAATGGTTGATGGTATGTTAGAAGATGAATCAATATATGGAGAGATCACTGTATTGATGCTGGGCTGTTGATGGACAGATAAATGAGACAATGGATGGGTAGAAGATGAATCAATATATGGAGAGATGATTATGAAGATGGTGGAATGATACACAATGGATATATAAATGAAGAGGTGAATATATTGATGCAGGGCTATGTTGATTGACAGATAAATGAGATGATGGATGGGTAGAAGATGAATATATTGATGGAAAAATAAATGAAAGGATGGTGGTATGGAATAAATGAAAGGATGGTGGTATGATAGAAGTTGAATCTTATGGAGAGATGAATATATTGATGTAGGGATAAATGAATGGATGTTGGTATGATACAGAATGGTTATGTATATGAACAGGTGAATATTGATTCAGAGCTATGTTGATGGACGGATAGAAGATAAATCAATATATGGAGAGATGAATATATTGATGGTGGTATGATACAGAATGGATATATAAATGAGATGATGGATGGGTTGAATATGAATCAGTATATGGAGAGATGAATGTATTGATGGAGGAATAAATTATACACAATCCTATATAATAAAAAGCACCTCCAACGTTCTGAAGCTGAGAAAGTGAAGCCTTGAAGCATTCGTGCTCCTGCTGTATCCATCTCCTGAAATGATGTCACGTACTTCCATGTTCGTAAAGACCAATCACTGGAAGGGAACGCTGCAGAGTTGCCAGGCAACGGAACACGACGTCACACGCATGAGGGTGTCGTCGTCCCTCCCTTCCAGCTCCAGGCCCTCTACCTCCAAATTTTAAAAGTCAACTTCACTTACGAAGTCGGGTTTACGGCGGCCGACAGCAGCAGCGGTAACAGGCGTGCAGGCTCGACCCTTCTCTCTCTCTCAGCTCTGGTCCCGCCCTCGCGGAAACAGGAAATGAGGGCAGGACCAGAGCTGAGAGAGAAGGACCGAGCCTGCATGCCTGTTACCGCTGCTGCTGTCGGCCGCCGTAAACCCGACTTCGTAAGTGAAGTTGACTTTAAATTTTGGAGGTAGGGGGCTTGGAACTGGAAGGGAGGGACGATGACTCCCTCATGCGTATGACATCGCGTTCTGAAGGGGGGGACCCTGAAACTCGGAGGGAGGGAGGGGGGACCCTGAAACACGGAGGGAGGGAGGGAGGGGGGAACCTGAAACTTGGAGGGAGGGGGAACCTGAAACTCGGAGGGAGGGGAGAACCTGAAATTTGGTCCTCTGGAACTTGGAGGGAGGGAGGGGATGACCCTGGAACTTGGAGGGAGTGGGGGATGACCCTGGAACTCGGAGGGAGGGGGGGAGGACAACCCTGGAACTCGGAGGGAGGGAGGGGATGACCCTGGAATTCGGAGGGAGGGAGAGGGTACGACCCTGGAACTCAGAGGGAGGGAGGGAGGGGACGGACGAATGACCGTGGAACTCGGAGTGAGGGAGGGGATGACCCTGGAACTCAGAGGGAGGGAGAGGGTACGACCCTGGAACTCGGAGGGAGGTAGGGGATGACCCTGGAACTCGGAGGCAGGGAGGGGACGGATGACCCTGGAACTCAGAGGGAGAGGATGATCCTGGAACTCGGAGGGAGGGAGGGGGGACACTGGGAGGGAGGGGGCCCATGGCACACACTCTCTCTCACACAGACACACTCACACCCAGTCTCACTCTCTCTCTGTCACACACACACACTCGCACATTCACTCTCTCTCTCTCACACAGTCACTCTCACGCACACTCTCTCAAACATACACACTCCGAGGAAAACCTTGCTAGCGCCCATTTTATTTGTGTCAGAAACGGGCCTTTTTTACTAGTGGATATATAAATCAACAGGTGAATATATTGATGCAAGGGTATGTTGCTGGATAAAAATGAATCAATGTATGGAGATATGAATTGTTGGAGGAATAAATTAAAGGATGGTATTATGATAGAGAATGGATATATAAATGAGCAGGTGGATATATTGATGCAGGAGAATGGAAGGGTAGAAGATGAATCAGTATATGGAAAGATGAATATATTGATGGAGGAATAAATGAAAGGATGGTGGTATAATACATAATGGATATATAAATTAACAGGTGAATATATTAATGCAGGGCTATGTTGATGGACAGATAAGTAAGACTGTGGATGATTATACTGATGGATGTGTAGATTAATCAATATTTGGAAATATGAATATATTGAGAAGGAATAAATGAAAGGAATGCATGAATGAATGAATCAATAGATAGTGACTGCTGAATTTTTTTATTCATAGAGACATGAATGGATGGATGGATTAATGAGATGACAGTTGATTAGGTTGATGGATGAAGGGATAATGATTTGATATATTGAATGGATAAATGAAAGGATTGTAGTTTGAATAAAATCAATAGATAGTATTGGTATCCAAATTGTTTAGTACATAGAGATTAATGGATAGATGAATAAATGAGAAGTCATTTGATTATTTTGATGGATGGGTGGACGATGACTCAGTATGTTGACCGATGGATATGTTGATGGAAATGACAGGTGAATGAATCTAAAGAATGGTAGTACGAATGAATGAATTGATGATATTGACAGCTGTTGATACATTGATGGATGGGTGGACGATGACTCAGTATATTGACTGATGGATATGTTGATGGAAATGACAGGAGAATGAATCTAAAGAATGGTAGTACGAATGAATGAATTGATGATATTGACAGCTGTTGATACATAGAGATGATGAATTGATGGATAAATGAGATGACAGATCAGGTTGATGGATGAAGGGATGAATTGATATATTGATGGAAATGGAGGAATAAATGAAAGGATGGCAGTATGAATTGATAGATGGTATTGACAGCTGAATGCTTTGATACATAGTGATGATGAATGGATGAATAAATGAGAACAATGATTATATTGATGGATGATCACTCAGTATATTGACTGATGGATAGGTTGATGTAGAAGATAGATGAATAAATCAATAAAAGGATGGTGGTATGAATGGATCGATAGATGATGGTGATAGTTGAATGTATTTATGCATAGAGCTGTTAATGGATAGATAAATGAAGAACAGTGATACAGATAGATTAGCAGATGATGATACTGACGAATAGTTAGGTGGATCACTGTGATAGTAATTTGTTTGAGATGTTCTAAAACATATTTGTCTGATTCAGGTATTTATCTCATAAAGATACCCAGGAACTCAGTGCTGATGCAGTAGTTTTATTTGATAAGACCATGCTGTTTCTTGAGGGGCTACAAGGGCTGGGAGATTGGTTTGGTTTTCAGAGTGTGGCTGGCTTGATGCTCAAAGCCCAGGAGGTACAGTTAGGTGACAAGCATTTCCAGGACTTGAAACCAGGAGGACGCTGCTTTCTGGAAGGGTATTAGAAAATTTACTTAGGGGGTAGGGTCCAGGAGAACAACATGGCAAGATTCTGGATCGCTGTTCAATAGTTTTAACTTTGATATCTCCCCTAGTGCTGGAGTTGTACAAGTCTTAACAGAACACAGATATCACTTGGGAAGGCTGGATGGGTTACATGATTAAAGCCTTCCAAAAATATTTACTTGATGTAGTTAAATGGACTGGCAAAGAGAAAAGAGAGAGACCAATCCAGTTCTCATTCCCAGCACTGACTGGACACTTCAGAAAGAGCAGGGGATGTAAAGGATGTGCTGATTTGGTTGAGTCCATCAGCTCCTGATCAAATTTTCTCACTGTGTTTTTTTTTAGTTAATGCAGAACCTGCTCTTCACATTCCAGCATCTATCGAATCTGCACCTAAAGCAGTTAAGTGGATAAGGAACACATCTGAGGTCATCCAGACTTTGGAAAATGTCAGAGGTTATGTGTTTAAGGTGAGAGGTCCCCCTATAAATAAAAGTATTTGTCTTTAAGATCAAAGCCAGCTCTTTGTACCATGTTGAATTGCCCCCATGCATCAACATTTCAGTTTCTCTGTTGGGTTTTCATCAGGCCTTGAGCCTCTGCTTCAAACATGCCCCCACTGTTTTAGCTTCCTCTTTATCTCTGTGGTCATATTGGGGAAAGTGCGGATTAGGGGAGGGTTCTGGAAATATTACAAATATACAATTTCTTTCCCTAGACCTTAATGAGGTTGATCAAGACAAGAAAACCACTGTAGAAACTGGTAGTGAAAGTTGACTTCTGAACAATTTGCAGAGTGAGCTGTAGAAGTTTTTTTTATCAACAGTCCAGGTGAGAGTAATTAGTGGTGGGACTTGGTTTAATGTACATCTTTCAGCTGGTCCATATTTCTCCACCCCTGTGTGGTAAATGTTATATAGTGATTTTTCCACTGGCCTAGGAGAATATGCAAAAACAGTTTTACTGTGGTGCATTCTCCCCCTTCTTTTTCTCCCAGGCCTGAAAGAAGCCTCAAAACAAAACAAGCACAATCTCTACAGCGACTGCTTTGCATCCGTTTTCAGCAGTATAGAGGACTGTCGGACAGCACCTGATGGGAACCTCAGCAGCTCAGGGCAGTGCTGGAATGCTAGAGAGAGAAAGTGGAAGGGACATGGTATTCTGAAATCCTCATGCTTCTAGAGATGTCTAAAGTAGGGAAGATGGAAACACTCTTAAAGGTAGCCAACTCTTTGGCAACTGGAAGCCAGTTGCCAGACTGGTTACTGCCTTGCTGATGGAGAAGGGACAGCCTTGCCTGGCAACAGGGAGCAAAGAGGGCAGTCAGCCATAGCCATAACTATGCCTAATGGAGAACTGACCCCTTTGTGCTACGCACAGCCTTCGGAAATCAGCCTGGCTGCCCTGTGAGATCTTAAACTGCCTCAGAGAAGCAGATGGGGTGAGTTTAGCAGCTGTGGAAATGGAGATGGCTCAAAGACAGTTGTTGCTCGATGGCCTCTCTCTAGCCATGGAGATGGCTGTATTTCAGATGGACAGAGACCTGCTGGAAATGGACTAAACAGAACAGAGAGGAGGCTACAGTTGAGAGCAAGACCTCCAAGAGTCACTTTCTAAAAGGACCTTAACTAGAGTTTCAGCTGTATGTTTTGGGACCCTCCGAGCAGGTGGGTTTTCAGAATATCCACAATGAAAATGTATGAGAAACTACAACTGTTGGACACACAGAAAAAGCTGATTTATCTGAAGTACATTCATTTTGAATGTCCTAAAAATCCGACTTGATTTAGGGGTCTTGAAGTAATGCTTGAGTATTACAGTCCTAAGTGATCTACCTCTCACCAGGCAGTTTCTAGAATTTACAGTATCAGCCAGAAAAGTGTGTCAAACTATCCATTACTGTCTCAAAGATGCTTATTAACCTTCTTGTACTGTACCAGGGTAAACGGCCCCATTCCCACCCCCAACATTAAATTACTTGCTGAAGGTCTCAGTGTATTTACTTGCCGCTGAGATCTGTTTGTGTCTCTGTACGTGTCAGATGCTGACCATCTATCCCAGGGTTTAACTTTGTTTTGGTTCCTGCACCCCTTTAACTATCAATGAAAGGCTCATGTCCCCTTCCTAACCTACATTCAAAGCATAGGCTAGGATTGCAGGTACTGTACATCTTGGGGGGGGGGGGGGGGGGAGGGAGTGGGTAGAAAAAGAGTTAATATTAATACAACTGATGCTAGTTGGGGGGGAGGGGAGGACAGCCTTAATGTTGAAAGCAATGTTACCATGGAATTATTTTCCATGCTTACCTCTTTATAACGGAATTATTTTCCACACTTGCCTCTTAACTGCCTATAAGGTGTCAGTTTTACGATGCCAGTGTTTAAATCTTGAAGAAGTGGAACCTATTACCAATTTCTGTTGTGTTACTCGACTTATGCAGTACACTGGGCATGGACCCTGCTCAGAGCTTACATTTTAATTAGGATATATAAACAGGACAAATAAGGGAATTTCTAAAGGTAGGAATAATAAAACATGGCTACTGAACAAGTGAGTAAGGTTTAGGAGTTAAAAGCAGCATCAGAAAGGTGGACCTAGATTTGAAAATAGCCAGAGATGAGCTTGACATACCAACTCAGGAAGTCTTTTCCAGACATATGATGCAGTTAAGACAAAAGGAAGGGAGTCTTGCGTTAGCAGTGGAGGAGAAGGGTGCAAATAAGAAAGATTTACCCATTGAATGGAGTTCCCAGGGAGGAGTGTAGGGAGAAGTAAGAGTGGAGAGGAACTGAGGAGCTGCAGAGTGAATGCACTTGTAAGTCAATAAGAAGAGTTTGAACTGTATGCGGAAACAGATAGGGAGCCAATGAAGTGACTTGAGGAGAGGGCTAATATGAGCATAGCCACACTGGCGGAATATAAGTCGTGCGGCAGAATTTTGAACAGATTGAAGGGGAGAGAGATGGCTTAGTGGGGAGACCGGTGAGCAGCAAGTTGCAATAGTCTAGGCAAGAGGTGATACGAGTGTGGATAAAGGTTCTGGTAGTATGTTCAGAAAGGATGAATTTTGGTGCTATTATAGAGAAAGAAAGGACAGGTTTTAGCAGTCTGTTGAATATGTGCAGAGAAGGAGAGAGGCGGCGAAGATGACCAAGGTTATGAGCTGATGCAACAGGGAGGATGTGAGTGTTATCCACAGAGAGAGAACGGGGGAAAGAGGAGAGGTTGGTTTAGGGGTAAAGCTAAGAAGCTCAGTCTTGGTCATGTTTACTTTCAGATGGCTGAGAGATATCCAGGCAGCAATGTCAGACGGGAAGCTAATACTTTGGCATGGATTCCTGCTGAGATTTCAGGTGTGGAAAGGTAGATCTGGGAGTCATCAGCCTAAAGGCAATACTGAAAACCATGGGATGGTATCAGAGCACTAAGGGAAGAAGTATAGATGGCGAAAAGAAGAGGTCCCAGGACAGATTCCTGAGGAACATCAACTGATAGTGGGATAGAAGTGGTGGAGGATCCACCGGAGTACACATGGAGAGATAAGGAACCTGCACAGAATACCAGGGACAACTCTGGCCACCTTGTTGGTAAGACTGGGTAGACCCTACAGGTCTTTATCTGCCTGTTAGCTACTAAGATTACCAATGTTTAACATATCACTAAAGTTGTAGTAATAGTAACTGCCTTCCCTCAATCTAGAAAGTTTTAATAAATTGCCTCAGATTTCAAGACCCTTGTCCCATTTGACCTCTTCCCACTCCCCTGGTTAAGAGCTCCTAATCTACACCATCTCACAGTAGTCTCTGCTCAGTACAAAAGGAGGCCATGTTAATGTCTCAATTTCTACCTTTGTAATAGAAGGTCTAGAATTGAAATCATTTCTGGTCCCAGGCTCAGAGCCAAAGGGATACTGCTGGATCAGAAGCCCAGATTCAAGCAGTAGCCCAGGTCCTGATCTGTTTAGTTTACAGAAAGGTCCATTGGTTATTGTAATGCAAAGCTTCTTTGACCCTATTTATTAAATTATTTGTAAGTAGCTTTGAATGACTTAAGTTTGCAATTTGTACATTTGAAGCACAAACTCAAGCAGAAATGTTGTTTATTAAAAAGTTTGTCATATGATCTGCTGTTCTCAGTGGCTTACAGTTTAAGATTAACAGGACATAATGCACAGAAAAAATAAAACAGGACAACAGGTCAGGTAACTGAGAACTTAGCAATCCAGTATGGGTATTAGATAAAGACATATATAGTACCTGAGAAAAGTTCATTAACAGCTAAGGATTGATGAGATTAAAACATTTAGTCAGTAACCAGATTGTGGCTTTGTTTCTCATGCAAATTTTCAACATCTTTTATTATTCTTTCTTCTCTACTGTTCCAAGACTGATGCTCACCTTCACCGAGATTTGCTGTTGGTGGCTGCCATAGTCATCAGTTCTGGGGAGGGGGGACTGAGGCTGTATGGCCACCCCCAATATTTGTATAAGTTTTGAATTTTTGTAATAAGAGTACAACAAAACATATCCAACACAATTTTTTGTTCCCCACTTAGAATGTTTCAGATGTAACCTGCTTCAGGACATAGTAGAAGTTGTGAAAGAGACTGTCCTAAACCTTCTGAGATTTGAGAATATAAGGGAGTCTGTCTTGATACAGGGTACAAGAGAGACGATCCTAAACCTTCTGAGATTACGATATAAAGGAGACAGTCCTAAACCTCCTGAGATTGGAGAGTATAAGGGAGACTGTCTTGATACAGGGTACAAAAGAGACAATCCTAAACCTTCTGAGATTACGATATAAAGGAGACAGTCCTAAACCTCCTGAGATTGGAGAGTATAAGGGAGACTGTCTTGATACAGGGTACAAGAGAGACGATCCTAAACCTTCTGAGATTATGATATAAAGGAGACAGTCCTAAACCTCCTGAGATTGGAGAGTATAAGGGAGACTGTCTTGATACAGGGTACAAGAGAGACGATCCTAAACCTTCTGAGATTACGATATAAAGGAGACAGTCCTAAACCTCCTGAGATTGGAGAGTATAAGGGAGACTGTCTTGATACAGGGTACAAGAGAGACAGTCCTAAATCTTCTGTGGTTAGAGAGACTGTCTTGTTAGAGGCTTTAAGGGAAGGTGTCTCTTACCTCCTGAGCTTATATTCCACTCCCTGGTAGTGTAGAAATTCTCCAGGAAGAGAGGGGTTTAACGAAAAAGTCTCTTTAATTTCCCCCCTCCCTCCTCCAACATGAAAACCTTCCCATTTTCCTGATCTTTGCTCCATTCCTGAACCCAATCCAAGTTTTCAGAGCTGTGCTGTCCAGTCAAATTCATTAGCTGGAGTCCCAGTCCCAGGTCCTGAACAGATGAGAGATTTCAACTGCAAGGCAGATGAAGGAGCTGGATCTTTAGCCTCAAGATAGAAAAGAGAGGAAATGAATTTCCCACTTCTTAGGACAGAGCTGTCAAGGCTTGTGGGATTTATAGCTCCTGAGCCTACCCATTGAAATCATTACTGCAGCTCCCATAATGCACCTGGATAGGGTCAGAAATCCAGGACCAGTCCAAAAGTTCCCTCCTGGAACTGGGTATCTCGGAAGCTCTGTTATGAGGAGTTTGGTTCCAGGGGTGTCAAACTGGAATACTGGAGGACCGCAAACCAGTCAGGTTTTTAGGATATCCTCAGTGAATATGCATGAATATATTTGCATACAAATAGATCTCCTGCATAATCATTACTAATCCTTAAAATGAGTTCCCCTTATTTCACTCTAGTTACAAGGCTAAATATTACCTCCCTTAAAGTAACTACACTTTATTTACTATCAATTCTTTATTCATATCCAAAAATTTTTTATATCAAAAATCTTATGGATAAAATCCACTACTAAGTTTTACCACATACACCCATCCATACATACTGCAACATACCTTTCCTCTTTTATACTATTGCTTACTCACAATCACTTTTCCCTTTAAGGAGATGTAATACAAATGTTTCAAAATTACATTTCTTATCACTGCGCAAACACATAACTCTTATTATTACAAATAGATGAATTCTATATTGAATCCAAATGTTATCAACAATCCATGTCATGCTGCAGCACTTTCCTTGTTGCTTTCTTTAAGAATAGTTGACGGTGGGGATCCAAGATGGTGCTGTAGTGAGTTCCTGCACCGGACGGCCAGATTCGCGCTCTGAGTTAGAGCTGTGAAAGATTCCTGGACCCCTTGCGAGATGGGGAAATGGAGAGGAAAAGTAAGGGAGTGTCCCTCAACTCCTGCTGGTACTCACCTTTCCCAGCAATCGACCTTGGAGCGCTTCAGGGTAACAAAGGGACCCAGACAAGTTTCTTCCCCCATTACCAGTACCGAACTGTCTGAGTTGGCCGGCAGTGTAGACGGGGTTTCTTTGAGCCCCGTCGAGCGTGGGGCTCCCCCACAGCTGGGAGAAGGAGGCAAGGAAGCACTGCCTGCAGTTCGGCTTCCAGAAGAGGAGCCGAATATTCAGGGAGGGAACCTGCCCATGCCAGATGAAGTGGTGGAGAGTGATCTGTTAGGAAAACAAACTTTAAATTTTTCCTCAAAGATAACTTCTACTTTAAACCAGATCCTTAAAACACCCCCCCTCCTGTTCTTTCATTGGGGTCTGTAAGTAAACCAGCCGTAGTGACTTTCAATTTGCATTCTTCCCTCCAAGCTTTGACTTTAAAAAATACTACAGATATCAAGGTTTTGTCTGAGGCAGTCCTAATTCAAGAGCAAATAAATACCCAACAGTTTTCTGGAGTAAAACAACTTTAAGGAAATTTGTATAAGCTGGAGAAATCGAATCAAGTCTCAATTAAGGAAAAACATTTTACCTTACGTAGAATAGAATATTTGGAAAATCAATGCAAGAAACTTAATTTGAGGCTAATCAACTTCCCATGGTCTCCATTGATATCAATTAAGGAAAGAAACTTTACCTTACGTAGAATAGTATATTTGGAAAATCAATGCAAGAAACTTGATTTGAGGCTAATCAACTTCCCAAGGTCTCCATTAATATCACCAGTAGAAATGGTTAAAAAATATTTGGATGAGGTTCTGGGGATGCCGAGGGAATCACTACCTCCCATAGTCCGTGTGTAATATATTCAGAATAAAGTTGGAGACGGTATGAACTTAACATCCTTTTTGGAATCGTCATTAGAAGTTATTACCCAAAGAACTACTGCGGTGGTGTCGTTTGCTTTTTCTTCAGACACTTGGATTCTTTGTTCTTAGGATCTAAAATAAGAATTTACCCAGATTTGTCTAGAGAGACACAGAAGAGGCGCAAGGCCTTTTTGGCTGTGCGTCAGAGAACTTTGGCTCTTGGGGCCAACTTCGTTCTTAAGTTTCCTTGTATATGCCGAATATTATTCCAGTCAAAAAATTTCCAATTTTTTGATCTTAAGCAATTAGAAGAATTTTTAGTTTCTAAGGAAGTAAAATGTGAAAGTTAACCAACAGATGCACACTGAGTGATAGCTAGGGGGAATGAATGGGGTCTGCAGAAACTCCCGTGTTAATTGTTTAAAAAATGTATTATTATTAATAACATTATTTTATTTCCTTTTTCTTGGATCTATAATTCTTGAATTTCTTACTTATTAAGGTCGAAGGTGTTAAGTAAATTTCAACACAATATTATTAGAGATTTCGGTGGAAGATATTATTATAAATTGCTATATTATCTCTGAGTTGTATTATAAAATAAGCTAGTAAAAAAGGCCCGTTTCTGGCACAAATGAAACGGGCGCTAGCAAGGTTTTCCTCGGAGTGTGTATGTTTGAGAGAGGCTGTGTGTGAGAGATGGAGTGTGTGTGTCATAGAGAGAATGAGAGAGAGACAGAGACAGCGTGTGTGTGTTTGTTTGTGTGAGAGAGAGTGTGTGAGAGACAGAGTGACTGTGTGTGTGTGACAGAGAGATAGAGTGTGATAGACAGGGAGTGTGTCAGAGAGAGTGTATGTGAGAGACAGTGAGTGAGTGTGAGCCACCACCCCCCTCTCACAGGGCCCCCCTCCCCACCCCCACCTCTCTGGTCTCAGGACCCCCTCCCCACCTCCCTCTCCCCTGCCCCGCCTCCAGCAATCCATGTCCAGTGACCCTCCCCTCCCCCCTCCAGCTACCCATGTCCAGCGACCCTCCCCTCCCCCCAGCACATCAACCCCCCTCCCCCCCCCCGAAGCACATCAACCCCCCCCCCCCCCCCGGCGCATCAAACCCCATCGCCACCCGCAGATGCCAGTAGTAATGTTGTCCGGCTGCTGCTGCTTCTCCTGTTGAGCAGCAGCGGCCGCTACAAAAAGAAAAGAAGCGATAAATGTTTTTAAACCCAGCCCAAATCATTTGCAAATGCCCGAGTCTTACAACGCAGTCTCTGAAGCCGCTCCTCCTCTCGCCTGTCACGTCACTGCGCTCCGGGGTCTTACTCCAGGGGCAGTGACGTGGAGGCGAGAGGAGGAGCGGCTACAGAGACTGCGTTGTAAGACTCAGGCATTTGTGATGATTTGGGCTGGGTTTAAAAACATTTATCGCTTCTTTTCTTTTTGTAGCGGCCGCTGCTGCTCAACAGGAGAAGCAGCAGTGGCCGGACAGCTTTACTACTAATATCTGCGGGTGGCGATGGGGTTTGATGCGCTGGGGGGGGTGTTGATATGCCAAGGGGATTGGGCGATGCGCCGATGGGGGGGGTTCTGTGGTGCCGCGCTTGTAGTTTTTTGATGCGCCACTCCCTGCCACTTACTCCGAAGTGGCAGGGAGTGGCGCACTGACAACTGATTCCCAGGCAGGGGGAGGAGTAGGAAAACATGCTCCACGTGTTTCCCTACTCCTCCCCCTGCCTGGGAATCAGCTGTTAGTGACGTAATCCTGCTACGGAGCAACTCCAGGAGACACGGACACAGGCAGTCCCACATTAGAACGTTGGTGGTGAGAATTATTATATAGGATAATTAAAATAACAAGAGGTGACAATCAAAGTTATTCTGTAAGAATTCTTTTAAAGGTGTTATAACTGTTCTCCTTTTGTCCACACTGCGCTGGCAACTCAATTCACTTTACCAAACTCCTCCTTGGGTACCTCAGTGATATGCTTCCGTTATCATGTCCACCTCACAAATCTCTTGAATACAAAACTGCATTCGTCAAACCCTACGCAACCGACGCATTTCACTTTTCCGCGTCTTCAGGGGTTTAACTAAATACAAACACATAAACCATAGCAGAAGCCTATTCAGTTTCCATCCTATATCCTACAACCTCTTATACTCTTATATTACATGTTATTTTTGTACCTTATCAAAAGAATCAGGCTGCTGAATTTAAAGGAAGGTTCTACACAGGGACTGTTTGTTTGGATATGCGCACAAGAGGTCTTTCTGCATTGTATGTGCCGTTATGGCCTTTATGAACACTGTGTACTCTGGAACTGTATTCCTCTCACTCTCCAAGCCTCCAGCACTTTCACTTGAGGGATTCTCTGGTCGCTGAGGATCCACATTGGCTACTGGGGCCTGAGAAACCAAGAACAGATGCAAAACCCCTGGGAGCCCATTCTCCAACCACTGCATTTGCCGGCAGATTTGCAGAGCAAGCGGTGGGATTCTGAGATTTCTTTTCTGTGCAACCTCAGAAATCCACTGGGAAAAGCCTCTTTGGTATTCAGGAGAGATGGAGGGGGGGGGGTGAGGGGGGAAGGGAGCATTTTGGTCAAGAATTGAAATTTTGTGTTAAGTTGCTCTAATCACAGACCCTGCTGCAAACCTAGAATTTGTTCTTGCTGAGAAAAGAGGCAGCAGCAGCAGCAGCCAAGGAGAGAGCCCCTGATTATCTTTCGTCTCGCCTGCCTGAGACTGCACAGCCCTGCCAGGTTTCTCAGCTGCTAACTCCTCCACTATTGATCTGGGGTTGTCAGGGTCAGAGTGCCCCCCCTTGCTGAGGATCTGCAACTCCTACGCTGTCCTGGACCTGCATATTTCAAGGCTGCTTGGCTTTGTTTAAAACATATATATATATCTCAATTTGCTGCTCCAGGCTTCTGAAATGCCTGAGACTGGAGGCGAGTTTTCCCTTTAATTGAGATCTTTAATTACCTGAATGTCAGAGGTGACCAAGTCACGCTGGTGACTTAATAACCAATTAAACCAGGATTCCAAAGCACTGCGGTTTCATAAATCTAAACAGAAAGTTGTAGCATCACTCCAAGCACCCAAAATCTAGCTGAGAGGGTTTGGAGACGGTGGTAAAAATGACCCATTTGAAAATCACCCTCTTGTTTTAGCTGAGTTAAATCTAAGAGGCATTCCTGACGGTGTCTTTGGATAGTGGGGGAGGAAGAGTGCTCTGGATGTAGATAGGTTTTCTAAAGTTAAGCAGACTTCTTTGCCCTGTCCCCCTCTGTCCAGTGAGGGGGAGGGGGTGCTTGGACCTACTGCCAAGTCACATGGAAATTCCCCTTCCCTCCCCTTTGAAGTCACTTCATGTAAGAAACCTTGACTGGAAACTGAAGTGAGTGGTCCTTAGCTAAGAGCTGCTTCCGGACTCACTGCATTCACCAGCTCTGACCACTAGGAGTTGCTCTTGAGCAATGAGTGTGTGTACCCCTCTTCCTCAAGGGACTGTGACGGTTACCTTTATATCACCTTCAACTTCAGCTGACCAGGGCTATAGAGGACCCAGTTCTGTGCTTGAGCTAGGGAACTGCCACATAGCAATGGACAGCATTGGACTGGCCCACACAAACACAGGCAGACCAGCTAACATTCAAAGAGACAAGACCTGAGTACTTTGTAACCTTGCAGGCTACTCAGGTTTGTTCCCTTTCCTCAACTGGAGGCCACAGGAGGAAGTGCAGACAGCTGGAAGAGCATGAATACAGCACCGACTTTCAGGGGAGCATCCCAAAGAATTATTTCAGATATGAAGATCTAACCACACTGATTTACTGGATAAAAGGCAGGTGGTGCTGGTGGCAATGGGGGCTGTTTTAAAATATAATTCTCACATAAACATCCATGGGCTCCCTTCTTATTCTTGAGCCTCTGAATCACCTATCAGGACTGGTCATTAATGGAAGATTAGATAGTGGGCTGCACCGGTTCTGGAATCCCTACGTCATGCTCCGTTTCTGGACCTATTCAAAATCTACATAGTAACATAGTAAATGACGGCAGATAAAGACCTGTATGGTCCATCCAGTCTGCCCAACAAGATAAAATCATTTTACATGTTATGCGATACTTTATATGTATACCCGAGTTTGATGTGTCCTTGCCATTCACAGGGCACAGACCGTAGAAATTTGCCCAGCACTCTTCTTGTACTAAAAGTTCTGAAGCTAATGTCGAAGCCCCTTAAAATTTACACTCAAGCCCATCCCTATGTATTCAGTTATGATCAGGGCACAGTCTGCCCAGCACTGGTTTTGTTTCCCAATTACTGGCGTCGTCACCTAATCTCTGCTAAGATTCCGTGGATCAATTCCTTCTAAACAGGATTCCTTTGTGTTTATCCCACGCATGTTTGAATTCCATTACCGTTTTCATCTCCACCACCTCCCGCAGGAGGACATTCCACATATCCACCACCCTCTCTGTGAAAAAAATACTTCCTGACATTACTCCCGAGTCTGCCCCCCTTCAACCTCAATTCATGTCCTCTAGTTCTACCGCCTTCCTGTGTCTGGAAAATGTCCACTGCTTTTAACTCTTGACCACCCTATTCCAGTGGTCTCCAAACTTCTCGGGCCACAGTTCCCCTAGGCTACACACCACAAGATTAAACACAGAGAGCGACAGAGCTGGGGATTAGAACTGACCCACAGAATGATAAAGTGACTCCCAGCAATATTACACATAGACAGTGAGAGATTGGAATTAATATGGAGAACAAGGAGACAATTGGGCTCATTTTTGAAAGAGAAGGATGCCCATCTTTTGACATAAATCGGAAGATGGACGTCCTTCTCCCAGGGTCGTCCAAATCGGTATAATCGAAAGCCGATTTTGGACATCCCCAACTGCTTTCCGTCGCAGGGATGGCCAAAGTTCAAGGGGGCGTGTCGGAAGCATAGACTTGGGTATGCCTAACACTTGGACGTCCTTGACCCATAATCAAAAGAAACAAGGACGTCCCTGATGAACATTTGAATGACTTTACCTGGTCATGTTTTTCTTATGACCAAGGCACAAAAAGGTGCCCGAAATGACTAGATGACCATCAGAGAATTGGGGATAACTTCCCCTTACTCCCCCAGTGGTCACTAACCCCCTTCCACCCTCAAAAAACATTATTAAAAATATTACTTGCCAGCCTCAGATGTCATACTCAGGTCCGTGACAGCAGTGTGCAGGTCCCTGGAGCAGTTATAGTGGGTGCAGTGCACTTCAGGCAGGCAGACCCAGGCCCATATCCCCCCTACCTGTTTACAGTTGTGGAGGAAACAGCGAGCCCTCCAAAACCCACCAGAAGCCCACTGTACCCCGTAAAGGCTGTAGTAGTGCTGTACAGTTGTGGGTAGTGGGTTTTGGGTTTTTTTTTTGGGGGGGGGGGCCTCAGCACACAAGGTAAGGGAGCTATGTACCTGGGAGCAATTTACGAAGTCCACTGCAGTGCCCCCTAGGGTGCCCGGTTGGTGTCCTGGCATGCCAGGGGTACCAGTGCATTACAAATGCTGGCTCCTCCCATGACCAAATGGCTTGCTTTTGGTCGTTTCTGAGATGGACGTCCTTGCTTTCGAAAATTGCTGAAAATCAGAAACTTCCATGTCTAGGGACGACCATCTCTAAGGACGACTATCTCTAAGGACGACTAAATTTCAGGATTTTGACGTCCCTGACCGTATTATCGAAACGAAAGATGGATGTCCATCTTGTTTCAAAAATATGGGTTTCCCCACCCCTGGATCGGGACATTTTGCGAGGATGTCCAAATCGAAACGTGGATGTCCCTTTCGAAAATGCCCCTTAATGTGTCTTATGCCAAGGTCACATACAATAAGTCACAGAAATAGGGATTAGAACTGAGGCACAGGAGGACAAAGTGACTCATTCTGAGGTCATACAGTGTCAGTGACAGAGCTGGGGATTAGAACTAATGCGTGGGGGATAAAGTGACTCACGCTGAGGCTGGACACAGGTAATGTTATCACTTTATCTTCCCAAGTCTTTGAGATTCGGACTCTAACTGCATGGGTGTGAAGGATTTTAAATCTGCTAAACGCATCAAAGTCTGAAGTCCTCATTTCCGAAGGAGAAATCAAGCCTCTTCCTTTAACGCTGCTGAATTTCCATCCAGATTTTCAATTGTGAGTTTCTTGGAGGGGAGCAGCACTAGGGCATTTAACCAGATGAAGGAAGACACTTTCCCCAGTTCATCCCAGAAGATAGTGGAGACAACCAAAGCCTCCCTAAAGGAACCTGGTCACAGCCCTGGAAAAAAAGGTTTCTGTGTCTCCCCTCATATTCCTTTCTGCCTGTTGATATGCAAATGTGCAGCACACTCTGTGTGTGCTTATTTGTGCATATGTATGTGTTTGTGTGTGGAAAACAAAAATGAGAACATTATAATGCCTTTGTATCTCTCCATGGTGCGACCGCATCTCAAATATTGTGTTCAATTCTGGTCACTGCATCTCAAAAAAGATATAGTGGAATTAGAAAAGGTACAGAGAGGGCGATAAAAGCTTGGAGAAAAGATGGCTGAGGGGAGATATGATAGAGGTCTATAAAATAATGAGTGGAGTGGAACGGGTAGACGTGAATCACTTTTATACTCTTTCCAAAACTACTAGGACTGGGGGGCACACAATGAAGCTACAAAGTAGTAAATTTAAAATGAATCAGAGAAATATTTTTTTCACTCAATGTGTAATTAAACTCTGGAATTCGTTGCTGGAGAATGTGGTAAAGGCGGTTAGCTTAGCAGAGTTTTAAAAAAGGTTTGGATGGCTTCCTAAAGGAAAAGTCCTTAGACCATTATTAAATTGGACTTGGGGAAAATCCACTATTTCTGGGATAAGCAGCATAAAATGTCTTGGACTTTTTTGGGATCTTGCCAGGTATTTGTGACCTGGATTGGCCACTGTTGGAAACAGGATGCTGGGCTTGATGGACCTTCAGTCTGTTCCAGTATGGCAATACTTATGCATGTACTTGTGTGTGTATGTTTGTGTGTTCTTGTGTGTATGAGTGTTTGTATGTTTGTGTATGTGTTTGTGTGCCCTTTTCAAACTCTTTATGGAAAAGGACCTTAAAGTGGCAGTTCGATTCATCGCATCCTCTCCTGGTATTATTCTGGTGTTTCCATCCCTATTTCTCCTCATTTATGTTATTTCCATTTTTAGACGGTTGTTTTCTAAATAATAGCTGTGCACCTGTCTTATGGCCGCATCCCCCTCCCCACCCTGTATTAATGAATCCTTTACCATAGACCAACTCGTCGGTCCATTGTGATTTCTGTGTATCAATGTGACGCCAGCATCAGTGTGAGCGTGGCAGTTCTGATGATGACAGTATGTGAAACACAGGAAGCAGGAGCATGACTGGGGATCTTAATGGCTGAGACCCCTCCACCTAGAATCAGCTCATAAGGAAACATATTTATCAACAGAACAACCATCAGGGACAAAAATCTCTGGCAAAACAGATGAAAAAGTTCAGGAACGCAAGAAGGGTTTAAAAGACTGAGGTCATAAATTTGATTTAATTACAGGTGGACAGGAAACCTCCCTGGACAATGTACAGAGGGCATTAAGAAACCATTTTCGACTTGTAACTTTGACTTTCAACTGTTCACGTCTGAGTAATCGCAGATGCTCTGAGCACATGTCCCTGTCATGTCCTGGATGATGGAACGGTGAGAGGAGACCAGCATCCGGATCTCTCTAGAGACTTGTCACAAGATTCAGCTCTCACAGGGAGTTAAAATCCAAATAAATAAAAAAATAATGACCCATAAACTGCAGGAGCGGTACAGAGCCTGTCGCCTCTAGGACTGGAGGGTTCAGGGGATGGACACAGGGATACAGAGCCTGTCACCTCTGGGACTGGAGGGTTAAGGGGATGGACACAGGGATACAGAGCCTGTCACCTCTAGTACAGGAGGGTTCAGGGGATGGACACTGGGATACAGAGCTTTTGACCTCTAGGACTGGAGGGTTCAGGGGATGGGCACAGGGTTACTGAACCTGTCACTTGTAGGACTAGCGGGTTCAGGGGATGGACACAAGGATTCAGAGCCTGTCACCTCTAGGACTGGAGGGTTCAGAGAATGGATATAGGGATACAGAGATGATTTGTCAGTGAGTATACTTGTAGGGATCTTTTACCAAGCATTTACCCACTTGGTTTCTTCTTTACATGGCTACTTCTTACTAGTGGAAAAGCTCTACAGAGCCAAAGATTTGTATATAAACATAAAAGTCATCAGTCAAAGTGAAAATGAAAAGGACACAAATATGGTGGACTTTAGAAGCTGCTTGGGATTCTGTCCTTCTCGGAATTC
The DNA here is from genome assembly GCF_901765095.1 of Microcaecilia unicolor. Classification (NCBI taxonomy): domain Eukaryota; kingdom Metazoa; phylum Chordata; class Amphibia; order Gymnophiona; family Siphonopidae; genus Microcaecilia; species Microcaecilia unicolor. The sequence goes on along the minus strand of NC_044033.1, from coordinate 200,013,318 downwards.
AGCCCATGTTCCTCACCGATGAAGAGCCAGTTAGATTTATTTCCAAATCGATGGCTTCATTTTGCTGAAAAGAACAAGGAGGAGGGGAATAGAGGGGGGAAGTAATTTTTGGAGGTGGACTGTCAGTAGCCTTGGCATTACAATGCAAAATATATTGATTGCTCCTGAACCAGTGGCCAGCACACGGCTTGTCAGGAAGGATTCTGATGTCAGGACATTGATTCGACTTGTCCCCTTAATTTACCAACCAACCTGGGCCTAATTAGAGGTTGTGAGATGGAGGAACTGGAATCCTGCACCTCCCATCCCTCTCACCATCCGTAAATTACCAGTTTAAGGGCCTCGTTTACTATATGTTTACATTTCCCAATTCCCAGCTTGGTTCTGATATCCTTCTGCAGGGCTGCTGAGAGACTGGGTCGGGCCCGAGGCAAGGCCGCCCCCCCCTGCAGTCCCCAGTCTCCACCCACCCACCCACCCCCAGTCCCCCCTCCGTCCGCCACTGGGCCGGGCCCCCTGCATTCAAACTACAGCGCCTCACCAGCTCACCTCCATGTGAAAGTGCAGTGGCAGATCGCCTCCTTTCGGGCCTTCCCTCCCTGTGTCCTGCCCTCACGGAAACAGGAAGTTACATCAGACGAGGACGGGACACAGGAAGGGAAGGCCCGAAGGGAGGCGATCTGCCGCTGCGCTTTCACAAGGAGGTGAGCTGGTGAGGCACTGTGATTTGAATGCAGGGGGCCCGGCCCGGTGGTGGACGGAGGGAGGCTGTCGACGGAGCCGAGGGCGGGCGGGTGAGACTGGGGACTGCGGCGCCGGGCTCCTCTTGGAGGCCTGGGCCCGGGGAATTTTGTCCCCTCTGCCCTCCCTCTCTGCGGCCCTGTCCTTCTGTACAGGACACGGAGAGAGACATCAGATCTTTACATATCCCACTGCATGTTTCAATTGAAGGATGGCATAAGCTCAGCTGGGCAGGGACCTGCCACATCCATATCACGCTCTATCCTGCGTCTTTCTTTTGCATTAATGCTATGTCAGCCGACACTTTCTGGAAATAAACCTTTCATCTGGTATCTTTAAGCACAGCTGGGCCAAGGAAATGAAGAGACCAATATTCGAAAAACGCTTACACATCTGGCTGTGCACCGAGCATGGAAATGCTGATTTCGGAAACCAATCAGTGCTATTATATAAATAATGATATGGAGCGAGCAGTAAAGGGAGAAAGGGGTGTTCCACTGGCAGTGCCCACCATGGGGTAAATTCAGTATCGGTTTTAATGGTTAGGTGCCAGAAAAGACCAGATCTGTCCTAGGCCAGTGTTTCCCAAGTCCGGTCCTGCAGTACTCTGTTGCCAGCCAGGTTTTCAGGATGGGTGGGATAGCAAGTACTCAAACTTGAAACTTGATATCCACCATGAATGAGATTTGCATACAATGGAGGCATAAGTACATAAGTATTGCTATACCGGTACAGACCAAAGGTCCATCAAGCCCAGCATCCTCTTTCCAACAGTGGCCAATCCAGGCCACAAATACCTGGCAAGATCTCAAAATAGTACAATACATTTTATGCAACTTATCCTAGGAATAAGCAGTAGATTTTCCCCATTTTAATAATGGTCTATGGACTTTTCCTTTAGGAAGCTATCCAAACCTTTTTTTAAAACTCTGCTAAGCTAACCACCTTTACTGGTCACGAATTCCAGAGTTGAATTACACGTTGAGTGAAGAAAACTTTTTTCCTTTTCATTTTAAATTTACTACATTGTAGCTTTATCGCATGCCCCCCCCTAGTTCTTGTATTTTTGGAAAGTGTAAATAGACACCAGGTCTACCCCTTCCACTCCACTTATTATTTTATAAACCTCTATCATATCTCCCCTCAGCCGCCTTTTCTCCAAGCTGAAGAGCCCTAGCCACTTTAGCCTCACACACACATAGGGAAGTCGTCCCATCCCCTTTATCATTTTCGTCGCCCTTCTCTGCACCTTTTCTAATTCAACTATATCATTTTTGAGATGCGGCGACCAGAATTGAACACAGTATTCGAGGTGCGGTCGCACCATGGACTGATACAAAGGCATTATAACGTCCTCACTTTTGTTTTCCATTCCTTTCCTAATAATAATAATACCTAACATTCTGTTTGCTTTCTTAGTCGCTGCAGCACACTGAGCAGAAGGAAGTATATGCAAATTAATCTCATTCATATTCATTGTGGAGATCCTGAAAACCTGACTGGCAAGGGAAGTAGCGTACATCTGGGGCAGTGGGAGCAGTCCGCCCCGGATGTAGGCATGGAGCGGTCATGCGACTGTCGGCTCCGCCGGTCCCCTGCGTGCTGGCTGTCAGGTCATTCTCTCTGCAGAAGTCCTGCCAGTTTTCATAGTGTGCTGGAATAACCTGGTCTGCTGTAATTCATCATTGACTGAGAAATTTGTCCGATATATGTCTGAGGAGCTTAGGAGAGGTGAGCCAGAGATGGGATTGATTTCAGGATTTACAGCCTGCGCTCTGGAGACCTATCGTGCTCTGGCATGGTGGGCAGGTACAAGATAAATCCTTCGTTACAGCAGATAAGATAATGTCCCAGGGGCCAGTTTATAACCCAGTTCTTTTCCACCACTGAATTCTAATTTATCACCATAGACAGCATTGTTACAGTGCATGAGAAGTATCCACCTCACTCCTGCCCTGCAGCATCCCCTGCTATTCCAGTACTGAGACCCTCACACACACAGTTCTATCAATGCACCTCACTCCCGCCCTGCAACACCCCCTGCTAGTCCAGTATTGAGACCCCACACACACACAGTTCTACCAATGCACCTCACTCCCACCCTGCAGCACCCCCTGCTATTCCAGTACTGAGACTCTCTCACACACAGTTCTACCAATGCACCTCACTCCCGCCCTGCAGCACCCCCTGCTATTCCAGTACTGAGACCCCCCCACACACAGTTCTACCAATGCACCTCACTTCCGCCCTGCAGCACCCCCTGCTATTCCTGTACTGAGACTCTCTCACACACAGTTCTACCAATGCACCTCACTCCTGCCCTGCAGCACCCCCTGCTATTCCAGTACTGAGATCCTCACACACACAGTTCTACCAATGCACTTCACTCCCACCCTGCAGCACCCCCTGCTATTCCAACGCTGAGATGAGACCCCAACACACACACAAAGCTCTGCCAATGCCCCTCACTCCTGCCTTGCAGCACCCCCTGCTACTCCTAAACTGAGATCCTCTCTCTCTCTCTTTCTCTCACGCACACAGCGCTAACAATGCACCACAGCTGCCAACTCACCTAGTTCCATTAAGGATATTTCAGGCCAGTCCTGGATTTCTGACAACCCCATAGTGGGATTATATGTACTATTGGACTGACAGTGCTGACTTCAATGGGTGGAATCTGCAAATATCACACTGCACTGGGGATATTATCGCCCTGTCTCTAATCTGTCTTCCATGTCCAAAGTCCTAGAAAAGGCGGTATTGTGACAGCTTTTAGGCTTCTCTGATAAGAGTTTTGCCCTGTACCCTCACTCCTGCCTTGCAGCACCCCCTGCTACTCCTAAACTGGGCCAACAAGAGCATGGAAACAGTCTTAATGGCTCTATTAAGCGAACTACATTCTTATTTCGATCAACATAAGCCTGTTTTGGCAGTCTCCCACTTTCAAGCTTGTCAACCACTCTCTTCTGATCTCTTGGTTATCATCGCTAGGTATCTCAGGTGTAATACTTTCTTGGTTTACCTCTTTCTAACTCACCATTCTTTTCAGGTCGTTAAACCCACCTCTACCTCTCTGAGGAGAGAACTCCACTACGGTGTCCCCCAGGATTAAATTCTCTCCCCCTCTTTTGTTTAATCTATGCTTGAGTCCATTGGCAGCCCTCTTCCAATCTTTTGGGATGATACTCTTCTCATTTATCCTACTGACTCCATCTCTTTTTCTGTTTCTCCTCTCCAAACCTGCTTGGACGCTATTGCAAATCAGCCATCCGAACATCAACTTGTCCTCAGTGCTGATAAGAATGTAGCCTGCTGGTTTTCTGGTTTCTTAACCCCTCTCTCTTCCTTTGTCTCTCTCCTCGGAACATCTATTTCTCCAGTTCTGCAGTTTCGCTATCTAGGGGTAATATTCGAGTCATCACTTTCATTGTTGCCACATATCACACTTGACTAAACTCTGCTTTTTTACTTTCCATCAGTTATGGGCTATCTGCCACCATCTTGACCATGCCAATTTTCATGCTCTTATGCTCTCATTTTTTACGTCACGTCTCGACTACTGTAACACCATCTACTCAGGCTTATCTCGTTCCGCTGTCAAAAAACTACAAACTCTACAGAATACAGTTATAAGAATACTATACTATGCCCCTCATACTGATCATACAACCCCCTTATTAAGACAACATCACTGGCTACCCGTTGAGTATCGGATCAGCAACTAAATTACTCTGTTGACATTTAATGCTTTAAGGATGGGTATCCCTGATTACCTCTCTCATCTTACTATTCCCTACTCACCTGCTAGGGTGCTCCGCTCTCTGAACGACTACTGCTTAGTACTACCAAGCCCTAGACACTGTGCTTTATTCTCCCCCCTTTCCCTTTGCAGTGATCTGTCACTCAAGAATTTCAAAGCAAATTTGAAAGCCTGGCTTTTCGGGCAAGCCTTTGGAGAGTAGGGTTGACCAGCGATCTCTGCCAGAACACAGGGTAAAGTAAAATATAGAAATAATTCAGTCTCTGTGTATTTCTGCTCCTTCCTTGAGTGATTGCCTTTCTTTCCCTATCATTAAAGGGAGTTCCTTTCCTCTTTCTATTAGATTATTAGATTTGCACACCGCTCTGCCCTGGCACCAAGGGTGGTTAAGCAAGTCCAATAAACTATAATAACTATCTAAGTTGAAAACCAGGACTGGCAAAAAAAATTGCCCCTAGCGGAACTGGGTAAGTTGAAAGCTATGCAGCCCTCCTACTATTCCTGTACTGCCCCCTCCCTCCCTCCGGATAAACACAGACCTGGTATACAGGCTCTCAGAGACGCAGCATGATCATTCCGTAAAGACATGACGGCACTTTCATAGAAGATTTTGTTTTCTGGGTAGATGAAAGACGGAAACCTTGACCAGCTCAGGATTTCTCCAGTGAGCTAAGAAAGCTCCCTGACAGTTGTCCATTATAATCAGCTTTAAGAGGATTTCCTTATAGGTTACTGAACTGTGATGCTGCAGTGGGAAGGGTCAGTATAGCTAGCTCTGGTCCATCTAAGACAGACAGACAGACAGGCCTGGTGTTCCCTCGACCTCTGTAGGACTGGCAGTCTCGGCTTTTCTTCCCTAAATGTTATAACTATGTCTATAGGTGTCATAGGGTGGGAAGGGAAATCTGAAGGGGCCCAGCCTGCCTCTAACAACATGGAACCATTTGATAAATTGGACCTAAAGTTTCATTGCAATATGTATGCCACTATTCCTGGGACTCCATGCCACTCCCAGGTTACATACAAGCATAGAAACTGACACAGATAAAAGCCATATGGCCTACTCAGTCTGTCCTTCTACACTAACTACTAATCTCTACAATCCTTTCCTCTCCCTCAGGGATCCTCTGTACACAGAAACAGAGAAAATGACACACATAAAGATCATATGACCTATCCAGTCTGTCCTTCCACACCAACTACTAATCTCTACAATCCCTTTCTCTCCCTCAGAGATCCTCTGTACATAGAAACATAGAAAATGACGCAAAGACCATATGACCTATCCAGTCTGTCCACCAGTCTGTCCATCACACCAACTATTAATCTCTACAATCCCTTCCTCAGAGAAACATAGAAAATGACACAGATAAAGACCATCCAGTCTGTTCATCTACACCAATTATTAATCTTTACAATCCCTTCCTCTCCCTGAGAGATCCTCTGTGTTTGTTTCAAGCTTTCTCAAATTCAGATACAGTATTTTCATCTAAAGTACCTCCACTGGAAGGCTGTTCCACGTATCTACTACACTTTCCACGAAGAAGTATTTCCTCGGGTTACTCCTCAGTCTGTCCCCTTTCACCTTCATCCTGTGCCCGTTCATTCCAAAGCTTCCTTTCATTGAAAGAGACTCACCCTCTTGTGCATTTATGCCACAAAGGTATTTGAATGTCTCTATCATATCTCCCCTCTCTCGCCTTTCTTCCAAAGAATACATATTGAGACCTTTATGACAAAGACCACTGGCCATTTTAGTAGCCGCCCTCTGGACTGACTCCATCCTGTTTATATCTTTTTAAAGGTTTGGCCTCCAAAATTATGCACAATATTCTAAATGAGGTCTCACCAAAGTCTTATTCAGGGGCATCATCACCTCCTTTTTCCTACTGTCCATTCTTCTCCCTATGCATCCTTTTAGCTTTCACTATCACCTTTTCTACCTGTTTGGCCACCTTAAGATCATCACATATGATCACACCCAAGTCCCGCACCTCTTTTGTTCACAAAAGTTCTTCACCCCCTAAACTGTACCGTTCCCTCAGGCTTTTGCAGTCCAAATGCACGATCCTACATTTTTTAGCATTAAATCTAAGCTGCCAAATTCTGAACCAATCCTTAAACTTCGCTAGGTCCTTCCTCATGTTGTTCACACCATCAGAGGTGTCTACCATCTGCAAAGAGGCAAACCTTACCAGACAGCCCTTGAGCAATATCGCTTACAAAAATGTTAAAAAGAACTGAACCTTGCGGCACACCACTGGTAACACCCCTTTCCTCAGAATGAGCTCCATTTACCACTACCCTCTGTTGCCTTCCACTCAACCAGTTTCTAACCCAGTTAGTCACTTTAGGACCCATTCCGAGGGCATTCAGTTTATTTATTAATCATCTATGCAGAATCATATCAAAGGCTTTGCTAAAATCTAAATACAGCACATCTATTGCTCTCCCTCAATCCAGCTCTCTGGTCACCCAGTCAAAGAACTTAATCAGATTTGTCTGCCAAGACCTGCCTCTAGTGAAACCATGTTGCCTCAGGTCCTGCAATCCATTGGATTCCAGAAACCTCACTTTTCTCTGTTTTAGAAACGTTTCCATTCATTTACTCACTAAGGTCAGACTAAGCCTGAATTTCCCAGCCTCCTCCTTACTTCCACTTTTGTGGACAGGAACCACATCCCCCCATCTCCAATCCTCCAGGACCACTCCAGAGGTTCTATGATGTCACATTATTGCCAGGGATTTGCTGCCACTCTCTGGCTCTGTGATGTCATCTGTCCCCAGAATCCCCTGCCACTCCCCTGCCTGGTTCTGTGATGTCACTCTGTTCTCAGGATTCCCTGTTGCTCCCTGGATCTGTGATGCCACTCCATCCCCAGGATCTTCGACCCCTCCCTGGCTTTGTGATGCCACTCTGCTACTCCCAAGCTCTGCAATGCCACTCTGTCCCCAGGATCCCTGACGCTCCCTGGTTCAATGATGCCACTCTGTCCTTGGGATCCCCTGTTGTTCTCTGGCTCTGTGATGCCACTCTACCCCCAGGATTCCTGCCGCTCCCAGGTTTTGTGATGCCACTCTATCCCTAGAATCCTCTGCCATTCCCTAGCTCTGCAATGCCACTGTGCCCCCAGGATACTTGCCACTCTCTTGACTCTTTGATGCCACTCTATCCCCTAGATCCCTGCCACTCCCTGGCTCAGTCATGCCACTGTTTTCCTAGGATCCCTGCCACTCCCTGTTTCTATGATGCCACTCTGTCCCTAGGATCCCCTGTTGCTCCCTGACTCTGTGATGCCATTCCATCCCCAGGATTTTCAGCCACTCCCTGGGTTTGTGATGCCACTGTACCTAGGATCCTCTGCCACTCCCTAGCTCTGCAATGCCACTCTGTCCCCAGGATCCCTGCTGCTCCCTGGGTTTGTGATGCCACTTGGTCCCTAGGATCCTCTGCTGCTCCCTAGCTCTGTGATGCCACTCTGTCCCCTAAATCCCTGCCACTCCCTGGCTCTGTGATGCCTACAGAGAGTTTCTATGAAGAGAAGCACAATTGGAATTGAGACGATAAGGAGGATTAAAAGGAGGATTGGGCAGAGGCAGATAGCACCAGCATAGTGAGCAAGAGTATGGGGTATTAGCATTTTCTCAGACACCCAAGGGTGGCAGCAATTGCCAAGCGAAGTCCCTAATTGTGCAGATACCACAAATCATCAGCAGCTTGCCTCTTACTGAAATTCCTGCACGTCTGGCTCCGGCAAGTTATGCCGGGAGCTGAAAATGAAGAACGCCACGAAAAAGAAAGGAGAGTTATGTTCTAGCCGCTCAGCGGAGGAAGGGATAAAATATGGATCAGACAGCTGTCAGATCCAGGAACCATAAATTCAACCGCTTCTCCGTTCGAAATGCCCCGACCTGAAAAATTCTAAAACCTCTTTAATGAGATACTGGAAGATGGCCAACGTCGCACTAATTATTAATATATCAGGGAGATTTATAGGAAGCAAATGGAGAGGCTGGGCCTATCTTGATAATTAAATCTCATCCTCCCCCCCACCCCAAACCCACAAACCCTCTCTGAGGTCTAAAGCTTCCCTGTAAAGAATCAGCTGTGAGAGGGAGACATGGGGGTAGAAGCCAGAGCGAGAAAGGGTTAAGGATTTAGGGGAAACTGAGGCCAAGCATTGATAAAGCCCTTCAGTGCTGCTGCATAATATGAAAGGGGAGAATTATCGATGCTGTGTGCTGTTGTGTAATGGTAGAAGGATTATTATAGAGGTGATGAAGATCATCGATGCTGTGTGCTCCTCAGTGCTGCTGTATAATATGAGAGAGGAGGTGGAGGGATTATTGTGGAGGGGGGTGAGGATCATCAATGCTGTGTGCTCCTCAGTGCTGCTGTATAATATGAGAGAGGAGGTGGAGGGATTATTGTGGAGGGGGGTGAGGATCATCGATGCTGTGTACTCCCCAGTGCTGCTGTGTAATGTGCAAGAGGAGGTGGAGGGATTATTGTGTGGGGGGGGGGGGGTGAGGATCATCGATGCTGTGTACTCCCCAGTGCCGCTGTGTAATGTGCGAGATGAGGTGGAGGGACTATTGTGGAGGGGGTTGAGGATCATTGATGCTGTGTTCTCAGCACTGCTGTATAATATGAGAGAGAGAGAGGGAATTTTGTGTGTGTGTGGTGGTGGGGGGGGGGGGGGGGGGGATGAGGACCAATAATGTTTTCTGTGTGTAATGCGAGTGAAGGGAAGTGTTCAGCATACAGAAGAGCTGTGCTCTGAACAGATAGCAACTTATTAAAACGTTATGCTCCCAGCATGATCCCTGATCTATGAGACCTTCATATAAAGACATTCTTGAGTAAATTGTGCCTTCTCAGTTAATGGGATTTGAGACGGGATTAAGTTTTTCATATTTTTTTTTTTTGGGGGGGGGGGGGAGGTTGATGTTTCTCATGTCATGTTTTGATTTCTTTTGTGCTAAACACTGTCATGGTTGGGGCTGGGGGTTTTGGGTAAGGGGAGGGGGGTATTGCACCTCTCCTAGTACAGACTGTTATCTGCTGAGGTGGGAAGGATGAGTCCAGAGCTGCTGTGGACTGGTTGGGTCTGGTACTGCCTCACCGGGGGGGGGGGGGCGCTAATGGGAGGAGATGGACCAGTCTTCTGTAATGGGGAACACAGGAAGAAGGGAACCGGGGGGGGGGGGAAGTGGGGTCAACCCTTTAGATAAAAACAATCTGGGATTTCTGGCATTCATTCTGGCTGTAGAATGAACATAGAAAATGACAGCAGATAAAGGCCACATGGCCTATCCAGTCTATCCATCCATATCATCCGCTATCCCTTCCTTTCCCCTAAGAGTTCCCACATGCCTGTCTCACGCTTTCTTCAATTCAAATACAGTCCTCCACCAAGAGGACACTCCACGCACCCCACTAGCCTTTCCATATGGAAGTATTTCCTTATAATACTCCTGAGTCTGTCCCCTTTCCAGAACTTCCTTTCAATTGGAAGAGACTCGCCTCCTGTGCATTTATCCCATGGAGGTATTTAAACATCTCTATCATATCTCCCCTCTCCTGCCTTTCTTTCAAAGTATACATATTGAGATCTTTAAGTCTGTCCCCATACGCTTTATGACGAAGACCACTGACTATTTTAGTAGCTGCCCTCTGGACTGACTCCATCCTGTTTATATCTTTTTGAAGGTCTCCAGAATTGTATACGATATTCTAAATGAGGTCTCACCAGAGTATTATTCAGGGGCATCATCACCTCCTTTTTCCTACTGTCCATTCCTCTCCCTGTGAACTCAAGCATCCTTCTAGCTTTCACCATCGTCTTTTTCTACCTGTTTGGTCACCTTAAGAGCATCACATATGATCACACCCAAGTCCCGCTTTTCTTTCATGCACAAAACTTCTTCACCCCCTAAACTGTACCGTTCCATCGGATTTTTCCAGCCCAAATGCATGACCCTACATGTTTTAGCATTAAATCTAAGCTGCCAAGTTCCAGACCATTCCTCTAGCTAAGTCCTTTCTCATGTTATCTACACCATCAGAGGCATCTATCCTATTGCAGATTTGGATATCATCCGCCAAAAGGCAAACCTTCAGCAATATCACTTACGAAAATGTTAAAAAGCATCGAACCTTGAGGCACACCACTGGTAACATCCTTTTCCTCTGAATGAGCTCCATTTACCACTACCCTCTGTTGTTTTATTACATTTGTACCCCGCACTTTCCCACTCATGGCAGGCTCAATGAGGCTTACATGGGGCAATGGAGGGTTAAGTGACTTGCCCAGAGTCACAAGGAGCTGCCTGTGCCTGAAGTGGGAATTGAACTCAGTTCCTCAGTTCCCCAGGACCAAAGTCCACCACCCTAACCACTAGGCCACTCCTCCACTCCTTCCACTCAACCTGTTGCCTTCCACTCAACCAGTTTCTAACCCAGTTAGTCACTTTAGGACCCATACCGAGGGCATTCAGTTTATTTACTAATCGTCTATGCAGAACCGTGTCAAAGGCTTTGCTAAAATCTAAATACAGCACATCTATTGCTCTCCCTTGATCCAGCTCTCTGTGGTCATTCAGTCAAAGAACTTAATCAGGTTAGTCTGACAAAACCTTCCTCTAGTAAAACCATTGGATTCCAGAAACCTCACCATCCTCTGTTTTAGAAGTGTTTCCGTTCATTTACTTACCACAGAGGTCAGACTAGCCAGCCTATAGTTCCCAACCTCTTCCTTACTTCTGCTTTTGAGGTGAGGGACAACATCTGCCCTTCCCCTGTATTCTGGGACCAATCCTGACTCTAGGGAAGCATTGAAAAGGTCAGAGATTGAACCCCCCCCCTGCTCCATAATAAATGCAGGTACTGAGCTACTTGAACTGGCTGAATAATTGGCTGTATAATAAGGACAGAGGTTGAGCCCCAAGAAATCCTGCTCTATAGTAAGTGCCAGGAGTGAGGTTCTATAATAAGGACAGAGGCTGAGCCCCTGGGAAATCTTGCAATGTAATAAATGCAAGGACTATGCTACTTGAACTCTGGCTGTATAATAAGGACAGAGGCTGAAACCCCAGGAGATCCTGTTCTTTACTAAGTGCAGAGACTGAGGCTCTGTAATAAGGGCAGAGACTGAAACCCCAGGAGATCCTGCAGGGATTGAGTCCCAGGGTTTCCTGCTGTCTCTGGGATCTGTGACAGTAAGGTCGGTATCTGATGATATTGAAGGCCACTTGGCACAAAAGCAGGAATGGTTTTTTTTTTTCATTGCTGTGGTTTACAGACCTTCTAGTCTCAGGTGACTGAGGGCATGACTTTCTCCTCTGAGCTGTCAGGTGCTCAGGAATAGATTAAGCACAGCAGTGGGCAGATCTGCTGCTGCAAGAATGAGAGGCTGGAAAAAAAGGTCAGATGTGTTTAATCAAAGTCCAGATATAACACCTTTCCTGTTTGCCACACACTATTACAGTACTGAGACCTTGTTCTCTCACACAGCTCTGCCAGGGCACCTGATTCCTGCACTGCAGCACCCCTGGTATTCCAGCACTCAGATCCTTACACACGCACAGCTCTGCCAAACCACCTCATTCCAGCCCTACAGGAACTCCTAGTATCCCAGTAATGAGACGCTGCCAATGCACCTCACTCCTGCCATGCAGCAACTTTCAGTATGGGACTCCTACGCCCCCCCCCCCCCCACTCAAGCACACAGTTCTGCCAATGCACCTCATTACTGCCCTACACCATCCCCTGCTATTCCAGTACTGAGCCTCACATACAGCTTTACCAATGCAACTCATTCCTGCCCTGCAGCACCCCCTGCTGTTCTAGTATTGAGATCCTCACACACAAGAATACACAGCTCTCTGCCAGTGCACCTCACTCCTGTCCTGCAACACCTCCTGCTATTTCCCATACAGCTTTACTGATGCACCTCATTCCTGCCTTGCAGCACCCCCTGCTATTCTAGTACTGAGATCCTCACACACAAAAATACACAGCTCTGCCAATGCACCTCACTCAAGTCTTGCAACACCTCCAGCTATTCCAGTGCTGACAGTCTCACATACAGCTTTACCAGTGCACCTCACTCCTGCCCTGTAGCACCCCTCTCAGTTTGTTTTGGGGGCCACAGTAGACTCCGGCCCCTGTTCACAGCCAGCTTTGGTTTCTGTAGTGGCAGCCGCAGCTTAGAGTCCCTGTAAAATCTCAGATCTGCTTACCATGTTAACGATAATGATGACTGAGACTTTGAAGGTCGTCTTGGGGACACTTCTTTCTTATGGATGCTTCAGCACTGGATAGCTCCTTTCTCTTCCTGGAGGAGAGAAATGGTTTCATAAAGATGCTGTAAACTAGAGGTTCTTATAATGACAGGTATTTACTGGGCAGTTCGGCCTCAGAGTCAGGACAGGAGCAGAGGTGATGGAGGAGAGAGAGAGAGAGAGAACATTGCCCATGCCATACCTGTCCTGTGATGGGCAGTGAGTGTCTGTGTGTGTTAGTGTGTGTACATTTACAAGCATGAATGTGTGTTTACATGTGTGTGTGCACATGAATGTGTTTGTGTGCACACATGTACATAAGTGTCTGTGTGCACGTGAATGTGAGTGCGTGTGTTTGTGCATTTGTATCTCTACCTGGCCACCGCCTGCGCGTACCTGTGGATATCAAGACGTCAGTTTCCGACCTTGCTGCCGCCGCCTGCTGTTCCTGCTGCATCCTGATGTGCAGATGTTCTGGTGCGTCCTTGCCTCCTCTTTGCAGCGAACTCATTAAAACCTCATTCATGTCCGCCACCCTTCCTTGCATATACAAAACTTACAAACACGCTGCGTAATTCACAGCGAGTGACAGGCTGTGGCTGGTGAGCAGCGGAACAGGTCTGTGGTGGGATTTCACATGCTGTAAATCTTTCTTCTTAACAGATGTTGAGAATATGAAGGCAGGGAATGGAGAGTGTATTTCTGCATTTTATCTTTAAATTCGGGTTTTTATTTTCAACACCCCCCCCCCCCCATTTAGTTTTGCTTTGGATTAACCCTTTCCTATTGTGTCAGAGCATCTGATCCATTCCTTTGCCTGACTGAACTAAGACCCCCTTTTACTAATGTTAGAGACACCGATGTATTCCTAGGGGCGTCTCTAATGTTTAGTGCACGTCCAGTTTTAGCGCACGCTAAAAATGTGAGCATGCCTTAGTAAAAGACACCCTAAATTCTGTAACACATGAAAAGAGAGCCTAGGAAGTGAGTTCTAAGCCTCAGTTTTGCCGCTGACTCTGTGTGTGACTTTGGGGTGAGTCATTTTACCACCCTGCTCTTCGGTTCTAATCCCCGGCTCTGTCACTGACTCTCTGTGCCAGCTTGGAGTGAACCAGATTACCTCCCTGTGCCTCAGTTCTAATCCTCGGCTCTGTCACTAGCCTCCATGTTTGATTTCGGGCACAGTCACTTTATCTCCGTGTCTCAGGCCATACTTTTGAGGTGATAATATCTATAATCAGCCCCTTGTCCTCTGCACGCCCCACACCCTAGAGGTGGCTACATGTGTTTTTTCTGCTGAGTTTTTGCTACGGTGTACTTTTAATTTCTCTAGCTACCTTTGGGGGTTATGCATCTGTTGCAACATCTCTTCTTGGCACTGTCCGGCACCTTCCTGCTCTTTCCTATCGTGACAGCCCAGTCCCAGAAGGGAAAGGGAAATGGGACTTGATATACCGCCTTTCTGAGGTTTTTGCAACTACATTCAAAGCGGTTTACATATATTAAGGTACTTATTTTGTACCAGGGGCAATGGAGGGTTAAGTGACTTGCTCAGAGTCACAAGGAGCTGCAGTGGGAATCAAACTCAGTTCCTCAGGATCAAAGTCCACTGCACTAACCACTAGCCTGAACAACTTCCTCTTTTTATTATTCTTTTTTATTTACTATGATTGAGATGTATTTATTTTATATTTTCTTATGTTTGAGATATTTGTAAACCACCGTGATGGCTTTGCCTTTGGGGATATATCAACTGAAATGAAACTTGAAGCTTCATATCCACAGCGGGTTTCTGAGACCTCCCTTTATTCCACTAACTAGGATTGCTACCCCTGTGCTTTCCCTGATGAAGTGGGGGAGGAAGAGAGATAGAAGCAAAAGCCAGATGGGAGATGGATAGAGAGAAAGAAAAACAGAGCAGAGGAAGGAAATCACATAGAGAGGAGGAGAGCGAGGGATGTTGAGAGATTGAGGGGAAGAGGGAGGCAGAAAGGGAAGTGGTGGGAGAGAAGGTGAGAGGGAGGGAGGTAGCGAATGGTGGTAGAAGAGAGGAGGGGAGGAGGGAGGGAGACTGGGAAAGGAGTCAGAAAGGGCATGGAGGGAGAGAAAGGGGTAGGTAACCCAGTAAGGTGGAGAGAGCTACATGCCACTCCATACAGTTTATCACCCCCCCCCCTTTGGTTTCTGGGTTGTACCTGCTGCTTCATACAGGTTACCCCCTCCCCCTTTACCTATTTTTAAAGTCTGACGATCATTTATGTTTTACTGTGAGGGGAAATGTTTTATATTCTTACCCATCCTCTTTCTGTTTAGGGGTCTTCTATGTTCATCCCACGCCTTTTTGAATTCCATCATTTTTGTCTCCACTACCTCCCCCGGAAGGACATTCTAGGCATCCACCACCTTCTCCGTGAAAAAGTATTTCCTGAGTTACTCCTGCATCTAACTCATAACCTCTAGTTTTACTATTTCCCCATGTCTGGAAAAGATTTGTTTGTATATAAGACCTTTCAAGTATATAAATGTCTGTATTCTGTCTCCCCTATCCCTCCTTTCCTCTGGGATATATAGATTCAGGTCCTCAAGTCTCTTTTTCGCTTTCCTCTGAACCACTTCAAGTCTCTTTACATCCTTAGCCAGATACGGCCTCCAGAACTGAACACAATACTCTGGGTTGGGCCTCTCCAATGACCTGCACAGGGGCATCAACACATGCTTTCTTCTGCTGGTTATGCCTCTCTCTATGCAGTTTTCACATTGTTTCACTGCCTTGAGATCCTCAGACTCTATCACTCCAAAGTCCCTTGTCTGGCCTATGCACATCAGCCTTTCACTCCCTATCATATACAGCTCAGGGGCATAGTTACAGGTGTGGGTTCAGGAGTGCCTGGTCAAATCCACTTTCAGCTCAGGCCAACCCAGCAGCAGCTCACTCAGTTGGTGTAGCTGGCAGTGATCCCCAAACCCTGCCAGATGAAGGCATATCAGCCCTCCCACAACCTTGGCAGAGAGCAGCAGTGTGCCAGAACTGCCAGCACCAGCACCCTCAGTTTTCATGCATGCCCAGTTTATGCATGAAGGGTAAGCATGCCCGGGGTATTGGCAACAGTGGCTGGGCATGCTGTTACTCACTGCCGCGGTTGTCTGAGGAGAATTATGGTGGGCTGCAAATATTTTCAGCTGGTAGGGCTTGGGGATCCCACCAGCTAAGGTATCTAATTTTTAAGTTTGGTGGGAGGGAGGAGTAGGGGTGGGGGACAGGGAGGGGGCAGGGGCAGAGAGGAAATGCATTATGCTGAATCATCCTACCCATTGGCTCACCCAACATTTGCCATCCAGCTATGCCTCTGATACATCTCCTTTGGGTTTCTGTACCCCAAATTTATCACTCTACATTTTTTCCACACTAAGGCTCAATTGCCAATCATTATCCCATGAATCACTTCTCATGTTGCCCTCTACGTTGTCCCACCATGTTGAAAATCTTAATTTTATCTGCAAAAAAGGCAAAACCTTGTCCTTCTAACCATTCAGTGACATCGCTCACAAAGATAATGAACAGAATTGACCCCAGGACCAATCCCTGAGGTTTAGAGGAGAGGAGGAGGCAGAAAGGGGATAGAGAGTGAAAAGGTGAGGGAGAAAGAGATGGAGAGGAGTGGTGGATGGATAGAGGAGAGAAGGAAGGGAGGCTGGGATTGAAGGTGGCAGGCACAGAGTGGGTAGAGGGATAGTTTATTTATTTATTGGGATTTATTAACCACCTTTATGAAGAGATTCACCCAAGGTGGTGTACAGTAGGTACAGTTTAACATAAAACTTATAATTTTGTTTACAGCATAACAATAGTAAAATAACCAAGAATAAACATAAATACCTGAAAATAGTAAATTGAAACCTAATAATATACACATTTAACAGCACTGGAATTAAAATACCAGAGATATAATACAACGTTAGCATAATACTAATGATACACCTAATAAGCGTGCATTAGAGTGTGGGGAGAGAGGTGGATAGGGGTTGTAGTAGAAGGGAGGAGGGAATGATGGAGGAGGAGGCAGAGAGGGGATGGAGGGAGAGGTTGAGGTTGATAGGGTTTGTAGACGAGAAGGTAGAGGGGAGGAGGGAGGGGAGAGGGCAAAGAGGGGATGGAGAGAGGGCTGAGGGGAAGAGGGAGGGAAGCTAGCAGAGGAGGAAGCAGATATGGAGGGAGTTAGGGGCAAGAAATTATTCTTTTAGTTGGAGGGAGCCAAATAACCAATCTCCAGCTCCACCCAAGCTCTCTAGTTATTGATGCTGTGTTAGTGAAACTGATGGTGGGGCCTTGGGCCCCTGTGGTCCATCTCATTCCGCTGCCTATAGATGCAAGCAAAGGAGGAGGGAGATAGATGGGGTGGAAGGACTGAGGACTAGAAGGGTGAAGGGAGGAAGGGAGAGAAGCAGAGACAGAGCTTCCTGAATTGCAGTAAATCTCAGGCTTTGAAGCTTCTTGCAGCTCTTTGTCATGGCAACCCAGCTCCTCCATTAGTATTCACCAGGAGCTCTCCTCCTCCAGAGCCAGGGCCGGGGGTGAGGGGAACTGCTTCAGCATCCGAGGAAAGAGGGGAAAGCAGAGAGGGCCCTTCTGCAACCCCTGCCCTGCACTATCTGCCAGAGTCTCCTCAGCTTTTTCCTCCCCTTCCCTCTCTGATTTTGACACAGTCTCTTCTGGTATTTTCAGCCCCTGCAACTCTATCGTTGTGTATGAAGAATTTAGTTTATTAAGAGAGGGGAGGGGGCTGCTTAGTGAAAGGGAATTTTCTCTGTTTTAGCTGTGAGGGAAGGGGCTACAGTATTTACCACTTTGCTCAGACATCTGGCTTATCGTTTGCTGCCTTCCCCACTAACTTGTCTCTCACGGTGCAGCCATTCAGCACATCTTGCTTAATGGGATGACAGAGATGAGGAGATGAAACACCGGCTTGGAAAAAAAAAAAAGCCATTTGGAAGCTGAGAGAGGAGCAGGAAGAGTTATGGTGTCATTAAATCCATCCCTCCTGCTCATGCCCTCAGCAGCCCTGCACACAGAGGTGTGCCTAGTCATGAGAAATCCTTACAGCAGATGCCAGTGGAATGCAGAAAGGGTCCCAGCCCTGCTTTGAGCTGGTATATACCAGGGGGCATCGGTAGAAGGACTTTGCAGGGGCTGGCCAAGGGTCAGATCCAAGAAAGGGTGTGAAACCTGCAAGCCTTATGCACTCACCCAAGTTTTGATCCTAGGTGTGTGAGAGGAAGAGGGACATCTTTCAGACCACGCTTTCACACACACTCATACATATATAGTAAATGATGGCAGATAAAGACCTTACGGTCCATCCAGTCTGCCCAACAAGATAAACTCATTTTACGTGCTTTGTGATACTTTATACCCGAGTTTGATTTGTCCTTGCCATTCTCAGGGCACAGACCGTAGAAGTCTGCCCAGCACTCTTCTTGTACTAAAAGTTCTGAAGATTCTGGAATCCTATAGAGTTACAAGATTCTGGAACCCCAATTAGTAGCAACATTCCATGTAGAACCCCAAAGAGTAACACAGTAACATAGTAAATGATGGCAGATAAAGACCCAAACGGTCCATCCAGTCTGCCCAACAAGATAAACTCATTTACATGGTATGTGATACTTTATATGTATGCCCGAGTTTGATTTGTCCCTGCCTCTCTCAGGGCACAGACCTGAGAAGAGAGAAAGGATTTCCTTAGGAGAGACAGCAGTGAAAGAAATATTCCCTGGGTGGTCATCAGAGTCTTATACTGTTACTGAAGAGGAGATCCTCCTTACCAAAGCCCAGTATTTGGGGACCATCTTTCCTTTGACCACTATTAATCCAGCATCCCAGCATGGTTTTAGGCATACACTATGGCGCTGAGGGTTCTGTATCTCCGATGAGAGGCTGAGCCTCAGTCCTGCCTCTTCATCAAAGATATATTTTGCATGAATGTGTTGTTGATTCTTGTTCTGCAGCCAAGGTGCAGCCTTATTCCGAAGATGCAATGAGAAGGTTTAATTACACAGCTGTGTTCAGTATGTCACCGGGCTTACATCCAAGGACCATCAATTTTGATGCAACTGTCCCCTCCCCCCCCCCCCCCCCCCCCCCAGCACTGTGGTCCTGGGTTTTGGCACCTTTTAGCACAGCAAACTCGATGTACTGAATAACCAAGAGATAATGGAAGACTCATGACTGCTCCCACCACCCACCTCATTTCCACTGTTCCTCACTTGGGGGATGGGAAGCAAGGCTGTAAATTCCACCTGAGTAGCCCCTGCAGTGTGGTGGTGGGGGAGCAGGGAAGGAGGGCTCTTCCTTGCAGCTGCTCTCATATTTTCTGAGGTGGATGCTCACCGCTCTACGGGCACTTTCTAAATTTTGCTTAGGCCATGCTTTGAACCTCCTCCTCTTGTTCCAGCTCTGAGTTAGGGAATTGGAAAACAGCTCTCAGTTTTGATCTCCCCAACTCCTCGACTTCCCTCTGGGGAAGCAGACAATCCAAGAATCTCTTACTCTTTACTTCAATCTGTTCCAGTATGGCAACTCTTATGTTCTCACGCTCTACTACATGGGCTTGATTGGGGCTTTTGGGTACAACTATCCTCTGTTTCGGAGGCAGCCTTCTCAGTTCACCCCTCTCCCATCACCACACTCACCCCCAAAAGCTCAGATGGAGATACAGCTGAACCCCCCTCCTTCCCCCATGTCTCATCATACCACAATCCTCCTACCCCATTCCAAGTATGTAAAAATCGATGAGATGCCCCACATGGCCCAGAGCAGGAAACAGGTCCAACCCCTGGTGATGGGGGTGAATTTCAAAGATAAAAGGTTTTATTGTGTCACCAAAAATAACCAACCTTTCCACACACACAAAACTTCCATGCATGACCCCATCACGGAACATGACTGTTCAATTTTTTAATGTTTTTTTTCAAGTTTTTTTTTCTTCACCACTTGTCTATGACCCATAGAAAATGAGACTGGCCTCAAACTATCAAAACCTTTTCCTCCTCCCCCCACCCACTTCTGCTCACTACCACCAAAAGCCCAAGCCAAGTCAACAGGGAAGGCCAAGTCAATTTGAGTCAATGAAGAAGGCCAAGTCAAGTTGACAGAGACGGCCAAATCAAGTCAACAGAGAAGGCCAAGGCACCCTTCCTCTTATAATTCCCCTGAAGTCTTTATGACATGAAAGAGGGTGACGTTGTATAAGACCTGGTGGCCGTTGTTCCATGTATACAACACCCGTTCCCGGGGGTTGTAGTCCAGCATTGAGATGTGGGAATACTGGTTATGGAAAGGGATGTCTGTGTACTCGTAGGTGGAAGTGTTCGTGTAGTAGGCAAAGTAGATCTTGGCACCAGCCAGATGGGAGTTGGTAACGTAGAGAGTGCCACAGATCATGAAGGACTCCCCAGCACTGCGTTTGGGGTAGCCTGTGTCCCAAGTCTGGAGCACCTCCAGGTTGTTGGGTCCAGCTTGCTCACCACGATGTTGCCAGCATTCTGGATGGTGGTGTAGACAGCCCAAAGGCCCCCCTCATCTGCCATGAAATCGATGTCAGAAAAGCCACCCCAGGAGTAAGGGAAGGTGTTGTTGTAGCCAGCGCCGCTCAGGCTGCGCTGGACCACCACGCTTCGTGAGCGGAAGTGGTACTTCACCACCACATTGCTCTGGTATTTGTTGTAGTAGAGGGAGCCGTTGAAGACCACGTGGCCTGTACCAGCCCAGGGGTGTGGCAGCAGGTGCTGGACGAAATTTTGGCCTTTGATGAAGTCATTGAGAGTGCGGTACTCCAAGACCCGTCGACCTTTATAGTAGCCGTCCATGTACCATACCTGGAAGGGGGGTGAAAGAGAAAAAGGGATGAGGGACACATGGATTTATAGTCATTAGGTTCAAACCTGCAATAATGCATCAACATTGAGTTGACTTCAAAGGGGGAAGATAAAGGGAGGGGTAGGTACTTTAGGGGGTGGGCACAGCAGGTTGATATGGTGTGCTTAGTATAAAAAGACATAACAGTGATGTCTGACTGCGGATGGGGGAGGGCAAGGTGGAACATAATCTGGCTCAGAATGGATGCCATGCAACCAGCATGCAAATGATGCCCCTCCCCCCATATTGTTCCTTTCACCATCCCTCCAGTCATGATATTGTGCCTTCACCCCTCCCCAGCCCAAGACTCTGGCACAGCTGTTGCTGGCCCATTTCAGTTCTGAGTCCTGTGTGGACTGTAGGGATTGTTATCTTTTCACATTTTGGGCAAATATGTTCCACCAAAGGAATCTTACTGCTAGTGAGATGATTCAGGTTCAGAAGAACAGAAATCTCATTTTCTCCTGCCGTTTAGTGAAATGCAGACATACATCAAATCTATTGCACGGCAGGCATCATAACACCTCCCTTCCCCCTCCACAGCCAGTCACTGTAATGCTGCAACATGGGGGTCATTCCCTTGCTCCTTCCCTTCCCCTCATGGGTCCACCTCTAATTCTCCAGTGCTGATGCAATTGACTTTTTCATTATCTTTAATGTTACGCCGGCAGCCAGTTGTTCAGACAATTAATTTCTAATACCCACATTGATTTTCATTTAAATGTCATTGTCCCCACCCTCACACATGGGGCGCTGGCACCATGCCATGGTTGTTTCCAGTGTGTGGTGGCAGGAGTGGGTCTGTGGTCTTCAGTTTCTTTGGGGGAAGGGTGTTTGCTTTTTAATGCACAGATGCCCACAGGTAGGATGGCTGCACCAATTTGACATTCTTTGTTTCAGAATTGCTTTTATCCCCTTTGCTCCCCCCTCCCCCCAGCAGATTGGTGAATCTGTTAGTCCTGGAAAAGCCATGAGGGCAAATCCCTGTATCTCGGGGGACCTGGAGTCAGTTTGCCATCTTACGAACCTCTAGCTAGAAATTGTATTTCTGGGGGTGGGAGTACCTAGTAGCCTCCTGTTGACCCTTTGGAACCCCCACCGCTGTATGGGACATTGACACTATATAATTTTATTTGCAACATCCCAGGGAGTTTTTCCCCACCCCCTTCCACCATCAGCCCAGTTTAACCTAACCTGATCACCACAGCCATAGCTAACATGCCTAGACCCCAGACAGTAGGTGTCTCACTATTGTGCGATGGCCGAGACTCCCTGCCCTTATTCCCTGGAGGTGAAGGGAAATGCTAAATCCATCATCAGCACCCTGGAACCCACCATCCTCCAAAACCCCAAACTGGTATTCAGTCGTCTCTATGCTGTAGCCACAGCTACGTCAACAGCCTTCATGGGTAGGGCTCTCCAAATATTTTCTCATTGCCTTTGTCTCATGATGGGGTAAATCTCATCCCCTTTAGTTGGACTGTAAATGCCTAACCCCGGCATCTGTGTTCTTGTTATGTTTCTTGCAGAGTCTGCTGGCAGACAGATTAGGGAACACCAGCTAAGGAGAGAACTGCCCCCCCTGTGATGGACCCTATACATGCCTTCAACAATTCCCCTTCATGCTCTGTCTCCACCGCCTGCATGAGCTATTAATAGGGATGGACAGACGTTTCAAAGAAATCTTGTTTGCTGGTAACAGCACTCATTATTAGCATACAGGACTAGATTCTATGCATGGCGCCTGAAAAATCAGCAACGAAAAAACTTCCATCTAGGCGTATTCTATAAACCACACCTAGATTTAGGTCACCAGAGCTGATAACGAACGTGTCTCTTCCTGGGTTCATTTCAAACCATATGGACCCTGGAAAAGAAACATTTGTTTTCAGCTCTGGTGAAGCTGTAGGTTTTACACTAGCTGGTTTTTGCCCCTGACACAGCCTGTACATCTGGTGAAACACGGCCGTGTCGGGCATTGGTTTGTGAATCCTGGAAGCTTTGAGCAACCAATAAATGAACTATTTTTCTACATAAGGTCTGCTTCTTTCTTCTTTTCTAGAATAGAAGTGGGCCAGAACCAGAGTTAGGGCAGAGCAGGAACTCAGCCATCCTAACTTTATGCAGTGAGTTATCTGAATACCTGCTGGTGTCTGGTTAACTTCTCGGTCTTTAGTGCAGGCCCTGGCATTGAGCATCTGGGGTCAGGTCAGCCCAGGGTTGGAAGTGGCTTGGAAGTTCCTCACCATCCTGAGCTGAATAATTAACTCCTTAGTGCCATTTGTGTATTAAGGTTATAAAATACTTGCACTGAAGCATGTGAATATATTATTCCTCTCCCCCCCTTCCCCCGGATTCTGTATATGGTGTCCAGATTTGGACGCACTTCTGAGATACTCACACAACCTCATTGGCTAATGAGTCATTCATGAGCAATAATTAGATACTACCAACCAATTATTGTTAATTGGCACCAATTAGGATTTGCGCACATATCTGACTGTGCACTATTCTGAATGCTAGGTACCTAAATCCCATAGGCCTCGATGCTCAAAAGTAAACATAAGCACTAGAGGCCATTAAGCAGCATAATAGCACCTACATTTACCTACACAGAATGTTCAGAGGGGTCTAGCACAGGAAACAATGAGCTTGCCAGGTACTAGCGCAGATATCTTGCAAATGTACATAAGAACATAAGAGCAGCCATACTGGGTCAGACCAATGGTCCATCTAGCCCACTATCCTGTTTTCCAAACAGTGGCCAAGCCAGGTCACAAGTACCTGGCAGAAACCCAAATTGTGGCAACATTCCATGTAGAACCCCAAAGAGTAGCAAGATTCTGGAATCCTAAAGAGTGACAAGATTCCATTCAGAATCTCAAAGAGTAGCAATATTCCATGTAGAACCCCAAAGAACAGCAACATTCTGGAATCCTAAAGAGTGACAAGATTCCATGCAGAATGTCAAAGCGTATCAATATTCCATGTAGAACCCCAAAGAATAGCAAGATTCTGGAACCCTAGAGAGTAACAAGATTCCATGTAGAACCCCAAAGAATAACAAGATTCTGGAATCCTAAAGAGTGACAAGATTCCATGCAAATTTCAAAGAGTAGCAACATTCCATGTAGAACCCCAATAGCAAAATTCTGGAATCCTAAAGTGTAATAAGATTCCATGTAAAACCCCAAAGAGTAGAAAGATTCCAGTCACAATCTCAAAGAGTATCAATTTTCCATACTACAAATCCTGGGACAAGCAGTTGCTTCCCACGTCTGTCTCAATAGCAGACTATGAACATTTCCTCCAGGAATTTGGCCAAACCTTTTTAAAACCCAGATACGCTAACCACTGTTACCACATCCTCCAGCAAAGAGTTCCAGAGCTTAACTATTCATTGACCCTCTCAACCCCCCTCCTGCTGCCAACCCCCCCCCCCCCCCCCCGCCACCACCGTTGCCTACCTTTGCTGGCAGGGGACCCCAACCCCCGCCAGCCGAGGTCCTCTTCTTCCTTCGTTCTGGACCTCGGCTGGCGGGGGTTGGGGTCCCCCGCCAGCAAAGGTAGGCGACGGTGGGTTGGCGGCGGGAGGGGGGGGTCGAGAGGGTCATTGGCAGGGGGGTCCAGGGCCAAATCTACAGGGGCCCAGGCCCCCGTGGCCCCATGTAGCTATGCCCCTGAGCAGTAGTGACCCAGGAAAGGACAAGTTGACAAGAGTTCAGCCAAACAAGATTTTATTGGAAACAAGACCCAACCTGGCCAAGTGTCAGACTAACCTTCATCATTTGTCACACAGGTTTCCAAACAAAGTTCAGATGCTTCAATCCCTGTGTAAATGCTGAAAAACAGCTGAACTGAAGATCTGTTTACGCAGGATTTGAAGCATCTGTATTAAGTACCTGTGTGGCCCTTGTGAAGGTTTGTCCGACACTTGGCCAGGTTGGGTCTTGTTTTCAATAAAATCTTGTTTCGATGAACCCTTGTCCACATCTGGATCACTGATTCTGCTGTGTTATCTGTTTCGCTTCTGCAGTGGATTGTCTCCTGTTTGTTTTTCCTACCATCAGGCTCCTTAAATTAGCGCATTTGCTTTTCCGATAGTGCTTGAATGCAGTGACGATCATAGGTCGGCTGCCACCCGGGGCGGATCACCGGTACACCCCCCCCCCCCCGGGTGCAGCATGACACCCCCCCTGATGCAATGACCCCCTCCCCCCGGCGCATCAACCCCCCCCCCCCAGGTGCATTCTTAGCTGCTGGGATCAGCCGCGTGGCTCGTGGCTCCACTGGCTCCCTGCTCCCTCTGCCCCAGAACAGGAAACCTGCTCCGGGGCAGAGAGAGCAGGGAACCAGCAGAGCCGACAGGCACGCGGCTGCTCTCTCTACCCCTCCAGCAGCATGCACCTGGGGCAGACCGCCTCCACCACTGCTTGAATGCATAATAGTTTGCACACCTGAACCCTGTTAGGAAAAAGTGCAAACTAGGTGAAACAGTGTGCACTCTTAACCAGTAGTGTACCAAGGGCGGGGTGGTGGGGGGGGGGGGGGGGGCGGTTCACCCTGGGTGCAAGCAGCACTTGGGGCTGTTTGCTCCGCCAGTTCCCTGCCCCTTCTGACATTACTTCCTGTTCCAGGGCAGGGGACTGGCAGAGCAAACCGTCGCACGACTGCTCCGTGCACCCCCAGGTGGTGAGGATGATGCACTTCGGGGGGGGGGGGGGGGGGGAGAGGTGAGTGATGCACTGAGGAGGTGGGTGATGCACCGGCGGGAGGGCATAATAGCGACCCGTTCTGGGTGGCAGCCAACCTCAGTATGCCACTGCTCTTAACAACATTCATATTGAGCCGACAAAAAAAAAAAAGAGAAAGAAAATGAAAACGAAGATTTTCTGGGTGTCTGTTCCTACAAGCTAATATGCCACATTACTTCTGAATGCAATTCATAGAGGCCTGAGACAGGAAGATGCTTCTCAGAAGGCCTGCGTGAGTGATAATGAAATCTGGAAACCCTTTGCCCCTTCAGGATGTGTTGCCTGTCTGCTTCGCTCTGAATTAGTCTGAACACAGACATTGCTTTTGTTCATGCTCCTGAATGAATGTGGGGCTGAACCTCCCAAAAGAAAGTTTGCTTGGTTAAAACAAGAGAAAGTTCTTGGCTTTGAAAACAGAAGGATAAGGGGATCTGATTACAGTTGTTCAGTATTCTTGGTAATTTAGTGAGGAGTATAATAATTCAGATTCCCCATTTTTAACTGCTGGGCCTTTAAAATTGTTGTTGTGAGCAAATGTGTTTAAATGTGTGCTTTCAGTTGATATACGTAAAGCATGACTACAGCACGGATAGCTGAAGAGCAGACTTCATCAGAGCCCTCTACAGGTATCACACTGATACATGTAAAGCATGGACAACTGAAGCATGGACTTTCATTAGAGCCTGGTAGAGGTATCACAGTGATACATATAAACCATGAATACAGCACAGACAGCTGAAGAGCTGATCATCAGCAGTTGCTTAAGCCTAAATCCAGCCTGAAAGCTGGAGGCTCCAGTTGATCTCTAGCTTCCCCTTTGCCTCTTCTGTGGATATCCTGAAAAGCAGCCCTATCTGGGGTTTTGAAGGACCAGATCATTGTACTACCTTGCCAGCTCTGTCTCTCCTTTCAAAGTTACAATCTACCTGGCACATGGGGTGGGGGGGGGGGGGGGGGATGGGAGTTGATATTAAATGACAGACATTTGGCCTCTGCCCATTGGAGAAGCAGCATCAGGGTTTTTGACTTATTCCTTTTTGAATATAATATTTCAGCTTTTGCATTTGCCGTCTTCAGCTTCACAGGTTCAAAAATAAAAATGGAAGCCAAAGGGCCAAGGGCAAAAAAATGGCAAGCACTGATGCAGTGAAGTCGAATATATTGCAAAATCGCTTTCTCCCTGTGGGCCATCCTGAACTCTTTAAAAATCCTCATAGTACTTGGCGATGCTTGGCAATGCCTCTAAGCAGAATCAAGCAGCTGAACGATTCTTTTGGCAAATCCAGACACAGTATAAGGAAAAGGATGGGTTCTCTGAGGCTCAAATTGTTTTTGGAACACCGGAAGGGGCCTGTTCAATCGTAGCATACCCGACAGCATTGACACTGTTACGCTGGTTAGCCCTGATAGGGCAGCCCGTAACTACATTAGGTCCGAGAGCAGAGGAGGAAAATGTCACCCTTCTCGGGAAATTTTAACCTGCTGATCTATTTTCACACTTCTGGTCTGTCCTTCCTCTCCCCTGAGGGTGGGCAGTGAAGATTAAGTACCCAAACCTATTTAATAACTTAAAAGGACTTTGCCTTCAAATCTATTAGCTACTCAATTGATTTTTGTGCTGTGAGGAAACAGACCAGGCAGTTTATCCATTGACCTGGTCTCTAATGGTTTTTTAGAAGGTGCTTGGGCTATAAATAGCCACCGAGGGGCTGGTTATTGTGGTGGCATTTTCAATTACAGCATTTGACAAGGATTTAGGAGGCCTCATAGGATGTGAGCTCATATCCCATCTGTTGACAATTCCATGTCATTTTAGGATGGGTCACTCAAATGCCTCAGTTTTAATCCCCAGCTCTGTTCCTGTCTCCATGTGTGACCTTGGCATGAGCCACTTTACCGCCTTGTGAATCAGTTCTAAGCCCCGGCTCTGTCCCTAACTCGGTGTGTAACCTCAGGGTATGTGACTTTGTCCCCCTGTGCCTCATTTCTAATCCCTGGCTCTGTCACTGACTTTGTGTGTGTCAACATGAGGAAAGTGAATTTGTCCCCCTGTTAATCAGTTCTAATCCTCAGCTCTGTCACGGACTCTCAGTGAGTGACTTCAGAGTAATTGACTTTCCAGCTTATTTTCGAAAGAGATCGCCGGCCATCTTTCGACACAAATCGGGAGATGGCCAGCGATCTCCTGAATCCGGCCAAATCGGTATAATCGAAAGCTGATTTTGGCCGGCTCCAACTGCTTTCCGTCACGGGGATGGCGAACGTTCAAGGGGGCGTGTCAGCATGGTAGCGAAGGCAGGACGGGGGCGGGATGGGGGCATGCGTTGAGATGGCCCAATAATGGAAAAAAGAAAGCCGGCCATAACGAGAATTTGGTCCACTTTATTTGGTCCCTTTTTTTTCAGGTCCAAGTCCCAAAAAAGTGCCTGAACTGACCAGATGACCACCGGAGGAAATTGGGGATCACCTCCCCTGATTGCCCCAGTGGTCACTAACCCCCTCCCACCCTCAAAAATACAACTTTAAAAACTTTTTTGCCAGCCTCAAATGTCATACTCAGGTCCATCACAGCAGTATACAGGTTCCTGGAGCAGTTGTGGTGGGTGCAGTGGACTTCAGGCAGGTGGACCCACGTCCATCCCCCCCTACCTGTTACACTTGTGGTGGAAAATGTGAGCCCTTCAAAACCCACCCGAAACCCACTGTACCCACATGTAGGTGCCCCCTTCACCCCTTAAGGCTATGGTAGTGGTGTATAGTTGTGGGGAGTGGGTTTTGGGGGTTGGGGTTGGGGGGCTCAGCACCCAAGGTAAGGGAGCTATGCACCTGGGACCAATTTGCGAAGTCCACTGTAGTGCCCCCTAGGGTGCACGGTTGGTGTCCTGGCATGTGAGGGGGACCAGTGCACTATGAATCCTGGCCCCTCGCACAACCAAATGCCTTGGATTTCGCCGGATTTGAGATCGCCGGCTTCGGTTTCCATTATGGGCAAAAAACGATGCTGGCCATCTCACACCCGGTCATCTCTGACATTTGGGCGGCCCCAATCGTATTATCTAAACAAAAGATGGCCGGCCATCTTTTTCAAAAATACGGTTGGCTCCGCCCACTTGCGGAGCCGGCCCCGGAGATGGCCGGCACCGTTCAATTATGCCCCTCCACGTATACCTGTACCTCAGTTGTAATCCTCGGTGCTTTCACTGACTCTCTTGTGTGTGACCTCGGGATATGTGACTATCTCCACGTGCCTTAGTTTTAATCCTTGGCTCTGTCACTGAATCTTGGTGATTGACCTCGGTATGTGACCTTGTGTCCCTGTGACTCAGTTCTAATCCTGGACTCTGCCACTGACTCTCTGTGTGTGATCCTGGGGTAAGTAATTTTGTCTCCTATGCATCAGTTCTAATCCTCGGCTCTGTCACTAACTCTCTGTTGGTGACCTTGGGATAAATGGCTTTTGCCTCCCTGTGGCTCAGTTCTAATCCTTGGCTTTGTCACCAGCTCTCTGTGAGTCATCACTGGGTAACTGACTTTGTGTCCCATTGCCTTAGTTCTAATCTAACCCTTTAAGGTTTCATTTTCAATTAATTTCAGAGCAGAAGTAAGCTCCAGTGTGCAGCAGGCCTTGGGCAACTTCACACTACTGCCATCCAGAGTTCTTGCAAATAACAGTTCCCTAGTGAGATGCTGACAAAGTCCTGTGATTGGACTATTAATATTTCAACTAAGCAAACTGAAAACTATCAAACACTCAAAAGTGCTGCCTAGCTTCCATCCCAGGGTTGGCTGCATGCCTGCTGTGATGATACTTACAAAGACTTGTGCGTTAACCTTTTTGCTCCTTCACCTGGAGTAGATTTTGATCATTTGGGATCTCCAGTGTTAAGGTAAGTAATAAGCCATGTGGCAACAGATTGATGGGAACATTGGATACTAAAGGGCTAAGCACTCACCCTGTTGTCAGAGCTTGGAGCCATTGAATCCGTCATCCAGGAGCCAAATCTGGAACCAGAGGCTCGCACGGTGATAGGGTTGCTGACCCCGGTGAGCTTGCCACAGCCTGTAATGGAAAGGATTAGAAAGCTGGTTAGATCAAGTTGCTTTATCAGAAGAGCGTGGTCTTCAGGAGGGTGGGGGAGGGGTTTATAAGCAGTAATTCCCAACCTCACCACTATGGAGCAGAAAGAACTGTCCTGGCTGTGTGCTCTCATCAACTCAACAAGAGATCCTTTGAGTTATATAAAGAAGACCGGACCTCAGTTCCATTTGTGAGCTTGAGTGCTGGGGAAAGGAGACCTGCCCTGTCCTTGGCCTGTGACCCTGTGCACTGTATAAAGGAAACCTGCCATCTTCATAGCTGTGACCCTGTGCACTATGTAAAGGAGACCTGCTCTCTGCCTGGACTGTGATCCTCTGTGCTCATGGCAAACCTTTTCTGCACCTTTGCTGTTCACCATGTTGGTATCCTGCAATGACTCATATGAAGACCTGACTTTTTGATAGATTGTTGGGTAAGGGGATTGGGGGAAGGGCACATGTGTTATCTTACATAAAACTAATGTGTGAGGATTCTCTAAAGACTAATGTGCTTTTCAGCAGTCGTCTCATCAGATATCACCACACAATGGATATCTGTTATACAACCGTACTCAATACATTTATGAAATTCACTGGCATCTCCCTTCCTCCCCCACCCAACACACTTCATTCTATAAAAAAAAAACCCCAGTCTGCTTTCTTCAGAAGATGAAAGAATCCTTGAAAAGCTGCCTTCGTCAGTTCCATTAATGACTCTGTCCCCTCTCCCACCCCCTGGATTTATTTCGCTTTGGCTTTAAATAGCTCTGATTCCCCAGAACTTGTAAAATGAATATCATGAACAGCAGCTTTACAGGAGCCTTTCAGAGAAACAGGTGCATTAAGGGGTAACCAGAGAGTGCAGGAGCTGGAAATACCAGAAGAGACTCCAGGAAAATGCACAGAGTGCAGGGGCTGGAATGGAAATCCCAGAGGGAGATTCGGGCAAAATGCAGAGAGCGCAGGGGCTGAGAATCCCAGAGGTAGATTTGGGCAAAATGCAGAGAGAGCAGGGGCTGAAAGTCCCAGAGGGAGATTCAGGCAAAATGCAGAGAGTGCAGGGGCTGAGAATCCCAGAGGTAGATTTGGGCAAAATGCACAGAGAGCAGGGGCTGAAAGTCCCAGAGGTAGATTTGGGCAAAATGCAGAGAGTGCAGGGGCTGAAAATCCCAGAAGGAGATTTGGACAAAATGTAGATAGTGTAGGGGCTGAAAATCCCAGAAGGAGATTCGGGCAAAATGCAGAGAGTGCAGGGGCTGAAAATCCCAGAAGGAGATTCGGGCAAAATGCAGAGAGCACAGGGGCTGAAAATAGCAGAGAACACTCAAGCAAAATGCAGAGTTTGCAGGGGCTGAAAATACCACAGGAACCTTCAGCAAAAGCAGAGAGGGAAGGGGCCAGAAACTCAGTGTCAGTCCTTGCAGTTCCTAACCTGAGATCCCCTCCCCTGTCTCCACCGCCCTTTATCGTCAATAAACTGTACACAGTTCAGTTTCTCCTCACCTAGTTTCTGCATGCAGGCGTGCAACCTGGCCTCCAGAACCAGGACCCGATGCTGCAGCTCCTCATAGTCATAGGCTCCCATTTCCTCCTGGATGACTAGCAGGATGCTGGAGAGGTTCCTCACCTCCTCCTTCAGCTGGACGATCATCCTGGTGTCAGTTTTGTACTGGTCCAGCACTGGGATCAGTGGCAGCAGCTCATTCATTTTGTCCTTCAGTTCCTGAGAAACACCAGTGAAAAGTTAGGGAGGTCCATATCTAACAAGCAACACAGTGATAGACTTAGTTGCATAAAGACCAAAACCCAACATGGGTGCCTCAGATCGTAAAAACAGTAAAATAACAACATTTGCATTTCAAAGGAAATGGGGTAAACTGCATGAAGCCAATCAGTTATAGCCCTAAATGAAGTTGTTAGGAGCAGCAGTTACACCCCTAACCTCCTCTGGGCTGATGGGCTATTTCAGTGTTCATATGCCATCATCTACTGTGCTACTATGTTGTTATATTTCTTTACTGCTAGTTCCTGCAGAGGGAAAATGACTTCTGAAGTTTAGGCTGTATAAATCTGATGATACTTTAGCACTGTGATGTTAAAGTGAATAAAAATTGATCAAAGACAATAAACGGGTCAATTTCAAAATGAAACATTCAGAATCCTGATTATAAGCTACGGTTGGTGTGTGTGAGTACTGGAATAGCAGAAGGTGCTCTAACAGGTGTGAGGTACATTGGCAGAGGGGTGTGTGTGTGTGTGTGTGTGTGTGTGTGCGTGTGTGTGTGTGCGTGTGTGTGTGTGCGTGTGCGCGGCGGTGCTGTAAGGCAGGAGTGAGGTGCATTGACAGAGGTCTGTGTGTGTATGTGAAGGTGTTGTGAGGCAGGAGTGAGGTGTGTGTGTGTGTGAAGGTGCTGTAAGGCAGGAGTGAGGTGCATTGGCAGAGGTGTGTGTGTGTGTGTGCATGAGTGCTTGTGTGTCTTTGTATGAAGGTCTCAGAAATGCAGAAGGTGCTGCAGGGTGGGGGAGGGGGGAAGGAGCAGGAGTTTGTGCTTAGCTCTGGTTTTAATTCCTTTCTTTCCTGAGCTTTGAAAACTGAACTAATTGTGTGAAAAGTGCTGATGTGAGCTGGTGGCTGTGACCAGCAGGCAGCCTGAGTAATGACTCAGGATCTCTGTCTGGCCTGGACCCTTCTGGTGTCTCAGCCTCAAATGTCTTTAATTAAATTGGTCTGAGACTTTCTGAGCAGACAGATTGTTCCAGAGAAAAATGGAGCGAGCTGGACCGCTACAAAATTTTCTTAATGGGGGACTTTGACACTGAAAATATTAGGTTATCTTCTCGACCTGTTGGATAAGTTAGATATAAGTAAGTGCCCAGTGTAATAAGATATATGGAAAATGAATCATATCATTTATGTCTGTAAAAATATACTATATATCACAGAAAAGCTGCCTCCAGATCATGGACTGACTGGGACCATGAGACATTAACCAAAGATCAAGGAGCTTCTGTACCTCAATGTCCACTCCCTAATGGAAGCAACAAAACCAGCAAAAGGTGGAAAAGAACAATGGTATCCCACGAAAAGTCTCAGGAGCAGGTACAGGAGTGGGAACAGAACTGGGCTCTTCAAAAAGCAGACCGAAGGCGTCCAGTGTTTAAACTATAATTTATTGAAAGAAGACTGTACAAGGTACCCTGTTTCGGCACTAAAAGTGCCTTCCTCTGGAGTCTGGATGCTTGGTCTGGAACGGTGAGTGGACAAAGCGCTCAGGATGAAGTCTCTTTTTTTACAACAGACTAATGACGTGCAGCAGCCCAATCTTCTAATATACACAAAAGGTCTTTTTCAAGACCAAAACGTTTACTCACAAGAGACTTCAACCTGTGCGCTTTGTCCACTCCCTAATAACATACCTGAAAATGAGGGCTCAGCAGCTCCAACATTCCTCCCCCCCCAACACACAGAGAATAACTTTCCCCAATTCACACAGAATAATGCCAATGGATGTTTAGTGACCCCTCCCCCCCCCCAAGTCTCCTGTTAAACACACACAGGACTCACCTACAACTCTGACTTCATGCCCCAATGTACCCCATTCCCCAGGCTTTATTGTCATCCCTCTCATCCTTTTTCAGTGAGGGTTAATGAGGATTGCAGCAGGAGAAAGCAACCCCCCTCCGCCTGCGACAACTCAAAACACGTTGAAGTCACCTCCAACCTCAGTACATAGATGATGTGTTCAAACAAGACAGCTTATCACCTGGGTATTCAATGAACAAAGTGCACCTTTGCAATGAGCTGGCCCAGGGGATGCTGTCTTCCTGTAAGATGATAAAGAGATAGATACACTTCCTTCACTTTTCATTTTAGGTAAGAGATTATGCCCTGTCTGAGAAGAATGTCTGTCCTTCATGGCTGAATCTGCTTAAGTGCAGTGGACTTTGATCCTGGGGAACTGAGTTTGATTCCCACTGCAGCTCCTTGTGATTCTAGGCAAGTCAGTTAACCCTCCATTGCCCCTGATACAAAATAAGTGCCTGAATATATGTAAACCGCTTTGAATGTAGTTGCAAAAGCCTCAGAAAGGCTGGTCAGTCCACCAGGGATGATGGCCAACTCTGAAGCCAGAAGGCACACTGCTTTTTCAGCTCCCCATCTTTGGACACACTAGGCACCATTGCGAAAACTCTTTCAAAATCCTCTGAGGTCGTTCTGGTTCTTTAATTGTGAATTTGTTAAAAAAATAATCTGGGTCCCCCCCTCCCACATCCCAGAGTTTTCTTCCCTTCTGTATCCAGATGGACTGCAGTGGACCTAAAGTCTCTTCTCTCAAGCAAAGCTAGATTCCTATGCTCATGCTCTGAGACCACATAAAATTTCACAACTGTCTAGCACTCACAGCTGAAAATGTGATTAGGAAGTAGGGGGAGAGGAAGAAGGAAACCACTTTTGGAATTCATCCTAAATATGTGGCAGAACCCTGACTACCTGACAGCTTAATCTTCTCTCCTGCTGCTGCCTGGCTGTCAGACCCATAAAAACCATCTCTTCCCCCCTTATTTTACTGATATGCCCTAATTTGTTCCCCAGCTCCAGCAGACGATGGCAGCACCTAGGATTCCATTAGCCCAGTGTGGTTGATATTTATTTGGTGTCATGTTGAATTTATTTTCTGTTAGAGTGCAGCCGAGGCTCTGCATTTCTTTTTACCAAGGAAACTGGTTAATGCAAGTGGCGTTTTCGGCATGCTGTCATGCAGAGAATAGGATGGTCTCAGGGGAATAGCACAGACACACAGTGGCAGCACAATACTTCAGCATTTCTGCATTGCTTGAGTCTGAATTTCTAAAGTTTGTGACAGCAGGTGAATTTCAAGGAGCAGTTCACAGTTTCACAAGGTCACAGCTGTTTCATGGTGGGTCTTGTTATAAGACCACTCATCCCTGGCTATTTTTGTGGTTGATGTAGTTACAGGTCAATTACGTCTTATTCAACACTCCCCTGATTTTTTATGGTACATTGGGGATTGCACAACCCTTGCTATTTTATGCCCCCTTTAAAATAGATTGCATTCTGTATGCCATTCAGCCCTAGAGATGACAGACTCTGTGTCCCTGTGTCCCATGAGTACCCCAGTCCTTGAGATGAAAGTCTCTATATCCCTGTGTCCATCCCCTGAACCCTTCAGTCCTTGAGGTGACATGCTCTATATCCCTGTGTCCATCCCCTGAATCTTCCAGTCCTGAGACGACAGGCTCTGTGTCCCTGTGTCTATCCCCTGAGCCCCTCAGTCCTTGAGGTGACAGGCTCTGTATCCCTGTGTCCATCCTCAAAATCCTCCAATCCTAGAGGTGACAGGCTCTATAGCCCTGTGTCCATCCCCAGAATACTCCAGTCCCAGAAGTGCCAAACTCTGCATCCTTGTGTCTATCCCCTGAATCCTCCAGTCATAGAGGGGACAGGCTCTGTGTCCCTGTGTCCATCCCCTGAGCCCTCCAGTCCTAGAGGTGACAAGCTCGCTATCCTGAATCATCCTCTCTAGGCTTCAAGTACAGTTCTAAAATGTTCTCAGCTTCCTTCCATATCTGAATCAGTTCTTTGAGCCTTTCAGACATCCACAGATCAAAACTACAAATAGCCATTTATTTATGTCACTGACAGAACATATTTCACTCAAACCCCATTTATAACCCAATAAACACAATAACTCCATGACTTAAGATCCCTCAGAGTATTGGGGAATTGGTGTTTTTATCAAGGTTAAACAAGCTGGGCTAGCTAAAGTAAAAAAATTTAGCCTAGTGTGTTCTGCCTTGTGCAAGTAATGCCTACAAGCTCTACATCTTAGTCAATCAGAGCTATTCTTTTCCAAACGTTCTACACTCTATAAAAAAAGCCTTTACATTTGGCTCAGAGGGATTTGCTGCCCTTTATATAGAGCAATCTTAAATACTCCTTTCTTTGGCTTGTAAATGCAATCTTATTAAACTATAAGACTTGTTAAACTGTTGATGTGAAATTAAAGGAAAGAGGAATCTGAAAGAGAAACTGACCTTGTCCCTGTATTCAGCACCATGGACAGTGAAGCTGAAACTATAATCCCTAAATTCAGCACTATAGACAGTACCTCACTGTAAAATGCTAGTACTAAGGGCTTCCATGACCTGTGTAGTGATTGTACAGTCAGGCTTGCAGCAAGGGCACAGTGGATATATACGCGATAAACTGGCATATCTCTGAGACCCACTTGAGTGGGAGGGCAAACTTCAAAAGGTCATTTTGCTTGGATCATTGCTCAAGGAAAAGTACCTGGCAGGGCCGGTCTTAGGGCGAGGCGACCGCATAGGGCCTCGCACTCAAGGGGGCCCCGCGCCTGAAGACACCCCGCTCTGACCGCCCAAGCTCCAGTCCCCCCTCCCTCTAAATTTTAAAAGTTACCTCGATATCGGGTTAAAGCGGCCGGCAGGTAGCAGCACTACTACTACTATTATTTAACATTTCTAAAGTGTTGCTAGGGTTACGCAGCGCTGTACAATTTAACAAAGAAGGACAGTCCCTGCTCAAAGGAGCTTACAATCTAAAGGACAAAAATGCAGTCAATCAAATTGGGGCAGTCTGGATTTCCTGGATAGAGGTCAATGGTTAGGTGCCGAAAGCGACATTGAAGAGGTGGGCTTTAAGCAAGGATTTGAAGATGGGCAGGGAGGGGGCTTGGCATATGGGCTCAGGGAGTTTATTCCAAGCATATGGTGAGGCAAGGCAGAAAGGGCGGAGCCTGGAGTTGGCGGTGGTGGAGAAGGGTACTGAGAGGAGGGATTTCTCCTGTGAGCAGAGGTTACAGGTAGGGGCATAGGGGGAGATGAGGGTAGAGAGGTAATGGGGGGCTGCAGATTGAGTGCATTTGTAGGTTAGTAGGAGAAGCTTGAATTGTACGCGGTACCTGATCGGAAACCAGTGAAGTGACTTGAGGAGAGGGGTGATATGAGCAAATTGGTCTAGGCAGAAGATAAGATGGGCAGCAGAGTTCTGAACGGATTGAAGGGGGGATAGATGGTTAAGAGGGAGGCCAGTGAGGAGTAGGTTGCAGTAGTCAAGGTGAGAGGTGATGAGAGAGTGGATGACAGTTCGGGTGGTGTGCTCGGAGAGGAAGGGGCGAATTTTGTTGATGTTATAGAGAAAAAAGCAACAGGTTTTGGCTGTCTGCTGGATATGGGCAGAGAAGGAGAGGGAGGAGTTGAAGATGACTCTGAGGTTGCGGGCAGATGAGACGGGGAGGATGAGGGTGTTGTCAACTGAAATAGAGAGTGGAGGGAGAGGAGAAGTGGGTTTAGGTGGAAAGACAATGAGCTCGGTTTTGGCCATTTTCAGTTTCAGGTGGCGGTTGGACATCCAGGCGGTGATGTCGGATAAGCAGGCCGATACTTTGGCCTGGGTTTCTGCAGTGATATCTGGTGTGGAGAGATAAAGCTGGGTGTCGTCGGCATAAAGATGATATTGGAAACCATGAGATGAGATCAGCGAGCCCAGGGAAGAGGTGTAGATTGAAAAAAGAAGGGGTCCAAGGACAGATCTCTGAGGAACTCCAACAGAGAGCGGGATGGGGGTGGAGGAAGATCCATGAGAATGTACTCTGAAAGTACAGTGGGAGAGATAAGAGGAGAACCAGGAGAGGACAGAGCCCTGGAACCCAAATGAGGATAGTGTAGCAAGAAGTAAATTATGATTGACAGTGTCAAAAGTGGCAGATAGATTGAGGAGGATGAGGATGGAGTAGTGACCTTTGGATTTGGCAAGGAACAGGTCATTGCAGACTTTAGTGAGCGCCGTTTCTGTCGAGTGAAGAGGGTGAAAACCGGATTGAAGCGGATCAAGGATGGCATGAGAGGAGAGAAAATCAAGGCAGCGGCTGTGAATGGCGCATTCAAGTATCTTGGAGAGGAAGGGTAGGAGGGAGATGGGGCAGTAGTTGGAAGGACAGGTAGGGTCTAGTGATGTTTTTTTGAGAAGTGGTATGACTACGGCATTTTTGAAGGTGTCGGGGACAGTTGCAGTGGAGAGAGAGAGGTTGAGGATATGACAGATTGGGGGGGGGTGACAGTAGGAGAGATGGTGTTTAGTAAGTTGGTGGGGATGGGGTCAGAGGAACAGGTGGTGCATTTCGAGGAGGAAAGAAGGTGGGTGGTTTCCTCCTCAGTGATATCAGGAAAAGAGGAGAAGGAGGCCTGGGTTGGTTGGTTGGTTGAGGGAGTGGGTTAAAGGGTGAAGAGGAGGAGGTGGCTTGGTAGTGAATTCGAGGTTGATCTTTTGTACCTTGTCGCGGATGTAGTCAGCCAGTGATTGAGGAGAGAGTGAGGTGGGGTGGGAGCGGAGGGCACTTTGAGGAGGAAGTTAAGGGTGGCAAAGAGACGACAAGGGTTGGAGCCGAGAGAATTAGTCAATTGGGTGTAGTAGTCCTGTTTGGCAAGGAATAGAGAGGACTGGAAGGAGGATAGCATGAATTTGTAATGAATGAAGTCGGTATGGGTGTGAGATTTCCTCCAGAGGCGTGGGGGCGGGACCAGAGCTGAACAAGGGAAAGGAAGACTCCCGAAGCTCCGCCGAGTAGCTCGCACGTTTTTCACTGCTGCTGCTACTAGTTCTGGCTGCTTTAACCCGACGTCGATGTAATTTTTTTTTATTTGCCGCTGTAGCAATACTGAACTTGAGAGTGAGTAGACACTGAGAGACTTTAACACAGTAAGTTTTATTTTACAATCTGCTTTTATTTTGTAATCTGTTTTTTTTCTGGCTTTCTTTGAGCAGCATTCTGTTGTACTGTCTTTGCGATGTATAAAATGTATGGTTTTTGAGCATTCTTTCCCTTGGAGCTGGGTGGGAGGGAGGGGGGCCTTGGAGCTGGGTGGGAGGCCTTGGAGCTGGGTGGGTGGGTGGGAGGAAGGGAGAGAGAGAGAGACCGGCCTTGGAGCTGGGTGAGAGGCCTTGCAGCTGGGTGGGAGGGGGGCCTTGGAGCTGGGTGGGAGCTGGGAGGGAGGGAGGCCTTGGAGCTGGGTGGGAGGCCTTGGAGCTGGTGGGTGGGAGGGAGAGAGAGAGAGAGAGAGAGAGAGAGAGAGAGAGAGAGAGAGACCGGCCGGCCTTGGAGCTGGGAGGGAGGGGGGCCTTGGAGCTGGGAGGGAGGGAGCTGGGGAGCCCAGCCCTGGAGCTGGGGAGCCCTGGGGATGGCCCGGGAGCTCAGAGGGAGGGGTGGCCAGCCCTGGAGCTAGGGTGGGGGTGGGGCTAGGATGGGGCCCCATCAAATTGGTCTGCATAGGGCCCCGCACTTGCTATGACCGGCCCTGGTACCTGGATCTGCTTTTTGAAAGGCAAATTATGTGCATAGTTTGGATTATTCAAAACTAAGAAAGTATTTGTATCCCCCAGTCAAACCTCACCCCATAAATACCTCCTATAAAAATATTGATAAACATGCATACCTGCCTAGAGGGTGGACAATAACCAGAGACCAATTTTGTAGGTAAAACACATTTTTCCTGCAGAAAGGGTTTTCATTATTGGCCTCTGCATATATAAATTTGCTGAAGGTCACAAAGTGGTAGCTCACAGATCTGGGATCTATCCACTGCAGCATTACAGTCAATTGGGATTAAAATGAAGGTTCACTTGAGTTACATAGTCAGCCTCAAGGTGTGTTTATAGATTTGGTTTATATTTAAGACTATCTTATGTGTTTTCCATTTTACCTAGCAGACCTCTGCTGCCATGAGATTAAGTTTCAAGAAAATGTACCTGAAAACTCCTGGTGCTGATGGCT
Source organism: Microcaecilia unicolor (assembly GCF_901765095.1). Classification (NCBI taxonomy): domain Eukaryota; kingdom Metazoa; phylum Chordata; class Amphibia; order Gymnophiona; family Siphonopidae; genus Microcaecilia; species Microcaecilia unicolor. Next base: position 199,973,973 of record NC_044033.1, on the reverse strand, counting down.
TTCTGGCTGTCAGTAGCTACCTTCAGTCTTGAGTCCAGTACCTTCATCAGCGACTCCGTGTTCCTCACGTACTGCAGGTCCCGAAAAGTTCTCAGATCCAGCACCTCCATGGACTGTGAAATGTTCTGCACCTGAATAAACACATTTCCAGGGGCTTAAACCACTGTCACACCATTCTCAGTTCTTATCCTATTCTGGTCAATTGTATTCTGCATAATATAAAGACCCATTGTAAGCTGTGTCCATGCAACTACAAGACTTTCTTCATTCTTAATAATAACATCAAGTTTCTTTTTTTTTTCAAATGCCCTTAGCAAAACCATTTATGTTCATTTGATGGGGAGAGCATTCCAAAGCTGTATTATTCAGGCTGTAAAAGCACTCCCCTGCATCTCGGAGTACGTTTCACCATCAATCAAACTGGGTCTAGAGGCATTCTGTGCCTACCACCAACTTCATGGATCTTGAGAAGTCCCTCATGTAAATCTTTGTGAGACCTGCAGTATCATGTCTACCCTGCAACAAGGCATTAAAAGACCAAGGAAAATAGTGGGGAATTATTTTCTACAGAACGATAGAGGGATATACAGCTGTGATCAAAGAAAACACCTACTGTGTACATAATAGACAGAAACTAGAGACTGAGACGGAAAGAAATATTTTAGCTATTCGGTACAGTAGATTTATCTAACTGCCTGGAAGATCTAGGAGACCCACACTGTAGATAAATATCATGAGAAGTACTTCTGGGTAAGGTCTAGCATTTGTTTAAAAATGATCTTAACGGAGGACCCATCCATACCTGTAATTACCATGGCACAAAATCCCAGAAACTCCTTGTTTTCTTGAATCTCTCTCCTCTAGATTGCTGAAATTTGCACCAATTCCACTTCGGGGTTCCTAGATTACTCCTTGTCCATTATAGCAATGTGATCCAGTCTTGCTTTTATCCACTCCTACCCCCCATTACATCCATGGAGATACAATTCCTGCTGGATTGTTTGAAGGGTAATGATAACTTTATTGTCAATAGGATTGACTTAGTCTGTGGTTGTTGATGTGAAGTAATCTGATACCAATGACCCATTCCGGACACTTTCATCCCAGAGACACATTTCTCTATTTCTAACCATTGGTGGGTGATACTAGACATATTTTGGTGCAAAGCAGTTTATGGGAAGAAAGCAAATAAAGATTTCCTTATAGTTTTCCCAAAATGGCACCTCTTTGACTCAGAATAGAAATCATTGCAAGGCTGACAGTCTATGCTCATTTAAATGAACTCTCCATGAAATTATCAGGAGCTATTTATAATTAAACAGTTCTACCCATCAATATTTGACAATTACATTAATTAGGGATGCGACTGACTGTTTTTAATTCATTTCTCTCCTATAAATCTAGCCATTATTTTGCTTGTAATAGGAGGTGTGATTTAGTAAGGAGATTGGTCGACTATGATTCAGCAGAAATCCTATACCCTGATACTGTCTCTGGCATTGGCAGGGGAGAGGAAGGAATCAGTTCCTCTTTAATCCCTGCCACTGACTGTCTGTTTGCAATCCCAGACAAAATCATTACATTGGGTGTTTAACCTGGGCTTTAATGTGCATTAGGTATGTAGAAGGATTCTGTACCTGGAGGCTTTCAGTTAGGTGCCCAAGCCATGTGGGTAGTGAACCTGTTCTAAATGGATGCTTTTGAACATAAATATCCTTATCAAATTTTATTTAATTTATTTAAGCATTTTTAACCTGCCTATTACCTAGGTGGGGTACAGTAGTACATAGATAATATAACACAGTAACACATAACACAACACTTAAAAAAAGAGAAAAAATGTTTACAAACTCCTCTTTTAATTAATGCACACCCTGCATATTTTGGCCACAAAATTAATGATCTAACCTGGAAAGGCCTGACAAAAATATGTATATGCCTTAGGTTGTCTCTTAACCCATTAGTGCCCAATGTTTCCATGATTTGTTCCCATATGGCTTATTATGGGAACATTGGGCACTAATGGGTTAAAGCAAGAGAGCTCTGACTTTTGATCCATCTGTACTGGCAACTGGTTCCACAAATAAGGTCCTTAACATTGACATTCGCACCTCATCTAGTCCTCATCTTACAATCTATTAATTTATAAGTAATAATACCACAACTCATCATTGGAATAAAATTTTGGCCGCAGCTTTATTAACCATATATAAATATATAACGCAATTCTATAACTTAACCTTTACCCAATGCATTAAATTCTTCCATACCAATGTTAGCATTCCCAGAGCGGTTTAACAGTTCAGAGCCATTCAGTAATGAAACTGGCTCTCTGCTTGTCCAAAATTACCCCCTTTATTCTATGTGACTCATGGTGCCATCAAGCCACATCTCACTCATGGCAGTTCTGCCCACAAGTTACTTTTTCCATCAAAATATCTTTTAACCAATGTCCACTTAACCGCATCTGGTGCCTCTTTATCCCCACATATCCAGCTGACTCAAAAGCTGCTACCGACCTCCCATTCCCCACCCAAACTCACATACCCACCATAACCATCCCACCAAAATCATTATACAATAAACCCACAACATGTCACCAACTATCCATTGTAATTAAGGAAAACCACACAACACAGGGTGGGTTGGGAAGGGCACAAAATCCTAACCCCTCATCCACCCTCACCCGTTCCTGCCCACCCAAATAATAATTTTAAACCACCAAAAACCCTTCTGTTTACCCACAACCCTTCCTATGACAACCACCAATCCTCACCTCCCCTTATCATCCAATCACCCTTCCTCTCCTGTTACTACCCTACCCACACATCAACATTAACCCTCTCAACTCCTTCTTTCAAACCATTCTATCTTTTCACTACCCTCACCTCTATTAACTATTTATCTCTCTTCCTTCTGGCTCAGTCAATGTTATTGCGCTGACAGTCTAAACTGTAGGGTCTCCATAGTAGAGAACACAGTGCAAAGTGATGCATGTGGGAAAGAGGAACCCAAACTATAACTACGTCATGCAAGGTTCAGCGTTGGGAGTCACGGACCAAGAAAGGGATCTAGGTGTCATCGTTGATGACACGTTGAAAACTTCTGCTCAATGTGCTGCTGTAGCTAGGAAAGTTACTACTACTACTACTACTATTTAGCATTTCTATAGCGCTACAAAGCATACGCAGTGCTGCACAAACATAGAAGAAAGACAGTCCCTGCTCAAAGAGCTTACAATCTAGTAGACAAAAAATAAAGCAAACAAATCAATTAATGTGTAGAGGAAAGAGGAGAGGAGGGTAGGTGGAGGCGAGTGGATACAAGTGGTTACGAGTCAAAAGCAATGTTAAAGAGGTGGGCTTTCAATCTAGATTTAAAGATGGTCAAGGATGGGGCAAGACGTAGGGGCTTAGGAAGTCTATTCCAGGCATAGGGCACAGCAAGACAGAAGGAGCAAAGTCTGGAGTTGGGAGTAGCGGAGAAGGGAACAGATAAGAAGGATTTATCCAGGGAACGGAGTGCACGGGAAGGGGTGAAGGGAAGGACGAGTGTGTAGAGATACTGGGGAGCAGCAGAGTGAGTACATTTATAGGTTAGTAGAAGAAGTTTGAACAGGATGCGAAAACTGATAGGGAGCCAGTGAAGTGACTTGAGGAGAGGGGTAGTATGAGTAAAGTGATCCTGGCGGAAGACGAGATGGGCAGCAGAGTTTTGAACCGACTGGAGAGGGGAGCGGTGACTAAGTGGGAGGCCAGCAAGAAGCAGATTGTAGTAGTCCAAACGAGAGGAGACAAGGGTGTGGATGAGGGTTTTGGTAGAGTGCTCAGAAAGAAAGGGGCAGATTTTACAGATGTTGTAAAGAAAGAAATGACAGGTCTTGGCGGTCTGCTGGATATGAGCAGAGAAGGAGAGAGAAGAGTCAAAGATAACCCCAAGGTTTCGAGCTGAGGAGACAGGGAGAATGAGAGAGCCATCAACAGAAATAGAAAACGGGGGGAGCGGGGAGGGTGGGTTTGGGAGGAAAATGAGAAGCTCGGTTTTGGTCATATTTAATTTCAGGTGGCATTGAGACATCCAGACAGCAATGTCAGACAAGCACGCTGAAACTTTGGTTTGGATGCAAGGTGAGTTATCAGGGGTAGAAAGGTAGATTTGGGAGTAATCAGCAGAGAGATAGTAGGAAAAGCCATGGGATAAGATTAATGAACCAAGGGAAGAAGTGTAGATAGAAAAGAGGAGGGGACCAAGAACAGAACCCTGAGGTACGCCGACAGGCAGAGGGATAGAAGTAGAAGAGGATCCACCAGATTGAACACTAAAGGTGCGGAGGGAGAGGTAGGAAGAGAACCAGGAAAGGACAGAGCCCTGGAATCCAAGTGAGGATAGGGTATCAAGAAGTATGCTGTGATCGACAGTGTCAAAAGCAGCGGAAAGATCAAGAAGAATGTGGATGGAATATTGACCTCTGGATTTAGCCAGTAATAGGTCATTGGAGACTTTAGTAAGCGCAGTTTCGGTTGAGTGGATAGGGCGAAAACCAGATTGTAGTGGGTCAAGAATAGCATGTGAGGAGAGAAAATCAAGGCAGCGGTGGTGAACAGCACGCTCAAGTAATTTGGAGAGAAAGGGAAGGAGGGAGATGGGTCGGTAATTAGAGGGACAAGTAGGGTCGTGAAGGCTTCTTAAGGAGAGGTGTGACCACAGCATGTTTAAAGGCAGCAGGGACAGTCGCAGTGGAAAGTGAGAGGTTGAGAATGTGACAGATAAAAGGAATAAGAGCAGGAGAGATGGCATTAAGAAGGTGGGTGGGAATGGGATCAGAGGAACAGGTGGTACATTTTGAGGAAGAAAGGAGAAGTGTAGCAAATAGAATGTTGGGTATCATTAGGAAAGGGATTGAAAACAAAAATAAGGATATTATTCTGCCATTGTATCGCTCCATGGTGCGACCGCACCTCGAGTATTGTGTTCAATTCTGGTTGCCGCACCTCAAAAAGACATAGTGGAATTGGAAAAGGTGCAGAGAAGGGCGATAAAGATGATACAGGGGTTGGGACAACTTCCCTATCAGGATAGGCTGAAGAGGCTGGGGTTCTTCAGCTTGGAGAAAAGGTGGCTGAGGGGAGATATGATAGAGGTCTATAAGATAATGAGTGGAATGGAACAGGTCAATGTGGAGGACTGTTTATGCTTTCCAAAAATACTAGGACAAGAGGGCATGCGATGAAGCTGCAGAGTGATAAATTTAAAACGAATCGGAGGAAAATTTTCTTCACTCAACATGTAGTGAAACTCTGGAATTCGCTGCCAGAAAAGGTGGTTAAGGTGGTTAACTTAGCAGACTTCAAAAAAGGGTTGGACATCTTCCTGGAGGAAAAAGCCATCGAATGCTATTGAATGGACGAGGGAATAATACAGTATTTCTAGGATGGGCGGGACAAATTGCTTGTTCTGTTGGCCGCTGTCAGTGACAGGTGCTGGGCTCGATGGACCCTTGGTCTGTCCCAGCATGGCAATGCTTATGTACTTATGTACAGGGGTCCTTTTCCTAAGGTGCGCTGAAAAGTGGCCTGCTGTAGTGTAAATGTGTGTTTTGGGTGCACGCAGAATTAATTTTTAGCGCACCTACATAAAAAATGCCTTTTTTGTCAAAAATGGACGTGCGGCAAAATGAAAATTGCCACGTGTCCATTTTGGGTCCGAAACCTTACCACAAGCCATTGACCTAGCGGTAAGGTCTCATGCAGTAACCAGGCGGTAACTGCCGCACATCAGAAAATAAAAAATATTTTTCAGACACACGTAATGGACACCCCCCAAAATTGAAATTACCGCAAGGGCCACGTGGTAACTGCTTAGTAAAAGGGCCCCACAACCCCTCCAGTAGTAGCATAAAGTGCCCATGAATAAGGTAGTGCTAACAAGAAACCATGGTGCTCAGACCGTAGGAACCTCAAAGCGTAAGTCAGCACTGGCATGCCTAGATGTAGGCATGAACATTTATATCACCAATGAAAGGGAAGAGAGTACCAAATCCAGTCATATAAATATAACTCTCAAGGTAATTGCTTCTTTCATGTTTTTGAATCCCTCATATACTCTGTGGAGATAGCATTTATGTATATATCAAAGGGTTTTTTTTGCCTATGACGAAAAATATACCCAACATTTACATACATAAAAACTCCATCCTTGTTATTTATTTATTTGTTGCATTTGTATCCCACATTTTCCCACCTATTTGCAGGCTCAATGTAGCTATTAACCTATAACTATTGGGTTGGAGGTTGGGCTTGAATCAGAGGCTTTTTCCCTTACCCTTCCAAACAATACGAATGCACCTCACAGAGTTATAGTTGTTGTGTTCCCTTGAGAGTTTTCTTTTGCCAATTATCTTGAGAGTTATATTTATAAGGTACGAACATTTATGCCAGGTCTATGGCTCTGCTATAACTGGCCGTGTCTAAATTACAGTGTTCCGTAAGTGGCATATGTAAATGTTGGCCCCCCACCTATGCCCCACATTTTAGTGTGGAATTACAGAATAGCACTTAATTGGGTACGTGTGCACTAACGAGCATCTTCTAAATGTAAGTATGTAATTGGTGCATACTTTTATGTGCCCTGTTAAAGCGTGAAGGGTTCATGCACTGTTTAAACTGCTGTCGTGTATTAAGTTCAGTGTCGAACACCTAATATGGAATTTTCTGCTAATGAGATGGTGGGCAGGGGGTGAGAAAGGGGTTGGAATTGCTCAATACAGTTAATTTGGGTAACCACAATGCACATTAATTGCAAAACTGGCATCTTTGCCAATGTGCTTAATTACATCTGATTTAGTTACTGTGGTGTTAACATGCATTAACATTGTGGTTGACCTCCTCCAAATACTGATTATGCCTCTAAACCTTACTATAGATATTTTGCATTTAATGCACCTGCTTTTGTGCCTTGGTTCTAGTCCTGGCTCTGCATCAACGCTCTTGGATACAAAAGCCAAAAAGTTCACCTCCCTGTGTCTTAGGTCATCCAATTATAATTTGCATATTAAGTGTAATTGATACAGCAGTAAAGTGTTTTGGGCTCCAGTCTGGATCAAAGGTACCACCTGAATCCAACTTCTTAAACATCACAATGCCTCTAAGCATGAAAAATTCAATTCCCTCTAGAGTTTTTATCATAGGACTTGAGCAGAATCAAAGTCTTGGGAACAGCTCTAATAGACAGAGTGGAGGATTTAACCCTCGGAAATATTTGCTATGCACTAGGAGATTGGAACAGCAGCCCCAGAACTCAATCCATTGAAGACCACAGAATAGGAGCAGACTTCTGGAAATATGTTACCCTTTATTTGAGCTCCTAAAGAAGAGCTTTTTGCAGACCAGTCATTGGTCACTAGACATGTATTTTGGACTCCTGGTTGTTTATTCCATTCCAAGGGCATGCTTATTTCCTTACAGACATTTTGAGCTTCATAGCAAAGGTGTTTTGAAGAGATTTGTAAAGGTAGAGCTGAGCAGCAAAGAGGTGGGAGAGTGGTGGATGGTAGGATCTCCATATTCCCAGTTTAACCATTCCAGCCTGCTACCTGTCTGCACGTCCAGCTGTGAATAGGGCTAAGATGGATCCCCTCTGGAATGTCTGGGGAGGGGGCGTTTGGCTGTCTATGCTGTGTGTTCACAGCTACAGCACTTGTACACAGAATCCATGAGGTTGTGAAGAGCAAAGAAAGGGTGGGTTCCAATCTCAGCATCAAAGGCCAGGCAATAGTAAATTATTTGTGTTTAAAATACAGCTCTTCCAGCTCTCTCTGCCAGCCTTTTTTAGCTATGCTGCTGAATTTTAATCAGGTCATGCTGACAATGGCTGAGGGGGAAATAGCCTGAAGCTAGTGATAAAGGAGAGAAAGTTAATGTAACCATAGGGCCTATTCTGTTTATTTCATCTGCACTTTATTCTGTAAGTAAACAGGGAAGACAGCTGTCGGAGAGGGAACACAGGGGCAATAACCAGAGATTCAGGAACTACTGAGGGGAGAGAGAGAGGGGCAAAAGGGAGAAAACAGAGGCAATAAACAAAAGAAACAGGAATGGCTGAAGAGACAGGGGCAAGAGAGGAAAACAGGGGCAATAAACAGAGATAGAAGAATTGATGAGGGGAGAGAGATAGAGGAATTGATGAAGGGAGAGAGATAGAGGGGTAGGAGAGGGAAGCAGGAGTATTAACCAAAGAGATAGAAACTGTTGAGGAGAGAGATGGGGGCAAGGAGGGAAATAGCAAGGCAATATCCAGATATACAGGAGAGAGAGGGGGGAGGGGCAAGAGGAGAAACAAATGGGCAATAATTGGAGATATAGGAAGTGCAGAGGAAGGAGAGGGGCAGGGAGGGGAAAAGCAGGGGCATTACCTAAAGATATAGGAACTGCTGAGGGGAGAGAGGGGCAGGGAGAGGAAAAGCAGGGGTACAGGATCAGTTGATAGGGAGCGAGAGGGCAAGGAGGGGTAAAGCAGGGACAATAACCAGAGATACAGTGAGTGTAGAGGGGTGGGGGGAAAGGACAGGAGGGATAAAGCAGCAGCATTAAGAATTGTTGCTTTACCTGATAGGCTAAAGGAATAAGAAAGAGAAAACAGGAAGACCTACAAAAATATGACTCCATCTCCTCACCTCATCTATCAGTTTTAACATGTTTTACCAACCATAAATTTTAGGGGAGCCAGGAATCAGCTGGGGGAAGATGAGATCTGCAAAGAGGGGAGTGAGGTATCCGTTGGGGAAGGTGAGACCTGTGTTCATCCATACAATATATTTCCAATGCTCTCTGCCATCTACCTTACCTATGACTGCATTCAGAGCACTGACACCACTGCTGGGAACGTTCATTCTCCATTTTCTTGACTGTGACTTGGTGCCCTAAATACAAAGATCTCTATTTACCTTTTGGGGGAGGGCAGTATGGAAGCGATAATAGATTCATCACCCAAAATTCCCTCTTTGGCTTCTTCTAAGCATGGGGCAAAGATGTACGCTAGAACCGTCTGGGGTGGTTTTGTATTCAGATTGAAGAAAGTTGCCCCTTTTCAAAGAGTGTATTCCCATTATATTCAGCTTTTGTTGGAAGTCTCTCAAACCATCAATCTGTGTCTTATGTAGCTTTCATTGGTAGGGAATAACCCCATTTGTGACTGCGTGTTAAATAATCAGAGATGCTTTTATGAGGAAGCAGCATTTTCTGGATTCTGAGTTGCTGCTGCCTTCCACTTCATGGACAATGCAGCCAAATTTAGCCTTCCTAAATCACACAGAATGAGCAGTCAACAAGATGGCTTTTAATTTTAAACTGCAACTTGAAAGAGCTACCCTCTCAAACAATCTACCACTCAGCTCTACAGTTTAGCTTCTGTCTGCAAGTGAGAAACATCACTGTTTGATGCTGAAGTGCCTCTTGCTACTAAAATTACATCCTGACAACCCTTTAGAAGTTATTACTGAGCAGCTGGGCACTGCCCAGTAATAACAATCTTGGCTAAAAATGAATTGGTAACTTAAAGAGTTCATGAGTCTAGGATAGCTCTCAGTTATGTTTGCTACTGGTCCGTCCTCCTCCTCAAATGGTATCCATTTTGCTACTTGACCTGTTATTGATCAGAGAGCACTTTTGGAACCACAGCTCATGCTGCTCTTTCATGGGACGTACTGAATAGATCAAAAATATTTAATGTGAAATAACAGGAAATAGATAAGTACATAAGTGTTGCCATACTGGGATAGACTGAAGGTCCATCAAACCCAGTATCCTGTTTCCAACAGTGGACAATCCAGGTCACAAGTACCTGGCAAGATCCCAAAACAGTACAATACATTTTATGCTGCTTATCCTACAAATAAGCAGTGGATTTTCCTCAAGTCCATTTTAATAATGGCTTATGGACTTTCCTTTTAGGAAGATATCCAAACATTTTTAAACCCTGCTAAGCTAACTGCTTTTACTGCATTCTCTGGCAATGAGTTCCAGAGTTTAATTACATGTTGAGTGAAGAAATATTTTCTCCAATTCATTTTAAATTTACTACTTTGTAGTTTCATTGCATGCTTCCTAGTATTTTTGGGAAAAGTAAACAAGTGATTCACATCTACCCACTCCACTCAGTATTTTATAGACCTCAATCATATCTCCCCTCATCCGTCCTTTCTCAAAGCTGAAGAGTCCAAGCCGTTTCAGCCTTTCTTCATAGGGAAGTTGTCCCATCCCCTCTATCATTTCCATTGCTCTTATCTGTACCTTTTCTAATTCCACTATATCCTTTTTGAGATGCAGCGACCAGAATTGCACATAGTATTCAAGGTGCAGTTGCACCATGGAGCAATACAAAGGTATTATAACATCCTTGTTTTCATTTTCCATTCCATTCCTAACAATACCGAACATTCTATTTGCTTTCTTTGCTGCCACAGCACACTGAGCAGAGGGTTTCAAAGTATTGTCAATGATGACTCCTAGATCCTTTTCCTGGTCGGTGACTCCTAACATGGAACCTTGCATCACATAGCTATAGTTCGGGTTCCTCCTTCCCACATGCATCACTTTGCACTTGCTCACATTAAACATCATCTGCCATTTGGGTGCCCAGTCTCCCAGTTTCAACACCATGGATAGACTTGCTTGGGATCTGCCTATAGTGACCAGGTCCATTTTCATGATTAGTCCTTATACCCCACGTTATCCAAACAAGAGTCAATGTGGCTTACAGTGTAACAGGGATATGAATACAGCATGAAATAAGGGATACCAGTGTTTCAGAACCATGGATAGCTGTGCTTGCTATCTGCTGCAAAAATCAGGTCCAGCTTCTAACAGGAAGGTAGTGTTTCAGTACCACTGGATAGCTCTGCTTAGGATCTGCCTGTAGTAACCAGGTTCACTTTAAAATAGGAGTTCCGTGTTTCAGCACCATGGATAGCTCTCCTTAGGATCTGTCTGTCCTAACCAGGTCCACTTTCCATGCAAAATAAAAGAGATATTCCCATCCCCACCAGTGCTGGCCTTTCGACAGCCACCCAATTTAAAACACAAGCTAATTAGAAGTAAGCTCCCAACACAGACTCAAAAAGAAGAGAATGGCACACATCCTTGCGATATAACCAGCTGCAAACTATGCCAAAATATTTCACAGGACCCCATGGTCATTCACATAGTAACATAGTAGATGATGGCAGAGAAAGACCTGCACGGTCCATCCAGTCTGCTTAACAAGATAAACTCATATGTACTACTTTTTGTGTATACCTGACCTTGATTTGTATCTGCCATTTTCAGGTCACAGACCGTAGAAGTCTGCCAAGCACTAGCCCAGCCTCCCATCACTGGCTCTGCCACCCAATCTCCGCTAAGCTTCTGAGGATGCATTCCTTCTGAACAGGATTCCTTTATGTTTATCCCATGCATTTTTTAATTCCGTTACCATTTTAATCTCCACCACCTCCCGCGGGAGGGCATTCCAAGTATCCACCACTCTCTCCGTGAAAAAATACTTCCTGACATTTTTCTTGAGTTTGCCCCTCTTCAATCTCATTTCATGTCCTCTAGTTCTACCACCTTCCCATCTACGGAAAAGGTTCATTGCGGATTAATACCTTTCAAATATTTGAACGTCTTTATCATATCACCCCTGTTTCTCCTTTTCTCCAGGGTATACATGTTCAGGTCAGCAAGTCTCTCCTCATATGTCTTGTAACGCAAATCCCATACCATTCTTGTAGCTTTTCTTTGTACCGCTTCAATTCTTTTTACATCCTTAGCAAGACACGGCCTCCAAAACTGAACACAATATGCCAGGTGGGCCTCACCAGTGACTTATACAGGGGCATTAAAACCTATTTTCTTCTGCTGGTCACACCTCTCTCTATACAGCCTAGCAACCTTCTAGCTACAGCCACCGCCTTGTCACACTGTTTTGTCGCCTTCAGATCCTCAGATACTATCACCCCAAGATCCCTCTCCCCGTCCATACATATCAGACTCTCACCACCTAACATATACGTCTCCCGTGGATTTCTACTCCCTAAGTGCATCACTTTGCATTTCTTCGCATTGAATTTTAATTGCCACAGGAAAAATATTCAACATTAAGGAATCTTTGACGTGCTTATCTTCCAATGTGGTATATATCATTCAGTAAAAAAAATGCAACAAAGGCTGCTACATTGGAGAAACAAATAACATAGTAACATAGTAGATGACAGCAGAAAAAGACCTGCATGGTCCATCTAGTCTGCCCAACAAGATAAACTCATGTGTGCTACTTCTTGTGTATACCTTACCTTGATTTGTATCTGCCATTTTCAGGACACAGACCGTAGAAGTCTTGCCCAGAACTAGCCCCATTTTCAGGACACGAAGTCTTGCCCAGAACTAGCCCCACCACCCAAACACCAGCCCCGCCTCCCAATCTCGGCTAAGCTTCTGAGGATCCATTCCTTCTGCACAGGATTCCTTTATGTTTATCCCACGCATGCTTGAATTCCACTACAGTTTTGCGGAATGCGGGAGGGCATTCCAAGTATCTACCACTCAGATGCTAAAGAAGATATTTAATTTACATAGACACCATATGAAAAATGCTAGTACCAATCAGGATGTCACCTCTGTGGGGCAGCACTTTACAAAACCAGAACACTGTACCAGTGATTTCATGGTAAGAATCCTGAAAGGGAACTTTAAAACAATACAGGAACATAAGACCTTTGAAGTCAGAATGATTAAATATTTTGGCATCCGGGGGCGGAGTTAAGATGGTGGCCTAGCTAGAGCGTGTGTGAAGAGCTACTGATGACCGGAGCCTCTGAACTGCAATTTTTACTCTTTTTTTCTTCATATTAAACACTAATGCCTCATACTAAGAGGAAAGGAGTGGTAAAGGCCATGCTGCCGCCAACAAGAACCTCTTCTCCGGTTCAACAAACGCTCTATCACTATGCTACTAGCACCCTGATGAATATAGGGTTGGTGAGTCCCACTGCGACTGCTGTCGGGGGAGCGGTGGTGTCACCTGGGAATGAAACATCATTGTCACCGCCGAGCTCCGATTTACCTCCCTGTCCTGCGTCCCTTCGAGATGAGGTGCAATGACCATCCGAGCCGGTAGTCGGTAGCGGTATGGTATTGAGCGGCAGCTCCGCACCTCAAGGAGCAGAAGTTGTCACCATGGAAGCTGAGACTCCCAGGGAGGTAACACTACAATCTATTTGGTTGACTTTACAAAATCTTACATTAACTATTACAAAAGTTGCACAAGAAACAACTATGTTGGTGAAAAAGGTAGACACCCTGACCCTGGCCCTTGAAGAAGTTAAACAGGATACGATGACTCGGGTAACACAAATACAGCTTGACTATCAAATGTTGAAAGCTTCTACGGAGTTGTTGATTAAAGAAAAGACAATGGTTTCACATAAAATAGAAATGATTGAAAATTACAACAAGCGTATGAATCTTAGGATTTTAAATTTTCCTTTGGCTATCCCCCTTTGGGGGATATCAGCACTTGATTTATTTAAAAAGTACCTGACTGAGATTCTTCTTTATCCGCAAGCTGCAATCCCGCCGGTCAATAAAATATATTACCTTCCTTTATCAAAGAAAACGGATAATAGAACATCTCAAAATTTGAATCAAACTCCTGAGACAGATGTACTAAATATCTCAGATTTACTTGAAGATTCTCTATCAGAAGTCAAAGAACACCGTACCCTGCTTGTTTCCTTTGTCTTTGAACAGGATATAAATGCTTTGATGAAATTGTTCTTTAAAAATTCTCTAAAAACGTTTTGTGGACAAAAGATCTGGATTTTTCCAGATGTTACAAAAACAACTCAGGAAAGACGTAAAGAGTTTCTGGTTTATAGAGAAGAGGTCAGGGCAATGGGAGCCTCATTTTTACTGGCATACCCTTGCAAGTGCTGTTTGAAATATCAGGGTAATAAATACATGTTTTTTGATCCACTGCAGTTACGGACTTTTATAGAAGCTAAAAATATATCAAATAGGTGGTGTATTAATAAAACTGATGGAGATAGTATGTGGTATAATCAGGTGTAGGCCAGGCCGTTTGCTTTAATTACAATCTTGTATTTCTTCATTGTATAATCTCCTCTACGAACTCACCCCCCTTTGAAATGTTCAGGTAGTGGTCTAAGAAGGCTTGGAAATTTTTCCTATCTTTGCTGAGATGTTTCTTTACTTTTCTTTTTATGTAAGTTAAAGTAAAATATTACCTGCCATTTTTCTGTTATAAGTGAATCTTATAATGTATATGTTTAAAATTTATAAATAAATAAATAAATAATAATAATAATAAAAAAGAATGATTAAATATTTTGACACCCACCAGACAGGACTTAACAAAGATCTGGGTTTTCTAGCCCATTATAAACCATAAAATTGTACTGCTTTGTCACCCTCCTATCTCCATGCATGTCTCCCTGCCCCTCATCCACCCGACTCTTCCTGTCTCTCACCTATCCACCCCCATTTTGTTAGACTGACACTGAAATGCTTTGATGTTTCACTTATATATACTGTCATCTACCAACATTTGCTTATTTCCAATCTGACGAAGAAGGGCAACCTTTGAAAGCTAATCAAGAAATGTATTAAGTTATGTCCAATAAAAAGGTATCATCTTATTTTCTTCTCCATGTTTTATTTTGTTTTATTTCTATTGATATTTCTATTGATTACCTTTAAAAGTGGACTAACACGGCTACCACACCTCTCTACTCATGTGAAATAAGAAGCCAGATTTTCAGCACTATGGACAGCTCTGCTCAGGATCTGCCTATAATAGTAGCACCATGGATAGCACAACTCAGGATCATGGATAGCACAACTCAGGATATGTGTGTAGGTAACCAGGTACACTTTCTATGTGAAATAATAGGAAGACAGTTTTTCAGTACTATGGATAGCTATGCTTGGAAAGAGGATGGGATTTGATATACCATCTTTCTGTGGTTACAATCAAAGTGGTTTATATATTATTTACAGGTACTTATTTTGTACCTGGGGCAATGGAGGGTTAAGTAAATTGCCCAGAGTCACAAGGAGATACAGTAGGAATCTGCTTGGGATCTACCTGCAGTAGTCCATGTTATAACAGGAAGCCAGTGTATCAGCATCATGGGTAGCTCTGCTCAGGATGTGCCTGTAGCAACCAGGTCCACTTTATAATAGGATTTCAGCATTTCAGCACTATGGATAGCTCTGCTTGGGATCTGCCTGCAGTAACCAGGACCACTTTCAATGTGAAATAATAGGAAGCCAGTGTTTCAACACCATGGATAGATCCTGTTTGGGATCTGCCTTCAATAACCAGGTCCAGGTCACTCCCCTCCCAACACCCTACCCACACCCTAGAGCAGCATGGTTCTCAACTCCATCCTGGAGGAACCCTTAAGTGATCTGGTCTTCAGAATATAATGAATATGAATGAGATAGCTTTGCATATATTGTATTTTAGGAAGATCTCTCCATATTCAGTGCTCCCCACTGCCTCTCCACCATCCCCATTTCTCGGAGTCCTGCAGGTGGATTTTGTATTGAAACAAACATTTAACAGCTTTGCATCTCTGAAATGAAATGTAAATTGTCTTTAAATGGCAAAGAGAATATTTTCAATTTTGGCTGTGATTTGAAGATCACCATTGAATTAAGGACATTTGTACTTCTATTCTCTAATTTTTGCAATTAAAAGATAGACTGGCAGAGTCAACCTCATGCAAACAACATCAGGTTTCATTTCTGTGTGTCAGAATAAAGGTCCTCTGAGTATCTTGCCTCATTGCCTCATCTGCAAATGTGTTGTCCTTTGAGACTGTTTGTAAATCAGTTTGTTCCTGCTTTTAAAGAGGAGGGAGATAACATGAGGATGGATCTAATGAAGCATGAGGAATGATCCGAAGTTAGGAAGCTAAAATATAATGATAAAAAATGCAGATTCATAAATTTGGGCTGCAGAACCCCAAGAGAGCTGTGCAGTACAGAAGATGAAGTACTTCTGTGCACAAAAGAACTGGATTGGGGTGATCATAGCTAATCACTGTAAGGTGGCAAAACAGGTAGAAAAGCCTATGATAAAAGTCAAAAGGATGCTTGAGTACATTGTACATTGTGCTATCTCTGTGATATACTGTGCCCATACACTGTAAGCCGCACTGAACCTGCTATCGAGCGGGAAAGAGTGGGGTATAAATGCTACAAACAAACAAATAAATAAATAAATAAATAAATAAATATGGAGAAGAATGACTAGCAGAGAAAAGGAGGTGATAATGCATTTCTTTAAGTCTCTGATATGTCCTTGTTTGGAGAGTTGTGTGCAATTCTGGAGACCACATTCTCAGAAATATATAGACAGGATGAAACTAGTCCAGAAGAGGGCTACTGAAATAGTTAGTGACCTTCACCATAAAGCATATGGGGACAGACTTAAGATCCAAATATGCATACCATGAAGGAAAGATGGGAGAATGAATATATGATAGGGACATCTCAATACTTCCAAGAAATAATACCCAGGTGTGGGCGGGGTAAATATGGCCAATACAATATTGTAGTGTCTTGGATAAACTGAGTGCATTGTGCTACTAAATAATATTTTATT
Organism: Microcaecilia unicolor; assembly: GCF_901765095.1. NCBI lineage: Eukaryota > Metazoa > Chordata > Amphibia > Gymnophiona > Siphonopidae > Microcaecilia > Microcaecilia unicolor. Next base: position 199,957,308 of record NC_044033.1, on the reverse strand, counting down.
TATTTATTTGTTACATTTGTATCCCACATTTTCCCACCTATTTGCAGGCTCAATGTGGCTTACATGGAGGGGCATAATCGAACGGCGCTGGCCATCTAGATGGTTGCCCATCTAGATGGCCGGTGCCGCAAAAAACGGTCCCAAACTGTATTATTGAAAAAGATGGCCGGCCATCTTTTGTTTCGATAATACAGTTGGGGCCGGCCAATTGTCAAAGATGGCCGGGTTTGAGATGGCCGGCATCAGTTTTCGCCCATAATGGAAACTAATGCCGGCCATCTCAAACCCAGCCAAATCCAAGGCATTTGGTCATGGGAGGAGCCAACATTTTTAGTGCACTGGTCCTCCTCACATGCCAGAACACCAACCAAGCACCCTAGGGGGCACTTCTAAAAATAAAAAAAAAATTAAAATAGCTCCCAGGTGCATAGCTCCTTTACCTTGGGTGCTGAGCCCCCCCAAATCCCCCCCAAAAGCCACTCCCTACAACTCTACACCATTACCACAGGCCTTTTGGGTGATGGGGGGCACCTACATGTGGGTACAGTGGGTTGTGGGGGGGGGGGGGTTGGAGGGCTCACATTTACCACCACAAGTGTAACAGGTAGGGGGGGCATGGGCCTGGGTCCACCTGCCTGAAGTACACTGCACCCACTAAAAACTGCTCCAGGGACTTGCATACTGCTGTCAGGGAGCTGGGTATGATATTTGAGGCTGGCATAGAGGCTGGCAAAAAGTTTTTTTTTGTATTGGGTGGGAGGGGGTTGGCCACCACTGGGGGAGAAAGGGGAGGTGATCCCTGATTCCCTCCGGTGGTCATCTGGTCAATTGGGGCACTGTTTTTAGACTTGGTCCTGAAAATAAATGGACCAAGTGAAGCCGGCGAAATGCTCATCAGAGCCGGCCATCTTTTTTCCATTATCAGCTGAAGCCGGCCATCTCGTAACCACGCCCTGTCCTGCCCCCATCTCGCCTTCGCTACCCTGCCGAAATGCCCCCTTGAAGTTTGGCCGGGTCTGTGACGGAAAGCAGTTGGAGCCGGCCAAAATCGGCTTTCCATTTTACTGATTTGGCTGACTTCAGGAGATGGCCGGCCATCTCCCGATTTGTGTCAGAAGATGGCCGGTGATGTCTTTCGAAAATAAGCTGGATAGTGCCGGAGATGCGTTCGCAGACTCCGGTGTGAACAAATACAAAGTGGTGTTGTGGTAATAAAAGTTTGTGTGGAGCAGTCAATGGAAGAGTTGTGTTATGTCCATTATGTACTTTACTTTTGTTGTGTTGCAGAGATCTGGCTATTAGGTTGGGTCGGTAGGGTATGCCTTTTCAAACAGGTTGGTCTTTAGTGACCTCCGGAAATTTAGGTGGTCGTATGTTGTTTTCAAGGCTTTCGGTAATGCGTTCCACAGTTGTGTACTTATGTAGGAAAAGCTGGATGCATAAGTTGATTTGTATTTGTACCTACCATCTTTCCATCTAAATCCCCATTTACCTTCAGCCTATTATCGATTGTACTTAAGATCCCTCAGCCTACCATCGATTGTATTTAAGATCTTGTAATGACTACATCATAACAACACTCTGTAAGCCACATTGAGCCTGCAAAAAGGTGGGATAATGTGGGGTACAAATGCAATAAATAAATAAATTTGAGGCCTTTGCAGCTAGGGTAGTGCAGATTTAGATAAGTTCGTGATGACTTAGATGTATTTCTGGTTGGTAAGTCGATGAGGTCTGTCAAGTATGATTAATTCTGGTCATGTACATGTACCAGAAGGATGTCACCAATGAAACTCTGGAATCTGTGGCTGAAAGATGTGGTGAAAGCTATTAACATAGGTGGTCATGGATATAATCTGGGTTATACTACTACTATTACTATAGCACTACTAGATTCATGCAGCACTGTACACATTATAAGCAGGTACTTTCTCTGTCTCTAGAGGGCTCACAATCTGTTTTTGTACCTGGGGCAATAAAGGGTTAAGTGACTAGCCCAGAGTCACAAGGAGCTGCAGTGGGAATTGAGCCCAGTTCCCCAGAATCAGAGTCCACTGCACTAACCACTAGGCTACTCCTCCACTAGTAACATTCCATGTAGAAGCCTGCCCTTGCAGATCAGCAACGCGGCCATGCAGGACGTCAGACTCACAGAAACAGAAGCCTGCACAGCCGCATTGCTGGTCTGCAAGGGCAGGCTTCTACATGGAATGTTGCTCGTGGAATAGCAACATTCCATGTAGAATCTCCAATAGTAGCAACATTCCATGTAGAATCTCAAATAGGGAAGGGGAAATAGACCTTTCTGATGTTTTTGCAACTACATTCAAAGCGGTTTACATATATTCAGGTACTTATTTTGTACCAGGGGCAATGGAGGGTTAAGTGACTTGCCCAAAGTCACAAGGAGCTGCAGTGGGAATTGAACCCGGTTCCCCAGAATCAGAGTCTGCTGCACTGACCACTAGGTTACTCCTCCACTAGCAACATTCCATGTAGAAGCCTGCCCTTGCAGGTCAGCAACGCGGCCACGCAGGCTTCTCTTTCTGTGAGTCTGACGTCCTGCACATATGTGCAGGACGTCAGACTCACAGAAACAGAAGCCTGCGCGGCCGCATTGCTGATCTGCAAGGGCAGGCTTCTACATGGAATGTTGCTAGTGGAATAGCAACATTCCATGTAGAATCTCAAATAGTAGCAACATTCTATGTAGAATCTCAAATAGGAAAGGGGAAATAGACCTTTCTGAGGTTTTTGCAACTACATTCAAAGCGGTTTACATATATTCAGGTACTTATTTTGTACCAGGGGCAATGGAGGGTTAAGTGACTAGCCCAGAGTCACAAGGAGCTGCAGTGGGAACTGAAACCAGTCCCCCAGGATCAAAGTCTGCTGCACTAACCACTAGGCTACTCATCCACTTACTATAACATCTTTGAACGGGATGTGTCAGCATTATTGCACTGGCAGCCACTAGCACGGCTTTGTAAAAAAAAGGGGGGGGGAGGGGGTAAAAGTATACATAAAAGAAAAGAACTCCAAAGTCCATGATAGAAAAGTAAAAAACAATCATACAACAGGCAAAAATACTCAAGGCAGCACTGTCCAACCCCAATGTACTGCAAATCAGGTTCCATCAAAAGCTTGCTGGAAGAGCCAAGTATTCAATTTAATCTTAAAGGATTTCAAAGATAACTCACTTCAAATAGAGAGAGGAAGAAAGTTCCATGCAGCAGAAGCCTGAAAGAAAAATGCATTCTGATATGTATATTCCAGTCTAGCAATGTGAAGGCCTAGCAGAACCAAACAGTGATCATTCTGAGATTGAGAAACATGCCCAGGAGAATAAACACATAAGAACATAAGAATAGCCACATTGTGTCAGATCAATGGTCCATCTAGCCCAGTATCCTGTTTCCAACAGTGGCCAATCCAGGTCACAACCCAAATGCTACCAATCTCAGAGCAAGCAGTGGCTTCCCCATGTCTGTCTCAATAGCAGACTATAGAGTTTTCCTCCAGAAACTTGTCCAAACCTTTTTTAAACCCAGATACACTAACCAATGTTAACACATTCTCCGACAAAGAGATCCAGAGCTTAACTATTTGTTGAGAGAAAAAAATATTTCTTCCTATTTGTTTTAAAAGTATTTTCATGCAACTTCATTGAGTGTCCCCTAGTCTTTGTACTTTTTGAAAGAGTAAAAAGTCAATTCACTTCTACTCATTCTACACCACTCAGGATTTTGCAGACCTCAATCATATCTCCCCTCAGCCGTCTCTTTTCCAAGCTGAAGAGCCCTAACCTCTTTAGCCTTTCCTCACACACATTTTGGTTGCTCTTCTTTGAACCTTTTCTAAATCACTATCCAGCTTATAATCGAAAGAGAAAAACGCCTATATTGCGACCCAAATCGGGAGATGGGCGTCTTTCTCCTGTGGGCTCCCAAATCGGTATAATCGAAAGCTGATTTTGGGCGTTTCCAACTGCAATCCGTCGCGGAAACGGGTAAAGTTGACGGGGGCGTGTTGGAGGTGTGGTGAAGGCGGAACTGGGGCGTGGTTATCGGCCGAGGAGAGATGGGCGTCTTTAGCTGATAATCGAAAAAAAAGCGTTTTTACCGCGATTTTGGGTCACTTTTTTTGGACCCTTTTTTTTCACAACAGGTCCCAAAAAAGTGCCCCAACTGACCAGATGACCACTGGAGGGAATCGGGGATGACCTCCCCGGACTCCCCCAGTGGTCACTAACCCCCTCCCACCAAAAAAATTCCACTTTACAAACTTTTTTTTCAGCCTCTATGCCAGCCTCAAATGCCGTACCCACCTCTATGACAGCAGAATGTGTTCTATCCTCTGACAGCCTTTCCCTGGTTCTGATGTGGCTCTCGGGTGAGTGTGACACCTTTTCTGTTATGCGCACTGCAGAATCACATCAGCAATGCATTGTGGTGGGTGTAGGGTATTGGGCTCCGTGATTCCACTAGCTTGTGGCAAATGCTCACGATGTTGGTAGTTGGTAGGCTGTACTCCCATGGTGCTTTTCCCCCTGCTTACTGGGTCAGAGTGTGCCCTGTTTTGTTTCTGGTAGTCCATGAGGTAGTGGCCATTTTTGTAAGCCAGTTTTAGATCCCTTTCACATGTTAGCCACGTTAGAGAACTTAGTTCTTCCCTTGACTGTGGCTGAAAGAGGGCATTGTACAGCATTCTGCCAGCTCTGACCTACTGCTCATCTCAGTACCAAGGAGACTCGTTGCCAGTGGGGCACAACCTCTGATCTGCAGTTAACTGTGAGTAAGCGTGCTTATTCCAATAAAGGACGTTTTCGAAAAGATTAGTCTTCAGGTGTCAACTGGTGTGCCAATGTTATATAGCAGCAACAAGTCCTAGAGGCCTGCGTGCATGCAGGTCCCTGGAGCAATTTTAGTGGGTACCGCAGTGCACTTCAGCCAGGCGGACCCAGGCCCATCCCCCCCTACCTGTAACACTTGTGCTGGTAAATGGGAAGTCTGCAAAACCCACTGTACCCACATGTAGGTGTCCCCTTCACCCCTTAGAGCTATGGTAGTGTTGTACATTTGTGAGTAGTGGGTTTTAGGGGAGGGGGGTTGGGGGCTCAGCACCAATGGTAAGGGAGCTATGCATGTGGGAGCGTTGTCTGAAGTCCACCGCACTGACCTCTAGGGTGCCCAGTTGGTGTCCTGGCATGTCAGGGGGGCGAGTGTACTATGAATTGTGGCCCCTCCCATGACCAAATGGCTTGGATTAGGACGTTTTTGAGCTGGGCGTTTTTAGTTTCCATTATCGCTAAAAAAAACAAACGCCCAGCTGAAAAACGTCCATTTTTTCAAAAATACGGTCTGTCCCGCCTCTTCACGTACCCGTTTTTGGACATAGACGCCCATGGAGATAGGCATTTGCGTTCGATTATGCCCCTCCACATCTTTTTTGTAATACAGTGACCAGAACTGAAAAAACTACTCAAGGTGAGGTTGCACCATGGAGTGATACATAGGCATTTTAGTATTCACATTCTTATTTACCATCCCTTTCCTAATAAGTCTTACAATTCTGTTTTCTTTTTTGGCTGCCACCACACACTGAACAGAAGATTTCAGCATATTGTCTACAATGACACCTAGACCTTTTTCTTCGGTGCTGACCCCCAAGGTGGACCCTAGCATTAGATAACTGCGATTCAGATTATTCTTCCCACTGTGCATCACTTTGCGTTTGTCCACATTAAATTTTATCTGCCATTTGGATGCCCAGTCTTCCAGTTTCCTAAGGTTTTCTTGCAATTTCTTCACAGCCCACATGTGTTTTAACAACCTTGAATAGTTTTGTGTCATCTGCAAATTTAATCACCTCACTTGTTCCTATTTCCAGATCATTTATAAATATGTTAACTAGCATTGGTCCTAGTACAGATCCGTGTGGCACTCCACTATTCACCCTCCTCCATTGACAAAAATGGACATTTAACCCTACCCTCTGTTTTCTGTCCAATAACCAAATCCTAATCTGTAAGTAAGGAACAATAAGTAGTGCAAAATAATTAGGATTATCAATTCGAAAAACCTTAAAAGTTAAAAGAAGAAGTTTGAAAATAATATGAGATTTAACGGGCAACCAATGAAGCAGTTTGAATGATTGACTAATGTGATCTGATTTCTTCAAATTACACAAAAGACAAATCACAGAATTTTGCAGCATCTGCAGTTTCTTGAGAGTACATTGGGGTAACCCAAATAAACAATATTACAATAATCCAGCCTAGATGTAAAAAGGGATATGATGAATGAATAAAAGGCACTATGATAAAAAAAAAAAGCTCTAATTAAACACCACTGCCATAAAACAAAAGAAACCCTGACTTATGTGTTGTTTTCTCCTGCTGAGAGAAAATGGATTGCAGAGGTCAGGATGTCTTCTGAAACTAGTTAACAGGGTTTAAAAAAAAATATTTAAGGCACCAGCAAAGCCTCAGTTGGCCCCTGATTCTATTTCACCCAGCTTCAGTTTCTAAGGATTATCTTACTACTGTTCCCCCCATGCCGAAAACCTCCACCCAGATCCTTGCTGGAAAATATGAAGGGGGCTGAATTGTGAAAAGGATAATCCTGCAAAACTCCCCCTCTGTCCTTCACTAGGGAACAGATAAATGGAATATTATTATTTTTGTAAGTTGCATCACCACTCAAATTTTTGCTTTCAGGAAAAATGCACTGCCCAGCTGTAGCTTATAGAAAACAGCAGAAAAAAAAAAGCTATCCACCCTGTAACTGGGAGCTTGGCCTGTTTGTTTAAAACCAAATTGCTCCACAGGAAGCCGCCCAAATGGGCTATTAATGTATGCTGGACTGGGCACAGACGAAATTAATAGGATATTTTTCTATCTGTTCCCCGGAGTGATGAATGGCTGCTCTAGTGCTCCCCCAATCCATCACCCTCTGCAGAAATGACGTGCTCATTCACTCCCCTCCACCCCCCGCCTCAGGGAGCACACCACAGGCTAAGAGAGAGAGAGAAAGAAAGAGACAGACAGAGACAGAGATGAAAAATCCTTCTCTACTTTGTGTTCTAGGTGATGTATTTTTCAGTGCTTGTATTGGGGCTGGAGGGTAATCTCTGTTATAAGGACAATTCCCCCATGAAAGAAAATCTTTGCATAGACTCCCAGCATAGTCATCTCTATGGAAATAATCCCTGTTATAAGAACCCCCCCCCCCTTATAAGAACATCTTTACACAGCCTCCAATGTGTCCCTCCCTATGGCTGTAATCCCAGTTATAAGGACCCCTCCCCCATAAGAACATCTTCACACAGCCCCCAGCATACCCCACTCTGTAACAGGAGCATGACCAGCCACAGAGGACATGGTGGGGTGTGGAACCCAGAGCTCCTACCTGACTGGGCTTCATACCCTTTCTGTCTCTCTGAGAGAGTACAGCTGTGTTCTGGCAAACTCAGGTTCTGTCCCTTTTCAATGATTTTCCCTCTGTCTCTCTCTCTCTCTCCCCATTCCCCTATCTCTGAGTCTTTCTTTCTCTCCCTGCCCACCTGTCTCTGAGTCTCTCTCTCTCTCTCTCTCTCTCTCTCTCTCTCCTCCTCCTCCTCTGTTTCTATGTTCATTTCTCTTCCTGTTCCTCTCTCTTTCTCTCTCTACCCCAGCTGTGTCAGTAAACCTCTTACTCCCTCCAGCTTTCTCAGTAAACCTCTTCCCTTCTCCATCTTTCCTCTTCACTACCAGCTCTTCCTAGGCTTTGTTCCCTGTTGGGTGCAGTTAAGATGATTGGCATTAAATAACGGTGACATATATCACCCCATCACCCCGCTTTGTCCATCTCTTCCAGTATCCTGCATGGCCCCACATCAGACCTCTCACCTTTTCCAGAAGCTGCCGGAGCTGCCGGCTCCGAGGGTCTCGGGAACACGTGCTTTGTGCAGGGGCCACCACCGTACAGATGCATTTGCCATCAGGGGCCTGTGCTGAGGTATAGATCTGCCAGCCATCCTCAGGTCCAGGGAACAGGGTCTGTGAGGAGAACAATAAAAGGGAGGGGGGTCAGTGAAGTCTCAGCAGGATCAGACTCACTGCTCATCAACCACACAGGGAAGCCCACCCTCAGCCCAACTCAAGGTCCTTGTAAACGTCTCGATAGGCAAAGCTCCCTTCTGGCATTCCTCAAGGAAGTGCTATGCCTTGCATCTTTTGCATCAAGCTCTCCTCAGGGACCCATCACTTTGCATCTTCTCTTCTACATTGCATCTTCTCTTCTTTCTTCCCCCAAGTGACCAACAGATGGGCGGAAAGGCCTGTGGCTCACTGGGGTGAATAAGTCATCACCCACTTTCTGGCAATGGTATTTCATGCCAACCACCCCTCAAAATTGCTCCCTTTCCCCACTATACGAACACGGGCATTTGTGTAATATCTCTCAGTGATTTGTAATCTGCTTCTGTAGCCTGGATTAAAAATTTAACAAGGAGAGGGTTATTTGGGGGAAAGAAGCAGCTGCAACCCCCTCAGAGCTTTTCTCCCTCCTACTGTACCACTGCATAAGGGGATCATCCCCCCCTCACTCTCCACCCCTATACTGAATCACTGACTTTTGCTTAAGGACTGTAATTTGACTGATAAGACCATGGTTGCAGTCTGCAGATTGCTGGTATATTTGGAAATTGGGAACTTGCAGAAGGAACCAAGGAGAGCTTCAGTGTCAAAATGCTAAACCCAGTAAAGGACCCTAAGGGGTGATCAGGAACCTGCTGCACTCATAGAGCTGGTACCTATGTGTCAGTGTGGGACACGGTCCCAGCCTCACCTAATTCTGGCTTTTGGACAGGATAAATGAAAGTGACTCCCCTAGCCAGGGTCACTGTCCTTTTCCATCTTACCAAAAGGGTTAGTATTGTAGCTTGGGGAATTGGGTGCAGGGCAGTTAGAGAGAAAGGTGATGAGGTTGTGATTCATCTGGCAGTCTGGTCCAGACCCTGGCCACCTCTACTAAGGAAAACAGAAAATCCAGCCCTTCAGGTATTGCACAGAGTCACCAGTCTGACTTTCTGAGGTACAACCAAAGTGGTTTACATATATTATAAGAATCCTTAATACTTAATGCTACAAGTAATTTGCAGACTTAAGTTACTGGTCTAAATAAAGCAAAACAATATCAAACAGCAGAAGACCAGATGGTCACCAAGCAAGAAGCTTAACATAAAATTATTGCACCAAAAAACTTAATGAAATTATTGCATATGGATAACGAGGTAAAGGTCTCATAAATCACCCAGTCTATTCTCCATTCTTTTGACTTAAGGAGCCATCTTTCAAGACTTTTGGTGATAGAATCTAATCGTTGACCAAAAACCTCCACCGTCAACAGAATGGAGTATAGACTGGATGATTTATGAGACCTTCGCCTTGTTATCCATATACAATAATTTTATTACATTTTTTGGTGCAACAATTAATGTTAAGCTTCTTGCTTGGTGACCATCTGGTCTTCCACTTTTACATATATTATACAAAGGTACTTTCTCTGTCCATGGAGAGGGCTCACAATCTAAGCTTTTTGTACTAGGACAATGAAAAGTTAAGTAAATTGCTCAGGACCACAAGGAGCCACAGTGGGAATTAAACCCAGTTTCCCCAGTTCTCAGCCCACTGCACTAACCAAAGGCTACTCTTCCACTTCTTGGCAGCGGCATAGCCAGAAAACAGATTTTGGGTGGGCCTAGGCAAAACGTGGATGGGCACCAAGTGTTCTCCCCCTTCCCCACCACCAAGAAACATCTCATCTGGTGGGAAAACGCTTCTCTCCACCTTGGCAGTCTGCAGCAGGCATGTGCTGAAAACGTAGCATGTGCAGGTGCCGGTATCACGGAGAATAGCGTTTTTGTTACCATCAGAGGAAGTCTTCAGCTGGCGGAGCTTGGGCTCCCCACCAGCTACTGCTAAATGTGTGCTATTTTTGGGTGGTCCTGAGCCCTAAGTGGGTGGGACGTGGCCCACCCAGGCCTACCTGTGGCTATGCCACTGCTTCTTGGGGGTTGGGAATGAACAGAAGAAACTGGTCACAAATACTCAGAGAGGCTTAAATGCACTCACCCAAGGAAAGAAAAGGTGGATGTGATAGAAACATTCAAATACCTAGTACTGTCAATTAAACACCCAAAAGAACCATTTTCCATACAAAGACAAATGCAAGACCGAGGGGAGGAGGGCGTGTAATGCACAGTGATAGAGGAAAATCAAACTGTGTCAGGGTTCAAGCCTGCCTGAGACAGATACAGAGGGCAGAGGATAAGGTCAAAGGGAAGAGAGGATCAGAGATTGAGGGGTGAAGATACATGGATGAATCGGAGAAAGTTTTTCTTCACTCCATGTGTAAACTCTGGAATTCGTTGCCAGAGAATGTGGTGAAGGTGGGTAGCTTAGCAGGGTTTTAAAAAGGTTTGGACGGCTTCCTAAAAGAAAAGTCCATAGACCATTATTAAAATGGACTTGGGGAAAATCCACTGCTTATTTCTGGGATAAGCAGCATAAAATGTTTTGAGCTTTTCTGGGATCTTGCCAGGTATTTGTGACCTGGATTGGCAACTGTTAGAAACAGGATGCTGGGCTTGATGGATCTTTGGTCTGTCCCAGTGTGGCTATTCTTATGTACTTAGGTGGACCACACGATTCTTGCCTGCAGACCACTGGTGTATTAGAGACCAGAGAGCTTCTGAGGAGCTCAGAGGCTGAGGGCACTCAAAAGCCCAGGCCGGGGATTAGACCTGAGGCACTGAGTGATGAAGTGACTCACCCTGAAGTGACAAACAGAGTTAGTGAGAGAGCCTAGGATCAGAGATGAGACACAGGGAAATAAAGAGATTCACCTGAGGTCTAATGTCCATCCTACCCTGAAGCCACAGATTTTGACTGTTTCTCCCTCCAGAAGTCCGGCTTCTTCAACAAGGTCAACAAAAATTTCATTAAGGAGATTAATCATGTTCGGCCACTTTCTCCCCGGAAACCATTTGTCAAATGCCACTTTTCCTGCTGATCTGTCCACACATGTTCCCTGCAGAGAAAGCACAGGGAAAACCTGTGCCATGAACTGAACACTGCCAGATGGCTTCTAGCAAGCTCACACTCATTTTCAGATGCACTATCAGGGTCACCTGCACCCTGGAGGTGGCTGCACAGAAGTCATACAAAGCAGTCATGCAAGGATCTGATAGGTGGATGCATAAAGCCTGCTGATTGGAAGTTGTATTCAGTAAATAGCACCGCTGGGATCAGTGATCAAATACAGTGCATAGGAGGTAGCATCATATTTATTTAGATTTTGCTCACACCTCTTTCAGTAGTAGCTCAAGGTGAGTTACATTCAGGTACTCTGGATATTTCTCTGTCCCAGGAGAGCTCACAATCTAAGTTTGTACCTGAGACAATGGAGGGTTAAGTGACTTGCCCAAGATCACAAGGAGCAGCAGTGGGGTTTGAAAAAGCCACCTCTGGATTGCAAGACCAGTGCTCTAACCACTAGGCCACTCCTCCACTAGTAGCAACATTCCATGTAGAATCTCAAATAGTAGCAACATTTAATGTTCCACTGCACTAACCACTAGGCTACTCCTCCACTAGCAACGTTCCATGTAGAAGCCTGCCCTTGCAGATCAGGAATGTTGCTAGTGGAATAGCAATATTCCAGGTAAAATCTCAGATAGTAGCAACAGAATCTCAAATAATTTATGTGGATTTTGTTCACACCTTTTTCAGTAGTAGCTCAAGGTGAGGCAATGGAGGGTTAAGTGACTTGCCCAAGATCACAAGAAGCAGCAGTGGGATTTGAACTGGCCACCTCTGGATTGCAAGACCAGTGCTCTAACCACTAGGCCACTCCTCCACTAGTAGCAACATTCCATGTAGAATCTCAAATAGTAGCAACATTTAATGTTCCACTGCACTAACCACTAGGCTACTCCTCCACTAGCAACGTTCCATGTAGAAGCCTGCCCTTGCAGATCAGGAATGTTGCTAGTGGAATAGCAATATTCCAGGTAAAATCTCAGATAGTAGCAACAGAATCTCAAATAATTTATGTGGATTTTGTTCACACCTTTTTCAGTAGTAGCTCAAGGTGAGGCAATGGAGGGTTAAGTGACTTGCCCAAGATCACAAGAAGCAGCAGTGGGATTTGAACTGGCCACCTCTGGCTTGCAAGACCAATGTGCTAACCACTAGGCTACTCCTAAGCATAATATTGGGTTTTATAACCTCCTAACTAAAGGCAGTGTCCAATTCAAGTACAGTTGCCTATAGGGTAGACACACATGATGTGGTGGGTAACATGAGGAGGGATCTAGAGAAGTTTAAAGAATGATCCAGAATTTGGCAGCTTAGATTTAATGCTTAAAAAAAATGCAGGGTCCTCCAGCAACATTGATTGTCTCTTTTGTGTTAGAACCCCACCGTGATTGGGTCCTTAAACAATTTTTCCGTCATAGAGATGAACTCTTTATGAATAATAAAATTAGAGTATTTCAAGATATTGCTAGAGCAACACAGAAGAGACGCCAAGCGTTTTTGAAGCTCCGTCCAAGGGTCCTACAGTTGGGAGGACTATTCTGGTTAAATTTTCCATGTAAATGCGTGATAAAAGTTAGCTCAGTTAAATATATTTTCTATGATGCAATTCAATTAAGTAATTTTCTTGATTCTAAGTTTGCAGCTAATCCTAGTCAGCAAATGCAGGCTCTGTCTACATCTACTCCGTAAATAGGATAGTAACAGGCATAATATGTTCTCTTCTTTTTCTTTTTTTTTTTTTCTTATGTATTAATGAGAATAAGTTTTCCTGGAATTTTACCTTGTTTCTCCTCTCCAATGGTGGACTTGAAATGGACGAGATAAAGTAATTTCTTTACAATTTGAATTTCCTATGAAAATGATGTATAATTTCTTCCATTTTTTCCATTACAAGTGTTCTTGTAATAATTTGTTAAAACTTATAAATTAAAAAAAAAAATGCAGGGTCATGCATTTGGGCTGCAAAAACCCAAGGGAATGGTACAGTTAAGGGGCTGAAGAAATTTTGTGCATGAATGAGGAGTGGGGTTTGGGTATATGTGAAGATCATATGCGAAGATCTTAAGATGGCCAAACAGGTAGAAAAGGCGATGGCAAAAGCTAGAAGGACGTTTGGGTGCATAGGGAGAGGAATGTCCAGTAGGAAAAAGGAGGTGATGATGCCCCTGTGTAAGACCTCATTTAGAATATTTTATCTATTTTGTTACATTTGTACCCTACACTTTTCCACTCATGGCAGGCTCAATGAGGGGCATAATCGAACGAAAACGTCTCTCTCCATGGGCATTTATCTCCGAGAACGGGTCCGTGAAGGGGCGGACCGAACCGTATTTTTGAAAAAAAATAGACGTCCATGTTTTATTCGACAATTTGTGAGCTGGGCGTTTTTGTTTTTCAGTGATAATGGAAAATGAAAGCGCCCAGCTCAAAAACGAATAAATCCAAGGCATTTGTTCATGGGAGGGGCCAGGATTCGTAGTGCACTGGTCCCCCTCACATGCCAGGACACCAACCGGGCACCCTAGGGGGCACTTTTACAAAAACAAAAAAAAAGGTAAAAGAGCTCCCAGGTGCATAGCACCCTTCCCTTGTGTGTTGAGCCCCCCAAATCCCCCTCAAAACCCACTGCCCACAAGTCTACACCATTACTATAGCCCTAACGGGTGAAGGGGGGCACCTACATGTGGGTACAGTGGGTTTGGGGGAGCGGTTTGGAGGGCTCCCATTTACCAGCACAAGTGTAACAGGTGGGGGGGGATGGGCCTGGGTCCACCTGCCTGAAGTCCACTGCACCCCCTAGCAACTGCTCCAGGGACCTGCATACTGCTGCCAGGGAGGTGGGTATGACATTTGAGGGTGAAAATAAAAAGTTGTGATACGGCATATTTTGTGGTGGGAGGGGGTTTGTGACCACTGGGGGAGTCAGGGGAGGTCATCCCCGATTCCCTCGGGTGGTAATCTGGTCATTTAGGGCACTTTTTGGGGCCTTATTCGTGAAAAAACAGGGTCCAGGAAAAGTGCCCTAAATTCTAGCTACAAACGCATACTTTTTTTCCATTATCGGCGAAAGGCGCCCATCTCTCCTCGGCCGATAACCACGCCCCAGTTCCACCTTTGCCACGCCTCCGACATGCCCCCGTCAACTTTGTACGCTTCCACGATGGAGTGCAGTTGAAAACGTCCAAAATCGGCTTTCCATTATACCGATTTATTCGTTTTTGTGAGATAAACGTCTATCTCCCGATTTGGGTCGAAATCTAGGCGTTTTTCTCTTTCGATTATAAGGTGGAATGTGGCTTACATGGGGTAATGAAGGGTTAAGTGATTTGCCCACAGTCACAAGGAGCTGCCTGTGCCTGAAGTGGAAATTGAACTCAGCTCCTCAGGAGCAAAGTCCACCACCCTAACCACTAGGCCACTCCTCCACTCTGGAGAGTCACAATTGTGGAGATTGAACCTTCAAAAAGATATTAACAGGATGGAATTGGTTCAGATGGCGGCTACTAAACTGTCAGTGGTCTTTGTCATAAATCATATGGGGACAGACTTAAAGACCCCAACATGTAAACTCTGGAAGAAAAGCAGGAGAGAGGAGATATGATAGAGACGTTAAAATATCTCCATGGGATAAATGCACAGGAGGCGAGTCTCAATTGAAAAGAAGCTCTGGAACCAGGGGGCATAGGATGAAGATGAAAGGGGACAGACTCAGGAGTAACCTGAAGAAACACTTCTTCATGGAAAGGGTGATGAATTCGTGGAACGGCCTCCCAGTGAAAGTGGTGGAGATGAAAACAGTATCTGAATGCAAGGTTCCAAATTAGCTGACCAGGAAAAGGATCTAGGAGTCATCGTTGGCGGTACTTTGAAACCCTCAGTATGTGGCGGCCTCTAAGAAAGCAAATAGAATGTTAGGTATTATTAGGAAAGGAATGGAAAACAAAAATGAGGATGTTATAATGCCTTTGTATCATTTCATAGTGTGACCACACCTTGAATACTGTGTGCAATTATGGTCGCTGCATCTCAAAAAGGATATAGTGGAATTAGAAAAGGTACCGATAAGGGCAATGAAAATGATAAAGGGGATGGGATGACTTCCCTATGAAGAAGGCTGAAACAGCTTGGGCTCTTCAGCTTGGAGAAAAGATGCCTGAGGAGAGATATGATAGAGGTGTATAAATTACTGAGTGGAGTGGAACAGTAGATGTGAATCGCTTGTTTACTCTTTCCAAAATTACTAGGACTAGGGGGCACGCAATGAAGCTGCAAAGTAATAAATTAAAAACAAATCAGAGAAAATATTTCTTTATTCAACGTGTAATTAAACTCTGGAATTCATTGCCAGAGAATGTAGTAAAAGCAGATAGCTTAGTGGGGTTTAAAAAAAGGTTTGGATAGCATCCTAAAAGCAAAGTCCATAAGCCATTATTAAAATGGACTTGGAGAAAATCCACTGCTTATTTCTAGGATGAGCAGCATAAAAGGTATTGTATTGTTTTGGGATCTTGCCAGGTACTTGTGACCTGGATTGGCCACTGTTGGAAACAGGATGCTGGGCTTGATGGACCTTTGGTTTGTCCCAGTATAGCAACGCTTATGTACTTATGTTCTTCTGCAATCAATTTTCAGTGTGGAAAAAGTGCCAAATGAGGCAGAAATGGCAGATCCATGTGAAAACACACATGCCTATTTGTGCCCAAAGGGGGTATGGTCATGGGGGGGGGGGGGGGGGGGCAGGGGTGTTCCCTTAAAATGTGTGCACTGTTATAGAATTCGAGTGATTCATGCCTTTATGCGCTGGGATTTACACCTCTTTTCAGTTGATGTAACTCGTACTCAAAGTTGTGTGGATCCCAGCACTACGCGTTATTCTATTAACGGACACAGATCCCGGAATCTAAATTCATCTAATCCATATCTTATATAACACTATCCCAGCAGGAGTTTCCAGGCAATTTACATAAAAGAAGCTCAGTCATAATTAATAGCATAGGCTAAAAAATTTTAACCATCAAATTTATCAAATAAAAAGGATTTCAACCTCTTACGCACATAAATTTTGATCTACTCGAAGTACACTTGCCAGCTTATTTTCGAAGGAGATTGCCAGCCATCTTCCGACACAAATCGGTATAATCGAAAGCCGAGTTTGGCCGGCACCAACTGCTTTCCATCGCGGAGCCAGCCAAACTTCAAGGGGGCATGTCGGTAGGGTACCAAAGGCGGGACAGGGGCATGCTTTGAGATAGCCGGTTTCGCCCAATAATGGAAAAAAGAAAGCCAGCCTTGACGAACATTTCGCCAGCTTCACTTGGTCCCTTTTTTTTCATGACCAAGCTTCAAAAAGGTGCCCCAACTGACCAAATGACCACCGGAGGGAATCGGGGATCACCTCCCCTGACTCTTCAAACATGCTGTAGTCACACCACGCCTTAAAAAACCTTCATTGGACCCTACCTGTCCTTCCAACTACCGTCCCATCTCCCTCCTCCCTTTCCTATCCAAGATACTTGAACGTGCTGTTCACCGCCGTTGCCTTGACTTTCTTTCATCTCAAGCTATTCTTGATCCACTTCAATCTGGCTTTTACCCCCTTCATTCAACTGAAACAGCGCTTGCTAAAGTCTCCAATGATCTGTTCCTGGCCAGATCCAAAGGTCTCTATTCTATCCTCATCCTTCTCGATCTATCTGCTGCTTTTGACACTGTTGATCACAGCCTACTCCTTGATACGCTGTCCTCACTTGGATTTCAGGGCTCTGTTTTTTCCTGGTTTTCTTCTTATCTCTCCCAGCGTACCTTTAGTGTATACTCTGGTGGATCCTCCTCTACTTCTATCCCACTGTCAGTTAGTGTACCACAGGGATCTGTCCTGGGACCTCTTCTTTTCTCCATCTATACTTCTTCCCTTGGTACTCTGATCTCATCCCATGGTTTTCAATATCATCTTTACGCTGATGACTCCCAGATCTACCTCTCCACACCAGAAATCTCAGCCAAAATCCAGGCCAAAGTATCAGCGTGCCTGTCTGACATTGCTGCCTGGATGTCTCAGCGCCATCTGAAACTAAACATGACCAAGACTGAGCTTCTCATCTTTCCCCCTAAACCAACTTCTCCTCCTCCCCCATTCTCTATTTCTGTGGATAACACTCTCATCCTTCCTGTCTCATCAGCTTGTAACCTTGGGGTCATCTTTGACTCCTCCCTCTCCTTCTCTGCACATATTCAGCAGACTGCTAAAACCTGTCATTTCTTTCTCTATAATATCGGCAAAATTTGCCCTTTCCTTTCTGAGCACACAACCAGAACCCTCATCCACACTCTCATCGCTTAGACTATTGCAACTTGCTTCTCACAGGTCTCCCACTTAGCCATCTCTCTCCTCTTCAATCTGTTCAAAATTCTGCTGCACGACTAATATTCCGCCAGTGTTGTTATGCTCATATTAGCCCTCTCCTCAAGTCACTTCACTGGCTTCCTATCCGTTTCCGCATACAGTTCAAACTCCTCTTATTGACCTATAAGTGCATTCACTCTGCAGCTCCTCAGTATCTCTCCACTCTCATCTCTCTCTACATTCCTCCCCGGGAACTCCGTTCACTGGGTAAATCTCTCTTATCTGCATCCTTCTCCTCCACTGCTAACTCCAGACTCCGTTCCTTTTATCTTGCTGCACCTTATGCCTGGAATAGACTTCCTGAGCTGGTACGTCAAGCTCCATCTCTGGCAGTCTTCAAATCTAAACTAAAAGCCCACCTTTTTGATGCAGCTTTTAACTCTTAACCCTTATTCACTTGTTCAGGACCCTTATTTTATCATCCTCACTTTAATATTCCCTTATCTCTTGTTTGTCCTGTTTGTCTGTCCTAATTAGATTGTAAGCTCTGTTGAGCAGGGACTGCATACGTCTAGTAGCACTTTAGAAATGATAAGTAGTAGTAGTAGTAAATAACTGGAGACTCCATCAAAGCCCTCTGCAGCCCATTCTAAACTGGATTGCTATATTTGGGACATAGACCAATGTGCCCATGCCCCTCCCACAAGACGTTCCCTTACATTTACATGCTAGAACCCTCGGATGCAAAGTTACAGAATAGAACCTAATTCCACTTATGCACGTAACCTGCCATTTCACCCTTGTTTTGGTATGTAACTGCTACTGTAGTGCAAATGTTATGTTCCGAGTTGATGCTTAACTTCTGGCATAGAATGAGGGGAGTCTATGTCCAGTATTGAAGGAGTGTGTTTGGCATGTTCCCAGGGTGGTGACTGCGATACCTGTAAACTGTGGCCCAATATTCAACGCTAGTAAACAGGGTAACAGCTGGTGTTTCCCTGAATCAGTCGCACTGACTGGAGTCAACCCTAGATTATCCCCCTGATTTTATAAACTTGTGTGCACAATTCTATGCTTAGCGGACAAGTGTTATGGAATAGTGTCAGTTACGCGCATAACTTAATATAAGAACCAATTGGTAATTGGCATTAACTATTGGCTATAATTGGTGCTAATAACAGCATCTTGGCATCAAGATTCCATTGTGGAATACTAGTCTGAGTTGGTATTGGTGCATCTAAAAGCTAGACGCCAACAGTTGTGCTAAGTCAATGGCAGTTGAAACTGCTGGCACCTAATTATGCCTTGAAGACGGCTAAGGGGAGATATGATAGAGGTCTATAAAATAATGAGTGGAGTAGAACGGGTAGACGTGAAGCATCTGTTTACGCTTTCCAGAAACACTATGACTAGGGGGCATGCGATGAAGCTACAAAGTAGTAAATTTAAAACGAATCAGAGAAAAGTTTTCTTCACTCAACATGTAATTAAAGTCTGGAATTTGTTTGCGGAGAATGTGGTAAAGGCGGTTAGCTTAGCGGGGTTTAAAAAAGGTTTGGACGGCTTCCTAAAGGAAAAGTCCATAGACCATTATTTATTTTTATTTATTTTTGTTACATTTGTATCCCGCGCTTTCCCACTCATGGCAGGCTCAATGCAGCTTACATGGGGCAATGGAGGGTTAAGTGACTTGCCCAGAGTCACAAGGAGCTGCCTGTGCCTGAAGCAGGGGCGTATCTGGACTCCGGCGGTAGGGGGGGCCAGAGCCAGAGGGAGGGGGCACATTTTAGCGCCCCCCCCCGCCGCCGAGCCCCCACCGCCACCAATGACTTAGTCTCTCCACCCCCCTCCCGCCGCCAACCCTCCCCCGCTGCCGTTCTTACTTTTGCTGGCGGGGGACCCCAACCCCCGCCAGCCGAGGTCTGCTTCCACCTGCCGCTGCCTTCAAACCTTCTTCTTCAGCCGGCGGGGGACCCCAAACCCCCGCCAGCCGCCCCGCGCTGTTTAAAATTCATCTTCGGCCTCCGTGGCCGTGCTGCTGGGATAGGCGGCGCTGTTGAAATCCACTTCGGAGTCTGACGTCGCAGCACGTACAACGTACAACGACGTCAGACTCCGAAGTGGATTTCAACAGCGCCGCCTATCCCAGCAGCACGGCCACGGAGGCCGAAGATGAATTTTAAACAGCGCGGGGCGGCTGGCGGGGGTTTGGGGTCCCCCGCCGGCTGAAGAAGAAGTTTTGAAGGCAGCGGCAGGTGGAAGCAGACCTCGGCTGGCGGGGGTTGGGGTCCCCCGCCAGCAAAAGTAAGAACGGGCACGGGGGAGGGTTGATGGCGGTAGGGGGGGCCAGGGCAAAATCTGCGGGGGCCCAGGCCCCTGAGGCCCCACGCAGATACGCCCCTGGCCTGAAGTAGGAATCAAACTCAGTTCCTCAGTTCCCCAGGACCAAAGTCTATCACCCTAACCACTTGGGGAAAATCCACTATTTCTGGGATAAGCAGCATAAAATGTTTTGTACTTTTTTTTTGGATCTAGCCAGGTATTTGTGCCCTGGATTGGCCACTGTTGGAAACAGGATGCTGAGCTTGATGGACCTTTGGTCTGTCCCAGTATGGCAATACATACAGTATTCTGTAAGTTACGCGCACATCTCAGAAACCTGCTCATGATCCACCCATACTCTCCAAATTTGCGCCTGCTCATATGTATGCACTAAGCGATTTTGGCACCCAGCACTTTTGTGAATATTGCAAATTAGTGGCTCAAATTGCATGTGTAAGTGCAATTAGTTTACAACTTATCTACATAATTGTTTCCGACCTTTAATCGCTAAGTTGAAGAATTGCTGCTTATAACAGATTCAGATAAATCACATATAAAATGTTACATCTTATAGATACAATTTATATGTAGAGTGTATCATACGTATGTCTGTATAACAAGCAGTGCTCACTATCCTCCAGTTTCTATACAGGGCACTCAAACTTGAATGCCTAAGTTTGGGTGTGATCCTTAGATGCACACATAAGTAAATTCAGTAATGAGTCAATTAACGCCAATAATTGGGCGCCAACAATTATTGATGTTGCTTGGCAGCAATTTGGATTTGTGCATGCATCTTGCTACGTGTTATGCTACAAAAGTGTGCAACCCAAAAGAGTGTGGCCACAGGAGGGGCATAGTCAGGTCAGAGGCATTGCAGATATTTGCACAGGGTGTTACAGCGTACCACGGATGCATGCCAGGTATTGACCTGGTTTCAGCAGATTTAAGTCCTGCCACCCAAACTTGGGCACAGGAATCAGCACTGAGGCTGTTCTATAACGAGGACCGATGTTTTCCAGCGCTCAAATCTTGGCACCATTTACTGAATCTGGTTTTATATGTCTAGCATTGCTGATATATGAATAATTTGAGTTGCCTACAGCAGATGTTTCAAATAATTTCCTAGGTATTTTGCTGAAAATTGACCTTGCTCTGTATAAGCTAAGACAGTAGGGAGGGGGTTAGAGAGCTGTGAAAATCCCCCTCCCATCTAATAATGCAGTGTGTGACCTTCAGCAAAGGCACTTAACCTCCCTGTGCTAAGAGTCAAAATTTAAATATCAGCTCTGTCACTCTATGAATCATCTACAAGATGAACCCAGAGACTGAAAAACCAAAGAAGAATAACAAAATGCAGACAACGCAGGAGTTGAAAATGCCAAAGGAGACCCCAGGAAAATGCAGAAAGCATTGGGAGGGAGGGGGAAGTGCTCAGGAATTTGGGACAGTGAACACTTTGCAGCCTCTGCTTCTATTCTGGCTCTACTAGTGTATGCCTGACGTGTTTTCATGTGTATCAATTTACATCTGATGACTAATTCATAAACCTTCATTAAGAAAGTTAAAAGGGAAAACAGGTATAATTAAGATATGGTGTCAGAGCACAGAGTGGCAGGCTAAATTAATGAGTTCTGCAACCTGATGCCCATCCTGCAGAAGGAATGGTGGCTGTTTTACCCAGCATGGTACCAGCTTTTTAGGAGAGCTGGTAATCTGTAGTTTATGGATAACAATGGCAGATCTCTTGCAAATCCCAAAGATGCACCAAATTGTTGAAGTTTTAAAGAGTGGGCTCTGAAGAGAAATCCTACAAAACAGGGCTGGAGGAATATTTAGAGGATGGATAGGGTCTTAGAAAAAAATAGGGGCTTAAGAGACCTCTGGAGGTCATCTGAAATAGGGCATGAAAAGATCTCAGGGGCAAATCTAGAGCTATAGAATGATAAGGATACAAGGGACCTCATGAGGTTGCCTGGAGTCATGAAAGACAGAGCTAGAAGAGACTGCAAGAAGCTGCCTACAGTCACCAGAAACATAGCAAGAAGGAACCTCAAGAGATTGCCTAGAGCCATCAGAGATAGAGCTAGAATGGACAGCAAGAAGCTGCCTAGAGTCATCTAGAAGAGACCACGAGGCTGCCTAGAGTCATCAGAGATAGAGCTAGAAGGGACCTCAAGAGGCTGCCTAGAGTTACCAGAGATAGAGCTAGAAGGAACCTCAAGAGGTTTCCTAGAGTTACCATAGAGAGAGAGAGTTAGAAGGGACCTCAAGATGCACTCAAGTAGGACAGAATGATATGGTAGGATGGCACCTCAGGAACTCATTGAGACTCATAGAAGGATGTAAGTGTCTACTGAAAGAGTCATCAGAGATAGAGCTAGAAGGGACAGCAAGAAGCTGCCCATAGTCATCTAGAAGAGACCTCAAGAGGCTGCCTAGAGTTACCAGAGAGAGAGAGAGAGAGAGTTAGAAGGGACCTCAAGATGCACCCAAGAAGGACAAAATGATATGGTAGGATGGCACTTCAAGAACTCATTAAGACTCATAGAAGGATGTAAGAGTCTACTGAAAGAGTCAACAGAGATAGAGCTAGAAGGGACATCAAGAAGCTGTATAGAGTCATCTAGAAGAGACCTCAAGAGGCTGCCTAGAGTTACCAGAGAGAGAGAGAAGGGACCTCAAGTTGCACCCAAGAAGGACAGAATGATATGGTAAAATGGCACCTCAGGAACTCATCAAGATTCATAGAAGGATTTAAGGGTCTACTGAAAGAGTCATCAGAGATAGAGCTAGAAGGGACAGCAAGAAGCTGCCCAGAGTCATCTAGAAGAGACCTCAAGAGGCTGCCTAGAGTTACCAGAGAGAGAGAGAGAGAGAGAGAGAGAGAGTTAGAAGGGACCTCAAGATGCACCCAAGAAGAACAGAATGATATGGTAGGATGGCACTTCAAGAACTCATCGAGACTCATAGAAGGATGTAAGAGTATACTGAAAGAGTCATCAGAGATAGAGCTAGAAGGGACAGCAAGAAGCTGCCTAGAGTCATCTAGAAGAGACTTCAAGAGGCTGTCTAGAGTTACCAGAGAGAGAGAGAGAGAGTTAGAAGGGACCTCAAGTTGCACCCAAGAAGGACAGAATGATATGGTAGGATGGCACCTCAGGAACTCATCGAGACTCATAGAAGGATGTAAGAGTCTACTGAAAAATTCGCTGAAGCACATTTGCTTCATTCAGGTACCTTAAAAATGTGTACACAAAATCAACATAATACTTGTAAACCTACAAATTAATGCACACAAAGTTGATTTCAGATCCTTAAAAACTGTATTAACAAAAACATTGGAAACAACCTCCTCCCCGAAAAATATCCAAAAACCAGAGGAAGATACAAAAAATGAGATGAAAACTATTCCATGCACATCCCTAGAAAGATGGGACAGGAAGGGACCTCGGGACACCACTGTGTCTATCCACTGCTTTCAGGCAGTGTCCACCACACATAAAACAATACTAGACAGATGTATATCTCACCTGCCCTTAAAATCGTCTATCCCTCTACCCCCCAATCAGACAAGAATATAAGAATAGCCATATTGGGTCAGACTAATGGTCCATCTAGCTCAGTATCCTGCTGCCAACAGTGGTCAATCCAGTTCACAAGTTGAGAAGCTTTTCCCCGTCTGATCTGTATCTCCCCTGCTGCAATTTAAGCCCATTATGTCTCTTGTCCAGTCCCTAC
Organism: Microcaecilia unicolor; assembly: GCF_901765095.1. NCBI lineage: Eukaryota > Metazoa > Chordata > Amphibia > Gymnophiona > Siphonopidae > Microcaecilia > Microcaecilia unicolor. The sequence goes on along the minus strand of NC_044033.1, from coordinate 199,933,819 downwards.
TGGACAGGGAGAACAACCCGTCAATTCTCCTTTATCACCTCCCTCTAGTTACGAATTTGATGACTGCCTGTTACCCCATAAATCTTCACATAGCACAAAATATGGAATAAAAACCTTATCTGATGCATTACCAAATGCTAAAGCCTCTCTTGCCTCTCATCTAATAAACCTTCTCCCCTCCCTATGAGTTCCTCTTCTTATGCTGTAAAATTTAAAACCTTATCTGATTCTGCAAAAGGCTGAGGCTCATTTTTATGAGCTCGTTAAAGTGTAGAAAGCCAGGGAGGCCATAAACTTTGCCATCAAGCAGCTTGGGAGCCAGAGAAGGAGGGGCACGCCTTCTCAATCCTATATGTCTTCGACTAGACCTCTTTTGTGATGGGGGCCTTGGTTGTCATGGATATACATGACCTGACTACATTTCCTTTCTAAAATTGATTAGCATGGGGTTTTTTTTTTACCAACTGTATTTTGTTTGCTATATTATCACTTTATTGTGCTATGAATAAATGTGTATTGTTTTTATGTTTTTAACACATACATACAGATTTAATAATTTTTGTCATTTTTATAGTTTTTTTAATCATTTAGTGTGATGATATAACTATTTCAGGATGTCATAATTTAATGTTAATGTCCTAATCATGGAATATAAATTTGACTATATATAAATGCACCTTAGGATAACAGTGCATAAAACAGTCCCTGAGAACCTTCCCCTGCAACACAACGAAACTTGTACCAGAAAAGGACACTTAATTCTTCCCCTTCAACTACCTAAGACACTCTGTTACTCTTGAACTTTAACGCAATTACCACTATGTATTTCTGACACCGGAACTGGCATTCGCCATCGTGGTACTATGTAAGTCACATTGAGCCTGCAAATAGGTGGGAAAATGTGGGATACAAATGCAACAAAGAAATAAATCATCATGACTGACCCACCTCCCACCTGTGGTCCACAAAGTCTGCTAGGCAGATCCTCCAGGGTTTGCACAGAATTATGAACTCGGAAGCTGCCTTTTCCGTTCCATTCTTCTCTCCATCCACTTTGGATTTGCTTTCTTACTCACGTCAACCCAAACCGGGCAGATCCATTCCTAGCTCTGCCTGCATGTGGTTTTCTTCGGGGTAGGAACGTTGGAACTGCAGATCCAGGGCTGCCAAGTTGCCCAGTTATGTGATGGGGGCCTTGGTTGTCATGGATATACATGACCTGACTACATTTCCTTTCTAAAATTGGCCAGTCCTGGTTTTGAACTCAAATCCCCAAAACAGTGTGGGATTTGTGGTCCCTGATTCTACCCATTGAAAACAGTGTGGCAGGTCCCATAATGCATCAGGATGAGATGGTCAGAAATCCAGGGCTGGCCTAAAATTGCCCTCCTGGAACTGGGTAGCTTGGAAGCTCTACAGATTGTTGCATGCAATGGAGTAAAAAAGGACTGGATCAACCTCTTTGGATTGACCCCACCCTATAAGGAGGTGGCAGCTTTACTTTCACCATAACCCTCTCTCCTTCCCATTGTATGACCTTCAGATAACCATGTAAACACTTTGTGCTTAATTTCAACTAGAAGCTCTACAGATAAGGGACACGCTAACTCTTTCAATTATCCTGTATGATGTCTCATACATAGACAAGTCTCACTTTGATAACACATTGCATGAACAGGAACAGCAAACCTCCCCACCCTTGCCCAGGCCTCCTGCAATCCTGCAAAGGTGATGAATGTCTTCATCTTTGCAAAGTTCACACATCCTTCCAAATCTAATCTGACACTGACGGATTTTTAAAGGGATCCATAATCTAATTTTCAGATGCACTTGTCGACTTAGAGTTTTGCACACTTCCATCATTCTCGTCCAACAGCTCTGTCCTCCCGGCTAAGGCTACTAGGGGGCTTTCTTTATTGCATGGTGATGGATGGCACAGGACAGGCAAGGTTGACTGATGGGCAGCAAAGAGCCTCTGATAGCAGGTATTGAAATACTGCCAAAAGGGCCCGAGATTTATCGCATATCCAGCCAGTGATCGTGTTGCTCTCACATTCAGGGGGTCACCAGTTCTGGTTTTAGACCTCTCCCCCTGAAGAGTGTTAAAAGTTGCCTGCCAACGCACCTAGTTCAACCAGCCTCACTCTACGGGACGACCACGGTGCGGTGACATTCTGACTTAAGGTCATTAGACAAGACCTGGGCTAAACTACTTCTTTCCACTGGCTCCTTACTTGGAGGTAGCTTTCTCAACACCTGCGTCGATGAAAAATACAGGCAAATGTTTACCTGGAAAATTATCCCAGGAAAAATACATGCATGGACTGATGTATGCTAACTTGAACAAGTAGGTTTTTCGGCTATTTTCACATACTTTGAAAAGTCAAACATGAGCGCAGGTCTGAATCATGGCCTCCAGAGATTCTCCCCCTACTGTGGGTAACAATGCATATGAATTCTCACTACACATGGATTTTTACCAGTATATAGGGTGGGCGATCACATAAAAGCCTCTTTCAGCAAGTCAAACACGGTTTTACCCAGAGAAATGACATACAATTATCCTCTCTGTGTTTACCAGGGTGATACCATTGAGGTCTATGGGGGTGAATGTTGTAGGGAACAGATATTTAAGAGGTTGAAACCATTGAAGTCTATGGGGGTGAATGATGCAGGCAAGAGATATTCAACATGGTAAAATCATTGAAGTCTATGGGGGTGAATGTTGTGGGGAACAGATATTTAAGAGGTTGATGCCATTGAAGTTTGAAGTTTATAGGGATGAATGATGGGGGGGGAAGAGAGATTCAAGAAGGTGATGCCATTGAAATCCATGAAAAGGATAGTCATAATGAATATTTATGAGCATCACTTCAATTGCATGTAAATTGATCTTACACATATTCATTAAGGAATCCTGAAGGCCTGACCTGATTTGGCTACAGAGGACTGCATTTGGGCAACCATGGGGAACACTAAAGAGTAACCTACTGGTTATTGCAGTGGGCTTTGATCCTGGGGAGCTGGGTTCAAATCCCACTGCAGCTCCTTGTGACTCTGGGCAAGTCACTTAACCCTCCATTGCCCCTGGTACAAAATAAGTACCTGAATATAATATGTAAACTGCTTTGAATGTAACCTCAGAAAGCCAGTATATCAAGTCCCATTTCCCCTTCCCTATTTGAGATTCTACATGGAATGTTGCTACAATTGGAGATTCTAGATGGAATGTTGCTACTATTGGAGATTCTACATGGAATGTTGTTATTCCACTAGTAACATTCCATGTAGAAGCCTGCCCTTGCAGATCAGCAACGCGGCCGCGCAGGCTTCTGTTTCTGTGAGTCTGATGTCCTGCACGTACGTGCAGGACATCAGACTCACAGAAACAGAAGCCTGCGCGGCCGCGTTGCTGATCTGCAAGGGCAGGCTTCTACATGGAATGTTGCTAGTGGAGGAGTAACCTAGTGGTCAGTGCAGCAGACTCTGATTCTGGGGAACCAGGTTCAATTCCCACTGCAGCTCCTAGTGACACTTAACCCTCCATTGCCCCTGGTATAAAATAAGTACCTGTATATAATATGTAAACTGCTTTGAATGTAACCACAGAAAGGCGGAATATCAAGTCCCATTCCCTTTCCCACTAAAAAAAGGGAGTCCTGCTCCCATTCTGCTTGTGCCAGCATTGCATGCTGGGATCTGTAGTTCTTTTTTTCCAGGAGAGGCTTAAAGTATAGGCAGATTATACAATAAGGAGATTATGCCTCTGAAAATGAGACCTTTAAATCCAATCCACAGCGGCACGTCTGGGTAAACGGCTTTTGCTTATCATCATTAAGAAAATAGCTGCATTCAAATGCTCTCTACCAAAACTACTGTACCTAGTTAATTCTATTAATGTGATCCAGGCAAGTAATTAAAGATGAACCCTGCTGTGTCTGACTGCTTGTCCATCCATTGTCTGGAATCAGCTGTCACAACCTGCTCTCAGAGACTGTTAGGTTTCTGGTGTGATTGCCGGGGGGGGGGGGGGGGGGGTGAAGGGGCACAGAGATAGAGGAAACCTGGAGGGCCCTTAAATGGAGCAGGGTGAAGAGAGAAAAGGCATAGAAGGAAAAAGCAGGGGCAATAACTAGGAGATACAGGAACTGCTGGGGGGGGGGGGGCAGGAGGGGACAAAGCAGGGGCAATAGCCAGAGATACAGGAACTACTGAGGGAGAGAGAGGGGGCAAGGAGGGAAAAGCAAGGGCAATAACCAGAGATAAAGGAACTGCTGAGGGGAGAGAGAGGGGCAGGAGGGGGAAAGCAGAGGCAATAAAACAAAGTTACTTACCTGTAACAGGAGTTCTCCGTGGACAGCAGGATAAGTCAGTCACATATGGGTGATGTCATCTGACAGCCCATTGGACGGAAATGCTCTCCAATAGCTCAGAGAGATTTTTTTTTAATCCCTCTGAACATGTGCAGTAGGTGCCCCTACCGGGCGAGTTCCCTCACTCCCACTTCCTGCCTCAGTCAGTCCCTAGCAAGGGGCGGATCCTTCTAAGAAGAGATGGGTGGGTTGTATGGTTGACTTATCCTGCTGTTCACGGAGAACTCCTATTACAGGTAAGTAACTTCGTTTTCTCCTAGGACAAGCAGGATGCGTCAGCCACATATAGGTGACTCCCAAGCCAAGGGGCATAAGGAGGGTTAGGTGCTCCAGTAGGTTTTCGGTCCTTACGGCCCTTGATGTGCTGTGGTAGGAGGGTCTAGCCCCAGCTGCAGGAGCAGGGAGTGAAAAAGGTCATACCAAGTTTGTTGGCAGTAAATGGTCATGAAGGTTTGCAGTAAACAAACAGCCTGACTGTAGGCACATAGTCCATATGATGGTGACCGCCAATGGTAGTGTAGGCATGAAGTCCATATCACGGCGACCGGCAGTGATAGTGTAACATGTAGACGTGATACAGGAAGAACGCGGCATTGTGGGACAGGAATACCACGGGTCATTCTTCTTCGTCTTAATTTTATTTATTTATTTGAATGAATGCTGGTGATCTGCAATGATGAGTACCAGAACCGTTAGACCGGAACACCCACGACACCTCAGTGTGAGGACCACCAGGATGGGTGGTGGTAATGAATTGTGGAGGAGAAGGTCAGGGAACTGCAGAGCTCTGGACAGCGTGGTATGCAGTTGATTTGGTCATAAAGGGTTGAAAGTTGATTTTGTGGAGGGTTGTTTTTTTTCAGAGGTAGTCCTGAACTCTCATTAGTCAATATGAGAGCAGATGGAGCATGTGCGAGGTGCCTAGGAGATGGCACAAAAAGCCTTGGGGCATATGGAACCCAGCACGATGATTGTGTCCACATCCAAAGATGTGGGGGCTGTGTTGTTTCGTGATCGCGGTGCTGACTTGGTTGTTGTCTTTATCCCTATGTACCATGAATATGGATTGTCTATGTATGTAAGTAGCTGGTCTGAGTGTCTCAGCGAATCAACTGCTATTTGAGGGCCAAGAAATAGCCAGAGTAGTGTGGGATAGGATCGTTCCAAACATAAAGGGTCGTGTTGGTACTGATAAGCGTTAGGTCAGTGATTTTGTGAGAATGTGGTTTCAAGAGCAAAGACCACTTTGGGCATTGCTTTCTGTTATGTTGTTGAGTTTGAACTATTCCAGTTGGTGTTCCAATATATTTGCTGGTATATATGTGTTTGTCTGTATAATCTATCTGTACTGGAACTAATTATATAGGGGTCAACCTTGACCCTGCATGGTAAGAGGTCTGTGTACTTGCAGGTGGATCCTAATTATATTTGTTTTCCGGTTGGGGGGGGGGGAGGCTCGTAGCCTGCAGCCCCTGTTGTGATGAACCTAAGAGGATCTATGTTTCTGTGGCCCTAAAGGAACGGGCTTAAGGATTAGCAAGGAGTTGACACAGTGGGTCGGGCCCTTTCAGGAGCCTGTTGGCTGGTTACAGTCATTAGGTGAAGTGGTCCCCGGCCTCAGAGTTAAGAGAAAAACTGAGTTTTACAAGGAATACAGTGTGGGGCACATTTTAGAACATCTTACAAGCAGGGGATATGGGTTAGGCCCCCTTCCTTTTGCTGGGAAATTCATTGCCCAGTCTGCCTGTGGAGCGGGGCTCCAGGCCCGTTCTGTATACCCTGAGGATGTGGGAGTTTAGCTTACCCGAGGGAGACCTCAATGGATTTCAGGTCCATCCCATTACCCCCCCCCCCCCCCCCTGCACAGTAATGGGTGAACGGGGGTGACCTTGGTGGGCTCTGATGGAAAGAACCTCGTTGGCACAAGCAGTGGACAGGCATTGGGCTGTAGCACGACCAGTGGTCGAGAGCCTGGAGCAGGACTAGGTTTCCTCGGGTGTTCACAGTTGTCATTGGCCCCGGGGAAGTTAGTCATTTATTTGTTCACTCTGGTGTAGGTCCCCTCCTGCTGCAGATTGGGCCTAGTATGTGTAGAGCCAAGTGGATCACTGCAGCAGATGGATGGAAGCAGAGCCGCATAGTCTATGCCATTTGGAGGGAGCAAATCACATCAGGGGATTGTGTGTCAGGATTTAGATGTGCTCAATAGACCATGTCCTGGGCTAAAAGAAAAAAGGGGCCATAGGAATTACCTGGGGCGTGAATGGTATAAGCCCAAGGGCTTGCACTCAGGTTTGTCCTATGCTGGGTCTGCCATTAGATATGGTAGGCTGCAACTGAAGGTTGACTGGGGAACTAGGTATTTGGGTCCCCTGAAGGTTTTTCTTTTAAAGGTTGTGTATGTAGCAGCTGAGATAGCATTCCCTTAATGGAAGGGTAGTTGCACCGTTATAGTAATAGCGAGTAGCTGAGTTCTTGTATATGTGTAGAGTTTTATTTGTCTGTTAGGTAGTCTGTTTTGAATGTCGGACCAGGGATGCTTTGGCCTTAGGTTGGTATGTGCTGAAGGCTTCCCAGCCTGTGAAGTGTGAGAGACTGAGTTAGGTCCCCAAGAATAGCCTGAATAGCCTCACTTCAGGGGGAGGGATGCTGGTATAGGTCGGCGAGAAACCCCATCTGAATTAAGGTTGTGCCTGAGGTCACAGAGAATTAAGTTGATCCATGCAGGGTCCGCAAGGGTAGCAATGGGATTTTCACCCTGTTGAGTTTCTGCTCAACTCATTGCCAGTCACCCTTAGCGTCTTCCTTCCCTGGTGTTTGGATACACAACAGCCTTGCCGTAGTGGAACCGACTGAAGGGCTGTCGTCTCGGGTCCCATTTCTGTAGTGTTCCACCAAAAGCACAAGTACTGGCAGGGTAGAAGGTGGCTTGAGCTCGAGTTTGGTCATGCCTGTTGATGCACGGCTTCTTCAGAGCCGCAGTCCTATGTACGGTGCTTGGGTGATGTTTAGGTTGAGATGAGACAGGGCCCGAAGAGGGCTGTAAGCTGTGCCTTGGGGTTGCTAGGGATTGTACCCTAATTGCCAGAGCAGCCTGCTTCAGAGTTCATGCAAGGTGGTGCTGTCGCCAGCATGATTGATAATAATAGTAATAATAATAATAAACAACTTTATTTCTACCCCACGGTAGATTTTTTTTTTTTTGTAATTCTTGTATGCGCCTCTGTTGTACTTGTTGGTGTGGCTGGTGCTTAGATCAAACGTAGCTTAAGAATATTTATCTTGCTGGTGTTTGACCCAGTCAATTTAACTCATGTTGATGTTTGAACCGGGACCTCAGAGGTGTGGTTCTGTGTGGTGCAACACTCTGTGAAAATGACCTCTCCCTGGACCTTGTAAGAGGTTTGTGTTCAATATCAGGGGTTGTTCTGGTACCTTCAGGGTTGACCGCTATGGTTGATTAGTAGTAGTGGAGCTGGGATAGCATATTTGTGGGGGGGGGGGGGGGGTTTGAGGGGGACACTTAGTTCCCTGTCAGCAAGTGGTGCAGTGGTGCAGTCAGAAAATGCACGCCGCCTTGGTTTAATTTCTTCATAAGGGCGGTTAATAGATCCCAGTGAGTAAATAAATGAGTACTGCTGTACTAATCCGGAACAGATAATAGTATAGCACCGTCTGAGAGGAGCCGCTGCCTGATTGTGGCCCATGGTGGAGATCATAAGTACATAAGTGTTGCCATACTGGGAAAGACCAAAGCTCCATCAAGCCCAGCATCCTGTTTCCAACAGTGGCCAATCCAGGTCACAAATACCTGGCAAGATCCCAAAAAAGTACAAAACATTCTATGCTGCTTATCCCAGAAATAGTGGATTTTCCCCAAGTCCATTTAATAATGGTCTATGGACTTTTCCTTTAGGAAGACATCCAAACCTTTTTTTAAAACTCCGCTAAGCTAACCACATTTACCACATTCTCAGAAGCAAGGCCCATCATTGTGAGTAGCAGGCGGGCCTTAGATGAGTGCTCCAGATGAGAAAGCCAGGTGAGGTAGGTCGTATTGCCGTGTCGCATCTCCCCTCTGATGTCCATGGGGGGGGGGGAGTGCCCATCAGCGCAATCCCGCAATGTTTGTAATTTAGGGTATCTGGGATCTGTAGAATGCCTAAGGGTCAGGTCCAGTTGCCTCCTGCGCTTGTATGGGCGGGGCCCATAGGAGCAGCAGTGCTGATGAGAAACGGTGGGTGGGGCCTGGAAGCCCAGGGTTGCTGCTGAAGGGAGCAGTGTTGAGGCCTAAAATGGCGTGGGGGCTGGGCAGGAGTTAGGACATGTGTTGTTAATGGCACCAATGTGGACAGGTCCCCCGATGTGTGTTGCTCCTCAGCCCTGGGTCCTTTCAGGTTTCCCCAGTGGTGGAGCCTTATTTGTGTTGCTCCTTAGACCGGGACCGTTTCAGGGTTCCCGCTGGTCGCGCCTTTGAACAGGCGCCAGGACCCCCATGTGCACTGTCCTTGAACCGGGGCCATTTCAGGGTTCAGTGTGGCCCCAGGCAGCCAATAGGTGCTACAATCAGCCCAGGACCATTGCTGAGTAATTGGCGAAAAGCCATGAGGGGCAAAGGCGGGGGGCTTACCTTGATGTCCATTTTGTCCGAGCGCCCGTTGGTGTCTGAGGCATGAGCTGGCTACGGAGCAGAGAAAAGTTGCTGCTGGTGCAGGGTTTTGTATCACTTCCTGCAGTGACAGTGTTGTGGAGAAAGAGTCTCGCCCGTGCATGTGGGCGCGGTATGTGCGGCCATAAAGCAGACAGGCAGCCCGTGCAAGTAGGCGCTAAGCCATGCGTCCACATAGAGCAAACAGGCAAGGTGAAATATAGACCAGACTTTCTCCTTGTGGCTTTAGCACCTTCATATCGGTGTCTCTATCCCAGACGCTGTATCTTGATGTTCTAGCGACGTTGTCAGTTTGTTGGTGGAGAGCTGAAAAATCCGACCGTTGGGTATGGCGGAAAACTCAGACTGAGGCAGGAAGTGGGAGTGAGGGGACTCACCCGGTAGGGGCACCTACTGCACATGCTCAGAGGGATTTAAAAAAAAAAATCTCTCTGAGCTATTGGAGAGCATTTCCGTCCAACGAGCTGTCGGATGACATCACCCATATGTGGCTGACGCATCCTGCTTGTCCTAGGAGAACCAGAGATGCAAAGAGTGTTCAAGGGGTGGGGGTGGGGAGGAAAGGTCACTAGGAAGCAATATGGAGTGAAAGGTCACATGAGCATGGAGTTCTTATTTAGTGAAAGAAATTCTAGTGCTTTCATTCTCCGCATTCCTGAAGAGTTAGACTTGGATAAATATTCCCGGACATTTGTGTAGCACTAGGTGATAGTGCAATATAGAAACAGAGAAATAAAAAGGCAGATAAAGACCATATGGCCTATCCAGTCGGCCCATCCATGCCATTTACTCTCCCTATCACTCCCTTACAGATCCTATGGACATGTCCCAAGCTCTCTTGAATTCAAATACAGTCTTCGTCTCAACCACTTCCACCTGGAGGCCCGTTCCATGAATTCACCACCCTTTCCAAGAAGCATTTCTTTAGGTGACTTCTGAGCCTGTCCCCTTTCACCTTCATTCTATGCCCCCTCATTCCAGTCAATTGAAAGAGACTCACCTCCTGTGCATTTATGCTACGTAGGTATTTAAACCAGAGGCGTATCTGGACTTCGGGAGGGGGGCCCAGAGCCAGAGTGAGGGGACACATTTTAGCCCCCCCCCCCAGCGCCGACGACCCCTCCTCAACCGACTGACCCTCTCCACCCCCTCCCGCCGCCAACCCTCCCCCGACACCGTCGCCTCCCTTTGCTGGTGGGGGACCCCCAACCCCCGCCAGCCGAGGTCCTCTCTTCCGTTGCAGCAAAGCTTCCTTCAGTTTCTAATTCTGAGTCTGACATCCTGCACGTACAGGACGTCAGACTCAGAACAGGAAGCTTTGCTGCAACGAAAGAGAGGACCTCGGCTGGCGGGGGTTGGGGTCCCCCGCCAGCAAAGATAGGCGACTGCGGGTTGGCGGCGGGGGTGGGGTGGAGAGGGTCATCAGCAGGGGGGTCCAGGGCCAAATCTACGGGGGCCCAGGCCCCTGTGGCCCCACGCAGATATGCCCCTGATTTAAACATCTCTATCATATCTCCCCTCTCCAGCTTTTCTTCCAAAGAATACACATGGACATTTTTAAGTCTGTCCCCATACACTTTATGACAAAGACCACTGACCATTTTAGTAGCCGCCCTCTGGACTGACTCCATTCTGTTTATATCTTTTTGAAGGTTTGATCTCTGGAATTGTACACATTTGGTCTCACCAGAGTCTTACACAGGGACATCATCACCTCCTTTCCCCTACTGGCCATTCCTCTCCCTATGCACCCAAGCATCCTTCTATCTTTTGCCATCAATCTTTTCTACCTGTTTGGCCACACATACACATACAATCACACATACACATACACACATACAATCACATTGAAGTCTCACTCCTCTTTCATGCTCAGAAGTACAACTGCAAGTGACGACTTTCTGCTTACATGGTAACATAGTAGATGACGGCAGAAAAAGACCTTCACGGTCCATCTAGTCTGCCCAACAAGATAAACTCATATGTGCTACTTCTTGTGTATACCTTACCTTGATTAGTATCTGCCATTTTCAGGACACAGACCGTAGAAGTCTTGCCCAGAACTAGCCGCACCACCCAAACACCAGCCCCGCCTCCCAATCTCGGCTAAGCTTCTTCTGAATTGTTGCATTACGTCTTTTTATTAGCTGAACTCTACCCATGAGGATTAACATGGTTAACTGAGAGAGGAAGAATGTATTTATCACACTAGTGAGATTTGATCCTGGGTATGTAGCTTCCTCTGTGTAGTCCCGGCTGTGCTGGCAAAGCAAACCTCATTAATCACCAGCTGTTGGGGGTTAAAGGCGGAAGGACAACATCCACCAAGAGCACCATGATGGAAAATGAAACCCAGTTGTGGATTGCTTCACTCACCCTTTCACTATTTTCAGCTCATCTTTCTCATAGGAGTACTGGGCGTTGTTCACTGATGGACAGACTGCACTGGGATCATGAGATCTGGGGACAGGGAACTGCACAGCTAAAAGGGATCTCTCAGCACCTGGGAAGAATCCAATCTTAGACGGCAAAAAAAGTTGAACCTTCTGGACACATTTTCATGAACACAGACCCTTAAACCTCTAGGAGGATTGAACACAGGGATACAGAACCTGTCCCCTCTAGGACTGGAGGGCTCAGGGAGTGGACAAGGGATACAGAGCCCCGTCACCTCTAGGACTGGAGGATTCAGGGGATGGACACAGGGATACAGAGCCTGACACCTCGGTGTATGTCTGTGTGTCCTTTGCTGATCAGTGTCTGTGACAGAATAATCCACTATTCTATTCTAAAGCACAAACCCCATGGAAACAAGGTGCATGTCATAGAAAAATTCACTATTCTGTTCTACTGACACTGTAAGAAACAAAGTGATCAGTGTCTGTGATACGATAACCCACTATTCTATCCTGCAGCAAAAACACCTTGCGAAATACACTGATCAGCACTTGTGATAGAATAATCCATGAGACCCACACCGATCAGTTAATCCATTAATGTATCTGCAACCAGGTAGGTTCACCAGTTCTCTCCTGATTGTGGAACAGTAAAAGTTTGTGATTGGGTTGTTCCATTGTACATTTACTGATACTCTTTGTTCACTCCCACTTCGGGGTGCCAGAGGGATTTTCTTTTTCTCTTTTGCCCCCTGGCTCTATTCCTCTTTCCTTGGTGCAGTCTGAGGCACCGGCTGACAGAGATTTCATGCTGCTGATGGCAGGAATCTGTTAAGCTTCAGAATAACAAGAGGTGGTGACAGAAACAAGTAGCGTCTCTCAGATAATCTCTTTCTTTCCTGTCACAATATTGACATTTCTTCTGTCTTTGACAGTCATCGGCTCTCCCTCCTTTTTCTTTATCTCTCATTTTCTCTCTTTCCTTGCTCTGTTTCTCCCCCATCGCCTTCTCTCAGGGCTGTAATCTGAGGAAATCTGATTTTGGGTATTGCGGTAGGACCCAGATACAGATACACACATGCACATGGTCAAGCACACACTATGCATGCCTGCGCATGGACAGACACACACACATGCATGCACACTTTCCATGCATGCATATGGACATAGATATGGGCACACGCACTGACAAATACATATACACATGCATGCACATGGACATATACACAGACACACACATAGGCTCAAGCTCACAGACACACACAACATGCATGCACATGGACACAGATACAGACTCACACACATGCATGTAATACTTACATATGCATACTCTCACAGACACATGCACGCACAGCATACACTATGTTTGCTTGCACATGGACAGAGACATACACATGCATGCAGACAGTCAAAGACACACATGCACATACATGCAACTGGACACAGATACAGGCACAACAGGTACATGCATGCACATGGATGGAGACACACATGCAGACAGTCAAAGACACACATGCACATGTATGCAACTGGACACAGATACAGACACACACAGATACAGGCATGCATATGGATGGAGACACACAGACACACACATGCAGACAGTCAAAGACATACATGCAATTGGACACAGATACAGACACAGACAGATACATGCATGCACATGGATGGAGACACACACACACATGCTTGAGAATACAGAGACAGTCTCTCACACATACATGTATGCATTCACTTACACACGGACACAGTCACACATAAATTTGTATGTAGACACCTTCCTCAGTGGATTTCTGTGCTATGGGGCTAATTGGGGGCTGCCCATTTCATAGTTAAGGCAACCTGTTTTGCTATATAAAAGAGCTTTAAATAAATCCAGTCAATATTCAAAACTATTTAAGTGGTTGGAAATGACTGCCTACTGGTTAAATCACTTGTTTGCAGCCATCCAGTCATTTTCAATGGTACTTAACCAGTTTTCTCTACTGAAAATGACCGGATAGCACCGAATTCAAAAGCAGCTAACTCGTGGCCATTTCAGAGGGGCGAAGTTGGGTTAAGTGCCGATATTCATCCCCTCACCGAATAAGTAAACCGCTTAAAATCTGGCCACATAAATTGCAGTCCTATCTTTAAGCGGTTTGGCTTATGTGGGCAAGGACTGAATATTGACTCAGCCAGCTCAAAAAAAACCCCAGATCATCAATGCTAAAGTCTGGACAGGGCCTGGCATTGAATATCCAGGAATAATGCTGGCAATAGGCAATAGAATGTTCCACTGGCAATGTGTTTTTGATGTTCCACGTTGGTCTTCTGTTATAAAACCAAGCCTATTACATGTTTTCAGACTGATTTTCCTGCTAGCCTGGCACTGTTTTCTGAAAGCAGAAGACCCCTTTCCAAGAAAAGCCATTCACCTGACACGGGAGCGGCTGCCGTGTTCACCAGGACCCTCAAGGCTGCCAGAGGGCAAAGGCCAGACTCCATGTTTTCCATGTTTGGAAAAACGCAATTTGAAAGCACAAAACCCCTCCACGAAAAACTACACTGGCTCCCCATCAAAGAACGCATTGCTTTCAAAATCTGCACTCTGGTTCACAAAATCATCTATGGTGAAGCTCCGGGATACATGGCAGACCTACCAACTAGAAACACATCCGAATCAACACGAACGTACCTAAATCTGCACTACCCAAGCTGCAAAGGACTCAATTACAAATCAACTTACGCGTCCAGCTTTAACTACATAAGCACACAACTGTGGAACGCATTACCAAAAGCCTTGAAAACTACGCATGACCACCTAAACTTCCAGAAAAAAACTAACCTGATTAAAAAGGCACCCTACCGATCCAACATAAATGCCTGATCTCTGCAACACAACAAAACTAAAGAACGTAATGGACATAACACAACTCTTCCGTTGTACGATTCCCTAGTGTGGCTGTACCACATGAACTTTATCTTACCACAGCATCAGTTTGTATTTGTTTACACTGGAGTCTGCAAACTCCTCTCCGGTACTATGTAAGCCACATCGAGCCTACAAATAGGTGGGAAAATGTGGGATATAAATGTAACAAATAAATAAATAAATAAATATCAGGGGGCCACACCACTTGCCCACCACCTTCTCCCATTGCCCATTCCCCATTTCTCTTGTGTTCCTTTAGTTTTTTTCTTTGCTGAGTGTTTTCATTTTATTAGGGTGATGGTGCAAGAGCAGAATTGGGGGGGAGGGGGTCTTTCACCCGGAGCTGAACACCACCGCTCCCCTTTGGAGAATGAGATGGAAGCAAGATTTTTTACAGAAGAAAACCTCATTTCTTAGGTTGGGCAGACCCAGCATCACTATCGGCTGGGCTTACTACCTGGCGTCCTTATTCCCATCGCTTATACAGGGCAGGAGGAAGTATCAGTCTCGAAAACAACACGCGCGAACTTTTGGCTTCAAGAATGCACCGGAGGCCTCGAGCCTATTAATATCGCTCTGCTAAATGAGGTGTAAAAAAAAAGAGAACCTCCGAGGTCCTAAAACCGAAGTGACACCAGCGTGAGGCTGCGCTACTCAAAATGGCACTGCAAAAGTCAGCAAAGCACAAAATCAGGGTGAGAAAAGGGCAGCCATGCTTCAAGCCAGAAGAGCAATGATGGATTGATGCAGGGAAAAGGGACGGATTGGGCAGTAACATATAGTAACATTGCAAATGACGGCAGATAAAGACCTGTACGGTCCATCCAGTCTGCCCAACTGGCAGTGCAAGTCACATTGTCACACACACTGCCCCAACACAGGACATGTACAGCACAAAGAAAACACACACATGCATGCACACACACACACACGCTTGTTCACTCTCTCTCTCTCTCTCTCTCTCACACACACACACACACTGATGCATCACAACACAGGCAGCCTACATAGAAAAATACACACTATCCCACCACAGGACAGGCACAACACAAGCGGCTGTAGCAGGGTCTAATCTCCTGAGCAGGTAACACTGTTGTTTCACCGATATCCATCTCCACTCTGCAGGGAGATGGGCGGAGCCTTTACCCAGCCTGACTCAGCACCTGAGCTCTGGATGTGATCAACAGGAGAAGAGAGGTGGGGAATATTTTAGAGATATACAAAGAATGCGCAAGACCAGTGGTTTCCCAAACCTGGTCCTGGAGGCAACCAAGCCTGTCAGGTTTTCAGGATGTCCACCATGAATATTCATGAGAGAGATTTGCATGCACGGCCTCCACTTCCTGCAAATCTCTCTCATGAATATTCATTGTGGATATCCTGAAAACCTGACTGGCTTTGGGTGCCTCCAGGGCCAGGTTTGGGACCCACTGCACAAGACACACCCCTTGTCCTTCAAAAAGGAAGATTTACAGGATAAGGCTCCAGAGCCACACTGGATATATTTCCTCACGAAAAGGGTGGTGATTGAATGGCCTGACCTCCCAGGGGGAGGTGGTGGAGACAGGGAGCAGCTATAATGCCAGGCAGAGAAGGGCTGGGGGCTCAGCTTCTGCCTGGAAGAAAAGTCCAGACACTGCCTGGCTCATTCTTTCCACAGCTCAGCCTGCTTTGTCAGGAACCCCATCCATTTTTAATGCCTGAGCAGGAACAGGCATTTCTCTCATCTGCTGTCTGACAGGAGTGGGGAGACAGAGCCCTCCCGTCCATCTCCTCATGTTGTTGGGGTCTCTCTGCCTCATTGCAGCAGTGTGTTGGATCAGACACTGACAGCCCCTGCAGTCTATCCCGGCTCTCCAGTTCCTCCCACAGTCTGTTACTGGTTTCCTGGGATGCACTTTACCATCTCCCTGAATAATGAAAGTATATATACCGTGCCTTCCTCCTGTGCACCTCTCAGCGGGTCTATGGCTGATCTCTTCCCCCAACTCCAGAAAAAACCCCGCTTTTCTTCCCTTTGCTCCAACCTCCCAAGAGCTGCACTGATTCCCTATAGAGGATTCCAGGCTCAGGGTGGGACGTTCAGCCTTGGGGCAATTTAGCTGAGCCCTTGCGTCACGAGGCTGCTCCGGGCAATGATACTCTTACCGTAACTGAGTCGTTTCTCGTGGCTCCTGTCTCTCCCTCCCCCCCCCCCCCCTCATGTCATATAAAGCCGACTAGAAGATGGTGTCTCACAGTGGAAGCAGGTCGTCTTGGGTGGGTGGCGGCCGAAGGGGTGAACCGAAGGAGGGATCGCTTCGTTGAGAGCACTGGGGGTGGGGGAGGGTCAGGAGATGACAGGTGCGTGAGGATTAAGGATATTGAATTTTTGTGTAATTGCTCTGCGCTTTTGAAAGGGATCGTATCGATTTGATGGTTTAATGAAAGAGGTTTGACGATTTTAGTTCAAAATGTATTTACATTTGATTTGTAAGATGTATTTATCCTACTTATGTGATCAACCTGACAATAACTGAAAACACCCCCCCCCCCCAAGCCCTTGTTCCCAGCCTCCATTTTGACCTGAAATTTTCCATCTTTGTACAAAACATTTTTCTCTCTTTACCTGAATAATTCAGGCAAGTATAACTCATTTCTATGGCTATATGCAGGTGCTTTTCTCTGTCCCTAGTGAGATCACAATGTAAGTTATTTGTACCTAGGGCAATGGAGGGTCACAGGGAGCCGCAGTGGGCATAGAACCCAAGCCACCAGGATCAAAGCCCACTGCACTAACTGTTAGGCTATTCCTCTACTCTACTCTACTTCCTCTGGCAGAAAAATTCGGTCCCTGTTACAGAGAAGGGCAATGAAAATCATAAAGGGGAACAGATGACTTCCGTATGACAAAAGGCCGAAGCGTCTAGGGCTCTTCAGCTTAGAAAAAAGACAGCTGAGGGGAGATACCATTCAGGTCTATAAAATAATGGTGTTGAACGGGTAGATGTGACTCGTTTGTTTACTCTTTCCAAAAATACTAGGACTAGGGGGCATGCGATGTAGCTACAATGTAGTAAATTTAAAACAAATGGGAGAAAAGTTTTCTTCATTCAACTGTAATTACTCTGGAATTGGTTGCCAGAGAATGTGGTAAAGGCAGTTAGCTTAGCGGGGTTTAAAAAAGGTCTGGATGGCTTCCTAAAGGAAAAGTCCATAGACCATTATTAAATTGACTTGGGAAAATCCACTGCTTTTTTCTGGGATAAGCAGTATAAAATGTATTGAACGTTTTCGGGTTGGGCTTGTTGGACCCTTGGTCTGTCTCAGTGTGGCAATACTTATGTACTTAAGTTTAATATTATCAGCAAAGCAAAAAAAAAAAATTCTTTAAACTGAACATCCAGTGGTGGTATAAAACCATCTCACTCTTGTCACAAGATTTTCCGGGTGATGCGTGGCACTGAATTCCCACTGTGTGCACATACCTGACTTTTAATACGCACATGTTTAAATGCCTCAGTCTTTGAGATTTTTTCCCCAGCCAGTGTATTTTAGCTAAGGTGGAGTGTGTGCCTGTGGGAAATTCTCTTAAGAAGATAGGAAGAGCTATCCTGGGTTGGGTCCAGAATCTATCCTGGCATCCTGTCTCCAACAACCTGCGTCACTTAGAAAAAGTCTAATGGATGTGTCCCTTCCCAAAATGACCAGTTGGTGATTTCTACATCTCTCTGCAAAACAGCTGCCCTCTAGGAACTTGTCCAAACCTTTTGTAAACCCAACTCTACTGCTGTTCTTGAACACACAACCCCAATGGCAACAAATTCCACAGCACTCAGGTCTTTATCTGCCATCACTTACTATGTTATGTTACATTGAGCTTGTGTGTGGCGTGAAAAGATCATAATGTAACAAATGATGAAAGAAAAGACTGACTACTCTATCCACTCTGCTAAAAGAGCATATCCTAGCTGCCAGCCATAGAGCAAATGCTCGTTGAATATCAAACGGTCCAAGGTAGTTTGTTTTCCTTGAGTGCAGTGTCTCTAGATGGGTTCGTTTTGCACATACCATGACATGAACCTCACTCCTAAGCCAGGGTATGTGGCATATGATCTCAACTTAAATGCCTGAACCCTGCAACAGAACGAAACCAAAGCTCGTACTGGACATAACTTAACTCTTCCTCCCTACGATTCCCTTATTTGTCTGTTTATACATGATCTTTATTCTACCACAACATCACTTTGTATTTGGTCATACCGGAATTGGCGATCGCCATTACGGTACTATGTAAGCCACATTGAGCCTGCAAATAGGTGGGAAAATGTGGGATACAAATGTAACAAATAAATAAATAATGTATTGGCAACCAATCCAGGTGCACTTGAAAGTTCTTTGTGATCAAGCCTGTGACACCCTACTGATGGGAAATATTTTTGTATCTTTCTGCCATTTCTTGGTCTCGGACTGCATTTTTTGGTACTTGAGGATCTTCTCTCTCTCCACGCGATTCACAGAGCACTCAGGAATGACACCTCTATGATTAATGCCATTCTGGTGTTTTTCTCATTTTCCTCTATATCCGGTTTCCTAGCATCCCGCATTTTATTGGAAGGGATGGGGAGGTCCCAGGGTATCATAACCTCTTCCTCCACTGTGGAGAATTTTATGTGGTACTTTCCTAATAGTGCTTTGGTAACTAACAAGTCAATACATTGGATCCATAAATATCACGAATCCTGTACTCCTGTCTCCTGGGCAAATGCATGCAAGATTCCCTCTAAAATTCACCTCCAGCCCCTTCCCCTGCCTTATCTAACCACAGGCTTTCACCATGATCCAATGACCACAACAACCATCCAGCTAATTTAACCCAAACATCTGGCCTCCCAGACACTACCAAGCCCACAACCATCTCACCACAATGATCTGGTGAACACACCAAGTGGCAGACCCAGAGGTCTTTTCACTTCCTCTGTGCTTCTGTTGGGTCTTCTTCAAGTCTCTCCTCAGTCGGTCTCTACCACATGATCCATGCTTCATGCATCCATGAAAACACGTTTCCCAGTGTTTCTCCAGAGTCTACCCTCTTGGAGCTGCACATCACGAGCTCTTTGTCCTAAAATTTTCTTTCTGCTGAAAAAGGGTTGTTTCGGGTGGCTGATTTATACTTTTGAGGATTTACATGTTTTTATCATATGCTCCCATCTCATCTCTCCTCTGCAGTTTCCACATTTGGATCCTAAAGTCTTATTTCGAGGGGCTTTTGGAGCAGACCTGGCACCACGTCTCTTCATCACCTCCAGCCTTATATCCTCAGGGCCTCTAGAAATGGACACGAAACTTCAGGTGACCTGTCACCGGTGACCTATTTAGAAGTCTTATCACCTCTTTCTCCCTAGGCACTCCAGAAGACCCATCCACCTCTTGATGTGATTGGATATCGTGACCCTGCCATGCTGTTTGTCATTGTAACTCTAAGCACAGGATAAATACAGCACAGACAACTGAAAAGAGACCTCAGGAGAGGAGAAGACAGCAGCACCCTGAAACACCCAAGGTAGGAATACAGCATGGACAGCTGCAGAGAGTTCTCTGCCTGGACATTAATACCTTGTCCCCACCACCACCATGCATCAGTCCTTTGGATTTCTGCATCTAGCACGCATAATTGTGTATTTTAATTCTGAACCCCTCTACCAAGCAAACTCTCCTATCAATCTATCCCTCAGGGGTGGGCACACCGAGGGGGAGCTCTGTAACTGGGTGCCACTATTAGAACAATAAGATGCAGTGCTCCGAGTGCTAATTTTAGAAGTGTTTGGGTGCCAAGATTTCATTATAAAATATTGGTGTAGACTCGCATCAACATGCCAATCTCTAGGCGTGCCCACTTATGCCATGTAAGCACATACATGACACCGAGTTATAGAATGAAGGGGGTGGCTGTTAACTGCTAATAAGACAAATGTTTCCCCTAACGTCTCTGCAATATCACGCTTTTATTTTGGAATTTAGCTCAAGGTGAGTTACATTCAGGTACAGTCAGTATTGCCTTGTCCCGAAAAGACTGACAATCTAAGAGTTAGATTTAATAAAATCTACATAAGTATATAAGCATTGCCATACCGGGACAGACCAAAGATCCATCAAGCCCAGCATCCTGTTTCCAACAGTGGCCAATCCAGGTCCCAGAAAAGTACAAAACATTTTATACTGCTTATCCCAGAAATAGTGGATTTTCCCCAAGTCCAATTTAATAATGGTCTATGGACTTTTCCTTTAGGAAGCCGTCCAAACCTTTTTAAAACTCTACTAAGTTAACTGCCTTTACCACATTCTCCACTAACGAATTCCAGAGTTTAATTACATGTTGAGTGAAGAAAACTTTTCTCTGATTCGTTTTAAATTTACTACTTTGTAGCTTCATCACATGCCCTCTAGTCCTAGTATTTTTGAAAAGCGTAAACAGACGCTTCACATCTACCCTTTTAACTCCACTCAATATTTTATAGACCTCTATCATATCTCCCCCACTAGCGGGTTAGTGTGTGGTCATGAGATTAACATGCTTTATTAGCAAATCGGTCTTATTGCACGGAATGGGACCTGTGGTACGTAACACGCATTCAAGTAGATTAGCATGTAATGAAGTAGTGGCTTTCTGTAAATCTAGCCCTGACTTTGTACCTAAGGCAGTGGAGAGTGAAGTGCCTTGCCCAGGGTCCCGAGGAGCATGAGCGGGATTTGAACTCTGCCTTCCCTGGTTCTCATAAAAAGCCTTTCTTAAGTTTCTTCCAGATCTGCTACCTGTTAGTTTCATGGAGGGTCCCACAGTCTCAGAAAAAGTGAGCAACCACTTGCCCCAAGACTTGTAGCATGGAATGTTGCTATTCTTTGGGGTTCCATATGGAATCTGGTCACTTTTTAGGATTCCAGAATCTTGATATTCTTTGGGGCTCTACATGGGATATTGCTACTCTTTGGGGTTCTACATGGAATCTTATCAGTCTTTAGGATTGCAGAATCTTGCTATTCTTTGGGGTTCTACATGGAATGTTGCTACTCTTTGAGATTCTGCATGGGATCTTATCACTCTTTAGGATTCCAGAATCTTGCTAGTCTTTAGGGTTCTACATGGAATGTTGCTACTCTTTGAGATTCTGTATGGAATCTTATCACTCTTTAGAATTCCAGAATCTTGCTATTCTTTGGGGTTCTACATGGAATGCTGCCATGATTTGGGTTTCTGCCAGGTACTTGTGACCTGGCTTGGCCATTGTTTGGAAAACAGGATAGTGGGCTAGATAGACCATTGGTCTGACCCAGTATGGCTACTCTTATGTTGTTATGTTCTATTTACCCGTTCTAATTCTCTCAAGATTTTGTAGACCTCAATCGTATCTCCCCTCAGCCATCTCTTCTCCAAGCTGAAGAGCCCTAACCTCTTAAACCTTTCCTCATATGAGAGGAGTTCCATCCCCTTGTTCATTCTGGTTGCTCTTCTCTTTACCTTTTCTCAAGGGGTTCTTTTTACTAAGGTGCACTAACAGATTTATCCCTATGGGCTTCTTAGCATGTTGAGTACACTAAATCCATCAGCTCACCTTAGTTAAAGGACCCCAAGGTTTGCAGAATGGTCTCTGCGGAGCACAGGGGAGTGGCTTGTTCAAGCTGAGGATGCGGTGATGTCTGCTCTGTGCTGCTTCAGTGCAAAATCAGCATGGGCTTCAAATATTTCATGCAGAAATCTCCCTGCTCCCTGAGAGATTACACCTAGGTTTAACAGCTGGCTAATTTATGACACATATTATGGTTCTACTTAGCAGCTTCCCTGCTTCTGCCCCCCCCCCCCCTCCCTCCAAGCATAGACAAAAATAAACCAGAACACTGCTGTGCTGTTTGTCATTGTAACCCAAAGCAGAAGATAAGTACAGCACAGACAACTGAAATGACACCTCGGGAGAGAGGGACAGCAGCACACAAAAGCAAGAATACAGCACAAACAGGTGAAAAGACCTCAGGAGAGAAGACAGCAACACCCAAAATCAATAATACAGCACAAACAGGTGAAGAGGCTTCAGGAGAGAAGACAGCAGCACCCCAAAAGCATGAATACAGCACAAACAGGTGAAAAAACCTCAGGAGAGAAGACAGCAACACCCAAAAGCAATAATACAGCACAAACAGGTGAAGAGGCTTCAGGAAAGAAGACAGCAGCACTCAAAAGCAATAATACAGCACAAACAGGTGAAGAGGCTTCAGGAGAGAAGACAGCAGCACCCCAAAAGCATGAATACAGCACAAACAGGTGAAGAGGCTTCAGGAGAGAAGACAGCAGCACCCCAAAAGCATGAATACAGCACAAACAGGTGAAAAGAGACATCAGGAGAGAAGGCAGCAGCACCCCAAAAGAATGAATACAGCACAAACAGGTGAAGAGACATCAGGAGAGAAAGCAGCAGCACCCCAAAAGAATGAATACAGCACAAACAGGTGAAAAGACTTTGGAAGAGAAGATAGCAGCACCCTGAAACACCCAGGATATGAATACAGCATGGACAGCTGCAGAGAGACCTCAAAGGAGGGAACCGCAGCATCCTATGGCACTCAAAGTATGAACACAGCACAAACAGCTGTAGAGATATTGGGGTGAGGGATGATGAGTAGGGGGAAGTTTAAATATGATAAAGCACACCTTTGATTTCCTCATCATTATAAAAATATAGGGGCCATTTTACTAAGCCGCGTAATCGTCTACACTCGCCCAACCCATGCCAAAATGGAGTTACCACCCGGCTACTGCGTGGCCCTTGCAGTAATTTATTTTTGACGTGTGTCTGATACGCACATCCAAAAAATCATTTTTATTTTCAGATGTGCATATCGGAACGCGGGCCAAGTGGCATTTGATGCACAAAGGTCATTACTGCCTGGTTGCCGCATGAGTCTTTACCGCTAGGTCAATGGCTGGCGGTAAGGTCGCAGACCCAAAATGGACGCACAGCAATTTTGATTTTGCTGCATGTCCATTTTTGGCAAAATTTAAAAAGGGCTTTTTTACAGGTGCGCTGAAAAATGGATCGGCGCTCGCCCAAAACCTGCGCCTACACTGCCGCAAGCCATTTTCAGTGCACCTTAGTAAAAGGACTCCATAGAGATGTAATGTCATTGAATACATTTTAAAAAGCATCACCAGGAGGAGGGAGAGAGCTCAGGAATCAGGCAGCCTGGTCTCCAGAGGAACTTGGATAAGAAAGCTGAAGCCTGTTTGATTTGCTTCTCAACTCCACAGCAGAGTAATTTCCCCTTGTATCCAAAGATAGCTTCATGGCACTTCCCATAACCAGCTGCTCAAACTCAAATCCTCAGCTCTCTGGGGTAGGGACCCTATAAAATTGTTCCTAATTTTTTTTCTTAAGGGAGGATAAGATGGGGGAAACATATTTCAAACCCCATTTTGCTACTAATTAGAATTCTGCCAGGTACTTGTGACCAGGATTGGCCAGTGTTGGAAGCAGGATACTGGGCTTGATGGATCATCAGTCTGACCCAATATGGCTATTCTTATATTCTGGTGAGGGAGTCACAATGATTGATTCTGTGCCACCCTACAAATCCCCAAAAGTAAGGTGTCCAGTGCCTCTTGTGCCATCTCCTAGACACACAGGAAAAAAAAAATACCAGAGGGAATCTGGTTGTAAAAAGTCCAATCAGACTCACAGATCACCCCTCCAGGCACCAAAGAGTTAACCTGGATGCGACACAATGCAAAGGGAATCCCTGGACTAGCTGCCCTAGGCAGTGCTGCTGAATTTTCCACAGACCATGGTGGCAGTGGGTACTTAACCTCCCCACCCCCCCCCCCCCCTTCACACACCCATGCCCTTCCTTTCCAAAGTCAGAGACTAGGCATGGCCTTGCATGGGTTGTGATTTCACTGCAGAAACATCCCATGCAATAACATTTAAAGACAGACTTAATGAGGTTAAAATAAAGACATCAATTGGGAAGGGGAAGATAGCAAATGCATATTCAGTAAAATTCATATAAGGAGCCTGCAAATTTCTTTTGAGTTCTATAGACAAACTCCTTAAGGTTTGAGCAAAGGTCTGAGAGGGTCAGCAGAAGTCTTTAAGGGGCATCAAAGGTCTGTGAGAGTTGGTAAAGGTCTTTAAGGGTCAATGAAAATCTTAAATGGTCAACTCTGCAGGATAAAGTCATTTTTGCATGTTTCAGCCTGCAATCAGGAGCTTCAGCAGAAAATCAAAGCTTTCCCTGTTGCCATTCGCAGCCAAAACTCCTCTGAAAGTAAGAGGGAAAGGGAGGATGATGAAACACACCACCGTTTGTAATTTGTACCTTTTGAAAACTGAGACACCCAGGCAAATAGTCTTGGCTTTGAAAAGGCTGGATAGGAGGCAGATAGAAAGAATTTATTTTATCACCTTCTGGGAGTTCCCCCTTCCCTCTTTTCAGGGGTGGGGAAAGGGAGGGAGAGAGAACACCACATTTAAAATGAAGACTGGAAATTGAATTCCAGATGTGTCTTTTTATATAAAACCAATAGCACCTCCCATCCTGCCTCTATCTCCCCAGTTCCTTCCCAATCTGTCAGTTGCCCCTCCAACCCCCTCCCCCCTTCCCAATGCAGGAACGCAGTGCCACCCCAACCAACCACTGAGACCTCCCCACTGATGAAAGTTTGTCCTGAGTGGCTCTTGTTTTCTAATGAAATGGGAAGTTAAAGGGCTGGGGGGATTGCGAGCAGCTGACGAGGTCCGAACAGATACTCCAAAGGTTTGCTTTTCACCGCTAACTCATGGCATGGCTGGCAGCAAGAGTGGTCTCAGATTTTATGACTTTTGGTATGGCATGCATGGATAATGCCCCAGAGACAGCATTGGTGGGGAGGGGAGGGGAGGGGAGGGGAAGGGAATAAAAACTCACAATTTTTTCCGAGGTGCCCGGCTTGGTCCCATTGAGACCCACTAGGGATGGCAGCGTCTGGGACATCCAGTTCGTCACCATGGCCATGGTACTCAGCACGGCCCCGATCTTCAGCAGCGGCACAGTCATGTCGCTCTGTGCTTCATCCCCTTCCTCATGGGGTTGGTACCACACCCCCTCCCCTCTCTCTCTGCTCTCAGTCTCTGAAACTCTGACCCCTCTGGGAGGGAGAAGAGGTGGTCCCCGGTCTTCAAAGCACACGTGCAGATGTGGGAGAGGACAGGCGAAAGAGAACAGGCGTCCCAGTCCTTGGCTTCCTAGTCACTCTTTGCCCTGCATCTTCCCCCCTTCATTTGCGGCTGGGAAATTGTACAGGCTGAGGAAAAGAGATGCCTCCCAGCTGTATCTCTCCTGTCTTGGTCAACCGTCTGCATTGGACTGAAGAAGGGAAACTGATACCAGCCCCTTTCACCCTCTTCCCCTCCCCCCTTTCTGTCTCTCCCTCCCCTCCTGCCTGTCTCTCTCCCTCTTCTATCCCTCTCTGGCTTTCTCTGTGTTTCTTTCCTCTTCCTGTTTTCTCTCTCACCTTTGTTCCCCTTCTCCCTCGCTTTTCTCACTTTCCTCTTCTCTCCTTCTCTAGTATAAAAATTCCACTCCTATGCTTACAACAGAATACATCTCTGCCTCTCAGCTCAATCACTTACAGCCCTAGCTGACGTCACTGCCACTGCTGAACAGCTGCCAGGGTGAACTCAGTGGGAGGAGGGGTGAGCAGAGTCCTAGCAGGAAGCTCCTCCAGGTCCTCCGGTAGGGGTGAGGACCAGGAGGCAAGCAGGCTAAGGACCAGTCTCACTTAAGCTTGATGGAGCATCATCTCAAAGCAGCCCACATCTGATAACACAAGGAAGTGGTTAACTGAGTGTCTGAAGGGGTCTAAAGACCACTCCCCTTGTCCCATCCTTGTACCCCACCTATCAGAGAAATTAATGGGATAAGAGGGGAGAGGAGCTTTCCAGGATCCAATGGTCTGTAAGAAGACCTGGGGGCATCTGTAAGAGGGGTGGGAGGAGGGAAAAACTCTCTGCCACTCAGGGTGGGAGATTTATAGTGTTAAACGCCGCACCTTCACAACTCCTGGTACAAAAACGGAAAAAGTGCTGTTCAGCTTGGGAAGAAATCCTGACATATCCACTTCTATTAATATTCCTCTCCTGTATGTGTGGGATGCAAGACACCAGCAGGTACCAAAGCCAGGGACCGTTTTGCACCAACTTCCTGGCAAAGCATCCTGTCGATTTAGTCTTGATTCTCTGTAATTTGCAGGATATTAGTTAAGCTTTTAGTGGTGTTTTTTAAAATTTATAAATCCTTAAGTGCTGCTCTGAGATCAGGAAATAATGGAGTGGCAGGCTGCCTCTAGGCTGAATAAATATGACCCCCCCCCCCCCAACCAATCTCCTGATAGGTCACACAGATGGTTGGATTTCACAATTCACAGTCCGAGTTCCCAGTAGCATTTGCAAAGATGTTTTAACCATTCACAGCCCAGCATGAAACGGGCCTTCACTGGGAATTCATTCAGTGACAATCAGGCCAGAAGGAGATCCACAGGAGGGTGTGCTTGGACAATGTAGTATCTGACTTAAATGTAAGATAACAGGTTTTATCCCATCATCATTTCCTTACAAAAAATAGTGGATTATTCTAACTCAGACACTCAATGAAGGAGGGTGAACAGTGGAGTGCCGCAGGGATCTGTACTGGGACCGGTGCTATTTAGCATATTTATAAATGATATGGAAATCAGACTGATGAGAGAGGTGATCAAATTTGCAGATGATACAAAACTATTCAAGGTTGTTAAACACGTGCGGACTGTGAAATATTGCAGGAAAACCTTAGGAAATTGGAAGACTGGGCATCCAAATGGCAGATGAAATTTAATGTGGACAAATGCAAGGTGATGCACATTGGAAAGAATAATCCGAATCATAATTACCTGGTTCTAGGGTCCACCTTGGGGGTCAGCACTCAAGAAAAAGATCTGGGTGTTGTTGTAGATAATACACTGAAATCTTCTGCTCAGTGTGCAGTGGCAGCCAAAAAAGCAAGCAGGATGCTAGGAATTATTAGGAAAGGGATGGTGAATAAGACCGAAAATACTATAATGCCTTTGTATCGCTCCATGATGCATCTGCACTTTCAGTATTATGTTTAGTTCTGTTCGCCATATCTCAGAAAAGATAGCGGAATTAGAAAAGACTCAAAGAAGAGTGACCAAAATGATAAAGGGGATGGAACTCCTCTCGTATGAGGAAAGGCTAAAGAGGTTAGGGCTCTTGGAAAAGAGACAGATGAAGGGAGATATGATTGAGGTCTACAAAATCCTGAGTGGTGTAGAATGAGTAGAAGTAAATCAAGTTTTTTACTCATTCCAATGGTACAAAGACTAGATGACACTCGAGGAAGTTGCAAGGAAATACCTTTAAAACAAATAGGAGGAAATATTTTTTCACTCAACAAATAGTTAAGCTCTGGAACTCTTTGCCGGAGGATGTGGTAACAGCGGTTAGCGTATCTGGGTTTAAAACAGGTTTGGACAAATTCCTGGAGGAAACGTCCATAGTCTGCTATTGAGACAGACACGGGGAAGCAACTGCTTGCCCAGGGATTGGTAGCGTGGAATGTTGCTACTCTTTGGGGTTCTGGAATGTTGCTACTCTTTGGGGTTCTACATGGAATCTTGTTACTCTTTTTGGGGTTCTGGAATGTTGCTGCTAATTGGGTTTCTGCCAGGTACTTGTGACCTGGCTTGGCCACTGTTTGGAAAACAGAATACTGAGCTAGATGGACAATTGGTCTGACCCAGTATGGCTACTCTTATGATCAATATGTTTCTCCCGGTGTTTGTGATGTGGAATAGAATAGTAGATTATTCTATCACAGACACTGATCAGTGTGTCTCTCACAGTGTCCATAGAACAAAATAGTGGATTATTCTATAACAAGCACTGATCAGTGTGTTTCTCACTGTGTCTGTGGATTGAAATAGCAGAGTTTGTATGTTCAATCCCCCTTTCCTTGCGCATATCTCGTGTATGTTTTTCTCTTTTAAACGTTCTTTGCATGGTTCTGCATTTTGATACCACCTCCATGTGTGACATTTCTCTGTTTCAGCAGTGAGAGTCAATGGCTTTCAAGAGCTGCGGCATTTCTGGCTTCCCAGCTCTTGGGGAGTGAAAGAGTAATATTGGTAGGGGCATTGGGAGAATACATAAGGCCTTGCCTGAGTGAAGACTTTCAGGTATTCAGCCTCCCACAGATATGTAAAGGCTTTCTGAGGGATGGGATGAGAATGACTCAGGGTGGAGGGGAGGAAGTGTATGTGTCACTGTGGTGTTTGTTTAAGCGCAACAGCAGGAAACGAGAGAAGAATCCGAATTTCCCCCTCTGTCTGCAAATAGCTACAGTTCTCTGTAGTAAATTTCAGGTGCAAATCCCTTTGGGGATTTGCAGCCATGTTGCAGGAGAAAAGCCATGTCTCACTTTTTCTACTGGTACTGGGTGACTTCCCCCTGCTTTGGTGCCTTTCAGCTGTCACTGTGGCCCTCCCCCTCCCCTTAATTAATGGCTACTACATCCGTGCCTAATGTCCATGTATCCTCCAGTTCTGTTAACGTTTTGGGGCAAAGGTTCTCCCCTGTGGAGGGCACTGCAAAGCTTGGGGTCCCCCTGTGTTGCAGGAGAGATGGGGGAGGGTGAATGAGATCTGTGGGCATTGGATCCCAGATGAGAGCTGGATGGGAGTTACAGGGAAGAAGGCTTCCTGGGGAGTGATACTTCTCAGATTTCTGCAGCCTTTTTTAAAAATCTAAGTGCTTAAAAATGGTATCATTTAATATCTTTATGATGGTGCTCCTCAATTAAATTTCCCCTCAGATGGCAGCTCTCCACTTAGGATCAATTAATTACATGGCACTTTTAATTAAGCTGAAGAACTCCCAGCTTCCTCTTCGAGTGGGGATTAAACTCCCATGCTGGCACTGTCCTGACAGGCTGTTGGCTCATGGACACATTAAAAAGAAAAACATGCCCCTTCTATATAAACACAAGATCAGAGAGATCCTACAGCAGGTAAGGGCTTCACTGGGCATGAGATGATAATTCAGCAGCAGTGCAGGAGAGGGGGCATTATTTTCCTATCTTTATACTTCCTTGCCTCAGCTATTTTCACAGCTTGTGTGCCTGCTTGAGAGAGAATATTTTAACAGGGAAGAATGGTAATGGGCACCTGAATGTTTTATAATGAAGCTGGTGTTTTCATTTTAATGGGGATGGGGGTGGGGAAGAGTAATAAAATTACACTTCTGGGCTTTATTTCCTCACCCTGACCTTTTTCCAGGAGGCTTTGCTGCCTGGGGTAATTCTGCTGGACTATCATAGTTTATTGATGGGTGATAGCAGGAAGTGATATCAAAGAAGTCCAGTGGCATTGATAGGGAAGTGACATTGAGGCTCTAAAGGGATCCACACCTGAAGTCAGCATCACTCAGTGAGGCACAGCAGGAAGTGACATCAAAGACTCTCAAAAGAGCCACACCTGAAGTCAGCATCACTCGTTAACCATTAAGTGGAATTGATAGGCTACAGCAGGAAGTGACATCAGAGGCTCTCAAGGTAACCACTCAGCATCACTCAGTGAACCATTTAGTGAGGTACAGCAGGAAGTGACTTCACAAAAGCCCATTGGTATTGATAATATACAGCAGGAAGCGACATCAGAGATTCTCAAGGGAATCATACCTGAAGTTAGCATCACTCATGAACTATTAAATGAGGGGTAGCAGGAAGTGACATTAGAGACTTTCAAGGGAACCACACCTGATGTCAGCATTGCTCAGTGAACCATTAAATGAGAAACAACAGAAAGTGACATCATAGAGACCCTGAGAGGAAGACATAAAATTCCTAATACCAGGAAGTGATGTCACAGAGACCCAAGGGTTCCCTGCAACCAAACCCAGACCTACTACCTAATTCTCTGCTCCTAGCCAGGTCTGGTTTAACCCTTAAGCAAACTTCATAGTTGCCTCAGGCAGCAGCTTCTAGGGGGCAGCACAGAGCAGCTGAAGACAAAGAAATACAATAGAGCATGAAAGCCCCACAAACTAAATGTTTTTTAAAGAAATGTTTCTCATTATTTAGATATGTATACAAAACAAAATATCATATTTACAAGTATGATGTCTAACTATTAATTTTTACTAGATCATTCTGGGAGCAGTGGTGTTGGCATGACCGTGATTTTTGTGTTGAACTATCAAACTCTCAAGCGGGCAGGAGGACCAGGGTTCGAAGGTACCTGAAGATAGATGCAAGACTCAGGGCTTTTCTAGAGTAATTGGTTTATACTGCCCTATGATGCGAGCATCCAGCATGGCTGCTTATGCAGGATAGATTCTGTGCATAATTTATGGAATCACATTTTGGTGATGCTGGTGGGCTTATTGGGCTGAAGCTTCATTGGACCAACAGTGTCACCATAATATGATGTCATAAACTGTGCACATTAAGGCTCAATATAATGTTCACCTGGCCTTGGGAGTGGGATTAAGTTTGGATACATGGGTGCTAGAGACCCACTGAAAGGAAGATGAGAAAAATCCAACTTGGATATGAAGTGATGTCCTGCAGATAGTAAAGTCTGTACAGCTGGCAGGTGGAAGATATCCTTAACAGGAATAGCAGAGCATTCACTATTGAAATGTACAGGCCTTGTGTCTGATAAGCATCATGACAGATTAGGAGTCATTAGCCATTTGAACAACCTCACATCTCTTGGGATGTCTGCAAAGGATCAGAGGCTCTGGACTCCAGAATGTTTTCTGCTTTTACAGAGAGAGAGAGGGAGAGGGAGAGAGAGCAAGGTGAATCTTCTTCCTGGGAGGCAGAATTTCCTTTACAAAATATCTGTTTCTTCCTGATGGAAAATCTTGGAAAGTCAGAGTGCCAGTATGCAATCTATCCCTAAAATCGAGTGTGGTACCGGAAGACTGGAGGGTAGCCAATGTTATGCCGATTTTTAAAAAGGGTTCCAGAGGAGATCTGGGAAATTATAGACCAGTGAGTCTGACGTCGGTACCGGGCAAAATGGTAGAGACTATTATCAAGAATAAAATTACAGAGCACATACAAAAACATGGGCTGATGAGACAAAGTCAGCACGGATTTAGTGAAGGGAAGTCTTGCCTCACCAATCTACTGCATTTTTTTGAGGAGGTGAACAAACATATGGACAATGGGGAGCCAGTGGATATTGTGTATCTGGATTTTCAAAAGGCATTTGACAAAGTTCCTCATGAAAAACTCCTGAGGAAACTGGAGAGTCATGGGATCGGAGGTAGGGTATTACCATGGATTAAGAGCTGGTTGAAAGATAGGAAGCAAAAAGTAGGGTTGAATGGTCAGTATTCTCAGTTGAGAAGGGTAGTTAGTGGGGTCCCGCAGGGGTCTGTGTTGGGACCACTGCTTTTTAACATATTTATAAATGACCAAGAGATGGGAGTAACTAGTGAGGTAATTGAATTCACAGATGACACAAAATTATTCAGGGACATCAAGTCACAGGAGGAGTGTGAAAGATTACAGGAGGACCTCGCGAGAATGGGGGATTGGGCATCCAAGTGGCAGATGAAGTTCAGTGTTGACAAGTGCAAAGTGATGCATGTGGGTAAGAGGAACCCGAATTACAGCTATGTCATGCAAGGTTCCATGTTAGGAGTTACAGACCTAGAAAGGGATCTGGGAGTCATCGTTGATAAGACGTTAAAAACGTCTGCCCAGTGTGCTGCCATGGCTAAGAAAGCACACAGAATGTTGAGTATTATTAGGAAAGGGATGGAAAACAAACATGAGGATGCTATCATGCCGTTGTATCGCTCCATGGTGCAACCGCATCACGAGTATTGTGTCCAATTCTGGTCGCCGCATCTCAAAAAAGATATAAAGGAATTAGAAAAGGTGCAGAGAAGGGCAATGAAAATAATAAAGGGAATGGAACGACTTCCCTATGAGGAAAGGTTGAGAAGGTTAGGGCTCTTCAGTTGGAGAAAAGGCGGCTGAGGGGTGATATGATAGAAGTCTACAAGATAATGAGTGGATTAGAGTGGACAGATGTGAAGCATTTGTTTACACTTTCAAACAACAACAAAACCAGGGGACACAAGATGAAGCTAGAATATGGTAGATTTAAAAGAAATAGGAGAAAGTTTTTCTTTCTCAGCGTGTAGTTAGACTCTGGAACTCATTGCCGGAGAATGTAGTGACAGCAGCTGGCCTTACGGAATTTAAAGGGGGTTTGGACAGATTCCTGAGGGAAAAGTCCATTGAACATTATTAATTTTTTTTGGGGGGGGGGCGGGGGTTGCCGGGTTCTTGAAGCCTGGATTGGCTGCTGTCGGAGACAGGATGCTGGGCTTGATGGACCCTTGGTCTTTTCCCAGTATGGCGGTGCTTATGTACTTATGTACTTAGTAATATACCTGCTGTCCCTTCTCAAGCTGAGAGACGGGTTGGAGACTGAGTGACTGGCTCCGGAGGGTTTTGGATGACACAGACACCATGAGGCTGAGAAAGGACTGAATGAACCCATTTTGCCATCCCAGCATATTGCTTCTTGTAACAGGTTTATTGTGCTTTCCGAGCAGCTGATGTTGCCAGCAAACACATCCATTAAACAAGCTGATGGGACATATGCAAAAGAAGGGCAGATTCTGTAATTCAGAACCACGGATAGCTCCAGCCATGGAGAAGATGGCTTCTTTCCTCTTCTCCCTTATGCTGAGAGTTTTCCTGGGGAAAAGTTGCTTTAGCTGATCTAGAGTTGAAATATAAGGTTCTGTATGAATCTGAACAGTTTTTAAAAAGGGTTTTGTTACCAACATGAGGAGATTGGAGCCTAAGTCAGCCCCTTTAAAAACTTGCTAGAGCTGGGTGCCTAAACTATAGGCTCAGAGTTTGGTTAAGGAAAAGTTAGGAACGGAACACTGAGTTTTAGCATTAGGAACCCAATCTAGGTTTCGAAATGAACTGCAAATTTTGGAACCTACAACTTAATCAGAGCAATAAAGCACTGAGTAAATTTTTTTAATCTGCCCCACATCGGTGAAGTATTTCAAAATATTTCTTTCTCAGCTTGCCTGGGTGGGTCTAACAAACTCTGAATGTGATGCTTTGACTTATGCACACTGCCACAGGCTGCCTAGTAAAGAACATGAGAGCATTCCTCCTCCATTTTCCTGTCTCATTTTGACTCCCCTAGAGTGAAATTCATCACCTCATGTTGCAAGGCTGCCACAGCTCTAAAAAGAAGGTCCAAGAAAACAAGTGGGCAGGTGACTCACAAAATCCAGCACAGGATGAAAAAAAAGAAGCAAATCATTAAAAAAAACTTTCATAAAAATATGATTGTTTTAACAATAAATTCATCTTTTATGAAAGGTTTTTGGCAATTTGTTTCTTTTTTTTTCCTTTCATCCCACAATAATGCTGCAATAATCCACAACAAATCCCACCGCTGATATTTATTTATCCTGATGCAGCTCGAACATCATCCAGACCTTGGCGGTGACTCATTTCACATGAGCTCTATAGGCTCCTGATTCACTTAAATCATCATTGGTCTGAATTTGTTTTACATTTTAATTACCTATTTTTTTCGATATTTTATTACAATGTCTTAAACTGGATACACTAAAAGTTGCATATTGCACACTTCTCTTAATCCAAGCAGTCAAATTGTGAATGAAGAACCCCATACCCATAGGGAGTCACTACTGAGGGCTAGACTAGCTGCAACAGGGATAAATAAATATCAGCGTTGGGCTTTGTTGTGGATTATATATGCTCCTGCTGTGTATAAAGTGTGATTTATTACTGCAATAATTTACATTTACATGCATAAGTTCTTGGTGCAGTTTTTTTTTAAATATGTGAAAATCTACACAGCATGTACTTGGGCAGCCATGGGTGTGCATCACAGTACATGCAACTCATCCAACACCATCAGTTATGTACCTTGCATGGCATACTTAAATGCACCAGCCACTGACCTGCTGGAAGCAGACATGCCAAAATGCCGTGTGCCAGTGAGCATTTACAGTAGTAACTCTATAATGGTTTAGTTGTTCCTAAGCGAAGTTGGAGACCGGTACTAACTGCATCCCATTCTGCAACCTATATTGAATTGCCCCCTAAGTTTCTCTCTGAGGCAATGGAGGGTTAAAGTGACATGCCCAAGCTCACAGGGAGAAGCAATGGGATTTAAACTCTGGCTTCCCTGCTTCTCAACCCACTACTTTAAACATGGGTGTGTGTGTGTGTGGTGGGGGAGAATTAATTCTTCAAATAGACTATGGTGGTCTTCCCTGTGTCAATGGAACAAGGTGCTTTGCTCTTTTCCCTTTAAAAGACATGAAATGATTCTCCAAGGGGGAGATATGAAGCACAGGATATGGATAAATCCTGCACTGATAGGTTACTAAAAATGCTGCAACGCCACCATCCAAGTCTGGATTTCAGCCACTGTGTTCCAGTAAAAGTAAACCTGCTCTTGCCAAAAAGGTTTCCTTCTTTTTCAGGAATTTGGGATGTAGAAACTATCACCATCTCACTTCTCTTTTTATCTTTTTCTTCTTCTGCACCCTTCTATTTCTTATGCTTTCAGTTCTTCATTTTACTTTCCTCTGTCTATTGGCACTAGCTTTGAGTCCTAGAGGTAACAGGCTCTGAATCCCTGTGTCCATCCCATGAACCCTCCAGTCCTAGAGGTGACAGGCTCAGTATCCCTGTGTCCATCCCCTGAACCCTCCAGTCCTAGAGATGACAGGCTCTGAATCCCTGTGTCCATCCCCTGAACCCTCCAGTTCTAGAGGTGACAGGCTCCGTATCCCTCTGTCCATCCCCTGAACCCTCCTGTACTAGAGGTGACAGGCTCTGTATCCCTTTTCCATCTCCTGAACCCAGGGGCATAGCTAGGCAACAGATTTTGGGTGGGCCTAGGTAAGAAGTGGGTGGGCACCAAATGTTCTCCCCCCCCCCCTTCCCATTACCACCACTACCACCAAAAAAATATCTCAGCTGGCAGGAAAATGCTTCTTTCCACCTTGGCAGTCTGCAGCAGGCATGCGCTGAAAACTGAGCATGCGCAGGTGCCAGTATTGTGGAAAGTAGAATTTTGTTACTATCAGGGGAAAGTCTTCAGCTGACAGAGCTTGGGATCTCCACCAGCTACTGCTAAACATGTGCTACTGTTGGGTGGGCCTGAGCCCTAAGTGGGTGGGCCCTGGCTCACCCAGGCCCACCTGTGGCTACGCCACTGCCTGAACCCTCCAGTCCTAGAGGTGACAGGCTCTGAATCCCTATGTCCATCCCCTGAAGCCTCCAGTCCTAGAGGTGACAGGTTCTCTACCCTTATGCCCACTCTTCATCTGCTATTGTGACACTAGGGATAATATGAAAATCTCCTTAGCCCTCTCATCATATCCTTATGCAGAATAGGGTTTTTGGAATCCTTCAGCATCAACAAGTTTCTCCTGCCCCATTTGAGCATAGGAAAATTTAGCATTGGTACTGTGACAAAATTCAAAATCTCTACAGTAAAGATGCTGGTTGGCAAAATTGTCACTGGATCAGTGCCCACCGTGTGTTGTTGTAAACTTTATGTTTGAGACAAGTTGTAAATTGTTAGCTACTATGAACACTGAAAATGTAATTGTGGCTGGTTATTTGTGCTGTAGAATAAATAAATAATTTTAAAATAAAATTGTGCTCTTAGTACTCACTGAGGTGATCCTGCAGCACCACTCTGTGGACAGATGGGGAACTGGCAGGGCAGGAGCTTCCTGCATTTGTTTTAACTGGAACTCAACACATTTCACACAAGACCAGTACAAAGGACAATGCTGAAGAGGGCTACATGTGCAAAATGATTTTATGTCTGTGGAAAAAATGCTTAGGACTTCATCCCTAGATGGAATATATGTTTGAATCAGTTTGCATTCAGGGGTGTAAATGAGAAATATTGAGCTGGTCAGTGTCTAAAAACGATATAGCGGAATTAGAAAAGGTACAGAGAAGGGTGAAGAAAACGATAAAGGGGATGAGATGACTTCCCTATGAGAAAAGGCTAAAGAGGTTAGGGTTCTTCATTTTGAAGAAGAGAGAGCTGAGGGGAAATGTACTAGAAGTCTATAAAATACCAAGTGGAATGGGTAGACGTGAATCATTTATAACATAGTAACATAGTAGATGACAGCAGAAAAAGACCTGCATGGTCAATCCAGTCTGCCCAACAAGATAAACTCATATCTATCTACTCTTTCCAAAAATACAAGGACTAGGGGGAACACAATGAAGCTATTAAGTAGTACATTTAAAACAAATCTGAGAACATATTTCTTCACTCAATGTGTAATTGAGCTCTGAATTCATTGCCAGAGAATGTGTTAAAAGCAGTTAGCTTAGCAGGATTAAAAAAAAGGGTTGTACAAGTTCCTGAAAGAAAAGTCCATAAACCATTACAAGATGGACTTGGGAAAATCCACTGCTTATTCCTGGGATAAGCAGTATAAAATCTGTTTTACTCTTTTTGGCCCAGGATTGACCACTGTTGGAAACAGGATACTGGGCTTGGTGGACAGTCAATCTGTCCCAGTATGGTAATATGTATATTCTTATGAGTCTATACAGTTCTTACTGTACTAAACAGATTTTCTGAAATCTTTTTTCTTATCTGTGTGTCTCAACTAGACTGTAAACCCCATGGAGTAGGGATTTTCTCTCCCATGTATCCTTACAATGCTGCATCTGTCTAGTAGTTGTTAAAGGTTTATAAAAATTTGTGTTCCTTTTATCCCCCATTAGGGTTTGGGACTCCACTGTAAAAATTCATGAAATAATGTTTGCATTTTAAGCAATCCTCTGGTGCCTACAGAGAAGGAGGGAGGCCATTCATAGCGAGTTCCTGTCTTGAACAGATTGCTAGTTCATGTGTGCATGGTAAACTTAAACAGCTTTTCTGAGGGTCACAGAATGAGTTGGATGGGCGAGGAGGAGAAATGGCTTTTTTTTTACACATCTGTGCTATATCCTCCTAGCCCACCCTACTAGTTTGAATTTTATACAGTATGTTTTGGGAGAATTTCTATATGGCTATGTGCTTAGAACAAAAATTTGCAGCACTGAGGAGACAGGGCAATATCTGTAGACAGCCTGGTTTTCAGACCCTCCCCCATAATCTAGAATAGAACTTGACCCCCACTTATCCCCTGTTGATTGGTTGTGTATGGGGCTGATCAGGATGCCGGGGGGCCTGGTAATAGTAGAGGAAATGGATTCAGAGAACTGAGGGGAGAAGGTTAAAGGGAAGCACCTACGGGCCACAGATGTGCAGGCAACACCAGGTATATACAGCAGGTGGCAGCAGAGAACCATCAGGGGATGCAATATCCTCTCACAGGAGGATGTGTCTCCAGGAGCTTCTGCCCAGTAGGGAGGGGTTAGGGCGGCTGTTGCAGTTGGTGATTTGATTATTAGGTATGTAGATAGTTGGGTGGATGGTGGATTTGAAGCTGAAGATGGGAGTAACTAGTGAGGTAAATAAATTTGCTGACGACACAAAGTTATTCAAAGTTGTTAAATCGAGGGAGGATTGTGAAAAATTACAAGGGGACCTTACGAGACTGGGTGTCTAAATGGCAAATGATGTTTAATGTGAGCAAGTGCAAAGTGATGCATGTGGGAAAGAGGAGCCTAAATTATAGCTACGTCATGCAAGGTTCCACGTTAGGAGTCACCGACCAAGAAAGGGACCTACAGTGGGGGAAATAAGTATTTGATCCCTTGCTGATTTTGTAAGTTTGCCCACTGACAAAGACATGAGCAGCCCATAATTGAAGGGTAGGTTATTGGTAACAGTGAGAGATAGCACATCACAAATTAAATCCGGAAAATCACATTGTGGAAAGTATATGAATTTATTTGCATTCTGCAGAGGGAAATAAGTATTTGATCCCCCACCAACCAGTAAGAGATCTGGCCCCTACAGACCAGGTAGATGCTCCAAATCAACTCGTTACCTGTATGACAGACAGCTGTCGGCAATGGTCACCTGTATGAAAGACACCTGTCCACAGACTCAGTGAATCAGTCAGACTCTAACCTCTACAAAATGGCCAAGAGCAAGGAGCTGTCTAAGGATGTCAGGGACAAGATCATACACCTGCACAAGGCTGGAATGGGCTACAAAACCATCAGTAAGACGCTGGGCGAGAAGGAGACAACTGTTGGTGCCATAGTAAGAAAATGGAAGAAGTACAAAATGACTGTCAATCGACAAAGATCTGGGGCTCCACGCAAAATCTCACCTCGTGGGGTATCCTTGATCATGAGGAAGGTTAGAAATCAGCCTACAACTACAAGGGGGGAACTTGTCAATGATCTCAAGGCAGCTGGGACCACTGTCACCACGAAAACCATTGGTAACACATTACGACATAACGGATTGCAATCCTGCAGTGCCCGCAAGGTCCCCCTGCTCCGGAAGGCACATGTGACGGCCCGTCTGAAGTTTGCCAGTGAACACCTGGATGATGCCGAGAGTGATTGGGAGAAGGTGCTGTGGTCAGATGAGACAAAAATTGAGCTCTTTGGCATGAACTCAACTCGCCGTGTTTGGAGGAAGAGAAATGCTGCCTATGACCCAAAGAACACCGTCCCCACTGTCAAGCATGGAGGCGGAAATGTTATGTTTTGGGGGTGTTTCTCTGCTAAGGGCACAGGACTACTTCACCGCATCAATGGGAGAATGGATGGGGCCATGTACCATACAATTCTGAGTGACAACCTCCTTCCCTCCGCCAGGGCCTTAAATATGGGTCGTGGCTGGGTCTTCCAGCACGACAATGACCCAAAACATACAGCCAAGGCAACAAAGGAGTGGCTCAGGAAGAAGCACATTAGGGTCATGGAGTGGCCTAGCCAGTCACCAGACCTTAATCCCATTGAAAACTTATGGAGGGAGCTGAAGCTGCGAGTTGCCAAGCGACAGCCCAGAACTCTTAATGATTTAGAGATGATCTGCAAAGAGGAGTGGACCAAAATTCCTCCTGACATGTGTGCAAACCTCATCATCAACTACAGAAGACGTCTGACCGCTGTGCTTGCCAACAAGGGTTTTGCCACCAAGTATTAGGTCTTGTTTGCCAGAGGGATCAAATACTTATTTCCCTCTGCAGAATGCAAATAAATTCATATACTTTCCACAATGTGATTTTCCGGATTTAATTTGTGATGTGCTATCTCTCACTGTTACCAATAACCTACCCTTCAATTATGGGCTGCTCATGTCTTTGTCAGTGAGCAAACTTACAAAATCAGCAAGGGATCAAATACTTATTTCCCCCACTGTAGGTGTTGTCGTTGATGATACGTTGAAACCTGCTCAGTGTGCTGCTGTGGCTAAGAAAGCAAATAGAATGTTAGGTATTATTAGGAAAGGAATGGAAAACAAAAATGAGGATGTTATAATGCCTTTGTATC
The DNA here is from genome assembly GCF_901765095.1 of Microcaecilia unicolor. Lineage (NCBI taxonomy): Eukaryota > Metazoa > Chordata > Amphibia > Gymnophiona > Siphonopidae > Microcaecilia > Microcaecilia unicolor. Next base: position 199,893,937 of record NC_044033.1, on the reverse strand, counting down.
GCTCCATGGTGCAAACGCACCTTGAATATTGTGTTCAATTCTGGTCGCCGCATCTCAAAAAAGATATAGTGGAATTAAAAAAGGTGCAGAGAAGGATGACGAAAATGATAAAGGGGATGGGACGACTTCCCTATGAGGAAAGGCTAAAGCGGCTGGGGCTCTTCAGCTTGGTGAAAAGGCGGCTGAGGGGAGATATGATAGAGGTCTATAAAATAATGAGTGGAGTTGAACAGGTAGATGTGAAGCGTCTGTTTACGCTTTCCAAAAATACTAGGACTAGGGGGCATGCGATGAAGCTACAAATTAGTAAATTTAAAACGAATAGTGGAAAATTTTTCTTCACTCAATGTGTAATTAAACTCTGGAATTTGTTGCCAGAAAATGTGGTAAAGGCGGCTAAAAAGGTTTGGATGGCTTCCTAAAGGAAAAGTCCATAGACCATTATTAAATTGGACTTGGGGAAAATCCACTATTTCTGGGATAAGCAGCATAGAATGTTTTGTACTTTTTTGGGATCTTGCCAGGTATTTGTGACCTGGATTGGCCACTATTGGAAACAGGATGCTGGGCTTGATGAACCTTTGGTCTGTCCCAGTATGGCAACACTTATGTACTTATGACTTCATGCATCACCTAGGTAAGATTTTAGCCAGTGCTGGGGAGCATCCTGCTGTCTTGGTACATATAGGTACAATTGACATGTAAATGAAAATGAAATTGTGGGAGGGAGGTTCTGGAAGCCAAATTTAGGCTCCTGGGTAATGAGCTGAAATCCAGAACCTCCAGGGAAGCATTTTCAGCAATGCTCCCCGTTCCATGCACAGGATCCAAGAGACAGGCAGAGCTCCGGTTTCAACGTGTGGTTCAGACGATGGTGGAGGGGTGACGGATTTAGATTTGTTAGGAACAGGGCAACATTCTGGGGAAGGGGGAGCCTGTTCCAAAAGGATGGACTCCACCTTAACTGGGATGGAACCAGGCTGCTGGTGCTAACATTTATAAAGGAGATGGTGCAACTTTTAAATTAAACTGGGCAGAGGGGAGAGCCAACAGTCACCCAGGAGCGCATGGCTCAGTGTGGAGTATCCTTGAAGGATACTATTGAAACAGGATCTTTAGGGATTCCCAATAGAGAGGTTTCAGTAATGGTGAATCTGACGAAGAAGGGCAACTTTCGAAAGCTAATCAAGAAATGTATTAAGTTATGTCCAATAAAAAAGGTATCATCTTATTTTCTTTTCCATGTTTTATTTTGTTTGATTTCTAGTAATGGTGAAAGAAAGCCAGGAATGTTCAATGATATGCAAATTATCCCCATTAACATCAAAGCAGTCTGTAGATGCAAGGAAAAAAGACAATTTGAAGTGTCTTTATACAAATGCTAGAAGCCTTAAAAATAAGATAGGAGAATAGCAGCAACTCATCACCACCAAGGGGCACTGACCTGTGAGGTACTACAAGGATCAATACTGTCACCTATTCTGTTCAATATCTACATCAAGCCACTAGCTGAGCTGATTTGGTGAATGGACACTCGGTTCTATATGTATGTGGATGACGTGCAGCTACTTATACCCAATGAACCTGACTTACCTACAGCCCTGAATAAACTGATTACCTGTCTAACATCAATTCAAGAATGGGCTAAACGCAAGAAACGTTGCCTGAGCCCAAGTAAAACCAAGCTTCTCTGGGTCCCTAACACAAGTGGATACATACCTGACATCAAAATCCCTTTTGGGAAGTATGAACTCCCCCTCAAATCACAAGTCAGGAACCTTGGAATACAGTTAGATTCAACACTTAAACTTTAATTTCCCAAATCTAAGCAACCTTCAATAGCTGAATTTTGTAGACCTCAATCATATCCCCCCTCAGCCATCTCTTGTCCAAGCTGAGGAGCCCTAATCTCTTAAACCTTTCCTTATATGAGAGGAGTTCCATCCTCTTAATCGTTTTGGTTGTTGTTCTTCTTTGAACCTTTTCTAATTCCACTATATCTTTTTTGAGATATGGCTGGCTCTTCCATTCGCAGACTAGATGATTGCCCCTAGAACACAGAAATCTCAGAGGTGGCATCAAGGACCTCTATGCATATGCATAGGGGGCTTTGCCTCACGATCCTATTAACCAGTGCTTCCTGCTATAGACCTCCCCTCCCAGGCAGTATGTGGGGAAGAAGAGAGGAGGGGTAAAGTTAGATTGGACAGAGCAGTAGAAAGCTCATGAAAGCCGCTTTGTTCCCTAATTCAGCCCTTTCCCTCTTGTTACCCCCTTTCTCCCTTCTCCCTGTTCTGCAGAGAATGGGAGAGGAGGGAATGAAACTAAAGTGGACAGTAATTTAGTTCTTGACTGCATATTTGTGGTCCCTGTGCTCTGCAGTTGGTGAGGGTTTTTCTGTGTTATCTGTGTGTGACATGTATGACATATTCAGCTAATGAATAGTTTTTATATAGCCCAGCCTGCTCTATTTTTCCCTCAGGAAGTGTGTTGCTAATAAAGAATTTGTTCAGTTGTCTGTGCTGTATTCATGTTTTATGTGTATCAGTGGGACATCTGCACAGGGTTCTGATGAAGATTCTCTCTTCAGTTGTCCATATTGTATTCCTTCTTTGCATGCATCGGTGTGATGCCTACAGCTGTCTGCGCTATATTCATGCTATATGTGTATGATGCCTCCACAGGGTTCTGATGAAGATCCATGCCTCAGCTATCCATGCTGTATTCATTCATTATGGTATCACTGTGATGCCTCCACAGGACTCCGATGAAGATCCACTCCTCAGCTGTCCATGCTGTATTCATGCATTATGGTATCAGTGTCACACCTCCACAGGATTCTGATGAAGATCTGCACCTCAGCTGTCTGTGCTGTATTCATGCTTTATGAGTATCAGTGTGATGCCTCCACAGGGTTCTGATGAAGATCATTCCTCAGCTGTCCATGCTGTATTCATACATTACATGTATCAATGTGGTGCTTTTATGGGATGCTCTGATTATAAGCAGTGCAGCAGCAGCTTTTCTTTGCTTTCCAGCTATGACAGTGATGGAGCAGAAGGAATTTTTGAAATCTCTAGATACTGATACTTTCTCAGGTGTGAGATATAAACAGGACAAACACCCAAGGAACTCCTTGGCAGATAGAATCACCCAAAAGAAAATCTCATCTTTTGGTTGCACGTACTGCTGCTGGTTTTAGCTGGTTGCTTTTGCCTGCTGTGTGATGAAGACATAATTAGAGGCTAGAGACAGTTTAAAAAGCTTTAGTTCTGCCGTTCTTTATCCAAAGCCTTAAATTGTAATTGCTTTCAAGTCTTTCTGCTCCTATTCTTTAATATGTTGTCTAGGCACAGGCACTCAAAGCGTGAATCCTGCGTTTCGGCCCCTCCTTAGCATCTGTGCCTCTGCCAACAGCTCTCATAGCTCAACATCCTTCAGCCGTACCAAACAGTCCTAACTTCAACTGGCTCATCTCTTCTGCTGGCAGGATCTCATTCAGCTGTGTCAGGGGATCTATCATGTCCTACCACCTGTGAGTTACAGGTTCAAATCCAGCACGGGCTGACAATAACTGCAAAAGCAGAGCACGTTGGAGATCGAGGCTGTCAAGATAGGGAAAGTGACTTGCTGGGGTCTGAGACAGCTTCTCAGTAGACAGGTCCAGTCCAGCTAAAATCCCATCAGACCTGGATGACAGTATAGGCAAGGGGCCAACGATTAACCCGATCTTTAACAATAATTTCCATTTCATGCTTAAAGGTAGCATAGTAGATGACAGCAGATAAAGACCTGTACGGTCCATCCAGTTTGCCCAACAAGATAAACTCATTGCATAAGGTATGATGTGATACTACTTGATCTTGATTTGTCCTTGCCTAATTCAGGAAAGCAGAGCAATATGGGACAAAACAGAAGCACTCTGCTTGGTTTATAATATCCATCCTTTGAAATCTCTTGCCAACGACATCTAATGATTTGATATTTTAGCAGACATCCTTGTTCTTTACAATTTCATTGTAACTCAGCTGTTTCATCTGTTCCAACCAAAGCTGATAAACCCCTGATGCAGGCCGGTGTGGCCGAAACACGATTCGTGTCGGGCTTTTATTGATTTTAATAAAGACATTGTTTGGGAAGACATTACATGAGAGAGGACTCTTTTTTGGATCCACTGTGTGTACCTGGTGTTCTTGATTTGTCCTTGCCATTTTCAGGACGTTGGCTTTGTTCTCCAACTACTGAAGCTGTCATCTAAGCCCCACTCCAGCCCATCCAAATCTGTCCAGTGACCATCAGGGCACACAGACAGTAGACATCTGCTCAGCACTGGCTTTGCTTCCCAATTACTGGCATAGCTACTTAATCACCACTAAGCTTGTTTGGTTTCGTGCCTTCCATATGGGATTCCTTTGTGCTTATGCCATGCATTTTTTGAAATCCATTACCGTTTTCATCTCCACCACCTCCTGCAGGAGGGCATTCCAGATATCTACCACTCTCTCCATGAAAAAGTACTTCCTGATGTTATTCCTAAGTCAGCAAACTACAACCACAATTCATGTCCTCTAGTTCTACCAACTTCCCGTCTCTGGAAAAGGTTTGTTTGTAAGATTAATACCTTTCAAATATGTGAATGTCTGTATCATATCGCCCCTGTCTCTCCTTTCCTCCAGGGTGTACATCTTCAGGTCCTTGTATGTCTTGTGACGCAAACCCCCTACCATTTTCCTCACTTTTCTCTGAACCGCTTCAAATCTTTTTATGTCCTTATACTGATACTTGGTTATATTGCAAAATCTTTCAGTTCAGTGCACATTACACCAATCAAAAGAGTGCAGACAAACCACAAGAATTTACAAGCCAAAAAGTAAGCTAACAGCAGTGCATGATCAGTCCTAAACTGATAAAAGTATTTATGAAAAAAACCCAACATATTTTTAGCTGTTTCCGAAAGGTCTTGTATTCTAATGTTAAATGGCCTCAAAAACTGAACTCAATATTCCAAGGCACTGCTTAAAGTTTAAACCCAGGGCCCCTGAAACTCTTTATTTCCTCTATAATGCCATGACCCCATAATCAGAGCACTGCACAGGCATCACACTGCCAAATCAAAATTGTAAGTACAGCACGGACAGCTGAAGATCTTCATCAGAGCCCCATATAGGCATTGCAACAGTGTACATAAACCATGAATACAGCACGGACAACTGAAGAATGGATCTTCTTCACAGCCCCATGCAGAGGGTACACTGATATGCTTAAAGCATGATTACAGCATAGATAGCTAAAGATCAGAGCCCTTTGAAAGCATTACACTGATATACATAAGGCATGAATACAGCACAAACAGCTGAAAAGCAGATCTTTTCTTCAGAGCCCCGTACAGGCATCACACTGACACATGTAAATCATGAATACAGCATGGACAGCTGAAGAGCAGATGTTCATCAAAGCCTCATGCAGGTGGTCTGACACACATAAAGCATGAATACAGCTGAACAGTGTTTGTCATATTAATTCACGGAAAACATGAATATGGCACGGACAGCTGAAGAATAGAGCTTTATCAGACCCTCACTGCCGACGTTCTCGTGATTAATCTCAGTCAAGGATAGGTCAAGAGAGGGGGCAAAATCTTTTCCAAAGTTTAATCTTAGCCTGAATCTGAAACTAGTGTGCTTTCTATTGAGGACAATCCTTCTAGTCTGTCAATAAATGATTTTCAAGAAATTATGATCAATCCTGTCACAACAAAGGCAGCTTGGAAGGAAAGAGGGAGAAAACATTTGATGGGCAAGTCTCAGCTCTAATATCACCTATAGACAGGTATAGATATTAATTAATTTATTATATACTCCTGCTATGTAGGAACAATTCCTCCTTGGACCACTTGAGAACTTTTTAGGAGGTTCACCTACCCCACCCCCTAAGAAAAGAGGTGAGTCCTAAGTCCTGGAAGTCCATCCACCTGCCTGCCGCAACCACTGTCCTAGGGGACAGTCTCTGAGGTACAAGAGGATTCCAGTTGCTTCCTGGATTTCTCCCTTCCCTCCTGCTCTCTGGGGGATTTGCAGTCTCCTTTCCTCTATCCCACAAGAATATACATGCACTGCTTTCTCTCCCTACCTTGTATTCCCAGGCATTTTAAAGCAGGGGACAGTGGGACACATGACCCATGAGTTTGCTAGGGGTTCAAGCCTTTCCTTCATAACCTTCTGAAATCCACCCCTTCCCCAAGCCAAGGTCCAGCACTCTTATAAACTACCTTCTTCCACCCACTTGCATCCCAGAATGCCACCATGAGAGCTTTTGAATCAATTTTGGAAATTTTGGCTCCAGGTTCAGTTAAGAGGGTTGATCCAGTCCTGGGCATACCTCATTGCATGCAGGGATTTGTAGTCTAGCTTATTTTAGGGAGTGTGGTTCGGTGTAAGCTCTGTGGAGCAGAGACTGTCCCTTCTGTATTTGTGTACAGTGCTGTGTAAGTCTAGTAGTGACATAGAAATGAGAACTAGTAACAGTAGATCTGAATTACAAATTCCAGCATGTGGTGTGGACCAACCCTATTGGGAGAATCTGCAACCAGAGCAGCCTTCTTTGTGAGGGATCTGGGCACAATATCCAGCTGGTTCCATTTTAATTTCTAGGTCAGTCTGGTTTGGAACTTGCACCTCCTAGACTTCTAGCTTGGGGCTCCCAGATTTCAGGATATTCACCATGAATATTCAAGAGATACATTTGCATATATTAGGTCTTGAAACGGGGATATCCTGAAAACCCTGGGTTGGGAGGGATTTCACCCTGAAACCTTTGGCAAAAGACACCCCCTCCCCCATCTCCTCCATCAACTTCAGGACTGTAGTGGAGGGATGATGACAAATTGTAGCAAAGAAAAGTTGACAAACCCCATTACTAGGGCTGGGGATATGTTATTTTCTCAGGAAGAACCGGCTAATGTTCTTTTTGATTTCGCACTTTTTTCCCCTTAAAACAAACGTTTTTTTCTTGCAAATTACACAATTTAAATTTTAGAAAGAGTAAACATTCCAGTGTGCAAATTAAACGACCCCCTTCCATCTCTGCTACCCCCCTACACTCTCCTGCCATTCCTCCCAGCCTGAAATACCCTAGTGCAAAACGTTCATTTAAAGGACTAAAGAGAAAATTGGGGGGGGGGGGGGGGCGGCGGGAAGGGGACGGAACGTGTCAATCACGTGGCTTGGAGTATGAGGAAGGTTGGGGGGGGGGCAACTCAGACCACTCACCTTACTGGGGGACAAATCGTGTCACACATCTGATCGGGGGAGCGAGGGACACAGATCAATCCACTCACCTGACCGGGGCATCCGAGCAGCAGCAGCAGCAGCCAGATCCGGAGGCACACGGAGAGCGGCATGACTTGGCCCCCCCTCTCCTGCTCACCCAGCTTCACTGCCCCCGGGGGCGGCTGACATCTCCCGGAGAGCAGCCCCCCGCTCCCTCCCCTCCTCCAGCCTCTCTCCATCCTCTGCTCGCGGGAGGATCTGGTCTCCATCCGGAGCGAACAGCCCCGAGCTCTCTCCTCCTTCCCTCACCCAGACCCCCTCCTCATCCCAGACCCCTACCACCTCCTCCCTCCTCAATCTTTCTATCTCAACCCCACCAGCAGCTCTCTACCCCCCCCTCGACCTCTCCTTTCCCTTGGCTTTGGTAAGTGTTTTTTTTGGGGGGGGGGGGGTCCAGGAAGCAGTTGGTGTGGGGGAAGCTTCTTTTCTCACAGGGGCTCCTTCTCATGATCAGGAATTGGGGGGGGGGGGGTCTGAGCTTCTGTTTTCTCAATCCTACGGCCGGGGGGTGGGGGGTGGGACTGGGACTCTGGCAGGGCTGATGGAGGAATTGCACTTCTTATGGTCTTTGTTGAAATCTTTTGTAGTTATGGTTACATTTGGTCATTTTACTAAAATTGTAAGTTATGTTGAATTGTACCTGCTGTGCACCGTGAATCTTCTTGTAAAGGCGGTTAATAAATCCCAATAAATAAATCAGTTGTGGCTCAAGGGTTTAGCACGTGTTTTATTTATTTATTTTTTTATTATTTATTATGTATAACATTTCTCTATTTTGTTTTTCTTCACACAGTTCGAACTGGCGTTGATAAGAACAAAAGCTCCATCCTTCCAACGCACAGGCACAAACAATGTAACCTTCCCTTAACCCTTTAGTGTCCAATGTTCCTATCAATCTGTTCCCATATGGCTTATTACGGGAACATTGGACACTAACGGGAGAGTCATTCAATCAAAAATACATAAACACTTTGCCCTGTATTTTCCCTTTATCTTGCTTTTGAGCTTTCTCTTTAACCGGGTTGCTGTATCTCTGGACCCTCTCTCCCCCCCCCCCCCCCCACCCCAAACATTTCCTGTCGCTCTGGTTATTACTCCTGCTTCCCCCACCTAGTTACTTCAAAACGCTATATTTTTCTACTTACAGATAACTTTCTGGCGTCTCTTCCAGCCCTAATTTCTCAAGGTCCCTGCTCAGACCAACTTTCTCCAATTCTAGAAGATCATCGGAAGTCCCTTCCAAGTCCAGCTTTCTCTGATTGTAGATGACCTTCTAGAATCAGAAAGGTAGACTTGGGAGGGACCTCAGAAGACCTTCTCAAAAAAGATAGGTGTAGAAAAGGGTGCCAAAAATGATAAAGGGGATGGGATGACTTCCCTATGAGGAAAGGTTAAAGCAGCTAGGTCTCAGATGGCTGAGGGGGAGATATGATAGAAGTCTAACTACTGAGTGGAGCAGAAATAGGTATACATGAATGGCTTGTTTACTCTCTTCAAAAATACAAGGACTAGGGGACAGGTAATGAAGCTACTAAGTAGCAAATTTAAAACAAATAGGAGAAAATGTTCTTCACTCAACATGTAGTTGGGCTCTGGAATTCATTGTCAGAGAATATGGTAAAAGCAGTTAGCTTAGCAGGGTCTAAAAAAAAGTTTGGCTACTTTCCTCAAAGAAAAGTCCATATGCCATTATTAAGATGGGCTTGGGAAAATCTACTGCTTATGTCTAGGATTAAGCAGCAGAAAATCTATTTCACTCTTTTGAGATCTTGCCTGGTACTTGGATTGGCCACGGTTGGAAACAGGATACTGGGCTTGACAGACCTTCAGTCTGTTCCAGTTCTTATAGGCACTCTCAGCCTTTAGAAACACAACTAAAACTTAAGGTGCTAAAGAAGTGGAGGAGTAGCTTAGTGCTTAGAGAACTGAGGTGACAACCAGGGTGCTCCCTTCAAATCTCACTACACTTCTTGCATTATTGGGCAAGTCATTTAACCCTTAATTGTCTAAGGTTCAAAGTTAGATTGTGAACCCTCCAGGGACAGGGAAATATCTACTATACCTTAATGTAACTCACTGTGAGCTACTGCTACTACTAAATAAGGTGTGAAGTAACTCCAAATAAGATGAGATGTTTGAGGTCTTGAAAGCAGTGCTAGGTAAGACCTGGATAGGAGACCTTCAAGGAACACCTGAGGCTTCAAGAAGTGGAGCAGGGTCACACAGGATGAAGCACTTTCCTGTACCTGTAGTGGATGATGGCAGATAAAGACCAATGTGGTCCATCCAGTTATTCAGTAGGGTTGAAAAGGCATTGCAGGGCCCTTTGCCCATGTTCCCTCTCAGAATCAAAACTGACCCAGTGTCCCAGCATAGTATTACTGGAAACTCCTCCCTCTAACTCAATGTTCCAGCATGGTGATAAGGGACATACTCTCGTCTCAATCTATACTTGCTCATTGCCCTTCTTGTGTTCTGAGGTTACAGTAAGATTGCTGATAGGTGAGCCTAGACGATCTTGTTGCCAGAACTTGGGCATCCTGTGAGCATCTGGATAAGAGAAAGCCACTTTCCTCACTGCATACAAACTAGAACATAAGAATAATCCATCTAACCCAGAATCCTGTTTCCAACCATGGCCAATACAGGTCATAAGTACCTGGCAGAAACCCATATAGTAGCAAGATTATATGCTACTACTAATCTCATGGCAATCAGTGGCTTCCCCCTTGTCCATCGCAAAAACAGACTATGGACTTTTCATCCAGGAAACTGTCCAAACCTTTTTTTAAACCAGATACGCTAACTGCTGTTACCACATCCTCCAGCATAGCTGCCGAGAGGGAGGGGCAGGGAGGACCAAATTCCCCAGGGCCAAGCCTCCAAGGAGGGCCCAGTGCCATGGTCCCACCCGCCCTCCATCGTCGACCATCTGCCCCCTGCATTGAAATCGCAGTCTCACCTCCGTGAAAGCAGCACTGCAGGCAGCAGAATGCCTCCCTTTGGCCCTCCTTCCCTCCCTGTGTCCCGCCCTTGTCTGATGTAACTTCCGTGAGGGCGGGACACAAGGAGGGAAGGAGGGCCAAAGGGAGGCATTCTGCTGCCTGCAGCACTGTTCACGGAGGTGAGACTGCGATTTCAATGAAGGTGGTCCGGCCTGGTGGCGGACTGAGGGGGGCAGCGGCAGCGGAGACCTCAGGGGGGATAGAGGTGGGAGCAGTGGCTGCAGTGATCTCGGGGGGGGAGCGGTGGTGACCTTGGGGGAGTGGAGCGGGGAGCGGCAGCCTCAGGGGGGGGGGGGGGGCGAAGAAGGCGGCAGGGGTGGAGCCCTGGGGGTGGCCTTGCCCCAGGCCCGGCCCAGTCTCTCAGCGGCCCTGTCCTCCGGCAATGAGTTCCAGGGTTTAGCTATTCTTTGAGTGACAAAATATTTCCTCCTATTTGTTTTAAAAGTATTTCCATGTAATTTCGTAGAGTGTCCCCTGGTCTTTGTACTTTTTGAAAGAGTGAAAAGTTCATTCACTTTTACCCGTTCTACACACTCAAGATTTTGTAGACCCCAATCCTATCCCTCCCCCTCCCTCCCTCAGCCATCTCTTTTTCATGCTGAAAAGCCCTAACCTCTTTAGCTTTTCCTCATATGAGATTTCATACAAGATGAACTGTAGGTCCTGTTGGTTTCTTGTGAACTGGGCTGTGCCAGTTCTGACCCATTCCAGGTCCTCTCAGATAACCCAAAACCCATCTCTCTCATGCTGGTTTGAAGGGGGTTTTATGTGCTGGGACTCCAGGCTGCCCATCCCTCAGAAAGTTGAAGACTTTCTGTGAACTTCATTAACTGGGAAAACCTAGGAAAAAGAACACAGTCTTGCCTCTGTGTTTGTGTTTGGAATCTAATTGGTTATTGTATTGGTTTTCTTTTATTTTTAACAGGCTCTTGAAATGTGAAAAGCGACTTTAATTGTTCCTTTGCCTGGGCTGTCACTTGTAGGCTGTTATTATCTCCTCTTCCGAGAAATGTGTCATGGCAATTCTTACAGCTGTGCACTGGTGTTTAAGTTAATTAGCAGAAGGGGCTCAGGTTGACACTTTCTTGAATAATTTAACTACTCTTATTTTCGGGGAGGGGGGTTGGCAGAGCATTGCCAGTGTTTGATAGTCCTTGGCTTGTTTGGCCACAATTAATAAATAAATTCTCAGTTTTCTGACAGCAGTGCTGGGGAGCAGAGAGAGGTTGCACTGGTTTTGCACCTCCTCTCTAATCAAAATTGAGAACCAGGAAAAGCTGGGTTTGATTCCCACCCCCTCCCGCATCCCCTCTCCCAACAATGGTTCCCACTTTATCAGAGGGAAGCAGGGCCTACAAGTGTATAGATACAGTGCTGAAAAACCAGCACTGGACCAGCTGTCCATGGAGACCTGCAACCCTCTGATCACCTTAGTCCTTAGGATCATTGAGGTGGTCAACTTTGTTTCCATGGTGCTGCTGGGTCTGGCTTTTTCCTCCCTTGGGAATCTATAAGACAGAGTTGTTTACTCCAAATCTATTTTAGTCAAAGTCAACACAAGTTGAAACTCTAGATGATGCACAGTCAACACGAGTTGAAACTCTAGATAATTCAAGATCTAACAGCATCACAGTCAGACAACTGAGCTAAAATTCTTTACAAAGTCCCTTTCTTTTGGGGAAATGACATGGAAAGTGCCCTCTTGAATATTGAGTGTCCTAGCTGGTGATGAGCACTGTTGGGTGAATGTTGAGTGAGGATCCTCTTGTGTTGGGTTGAAACCATGACTGATAGGTTTATTTATTTGTTACATTTGTATCCCACATTTTCCCACCTTTTTGCAGGCTCAATGTGGCTTACATTATTCCGTAATGCTGATCGCCATTTCCGCAGTGAGAAATACAAAGTTAATGTTACAATAAAGTTCATAAATGTTAAAAGTAAATTATAAAGTACATTGGATAAGCAGTTCATTACAGGAATAAGAGATAAGGAGGTAATGCGTTAATGTTCATTGGTGACAAATTGATTGATACAATCAGGTGTAGAGAATACGGTATCATCTGGTTCTAATAGAGTTTTGATGTTAGGTCATTTGTGATGGCTCAATATTATATGTTTTCTTGAACAGGTTGGTCTTTAGTAACTTCCGGAAGGCTGTTAAGTCATGCATTATTTTTAAGGCCTTTGGTAGTGCATTCCGCAGTTGCGAGCTGACTTAGGAGAAGCTAGATGCATATATTGATTTATATTTAAGTCCTTTGCAACTGGGGTAGTGGAGATTCAAGAATGTGGGTGCTGATCTTTTTATGTTCCTGATTGGTAAGTCTATGAGGTCCAACATATATGTCGGAGGTTCGCCATGAATGATTTTATGAACCAAGTTACAGATTTTGAATAAGAAAATGAGTTTTGTGATATCTCCCACTGGGACACCCCCTTCTGGCCCTAGGGACAAAGCTTTTACCCTCTGCTCCTGGAAGCCTCTCACTTTTGGACTGCCCATAATGAGACACAAACTAAGACCAGTCAGTAAGAGACAGGTTCTTTTAATAAATCTAAATTAAACAGCATACAACAAGCTGTCATAAAGATACATCACATCTATTCCTGCAATCTTTTACTTAAGGCTTCTGCCTGACCCTGCTCAAACTCACAATTCAGGCCAGTGTTTACCACTGGTCCAATACAAGCACAGCTTCCTTTACAAACAAGCAATCAATGGGAACTTTTCTTCATATCATTTATAACAAGGATTAAATCACATGTCTTTTCATCCATCCAAATAGCTATAGGGTATTTATTAACTGGCTCTCCCCTCCCCCCGCCCCATGTTACCTTACAAACCAGAGTTTTAAACATCATTTATTTTCACCTTTTAAATTAGCTACATGGGTTTGGCTTTTCCACAAGCCCTCCCCCCCTCCCCAATGACAGGGTATTCTCTTGTGCCCTTGTTCCCACAAACTTCCATACCACATTAAAAACCCCTCTCCCTTTATCACACCATTCAGGAGAGTAAACACAATGAACTGTCTGGGGACTTATCCTAACTCATGGAGCTCCTCTGGGCTAAGTGGAACATGAACCCACAATGCTTGAACCCTCCTGTCCCAACCACTGGACTGGTTCCTAGCGTCAGAGAATCCTGCTCCCTTGTCTCAAACACTGAACTTTCTCCTCAGTAGCCTACTGGAGTACTGCCCTCTCCATGATGGGACTCCTTACATCAAGGTATTATTAACCCTACCAGGAGCAGCTTCCCTTTCCCCCTATTCCAGGCACAGTTACACGCTGAGTTTGAGGCAAGTACTAGCCTCTCTATAACCCTGGTATGTCTCTCCTCCTCTCCAAACTAAAAGCCTTCCTTTTAAATTCCCCTTTTCACATCCCTGGAAGGCAATGCTAATTAACCCATCTGGAAGCCTGATGAGTCATTAGCTTCCCACCTCTCCTGAGCACATCACCATACCCTCCTGGGAATTGTAGTCAAAACATCTTTTAAATGGACCAATCCCAAAAGTACCTGACCTTGATTGAGGACTATCCTTGTTTTTTTCTACTTTTCTGGTCACATGCACAGTAGTCCCAGGCTATATATCACATTTTACAGACCTCGAGTCCCACTGCTATGGATGTTGACTCCTCCCAAACTGTAATAGCAATCGAAAACTGATGCATTAACTTCCAGGTTAGGGGGTGATTGACTGCATATCCCCATATCACAACAAGCCAGCCTCATTTTAACTCTATATATGCAAACAGACATAATTCCTGATTTCCTTAGTAAGGGCAGGACCTCCATCTCTCCTGTTTGCACAGGTCAGGGAGGGAGGGAAGATCCAGGTCTCCCAAACCCTTCCCAGTCCCTTTCTTACATGTGGGTTACATAACTGCATGCTGATTGCCATGGAAGGAGCATTCTATACACTCCACTCCTCCAACATCAAGGTTTGGTTTGAGACTGCAAGATTCTGGTAACCTGATGTAGACATGGATGAGGGACCTGAAGACAATGTTTTTGTGTTGGCACTGTCTAGACCAGGGATGAGCAACCAGAATCCTCAAAGGCCATATTTCCGCAATGACTATGCATGAATTTATTTGCATACAATGAAAGCAGTATTTTCAAATCAATCTCATGCATAGTCATTGTGGAAATCTTGAAAACCTGACTGCGTTGTGGCCCTCAAGGATCATGGCTGCCCACTCCTGGTCTAGACAGCTGGGGGTGGCTGGCACCTCCTTTACATCCCCTCCCTCTGTTCTCCCCTGTCTTTAGTGCTGATTTTCTGCCAGGCCGCTGACCTGGAATGACTTGTGAGCTTCCTTTTTCTGACTGCAACTACAGTGGAAGATGGAGGCCACCAGTGGTCCCAATCTGATACCTCTTCTTAAGAAAATTACCACTCTCTCTCTCTCCCATGTTCGCTCCTGGAAATCCTCGTGACTTGTGTTCTGCGGTCACTCCAGGTCTCCTCAGCTCAGGACTGATGTTCTGGTGGGACTTAATTATTATTTCAGCACCACCCCATCCCTTCTCCACAGCTTGTCAAGTTAAGTTGTCACCTACTAATTACCATAAAGACAGCGGGAGGGGAGCCAGCTTAATTCAGACTTGTCAGGGCTCTCTTGAGGGTTTCTCTTACTGCTCATTTGCTTCATAGTTTAGAATATTGAATAATTATTAAGCGCTATCAATCAATCTGGGATTTTTTTCTTCATATTTTCTGTCCCATGCCAGAGCTCACAATGAGCTCCAGGCCATTGGGCAGTCCTGCTGTTGCCATGTTCCCATGTTTCCTAAAACACCCACGCTAGTCAGGTTTACAGGATATCTCCAATGAATATTCATTATACCTTTAATTCTAGGCTCTATAAACTACATATGGTCACTCTTTATATATTACAATATACATACTATGTAACCACTGTATGTATATAAATACTCTTTCTTTATTATCTTAACTGTAATTATATATACCTTAAATACGTGTAATCACCCTATTTTCCACCTCTTGTTCTATCCTATCACATTTCCTATCACATTCATTCTAATCATACACATTTCTAAACACAAAAATATAAAATACATGAACCAGCTGTACAGACTTGAGTACTAACAGGAAGTCGGTCTGTGCTGATATCTATTCAAATGTCTTTTGTTTTTATAACTTCTCAAATATCACCACTTAACTTAAATGTGGCAACCAGTGCTGTCTATCACAGTGCAATATATGCTGGATTCATTCAAAGAAGATCCTGTCTCCAAGTCCAGATTCGTGACTTTCCATATGAAACCGTCCTGTATTCATGAAATATGTTTGCTTCTAATATATGTGCAGGGCAGGCATCACCTGGAGTGTCAAGATTCTGGGGGGCAGCAAAAGGCAGTGGGCAGGTAACTGAAATCCCCTCCCTCTTAACTCCCACCCTCCTAGATGCCCTAACCCAGCACTTATCCCAGTAGCTAGGTCTTCATGGCCAGCAGGAAGGAGGGCCCTTAATAGCACTGTTTCCTCTTTTGTGCAGGGTCAGTCTCACAGTGTGAGCTGTGAGATCCATAACCCCGTGGCTTAAGCTGCAAGACTGGCCCTACATGACATAAGAACCTGGCACACTGTTAGTGATCCTGCTGGCCACAGGGGCTGAACAGCTAGGACCTCTTGGGTAGCCAGGCTCAGCTGGTAGGTTGCCAGAGTGGCTAAAGAAGGTGGCATGGGTGTGAGATGCATGAAGGAACAAGAGTAAAGGATTGCCTAAAGTGCCAACATATCCTTGCACATGTAAATATATTTCATGCATATTCAACAGAGATATCCTGAAAACCAGACTGATTGGAGGAAGGGTGGGGGATTGAGAGGATTGAATATCAATCTGAGCACCACTATCAGGATAGGGGAGTGAGGATGAGCAGGGAGGGATGTGATTAAACAAGAACCAGCTTAATCTAGATCTGTTGGCCTGGAACACCTTATCACTGATCCCACTGCTACCACCATCTCCTTGAAAGCACTTTTATTGCAATTTTGAAATCACATGTTCTATTTTGGTCTTATTGGTGATATAATGACTGGAGGTGGGGGCAGGAGATGCACTGTTTCTGAATGTCAAGATTCAGAAATATAGCTCATAAATAATTTGTCATGTGAGTTAATTCAAGCATATTGAGCACAGAAGTTTAAGAATCACCTGAATGTATCTGAGCTGTCCTTTACACATAAAAGATATAGAATGAGATAGTTTCAGTTCCTGTGAAACATTCTGACCTGGAGTTGGTTGATGACCTGGGTGTCAAGGTTAGGTTACCAAAGGATACCATCTCATCAGGCAGAGCCCATCCTTTGATTATACCTTGCCCTGAATAGGGAAAATCAGGATCCATGAATCTGCAATGGGACCAACCCTATTTCACTTACCTTAACCCTGGTAGCAGGACCTTCCTCTATTGAGACTGTTAATCAGGTTACTGGGAGAGAGGGTCTTTGTGGAAATGGAGACATTCTGCCTCTGACCTTCAGCATCACCCCTTCTCCACTAGCAGTGCTAGGTCACTGCCACCTTCAGTTTAAATGAACAACCATCACATCAGAATACTAGTTGCCTCATTTCTAATGTACCCAAAAGTTAATTACAAAAGTAAATGAATCATTTTGCTGGGTAGGATTAGATAATCGTGTGTGGGGTATTGGACCATATCTGGACAGGCAATTGAAAAACTATTCCTTAATAGAAAAACAGATCAAATCCTTTTTCTGCACCACAATTAAATATGTCAACGTGTTATGGATTGCAAAGTTGGGCTGCAGCCTATTCCAGCCCCAAGACTCAATTGCACAGTGTGAGATTTGTACTCTTGCAATGGCTGTTTTCCTACTTTAAAAGCCAAAAGAAATTCCGAAGTTCACCATTCAGCTGCATTCTGGTTTTATTTTATTCCCCAGAACATTGAAGGTCTAAGAAAATTCCTCAGAGCTGTTTGTATGTGTCACACTGATACACATAAAGTATGAATGCATCATGGACAACTGAAGAACAGATCTTCATCAAGCCCCATGCAGGTATCACACTGATAATTGTAAAGCATGAATACAACAGAGATGGCTGGTAGATCATAAGAAAAGTTGTTTTAAATATGTAGGATGTGGTTTGAATATAAAGTGCACTCCATTTATTCCCCCCCCCCCAAAAAAAAATATGAAAATAAAGGATAATATGTAGGGAGTCTGTGTACATTCACCAGTGTCTATGGTCACTGATGTTCCATGTTGATGGGTGATACCATTGCACAGCAGTAACATTATTAGTACACCAGTCTCAGTGTGGTGTTAGGCTGTAATTTTAAGGAATGTTGGTCACAAATTGACTTCCTTCACCTAATCACCAGCCTCCAAGTACTCAGGGGAATGTTGCTAACTTGCCCTTGAACATAATTCTTGATCCCATTAAGAATATAAAGATGCAGTCCCTCCAGGCAAAAAAAATTCAAATTTCATGCCACTATTATAAATGGGCAAAGTACCAGTTGGATCTTGGTATATAAAACACCCAATGTGTCAAAATCTGTAAGGTCTCTGTCATTAGTACAGGGGTTGTTACCTTCCCATAGGACCATTTGGAAAAGATATGCTGAGGTTCAATGCCTACATAAAGTGCTAAAATTATATGTTCTTAAAGTATGGACCTTACTTTACAATTAAAAAAATAGAAGAGGGGGGGATTCTAGCATCCAAACATATGTTACCTAAGATTGGCATAGTGGGAGAAACCCAAGTGATTCTTGAGAGGACCTCCAAGAGTGGGGCACAGCAGTACTGCTCACAAGCCAGACTTGGGGAGGGGACATGGCTGGGGTTAAACACATTAAATGGAACACTGTAAATAGCTGGTGGATCAGGTCGTCTCACATTACACATTTCAGCACCACGGACAGCTGCCAGCTTCTGAAGCGACTCCCTCCTGTCTGTGGACTTTGAAGAAAGTCTATGCCTAGCCCAAGATTGCAGAAGTTTCAGCTGCTAGGTGTCTTTTGAGTGTGTCTGTCCATTGCTGTGGATAACTTGTAAAGTTATAGACATGGAAAATAATGGTAAAGATAACCAGCCTGCCTAAACTGTGCCTGAAATTATTTGAAGCCCTCTACTCTGGCATGTGGACTAACCTTTGATTGGAAGTGTGGTGGTGGTGGTGAGGAAGTGTATGTGTGTGTGTGTGGGGGGGGGGGGGGAGTTAACTGAGATGCCAGTTTGGGATGTATTTTTTGGGGTTCTCCGTGCTGATGGGTTCAGGTAGAAAAATATCTAGATGTAGTTTGACTCATCCAATTTTGTACAAACAATATGGCTAGCTGCTGGCTGGATTTAGAGTATAAAAGATAACTTGTTATAAACCTCTCTCCCCCCAAAAGTTGATCTGTCCATTTGTGTCTGCTTACTGAGCTGACATAGGTCTTACTCCATCTGTGCTGCTGTTCCAGCTATGGTCCTTTTTTGTCTATCCCATTCATGCTTGAATTTTGGTTCCCAGAATGGATCACTGGTCCAGATGTCCCCCAACCTCCCAGTGAAAAATTGTTTCCCTAAATTCCCTTCTTAATTTTCTGTTCTTCAACTTAATTTGATAACCCCTTATTCTAGAGGTTTCCATTCTATGGAAAATGTTTCCTTCTGGTACCTTCCTGAAGCTGACTAGATATACAAGCCCAGCCCAGCCCTGAATGACTGTACCAGTCCCAGATCTTATAAATGAATTTCTGGATCACACAATACATACTTTGTTGAGAGTTCATAAAGACACAGCATGCTCTGTTTACAAAAATAAATTATAGCTTGCCCCCTCCCCTCCACCTCCTCTTAAGTGCTCTCTGTAGATGTCCATTAGCAAATGAAGGAGTTCAGCAACTAAAGATGAAATAGCAAAGGCAGCCCACACAAGAGGGGAGAGAGCGAGGATTCTGCCATGAGTTGGGGAACTGGATTCAATTCCCACTGCAGCTGCAGCTCCTTGTGACTGGGCAAGTCACTTAACCCTCCACCGCCTGCTTTGATTGTATCCACGGAAAAGCAGTAGGTCAAGTCCCATCCCCTTTCCTTTTTCCTGTGCCAGCAATTTAATTTAATTCATTGGGATCATCAAGTGAAGAACACTACTTTTCCTGTCCTACCTCCCCCCCCCCCTCCCCACCACACACACACACACACACACACACACACAATGCCGTTTGAGGGCATTTCTATAAAGGGGTACCTGAAACACACCTACTTGGAGCTACAGTGTGACATGCCAAATACATGCCTTGAATTAAGAGGAAGGGAAATGAGACTTGATATACCGCCTTTCTGAGGTTTTTGCAACTACATTCAAAGCGGTTTACATATATTCAGCTACTTATTTTGTACCAGGGGCAATGGGAGGGTTAAGTGACTTGCCCAGAGTCACAAGGAGCTGCAGTGGGAATCGAACTCAGTTCCCCAGGATCAAAGTCCACTGCACTAACCACAAGGCTACTCCTCCAATTGCTTACTCCAGCTATGGTGATCAGGCCTAAAGTACAAAAGAACACACATAGATAATAGGTGATCTACAATCTAAAAGGGCAACTCTATAAATTGGGGCTTAAAGTGAGGCATCAGCTGTGCTTGTAACATAGTAACATAGTAAATGTTGGCAGATAAAGACCTGCCCAGTCCATCCAGTCTGCCCAACAAGATAAACTCATTTTACATGGTATGTGATACTTTATATGTATATCTGAGTTCGATTTGTCCTTGCCATTGTCAGGGCACAGACCATAGAAGTCTGCCCAGTACTCCAGGGCTGCCGAGAGGGGGAGCAGGGGGGGATAAAATTCCCCAAGCTTGGAGCCACAGTCCCACCCGCCCTCCGTTGTCGACCATCTGCCACCGGGCCGGGGCCCCCTGCGTTGAAATCACAGCGCCTCTCACCTCTGTGTGAAAGCGCTGCAAGCAGCAGCAGATTGCCTGTCACCTCCCTTCGAGCCTCCTTCCTTCCCTGTGTCCCGCCGTCGTCTGATGTAACTTCCGTGAGGGCGGGACACAGGGAGGGAAGGAGGCCCGAAGGGAGGCGATCTGCTGTTGCCTGCAGCGCTTTCACATGGAGGTGAGAGGCGCTGTGATTTCAATGCAGGGGGCCTGGCCCAGTGGCGGACGGAGGGGGTGGGTGGAAGGGGGGAGTGGTGGCAGTGACCTGGGGGGGCGGACCCCGGGGGGCAGTCTTGCCCTGGGCCCAGCCCAGTCTAAAAGTACTAAAAGTACTAAAAGTTCTGAAGATTCTGGAACCCCAAAAAGTAACATAGTAAATGACAGCAGATAAAGACCTGAACGGTCCATCCAGTCTGCCCAACAAGGTGGCCAGACTGTATCTGGCACGCTACACAGGTTCCACTTCTTCATGATTAAACACTGGTATACTTAATTTTATATAACGTTTAGCAGTATATCAAATTTAATAAGCTATAATTTGTCTCTCCCTGCTCATTTTGGGGCACAGGCTGTAGATGTCTACCAGGCATCGATCCTACTTCCCAACTACTGGAGTTGCCGAAACCCACTCCAGCATCGATCCTGATCTGTTTTCACCATTTATGGGATCCAGATGATAAAAGACTATGCAGTATTGGTCTTAGTTCCCAATCTCTGAAGCTGCCATCAAAGCCGACTCCAGTTATTAGGTCATTTAAGTTTTGCTTTAGTTACATTCCATCCTTTTTCCATATGGTGTTCCTCTGTGTTTATCCCACGTAGTCTTGAATTCTGTCATCATTCTTGTATTGACCATCTTCCCCAGGAGGACATTTCAGGGATCCGTCACCCTTTCTCTGGAAAAGTATTTCCTGACATTGCTCTTAAGTCTTCCACCTTGCAACCTCAACTCATGACCTCTACTTTTACCCGTCTCTAAAAAAGATTAGTTTGCCTATTAATACCTTTTAAAGTATTTAAACATTGGCATTATATCCTCCCATCCCTCCTTTCCTCTAGGATCTACATAGCTAGGTCTTCAAGACTTTTTTCCAATGTCTTTTGGCATAAGTTACAGAATACCAGCACTTAGGCTCCCGATTGGCACCACGAATTAGCAAGTACATGCATAAGTTCTAAATGATTTGCATCATCGCTCAGTACATAAGTGTGAGGGGTGTACACATGGGTGGAGTATGGGCAGAAAACAAAAAGCAGGGAGGAGAATCCTCACGCAAATCAAAAGCAATGAACACAAAAAGTGAGAACGAGTTGAAGAGGAAATCCAAAAAACTTTATTAGTAATCAAATGACGAACCGACACCACCGTGTTTCGGCATCAAAGCCTGCATCAGGGGTCAAACAAATCTTTTTAGGTTGTCACTCGATAAAAGACCAAGGAAAATGTGGCTGTAGGACTTCCTTAGAACACACGAATTGAGCAGTTAACTGTGAAGCGCCTCAACGGCAATACACATAAATGACGTTAGTAGTACTACCCGTGTCTGGTCGTCATTTTATTACTAATGATACAGATGTTCAAATATTTCAAAGGTATTAATCCACAAATGAACCTTTTCTGGAGACGGGACGGTAGTAGAACTAGAGGACATGAATTGAGGTTGAAGGGGGGCAGATTCAGGAGTGATGTCAGGAAGTATTTCTTCACGGAAAGGGTGGTAGATACATGGAATGCCCTCCTGCGGGAGGTAGAGAAGATGAAAATGGTAATGGAATTCAAACATGTGTGGGATAAACACAAAGGAATCCTGATTAGAAGGAATGGATCTACAGAATCGTAGCAGAGATTGGGTGGCAACACTGGTAATTGAGAAGCAAAACCGGTGCTGGGCAGACTTCTATGGTCTATGCCCTGATCGTAACTGAATAGATATGGAAAGTTCAAGAATAGTGCTGGGCAGACTTTTACGGTCTGTGCCCTGAGATGGGAAAGGTAAAATCAAACTCAGGTATACATATAAAGTATCACATAGCATGTAAAATGAGTTTATCTTGTTGGGCAGACTGGATGGACCATACAGGTCTTTATCTGCCGTCATTTACTATGTTACTATGTGTTGCAGACCCCAGCTGATCACTGACTTTTCCCTTCACTTCAACACTAGGAACAGAAGGCTGATCACTGCAGGTGTTCTATGAGGTGTGTATGTGTGTTTGTGACAGAGCTTACCCGGCTCTGCCCCTCTTTCTGGCTGGTTGCACTTGGCTTCCTGCCCCTTAATTGGAATGTGGAGGGAGCAGGAAATGTCAGTAAGATGGATGGGTTTCCCTTTGAGAGCTGCCCTTGGAAATCACTGCAGACAAACCAGCTAGTTCAGAGGGGAAAAATGTCCCTTCTCCCATCACTATACTGAGGCTGTAGACCAGTACTGGTTTGGAGAGAGGACTGCCCTTAATATCATGCTGGTGCTTGATACCAACAGCCAGACTAGGCGAGACTAGGCAGTTGGCTGAAGCAAAAAGCAGTAGCTCCTGTATTCACACATAAAACAGGGGTTCTCAACCCAGTCCTCAGGATGCATCCATCCAGCCAGGTTTATAGGATACCAACAATGAATATTCTGAGATAGCTTTGAATACAATGGAGGTACTGCATGCAAATGTATCTCATGATATTCAAAGAGGCATATTTTCAAAGCACTTTGGGAGGCTAAGTTCCATAGGTTTCTATGGAACTTTGGGAGGCTAAGTGCTTTGAAAATGAGCTTGATAGTGTGTTAAATATATAACCATTGACCAAAGTGTAGAAAATTACATGTGAAAATCATTATAAAAAGCAACAAATGGAATAAGATCAAATAAAATCCCTACCTGAACTATCAGCTCACTGGTTGGATCACCCTTTGCCTACAACATGCAAAAACCTCAAGATCCAAAGCCTTCCCAACCTAATCTAGGCAATAGCCAGCTAGCTTAGGTTGTGAATTTTTTGGAACCTAAGGTTTTTGCATGTCTTGCTCCATTGTGTCTGGTAGATATTTGAAATGAAGACACTTATCTGGAATACCCCAGGAGCTGCTCTCTGGCTTCAGCTTATTGAGAGGAGAAAGGCCGAGGGGGGCTGTCTAGGGCTTCCATCTCTCTTGCACAGTCAGCAGCCCCCCAACTTCAACATTATCACTATTGGTCATTATATCTTACCTGTTTTATTTTGTGTTATGTAAATAATTCTACTGACCTATCTACCTAATTTCTTACACAGTAATATGTTAAATTAGACCATACCTCTTACTCTGTTTATGATTATACCTTTTGTAACATAGTGTAAGCCACATTGAGCCTGCAAATAGGTGGGGAAATGTGGGGTACAAACGCAGCAAATAAATAAATAAATAAACCAATTGACTAGCATTGAAGTCCCAAGGACTACTTACTATGAGGATAAATTGATTTGAAATTGAATTGCTACCTTTCCCAAGCTGCCTGTGAACAGGAGGAGGTACACTCTTTTGTGAAAGTTATTTTAAATTGTTGTGGGACACGAGGCAGAGCTGAGCTAATGAAAGTGAAACTGGAAAATAATAGGAAAGTTTCACTGTTGACTAGTGATATCCAGTTCTGCCCCCCCCCCCCCCCCCATTCTCGGAAGCAGATTTAAGAGACCATATTTATTTAGAACTGGAGGTGTAGGAGACATGGGGTGAAAAGTGAAAAAGAGGAGGAGGGGTGATTACTGGGGGTGTAGGGGACATAGGATGAGGAGTGATAGGAGGGGAGGGGTGACGGCTATTACTGGGCCATCATTAAAACTTTATGTTTATAATCAGGACTTACTATATACCACCTTTTCTCGAGTACAGATCAAAGCAGAGTACAAGCTACAAAGACATATCAGAAAAGAATGTCATTCAGTAAGATAAGAGAGGCAGCTACATCCACTTGAGAAGAAAGACAAGAGCAGACATGTACAGCCATCATGATCATACCCAACATCCGACAACTGCAACCAAATGCTACTTCAAAAAATTGTATTTTAAGAGCAATCTTGAATTTCTTAAAAGACAGTTCAGATTGAAGTAAATCATTCCACAGTCTCAGGGACTAAAGAGAAAAAAAACAGTGTCCAGTGGATTCATAGTGTGTGCACACGAGAGCTGGTAGGACTAGACGGTGTGTATTAAATGATGCAAGAGACCGACCAGGAATTTAAGAAACAGTCAATGTGGACAAATCATACCAATTGTCCATATTAAGCTAATAATCAGCTGTCATATTCAATGTCTGTCTGTCTGTCTGTCTCTCTCATCCAAGAGTTCCCTTGGTGCCAAGAGACTTGGAGTGTCATGACATCAACAGCTGCAGGTAAAGGTAAAAGTGGGATGTTTGACCACGGAAATACAAATCCTGGAGACGAATATCTAAAAAAGCTTCTTTATTGATGAAAAGACTCTTTACATCAATAAAGAAGCTTTTTTAGATATTCATCTCCAGGATTTGTATTTCCGTGTTCAAACTTCCCACTTTTACCTTTACTTGTGCTTTCCCGTGGGGCGTTCGAGTTCTCCGCCTGATCGCAGATTTTTCTGATCAACAGCTGCAGAAACTCAATGATGTTCAAATGAAGTTATCATTCATAGAGATTGGTGGTTCTTCAATGAGGTCATACCACTGTAAAAACCCACTACTCTCCCCCTCTACCAAAATCCTCAGGGAAACTACCGGAAAAAAAAGTGCTGGCTGTTGGCCCACATTAGAGAGCTCTTCCCATCAAAGCTGACCCATTTTTCTGGCAGCCAGGAGGATGGACAGCAAAATATCTCTCAGTGAGCCAGCCTTTCTGAACAGAGTAGAGTATTTATTTGTCCAGTTCCCCTTTATCATTTCTTCTTTAAACAAAGAAGTACAGTTTTTGTAAAGTGTCTCCTTGACTTGCCTATCTTTGATCTTCCTTATCCTGGACTATGTATCAGGGTTTTCTTTTCTCCCCACCCCCCAACCATGTTTGTTCCCCACCAGCCTTTCAAAACTAAGCTATACTATAACAGCAAGGCATGCTTCTTTTCAATAAGAGGAAGAAATGTCTTTGACTGTATTCAGTCACAAGAGAGGTAGAGAAAGAAGGCTGAATTGTATGTAGGTCTGGAGGGCTCAGAGGCTGGGCACAGGAGATTTGCTAAGGAATGTATTCATTTTGCAGATGAATGTGGAAACCGGTGAGTCTCCCATTGTTCTAACCTCTTTGGATACGGTTAGCAAATGATACCATAAAGCTAATGGCTCTTGTGTTGGGTTGGGGTTCCTCGCCCCCTCCCAAAACCAGCCCTGACCCAGAACCGAATGGAGATGCTGGTTATGGTTCCAGTTTCCCAAACAAGCCCTCTCCTTTTCTGTTATGTTGAAAGTTGCTATTTGCAACCTGATAACTTTGCCCCTGCAGCTGAATCACAGGCTGAAGAGAGGGGGGCAGTGTGAAGTCCTAACACAAGAACCCTGCTTTGAAACAAATTTTTCTCACTCCATTAAAAGTCCCTGGAATTATCTTAATGGAATTAATGGACATGTTCAAAGAGAGGTCCATTAGCCAGACTCCTAATGACTCAGACCTTCACTTTACAGTACCATTAACAGAAAAAAAAATACAGCATCTAGTCTAGTGAGGCTCACCATATAATCTCCTATCTACGAAGAGAAAGACATCAACCTGCATAGTTGGCAGGTCTCCTTAACGTGGCCTGAGCAGGAGTCACATAGTAAATAAAAAGACAGGTCTCCTTTCTACTGGTCATGGGGTCACAGCCTTACCAGGAGGCAGGTCTTCTTTACACAGTATTGGTGGTGCACTTTGAAGCAGTCCTAATTCAACCCAGAAATGGCTTTGAAATTGATCCTTCCTCTAAAACCATTCCCCCCCCCCCTCTTCCGCTGCCCTCTGACTCTCCCCCACATCTGCATTCTAGAGCCCTTTTGAAAGATATCCAGATCTTTGCTCTTTTGCTTCCACGTGGAAAGAAGTTTTGCTGGATTATGATAGCTTGAATGGAAAAAAAAAACACAGCAAAATCAGAGAATACTACTTCAATGGGAGCATTAAATATATACAAACACACATCTTCCCAGTAAAATAAAAAAAACATTTCCATCACTCTGAATGATGAAGCATAGACACTTTACAGATGTTAGCACCATATTGAAAAAAAAAAATACCAAACCTCCACTACTCCTAACCCCATGTGGATACAACCATCCTCCATCTAGAACTGATGATGATGGTGACCGGAAGACACCAAAGGAGACCAGGATGATGCTGGTATTTTAGGGGCGGGGCAGAGTGGGGGGAAGGGGGAGCAAAAATCATTTTCCTATGGCTGGTTGATGTTTTGAAATAGGATTCTATAAGGATCATTCCGCCCCCCTCCCTCCCTGCACACTTCTTTGCATTCCAAGGGTTGTTCCTCAGTGCCCTCCCTTGTGTCCAGTTGCTACAGCTGCACTATTAAACTGGTCAGTAGGATGGCCAGGACTGTGTCCCGGGGGAGGGAAGGGTAAAGGGAGTCTGATCAGAACTCCCTGGGCCTGAGAAGCAGAAGCCAGGCCAGGCACGAGTAGGTGGACAAGTTTACTGGAAATCAAATGCAGACGATTTTTAAAGGATGTGAGAGGTTTACCAGCAGCTACTAAATATTGTGTAACTTCCTTCTGCTCCAATATTCAAAACCAGTACAGATACCCTCTAATTCAAGAATCCTCTGAGCCCAATTTCAAGCTTGGGGGTAAATTCAATATACGTCACTAAAAGTTTAGGCGCCAAAACCTGGATGGTAAGCTCGCATTGAACAACAGCAGAGCTGTGCCTAATCGGTTCTAGAATACTAGCGTAAGCCTGCAGTCACATGTAAACTTTAACCATAAACCCTTACGCCACGCCTTTACCACATTCTCTGGCAACAAATTCCAGAGTTTAATTACACGCAGAGTGAAGGAAAATTTCCCCAATTCGTTTTAAATTTACTACATTGTAGCTTCATTGCATGCCCCCTAGTCCTAGTATTTTTGGAAAGCGTAAACAGACGCTTCGCATCTACCTGTTCAATTCCACTCATTATTTTATAGACCTCTATCATATCTCCCCTCAGCCGCCTTTTCTCCAAGCTGAAGAGCCCCAGCCGCTTTAGCCTTTCCTCATAGGGAAGTCGTCCCATCCCCTTTATCATTTTTGTCGCCCTTCTCTGCACTTTTTCTAATTCCAGAATTGAACACAATATTCGACCAGAATTGAACACAATATTCAAGGTGCGGTCGCACTATGGAGCGATACAAAGGCATTATAACATCCTCATTTTTGTTTTCCATCCCTTTCCTAATAATACCTAACATTCTATTTGCTTTCTTAGCCGCAGCAGCACACTGAGCAGAAGATTTCAACGTATCATCAACGATGACATTTAACCACAATCTGTATAGTGGAGGATGGAGCACAATTATACAAACCTGAAGACAGCTATAAGAGGGCTTAATTTAAAGTAAAAAAAAATGAACCTATGGAGCTGGGAAAGAGTCCAATGGACCAGGGACAGGAGCAACTGCAGAAGTGGGGTGAGATTAGAAAGTGCAGTGACCGGTCCAGGCTCACCTCCTCCCCTCCTCTTTCCTGAAGGGTATCAAGAACAGAGATATTGAATGCAAAACACCCCACATGCCGCTGAGCCCCAGACCGTTCCCCCAGAAATTAAGCCCTGTAACACTGTTTAGGCTGTGGAAGCCACCACAGAACATGTGAATACTCAGCACTGCTAATCATGAGCAGAGTGGCATTTATTTCAGTGTTGCTGCCGGCATTTAAATTACTACAGTAATGTTGGCACTGAAAAACAACTTCATTATTTCCAGCAAGATTTCAACATGAAAATATCACTCCATTCCCCAGCACCTTCCTGAATTTTCAACAGCGGGAGAGGCATCAGAACCAGACTAAATAAATACATTCACTTTTGGAACCCACCCCAAAACTCTTCACACCCTCTCCCCTTACAATGCAGAGAAGGGAGAGAGACTTTATGACAGACAGCTCTTTCAGTCCCCAGCTCAAGCTTCTTCCAGACCTTTCAACTGCTAGTGTTGTATAATGCACTGGTCAAACCTACAGATCCCAGTATGTCATGGAGATGGACACAGAGCCTGTCACCTCTAGGACTGGAGGAATCAAGGGACTGGAGGGCACAGGGACACAGAGCCTGACACCTCTAGGACAGGAGGGATCAGGGGATGGACACAGAGATACAGAGCCTGTCACCTCTAGGACTGGAGGAATCAAGGGACTGGAGGGCACAGGGACACAGAGCCTGACACCTCTAGGACAGGAGGGTTCAGGGGATGGACACAGGGACAAAGAGCCTTTCACCTCTAGGACTGGAGGGTTCAGGGGATGGACACAGGGACAAAGAGCCTGTCACCTCTAGGACAGGAGGGATCAGGGGATGGACACAGGGATACAGAGCCTGTCACCTCTAGGACTGGAGGGTTCAGGGGATGGACACAGAGATACAGAGCCTTTCACCTCTAGGACTGGAGGGTTCAGGGGATGGACACAGGGACACAGAGCTCGTCACCTCTAGGACTGGAGGATTCGGGGGATGGACACAGGGATACAGAGCCTGTCACCTCTAGGACTGGAGGGTTCAGGGGATGGACACAGGGACACAGAGCCTGTCACGTCTAGGAGTGGAGGATTCAGGGGATGGACACAGGGATACAGAACCCATCACCTCTAGGACTGGAGGGTTCAGGGGATGGACACAGGGACACAGAGCCTGTCACGTCTAGGAGTGGAGGATTCAGGGGATGGACACAGGGATACAGAACCCATCACCTCTAGGATTGGAGGGTTCAGGGGGTGGATATAGGGATATGGAGCCTGTCACTTCTAGGACTAGAGGAGGAATCAAAGGATGGACACAGGGATACAGAGCCTTTGATCTCTAGGACTGGAGGGTTCAGGGGATGGACAGAGGGATACAGAGCCTGTTACCTCTAGGAATGGAGGACCTGGGGATGTGCCAAATGCAGTGAGTGATAGTTTTTAGACACCTATTATTACTGAGGCCCTTTTCATCATTAGAATAGTTGAGGTTTCAGATTGACCGCCTTCATCAGATGGTGAAGAACTTCTGCATCCAGGGTTTTTGAAGGTGCGCTTTTCCTGAACACTGATCCACTTTTTAACAAGCTCACAAAGGTATCACAAACATATTCTGTTGCGATTCCTGACCCAACTTCACTCACGGGCCCATCAACGGGCAAGAATGGGGACAGTGAAGCCCAAATCTCCCCTCAGAGGTCAGGTTGGCCTGGTAATACCGGATACCCCCAGGCCTCCCTGGCACAGGTTCACTCCGTTCAAAATAATAAATAAAGCCCAAACCAGTTCTTACAGAAAACACTGGCCCTTGTTGGTCTCCTGCTGCCTGAGAGTCATTTCACACCTCAAGTAGCCTTTGGGACCAGGGGAATGTTATCCACCCCATTTCCACCCTGTCTTCTGAGGGGGCAGGTGCAATGCATAGAGCTCGCCCATTTCCCCCACACAGTCAGTGAGGGCGGGACAGTAGTTGAACTTTTGAGGAAAGTTATTCAAGGCTTTGTGGACCCTACAAGGGCAAATTATTTGCATATTTAAAAATCGATTAAAAAATTAAACAACAAAAATCAGAGACACACACCACAAAATCCCAACAGTTAGGTACATATAGGAAAACATTAGACGTGGCAGCCACTGCTGCATTGAAGGACATGTTCTTTTTTTGATCACTTTGCTATTGTGGAGTTTAAAAAAGATGTTTTCAAGTCCATTTTTTGTCTGTCTTTTGCTTCTTTTTTTTTTAATCCAATGCCCACACCCCACCTTTTCAATCTCTGTCTCGGCTTCAGCCATTGAAGCAAACAGGACCCAGTTCAAATCCAAACTTCTGGCTGGGTTCTCCAAAGTCGGTGATAGCAACGTCCATAAGTGGCAGCTGCTCCACCTTGTAGGAGACAATTTCCAGGACGGTTCTTTCGTTGCCTTTTCGTAACTGGGAGGGGCAGGAAGGGTGTGGAAAGGAGTGAAGAAAAAAAAAAACATTAGGAAGAATTTAGAGTGAAGCTTTGCAGGAGAAGACATCCACCAGTACCTGATTCCCCTTTAAGTGCTCAGCTACAGGCTCCCACATCACCCATTGTGCTGATCCTCGCCCCTTCCCCCCTCCTCCATAAGCCCCAACATGATCCTTTGTCTCATTCTTCCCAATGGGCAGGAGGTGGGTGCTGAAGATCCTGTCTTCAGGGGTACATGAAATATCAGTCTAGCTATGTATCCACCTGTTTTTCCATAGCATTTCTGTGGATGGACTCGGAAGCTGTGCTGGGGATGGGGGCGAGGTGGGTTTTTAGAAATCATTTTTATTTAATATGGGACATAGCTTCTCACTGTTGCTGGATAACTCCATATTCCCTACAGTAGGCTGGTTCAAGCCTGGCTTTGGCCCTGCCACACAGTGCACCTACAAAGCTGTCCTGGAAGATCCCCTCCCCTGCTCCTCATTCTTCCCCCTCCCCTGCTGTCAACAAGATCCACAATGAAGACACAGAGAAGAAATTTGCATGAACTTGGGTCTCCCATATGGCAAGCCATCTCTCGGGCACATTCACTGTGGATATCCCTTCAAGTCTGTGAGGAGCAGAAGTTCCTGAGAACAGATTTGGGAGCAGAAAAATATCTACAATACCTGAATATACACTGCTTTGATGGCTTTCAGGCTTGCAGATAGTATATAAGAAATTAAATAACAGAAAACTCCAACTGATGTCCCTAACTGGGAATTGAACCAGAAACCTTCCATCATGCTCATTTTCCATTGAGCCACTGTCCATTGACCTCTACTAGGGAGAGGGAGTAGGGAAGGAATGTTTGAGGGGGGGAATTGAAGGCATGTTCTTCTTATCATGTACACACCCCGGGTACTCTCTGGATGGTCTTCTCCCAAGAAAGGCACAAGGAAGGAGCATGCAAGGATGCCTGGCCGGAGACTTACCTCACAGCCATCGTACAGGCTATCAAGGTTTGGTGTCCTGCGATGGGTCAGCTCCTCGTCATTGGCCCCCAGAAATCTGAGGGCACGCCTGTAGCCCCCAGTGGTAGCATCATACCAGGCAACAGAGTTCTGGCAGTGATAGGTGAAGTTTTGCCGGGCGAAGGCACTGAGCAGTCTCAAAAAGGTCATCTGGACAATGTGTATCGGGATCCCATCTGCGTCCATGTAAGAGAACTTCAGAACAAGGGAGGGAGAGGGAGAGAGAGAGACAAAGAGAAAGAGAGAGAGAAATTGGGGGCGGGGAGACACAGATTAAAGCATGAGAAGAAGCTTCATTCCACTGACTCTGCTCTTCTGGCTCTTGTCAGGGAGCCATCAAGCACAACATCTTATTTCCGGCCTCTCCCTGTTGGACCAGAATCTGGAGCTACCCTGCCTGGAAGCCTCCTCTTCCTGACTTTCTCTCATCAGGGACACATCCTGCACAGTCCTTACCCCAGTGACTGCTGAGGACTAAAACTGAGATGAGGGAGAAGGAAATTATGACTTGCAGAGGAATGGTGGGTTTGGGAGGAAGAAAGAAGAGAAAATTCAACTATCAAGATCACCTGGAAGCCTACCCTGGCTAAGGTGGGCAGCCTTGTTGACGAGCATGAAAAGCATGCAGAGACACAGTATCTGGAATACTTTCCAGCACAGATTTGTAGAGGGGGTGATGAGGTTCCTACATTCCATATTGAGTACCTGATATAATTTAGTATGGTTTTACCAGTTGTTGTGACTGTATATGGTGAAAGGGGAGCGATGGGTAAGCAGCTTAGATGATACCGTTAAAGGCTGCAGAACGTTACATGCAACAATGTAGGACCTGAACTGAAACTGAAGCTCTAGTACCACAAATCATTCTGGGCTACCTTCAAACATTAAAAGGCAAGTGACAAAGAGTGGGCTGTGTGCGTGTACATAGACAAGGACACACTCTGAAATGAACAGTGATAAGTCGTGTGTGTGTTTTCCTGGGTACAAAGGTTTCAGAGCGTCTACTGAGCAGAGTGGGTGAGGATGTGTGTGCTTTTTAAGAAGGGTGTCAACTGCTGTGCATAGGGCATGGGGTGTTTGTGTGTGGTGTATGTTTTGAGATGGGCGTTCACTGTGTTGTTGTGTCTGCATTTGTGAGTGTGTATTGTGAGAAGGGTACACAATTCTTCACCAGCTGCTTCAGGGTTCTTCCCCCCCCCCCCCCCATCTATTTCTCTCCCTTTCTTAATCAAGACAAGATGGCTGCAGAGGATGGGGGGGAGGAATCATCAATATTCATCATGTGTTAGCTGTCTCCCATGGTGGAGAGCGTTGGAGGGAGGGTCTGTTCTCTGAAAATATTGTTTCTGATTTTTGAACTCATCTCAGATATTCCCATTTTCTTCCTGCATGCCAGATCTGGTGACTCACCCCCCCCCCCCCCCCTTTATTGGGAAAGTTATTTTGCTGACAGAGGGACATGGTTCTGTAGGCCCCCCACCCACCCCTGTGTGATGCCTATTGATGTCACTATGAATAGCTTTGCATCGTAGTTGTGTAACCTGAATGGGACACTGTGTAGAATATAGGTGCTAGGGGTAAAGCCCATCCCCTCCACACCAAGCTCTCAGCCTGCTAAGACCATGTTCCCTGGATCTTCACCTTTCGGCCACGTTTGAAGGTGCTGTACCACTCTCCAGGACGATCCTTTGACCAAGCTGCAAGCTTTACCTATGAATAAGGAGACACTGGTCAATAAACCTTGGTGCATATACTAATTCTCCAGGTTCAGGGGCTCTGCTGGACTCCATTCCCTCAGGCCTGCTTCCTCCCAATTTACCTCTTGGAAGGGAGGTTCCCCTTGAGTGTCCTTCTGGGCAAAGGCAGTAGAACGCCTCTCTCCCTATAAAGATGTGACCCTTAAAGGCCGAGCAAATTCTATTTGAGCCTGACAGAGCCTTCAAACTCAAGCTTCTATTCAACTGCTCCCAATTGTAGGGACTAGAAACAAAGCCAGGGATTAGAACTGAGGCACAGGGAGAGAAAGTGACTCACACCAAGATCACACACACAAAGTCAGTGACAGAGCAGGGGATTAGAACTGAATCATAAGAATAGTCATAATGAGTCAGACCAATGGTCCATCTAGCCCAGTATCCTGCTTCCAACAGTGGCCAAGCCAGGTCACAGGGAGATAAAGTGACACACCCTGAGTTCACACACAGAGAGTCAGTGACAAAGCCGGGGATTAGAACTGAGACATAAGGAGGTAAAGTGACAGAGAGTCAATGGAAGAACTAGGACAAAGTCACACTCCTGAATTCTCCCCCTCTCCTCCAACCTCCCCAGACCATGCAGTAGAGTTAAGTTGAGCTCGTTTTTGTATGGCAGTGAAACCTTCTCTAGGGTGGAAAGTCTGGGAGTGCTCCTCTTGACTTACTGATTCAAATTTCTTATCTGGGTACAGGCAGGTCTCTCCCCCAGCTGTAAAATTGCAGAAAACCTTCAAAGAGTCTCTAGCACATCCCTGGTTTGGATCAATCCAGTAATTTCCTACATAGGAGAGAAAAACAAGAGGAAAGACTTAGATGGGGGAGGGACAAACCAGACCGTAAACATAGACTGTGGTTCTGCCACATTCCTCAGCTTTGGGGTATAAGTCACTCACCATCTGGAGTTCTAACAATCTTTTTGGCTATGATTACAGCAGGGGGGTGAAGCCTTGGCTATTCAGGTTTCAGACTGGATCTATGGCCAAATCCACTCCAACCAGGTGAGACTGTGGAACTCAGCCACTCCTCTCAGTGCTGCAGGTACCTCACCCGTTCATCCTGCCCTCCTAATGTTGAGCCCTACATGCCTCTTCTGATCGACAGACCAGTTCTCATGTTACCAATGCCAGCCACTCTGGCCAAAAACAGAACACCCTTGTTTCCTACTGAAGTGTTGCTGATATTCAGACCCATGAGCCTGGTTCTATTAAGAGATGGAGCCTCTGGTAGTCTTCCATGGCTCCTGCATGTGGATAATTCTTTAGTTGCCTGCCAAACGTTCAGCCCTCTCCCAAGGTCTACCTCAGGATCCCTGTCATAGTGCAATACATGGAAGCCCCACCCCCACCCCCACTCACCATCTGCATAGTCTGGGTGGCACATTTGAAGTTCTTTGCAGGTTCGGGCAGGGCTGTCTTGGGTTCCCACTGGTGACCTCAACTGTTCCACCTCCATCTTGAGGGACTCAAGGCTGCCATAGACCTCTTCCATCCCATAGTCTGGTGCTTGGTCTGCCTGCTCCTGATCCAGCTCCATATCAGATTTCCTTCTCCTCTTCCGGGGCTGATCCAGAGGCTGTGATTCGACCACTTCAGCTGGAGGGCCCTGCAAGGCAGAAAACAGACGAGTGTTGCAAGGCTCTTACCACTGGGTTACAAGATACCGTCTCCCAAAGAGTTCAGAGGGGTGATTTTTTTTTTTTTTTTAAAGGATCAGACCAGCTAATGTGTGATTGAATGAGTTAGATCCCTCAGGGAAAAGGTTTACTCCATAGAGTGGCGGCTAAATCTGTCCACCTACTTTCCACTGCTCCAAATCTGGCTAGTCCTGGGATTGGCATTTGATTGAAGATCAAAAGTTAGTTGATCAACCATGAGAACTAAAACCACAATCTTCATACTAGCCAATCTGGTTAAAACTTATTTTCAATCATGGCTCTCTGGCTGGTTAAGTTTTGACTAAAAATTAGCTTAACTTAGTCCATAAGAGCACCTCTTTTTAACACTGCTACAATTATGGGGGGGGGGGGGTGTATATTCCTTCCTATACTAGGCCTGTAATATGGCCCAGCTAGCCTTCAGATTTCCTAGTTTGCTGTCTTCAGCATATTTTTAGTTTATTCCTGAAAGCCCACCTCTTTAACATTGCTTTTGACTCGTAACCACTTGTAACCACTCACCTCCACCTACCCTCCTCTCCTCCTTCCTGTACACATTAATTGATTTGATTTGCTTACTTTATTTTTTGTCTATTAGATTGTAAGCTGTTTGAGCAGGGACTGTCTTTCTTCCATGTTTGTGCAGCGCTGCGTAAGCCTTGTAGCGCTATAGAAATGCTAAATAGTAGTAGTAGTAGTAGTAGCTGCAGGTAAGTTGCAGTGCTTTCTCAGGAAATGGAAAGTACATGTTACATGTCAAGGTGGCAGGAGGAACAGAGGCTATGCAGTCCATATATGGCAGATATAATTGGATATAACCCTGGTGGTGATGAGAGACTGAGGACCCTCCAAAGAAGGAGTTGCTCCTGTTAGATAGAAGGACACCAGGTGTCTTATAATATTTATTATTTGCTTGCTACATGGTTATTTGCACGCTGTGAGCACGCTGTACTGATAAGGAATTAGCCAATTGCCACAACGTGTGCATGTGCACACAAGAGGAGAGGATGATACAATGTAGGAAATTGCCATATATGTATACATAAAAAAAATACAGAATATTACAGGAAAATCCATATATGACCATAAGTTAGTTTAGGAGAAATCACATGATTTGGGAGAAATGAAACTTACAACAGTACATATGTGATGGCTAAGAAAGTTTTTGCTGAGCAGTTTTGTTATTCAGCCTGTGCGTCTGGCTACTGGGTGACAACCTGCTCCAGAGAGAACAATTATTTTGTATTAGCTTAGTGAGATACCAATAAAGATTTTTACTGGTTGCGCCTATATCTAAGTCTGATTGTCTCTCTTATTCCAGCCTCTAGGGCGGAAGTGTTTTCCTCTTCCTAGGGACAAGGGACAGGATTACACAGGGGCACCCTAGGAGGTGTGTGCAATGTTAGCCATGTTCCTGGAGGAAGATTTTCAGTCTGGGCTTTTGTACCTTACATCTGTAAAAATTGCTTTCCCTAGAGATGGGATCAACCAGTTGACCTGTGATACTTACAGGAGGGCCGGGGGGGCCAGGGGCACCAGGATCACCTCTTGGGCCAGCGAATCCCTGCAAAGATGCAACCATACCAAGACTTAAACCACCTTGAATGCATACGATTAATAAAAATCACTCAACTGGCTAGACCAAGACACTGAGGTTTCTAGCGAGCCCTCTCAAATGATGGAATAACTCTATATCATGCAAGATCTTGGGAGGAACTCTGTCAGGAAGAGGTAGCTTTGATTTTAAAGAATGAATTGTTGGTGGTCAGAATAAGACACAGAAAAGAACCAGGGCATATGGTTCAGTTCCTGCTACCTTGCTATGCAGACAATCAAAGGGCCCAATGGATAGCTGAATAGTCACTCAGGAACAATTGACCAGGGAAAGTCTCTGATGCAAATGGAGAAGGGAAGGGGGCAGATGCAAGAGCGGCATGATTAGGTTCATCACAGAGGAGCTGGTGAACCATAAGAATTCTGGAGGAGGAATGAACAACAGGGAAGGACCCTGGGCTGGGGACAGCAGAGGAAAAGTAAAGTGGATTGGAGATAAGCAGATAAGATTCAGAGTCTGGGGAAGGCATTAGAGGAAGGAGGCTCATGTTGGGCCCTGAATAGGAAACAAGACCTATATGTGAGAGGAAGGAGGGCAATAGGATGTAGAAATAAGAGAACCAATGGGGTTTAATTTGAAAGGAGAGGACCAAGCCAACCGAGGGATCCATTGCCTATGAAATGTCTATAAAGGTGAGGATACTCACTGTTGTTCCTTTTGAGCCTTTCTGGCCCAGTGGCCCCTGTTAGGAAAAAATGATAAAAAAAATCAACTTCAGTTCTAAACTAAATTGATATTGAGCCTCACAACTGGATCTCAGTTGGAGAGAGAAGATAACGTACAGCTCAAATATAGAGATCCATTCAAAGAAAGTAGATGGCCACTAGGGATGTGAGGCATACGAAGAGAAAGAGACTCACTCTGAGGTCAGATACACAGATAGTGACAAAGCTGGGGATTAGAACTGAGGCACAAGGAGGCCCACATTTGGTTCTTTAGAGCACCTTACAAAATTCAGTGTCTCATAAATTGATTTAAAGCACATCAACCTACAAATGAACATAATTTTAAAAATGTTATCATACATAACAAAAATGTTATTATAATGAATCTGCGAAACAAATGGAAAACTATCTGACAATTGGGGAAAAGAAAAGATTAAAAACAACCTAAAAATAAACCAAAACTTTTGTACATGCACATCCCCTAATGACCACATCCAAGGCAGAGGCACTGGGAATTCAGCAAGGCTAGAGAGAAAGTACAGAACAGACAACCACAGAGATGCTACTTACTGTGAGACCTGTAGTTCCTGGTGGCCCTTGAGGGCCCAGTGGCCCTGTGACACCCTGATTGAAAAGAGATGGAAATCTCTTTAGGTCCATGAAAGCAAATGCAATGAGTTAATCTACAAAGGATTTTTGAAGGGCTTCTGCCTTTGTGATAGCTTCCTGAAGTGAACAGGAGATGTTGGGAACCTACCACCAAATGTAATGCTCAGGATGGGCATGACCTTGATTTCTGGGTTGCTAGTGAGCTCCATGGTATGAAGGACTGGCCAATTTGGCTTCATCAGCCCCATTGCAGGCTGGGGCTTGTAGGCCTGTTCTGTCTAAGAAATGTAGGAATTACATCTTCCATCATGCAATGGGTAAAACCAGGACTGCCTCGACCTATCCTCCTACTCCAGTGTTTCTCAGTGGATGGTGTAAGTGTTTCCCTCATGCTCCTCCATATCTCAACTTGATTTATCCTTTCTCATTTCACAAATGAATGGTGGAACCTTTTTGCTCCAAACAACTGAACAACAGTTTACTAGACAGATCCTGGGGACACAACCCCTATGATATAGCACCAACCTATATACTTACAGGGTCTCCCTTGGCTCCTATAGGCCCCTGGCTTCCAGCAAGACCTCTGTCCCCCTTCTCTCCATGCTCCCCCGGAGGTCCAATGAGACCGATTAGCCCCACATGACCCTAGAAGGTATGGACAGAGCAACAGACATAAAGATGAACTTAGAGAATGAAGTAAGAGAGAAGAACTTGAGATCACACAAAACAACCTATCAAATCTCCCAAACCATAGATGTTGTGCAGCTTAATGAGCCTCACATCTAACATTTCCTTGTGGGATCTTCGTTCATGTAAAGGAAGAAGCCATCAGCCGATTCCCTGCTCTGCCAAACCAACATGACTCAATCTTGTTTTGGAGGGACCAAATCTACAGGCAGAAGAAGGATCAGTTCTCAAGCCTGGTCACTGTTTCATCTCCAAAAGCTTTCATATGATGTGGGCTTTGAGTCACTGTCCACTTGAGACAGCTCTGAAACATAACATTAAGGGCTGAGATGCATACTGTCTCTCTATGCCCATCCCCTGAGCCCTCCAGTCCTAGAGGTGACAGGTTTTGTATCCCTGTGCCCATCCCCTGACCCCTCCCAGTCCTAGAGGTGTTGCCTGTTCAGTTCTTCTATGAATTTAGGATGTGTTGAGGTGTTATGGTGACACTCACTTTGTCTCCCTTGAATCCTGAATCTCCCTTCAGCCCAGGCAGCCCTGGAGGTCCCTGCAAAACAAAAGCATGGGAAGGAAATGTTATTCTGCAAGACAAACTATCAAGTTGATGAGCTCTAGTTCCACGAAGTATTCCACATGCTAACCTAATGTTTTGAGGTGGCTATATTATATACATGATTGGCACAACCTAGAATGCTTGGACTGGAATTTTGATTGGCCTACGCCCAGCCTGTTAGGTGTTTTAGGTTTAGGGTGTGCCCATCCTTATCCAATGGGCTTTGGAGAACAGTTAACTCTCTCCTTCAACAACCAACACAGCAGAAATGGGAAGGGAATGAAGAGAAACTCACCAAGGGGCCCGGGGGCCCAGCCTGTCCTGGAGGCCCAGTCAGTCCTTGTTCACCCTACAAAAATATGTAAACATCTCATTACTTGCCATGATCAGTAAACAAGTAAGCCAGCGGTCATTTGACTGACAGAGAAATTATGCCTTGGATCATCTCAGCTCCACACATTAAGGTTATAAAGAGGGTACAGTAGATGGATACCACACTGTAAGTATGGTTGCCAACTGAAACCAGATTCATCCGACAGGGTTGATCCAGTCCTACTACTACTACTACTTAACATTTCTAGAGCGCTACTAGGGTTACGCAGCGCTGTACAGTTTAACAAAGAAGGACAGTCCCTGCTCAAAGGAGCTTACAATCTAACGGACGAAATGTCAAGTTGGGCAGTCTAGATTTCCTGAATATGGTATGGTATGGTGGTTAGGTGCTGAAGGCAACATCGAAAAGGTGGGCTTTGAGCAAGGATTTGAAGATGGGCAGGGAGGGGGCCTGGCGAATGGGCTCAGGGAGTTTATTCCAAGCCTGGGGTGGGGTGAGGTAAGGCAGAAAGGGCAGAGCCTGGAGTTGGCGGTGGTGGAGAAGGGTACTGAAAGGAGGGATTTGTCTTGAGAGCGGAGGTTACGGGTAGGCACGTAGGGGGAGATGAGGGTAGAGAGTAGGGAGGGGGTGCAGATCAAGTGCATTTGTAGGTTAGTAGGAGAAGCTTGAACTGTATGCGGTACCTAATCGGAAGCCAGTGCAGTGGCTTGAGGAGAGGGGCCTGGGCTTACTTTAGTTCCCCACTGCATTCTTTAAGAAAAGCAAGACTACATGTCCCTGCATGCAATGGGGAAAACCCAGGACTAGATCAACACTGTTGGACGAACCTGAAGCCTGTTAGCAACCTTAACTGTAAGACCCTAATGCCCTAACAGGATGTGAGCAGAAGAGCCAGGGATTAGTACTGAGTCACAGGGAGAAACACTACTCCACCAAAAGCAGATGCCAGCGAAGATCCAGCCTGCCTTCCGCTCTCTACCTGAATCTCAACTGGCCATCTCCCATAGTTAGACAAAGCTGCACCCTGGGATGACTCAACTGGCAGCACTCCTCAGCAGCCCTGGGTTTGATATCCCTGAAACCTGGCTTCTGGTCCTCAAGATTAATCAGGACTATGGACAGAGCTCAGGCAGGACAAGGGACGCTATAGAAGCAGTTGTCATAGATCTCCTTCACTTCCCTGTCTGCCAGAGACAGTTTAACTACTGTAAATCAAAGACATCACCCAACTGCTGAAGTGCTCATGTATTAATGGGTCTGCCATCTGGGTATCCTTCCCAGACGACCCTTGCTACAGTAGTAGGGTTGGAGTAGACAGATTAATTATTGAAAGGGAAAGGTAGATGGGATACATTCTGATTGATCTTCGAGCCCCAAAGGAGCAAGAGAAGACTTCTAAACAGAGAAATAACAGACACCCTTGGCAGGTAGACTTACAACAGATCCAGGGATACCAGGGAGGCCTTCTGATCCAGCTCTGCCTGGAGGTCCTTGGGCACCAATGGGCCCTGTCCTACCCGGGAGTCCACTGGTTCCAGCTTCACCCTAAGAAAAACCAAAGAGCAAATATGATCTTTAAGTGAATTGAAGAGACCCACTCATCTTCACCAGGAGCTCTGGATCCATAATTCAATACCCAGGACACCTGCACACAGCCATGTCTGGCCTGGAAGATCTGACTGCACAGATAGGGCAACCAGAGTGCACAGAACTTCCTAAAAGGTTAGAGGGCAGGAGGAAAAACATCACTACCCCAACCTCCAGAACTGTGTACACAGAGAGACTGGCCCCCAAGGTCACACACACAATGACACACTGAGAGATCATATGACTCAGAGAAGGAGCCAGAACTGTGGGCCTCAATCCCAGTGTAGACAAACCAATGACTTACCTTTGCACCTTTCTCTCCCTCCTTTCCTGGTCGCCCTACAGGGCCAACAGGTCCCTGAAGGAAACATAAAACACACAGCGATGTGTTGGAGTGATTAGTAAACCTCACAGTTCAGAGATGAAGAGGACAGAGAGTGTCAAGGATATACTACAATACCACAGCTCTCATGGCAACAAAGAGAGAACAGTCACTGCTTGAACACATCCATCACCCAGCGATAACCACAACCCAAGGTGCTCACACTTCTCAATGTCCATCACAAACAGGAAAAGCCTGGGCAACACACACACAACCCCACCACGGTATAGGACAGGCAACAGGAGGGTCACAAGACTTCCAAACAGTTACTCACCCTCTTCCCAGGGGGGCCATTAGGGCCAGCCTCTCCTGAAGCACCAGGTGGACCCTGCAAAGAAAATCTATCATCATTACTGCGGTAGCATGGATTTCTCTATCCTGCCATGTCTATTTAACCTCTGTCTTCCAAGTCCTTTTGACATGCACTTGGAAATGGGAAAAAAAGATTAGAGGACTCTTATTTTCTTCTCTTAATACTTGTAGCTGTGACATGGCTCAAAGGGAGGAGGCCGTAGGATGATACATTTCATTTTGATGTGGCCCTTTGCGGCTGACCAAACCACTTCCAAAATATTGCAGTTTGAGAACATTTATAACTGTTGCAATTAGAGACACCTAGTCTGATGCATCCGAACTTACAGGGTTTCCAGGTTCTCCAGGGTCTCCCTTCGGTCCCGGTTCTCCATCCACACCCTGGAAAACATGGGAAATAAACAGTGGGAGAAGGAAATCTAAAAATCAGTGGTTATCCATTTCAGCCATGATTATTGTTTCCCAACAGAGAGAGACTCCGATCTTGGACTGAAGTTCTCTGCAAACTCTCCCACCCCCCACCCCCCAAATTAAAAAAAACTCATATGTACACCTACTGATGAGCGTGAGATCTGTTGATTTCAACTCTAATTAAATTGGACCACTGAAGACAAAGTACCTGCCAATCACTTTGAACCTCAGCCCCCCTCCTTCTGAATATTCAGCCCTGATCAGCTGAAGTTACCTGGATATCTCTGATAAGAAAAATAGGTGTCCTAAAGCTGTCCAAATAACTTTATCTGGATCACTTATCTGGGTAAGTTCTGCTGAATATCTGAATAAATTTATCCAGATTAGAGAGTTGCATGGGGACAGAAATGTCACCTGTCCCTATCCATCCCCACAGGAATCTAACCTGTTCCTGCCCATCCCCACCAGAATTTCCTCCATCCCTGCCCATCCCCATGCGCAATCTCCTCCATCCCCGCCCATCCCCTGTACTAAAATAACCCGACGTGTAGTAAAATAACCCAACTTAACAGTTGTCCATGTTGAAACTTCCCCTCTCAGTGCTTATGGGGATTTATCCATAAATTTTTTTAGTGCTATTATTATAATTGCTAAGGTGGCTTAGAAACACAAGGAAATGATAAGTAGGCTGACCTGGCACTACAATCCTGCACGAACCCTGCAAGACCTGTGTCCATCCCCATGGGATCCCCGTGGAGTTGGAGGGGATCCCTGTGGGAGTCCTGTGGACCTGCAGGGGATCCCCATAGGGTTCCCGTGGGAACCGTAGGATTCCCAGTAACCCCATTCCCGTTCAGCTCTCTAATCCAGATAACTTTCCTAATCAGTGGCTGGAAGTTTGCGGTGTTATTATAAATGTGATTAATCTCGTCTAGAGGCTGGTAGACTCATATATAACATAAACAGATATTTATTTACAGAAAGAACAGTGGATCAGTGGAACATCTCCATGCACAGGTGAGGGGAGGTAAAAATTAGTATTAGAATTCAAAAAGACCTAGGCAAGCACAGAGGATCCATGATGATGAAGGAAGCGTGAAGGGAGGATCAAGCCAGACAGCAAGTAGATGTCATATTCCTACTGGAAAGAAAGACTGGGCGGACTTTGGCAGTCTTTTTTTTACCATCCTATTCAACGTTAAGTTAATTAGATAGTGCTATGATGAGTCAGAGAAGTCAACCAGTTTTGTTGGGTAAGGGGGGGGGCATGATTATTAGACTGTGATCATAGAAGGTGGAGTCCCTCTTACACAAGTGTTATAGGGTTTGGACAGCCATACTTACAGGTATACCTGGTTCCCCTGGAGACCCTGGATCACCGGTGAATCCAACAGGACCCTGAAAAGAGAAGATAGCAGTGTTTGATGTGAGCTCATTATTACATTCACAAAATACAAAGAGGATGTGGGGAAGCTACTGTGGGACCCCATTTCGGGAAAAGAGGGAGATTGTTTTTAATATGAGGAGGGTGGGGGATCAAAACCTTTTCCCTACCCTCAAATTAAGTGAAAAATGTGGAAATGGCAGAGGGGTAAAATTTCCAATGGTTTTGTTTAATCTAATCTTACATGAAATACCGCTAAATTCCTCTAATGGGTCCAAAGCGATGTATAATAAAATTACTCAAGTATACAATTGAATAATCATACATACAAAACCACAGTCATAATAAAAAACTAGATTGTCTATATGACATTTAATACTAGACATTTGTGGAATAGAAATGTTTTCAACTTTAATAAACACCTAGCGGAAATATCAAAGCCAACTTTTTTGTGGGGAGGGGGGAGTTAAGGATAGTGGTGAGGAAATATGGATTTTGTTTAGCAGATATGATCACTATTAATTACATTATATCTTGTTGGCTTACTTGGTTTCCTTTGGCTCCATCCTCTCCTGGGGTGCCTCTCTTTCCTGGTGCTCCAGCGGCTCCAGAGGGTCCCGAGTCTCCTTTCTCCCCGACATCTCCTTTCATACCCTTGAAAGATCACAAAATTGAAAAAATACTTTGCAAAGTCCACACGTATCCTCTCGTAGCCTGCAGTAAGGTGCTTAGGGGGTCAATTTTCAAAAGAGCTAGCCTCCAAATCAGTCTCTTAAAACTTAATAGCACTGAACATCTAAATTTGGAGCTATTTTTACTAGCAGTCAAAATCAAAATGGACAGGTCAGGCTCAGACACAGGCTAAGAAAAATTATCTAGCTACTTAGTGCTGGCACCTAAGTGTCAAAAAATTGATTTCAATCTTAAATTTAGAAAAAAATATTAATCTAATAATTTAAGGTCTAAGTAGAAAGATCTTTTCTAAGTTGCGACAGCTAAGGGCGATAAGGTCCTATTTTTTAACTG
This sequence comes from Microcaecilia unicolor, assembly GCF_901765095.1. NCBI lineage: Eukaryota > Metazoa > Chordata > Amphibia > Gymnophiona > Siphonopidae > Microcaecilia > Microcaecilia unicolor. Next base: position 199,849,585 of record NC_044033.1, on the reverse strand, counting down.
GCCAATTTTGAGTACTGGTCCAAGAAATTATTCTGCCTCAGGTTGATTACTGTAATGCCTCATATGTTGGCATCCATCAGTCACGTCAAACTAAGCTGCAATTTTTGCAAAATTGTGTTGCTAAAGTGATATTTTGCTGTAAGAAGTTTGATCATGCCACTCCATTGTTGCATTGGCTGCCTGTTCGTATCCGTATAGATTTTAAGGTGGCTAGTTTGACACTGAAAATTATTTATGGTTTCTATATCCAACCAATCGCTCGTCAACTTGATCTAATTATCTTTTAAATTTAGGTTTTCCGGCTATTAATAAGGTTCCTTTCAAGCATTTTCATGACAGTTCTTTTAGCTATGTTGCTACCAAATTGTGGAATTTGATTCCAGTTCAATTTCAATATACTTGAATTTTACGGAAAGTATTGAAAACTCATTTGTTTAGCAAATATTTATGATCTAAGTAACTTTCTTGACTATGGTTGATTGTTTTGTAACCTGCTCTGATTCTAATTGGAAATAGGCGGGAAATAAATGCCGAGAATGGAAGATCCTAAATTTGACTCAAAATTCGCATATGTGCCTAATTTAGGAACTGTACATTTTTTAAAAAAAGTCACCCCATGCCTCATTGTGCTCAGACTGCAACCTGTATATTCACGAACAAATTCACTCATACAATGCCTGGTACGCCATCCGGAGGGCACTTACGATATTGGTGCAGTGGCCTGATGCAACTTGACAGATGGAGCTGGGGCGTTACCTCACCAATATGCTGCCTCTTCCTTGTCATTTAGCCAGTAGGAACTTGTGTTCCTTTGTGCTGTAGGTACAGTGGATTTTCCACTTGGGTGGGGTGGAGGGTGGGATGGAGGAGGGGGAAGAATCAGGCGGCCATCTTTAAAAAGGATCGTTGAAATCCAAAATCACATGTTGGATCATTGCAATAAGTAATAACATGAGGCAAAGATTCCCCAAATGGGTTACTGAGAAGAGTGGGAGGCAGCCATACTTTTTGTAATCATTCTTTTTTTAATGAATATACTGAAAATGTCACTAAAGAACGGTATAATCACACGCTGTTTGAGGCAGCCATATTTGATATACACAGGTACCTTTTCGAACTAAAGAATGTTAACCATGTGACACTGTGAGCTACAGATAGGGGAGGACATGGGGGACAAGTTATCTTTCTGAATATCACTTGTCTGCCTGGGATACACAGATGTCTGGATGTTTATTTCCCTTCAGAGATGGTGAAGAACCTTATCTCAGATACTTACACTGCTGCCTGATTCTCCTGGGTCCCCGGGATCTCCAGCTTCACCTGGCTCCCCCTGAAATATAACAGCAGGAAAGATTCAGAGGCAAAATGGCAAGACCAGGGAAGGGGATTCTGGGAACATCAGACATAAGGAATTACACACCTTGTCTCCAACAGCACCTGGCTGGCCGAGACCTCCAGGCAGTCCCAGAGGGCCCTGCAGAAGTAAAGTGAGGTCATGTTATCATCTCGACTGGTTTAGGTAGGGGCAAAGAATAAAAAGGAATAATCCCCCCCCCCACCCACCAATAATGAAAGAGTAACATCAGTTTGAAGTAAGTTGCTCTCACCACTATCACAAAGTGTGTTGGCTTGACAGAGCAGATGTGGCCTCCACGACAGACCAAATTAAATTAATTGGGGTGGAGAGATGAAGATGCCAAGCCCTTCCCCTCCATCTCCCCAGAGATAGTCCAAACGCCTTTGCGTGGGGAGTGGGTTAGTGTTTCTCAACATCTGCCCACTTTTACACTTAGCATTAGAGCTGGTCTCACCCCAAAAACAAAATTCAGACCAACAAAACCTCCAGTCAGGTCCACACCCCCTTGTCCCCAGTGTCGTTGGGTCAGAAGAGCCTTATAACTGTAACTCAATCACTTACATCACCGCCACTCGGTCCCTGAGGACCCCTGGGGCCTTGGGAGCCGGTTGGACCCTGTAGTAAGGATGAAAAAGATGGCAAAATGAGAAATCGTGGGGCTGAAGTTTAGAATTAGTAGAGGGCTGCAAGTCATTACATTGAGGCTGAGATAGACTGAGATCTGCTCCCACTGAATTCTGCTGATCCTTTGCAGAATCCCAAAAACTACAATTCCCAGCATGCAGTGGGGTGCAGAAGGTAAGAATCAGGACTGGCTTCAAAGTTGGGAGCAGGGCCGAATCAAGGAACAGGATGCTATTGCAAATCTGCAGCCTTGTGCCCCATCCCATCCTTCCCTGCTGAGGCCGAGCTCTCTCATCCTGCCATCTCCAGGCCCCTGACTGACTTAATCAGAACATTTCCAGTGGCTTCCTGACCCCTCTCCTTCTCTTTTTAGGTTGGCACTGGGAGATCATTCAAATTATGTGGTCTCATGACCATCACTTCCTGATGCAGATGTTGTATGTTATAAGACTTGCATCGGGAAGTCCTGCCTCTGTGAATATATTTTAGTCAGTTCAACTTACCCTTTATATTTTCTTTCTTTCGTACAATAAACAGTTTGAGTTTATGATTGAGGTCTACAGAATCTTGAGTGGCGTAGAACGAGTAGAAGTAAATCGATTTTTTGCTCGTTCCAAAAGTACAAAGACTAGGGGACACTCGAGGAAGTTACATGGAAATACTTTTAAAACAAATAGGAGGAAATATTTTTTCACTCAACAAATAGTTAAGCCCTGGAACTCTTTGCCGGAGGAGGTGGAACCGGTTTGGACAAATTCCTGGAGGAAACGTCCGTAGTCTGCTATTGAGACAGACATGCGAAGCAACTGCTTGCCCTGGGATTTTGTAGTATGGAATGCCGCCACGATTTGGGGTTTTGCCAGGTACTTGTGACCTGGCTTGGCCACTGTTTGGAAAACAGGATTCTGGGCTAGATAGACCATTGGTCTGACCCAGTATGGCTACTCTTATGTTCTTATGAGTTAAAGGAGAGAGGTCTTAAAGTCGTACCATGGGTCCCACGTTTCTGCTTTCCTCTTTCTCCCCAGTTGGGCCAGGCATTGAATGTGCTCGCAGTGCTGGCCCTTAAGGAGCAAGAACAAGAATGTTGAGGACCCTAGATCACGCTTCCACTGGCTACCAGCTGAATCTATTCTCTGGTGTAGCCTAGGGATTTCCATTCAGCAAGCTTGCTTCTCCCAGCTGCCTATGCTTACTCTCTTGCTACTCCCAAACTTCAGGCACCCTGGGTGACTTCCTATTTGTCCAGTGGTAGGGCTGACCCTGCTCTGGAAACAAAAAGTTACTCCTCACCAAAAACAGAGTACCATTGGCATAGTCTCCACACGCTCTGCGTTTTGATGGACTCTCTTCTGATGTTTTCAGTCCCTTCATTTTGCCAGATGCCCTCTCTGCATCTTCCTAGGGTCTCCTCTGGAACTTCAGCCCCTGTGATCTAGCATTTTGCTGGAGTCTTGTCTGGTATTTTCAGTCCTAGTGTCTCTCCATTTTGCTGGAGTCTCCTCTAGTATTTTCAGCCCCTCACTCTGCATCTTACCTGAGTCTCTCTTGATAATATCACTCCCTGCTCTCTCTGCATTTTGCTACAGTCTTTTCTAGTATTTTCAGTTCCTGTGTTTTCTGTATTTTGCCAAAGTCTCCTCTGGTATTTTCAGCCCTACACTCCCTGCTTTTTGCCACTCTCTTCTGGTATTTTCAGCCCTGAATATATTTTAGTCAGTTCAAATTACCTTTCATATTTTATTTTTTTGTACAATAAACAGTTTCAGTTAAAGAAGAGAGGTCTTAAAGTCGTACCATGGGTCCCACGTATCCGCTTTCCCCTTTCTCCCCAGGTGGACCGGGCATTCCCTGTAAAACACAGTACAAGTTACTCTCTCCCTGGAAAATTCAGTGGGTATTAGCAAGGTCCCGGTCAGCCAATGTGGAGGAAAATGACAGAGAGTGGCCGAGAGTCATCATTATCTCAAAGTAACAGATGTTAATCTAGAATTTGAATTTTACCCCTCCCACCCCAATCCTTATTGGCTCATCGGTACCCACACATAGACTGCACAGGACAAACATTTCCCCTTGAGTACCTTCTCCTGTGTGTGCAAAACCAAGCCTGATTTATCTAAGTGAAATGGATCCATTCTTGGGAACCCCCTAATCAGAATGCACCCTTTTCCCTCCCCCAACAATGGTGGAACCTAAAAGGTCAGAGCTGGCCTGACACGGTCCCAATATCCTGATGGCAGTGAAGAGGTTTAGGAATATACATGGATCCATGAATCTCTTTCCTTCCCTGTCAAGGCAACACAAGGAACCTTACAAAGGGAGAGCTGCCTCCATTCAGCACTGAAAATGGACTGTCCCATCCCGGGATAACACATACCCTCCTAATCAGGCTGCTCACTGATCACCAGCAGCAACAGAAACCTCACTCCTGGATTATGCCACTTACCTGAAGCCCGACAGGCCCAGATAAACCAGGGATTCCACGCAGCCCCTCGTCTCCCTTCTGCCCGTACATCCCTTGTTGTCCACGGCGGCCCGGTTCTCCGTCCTGGCCCTGGGGCAACAGAACCAACAGTCAGTGTCTTTCCCTGACCCAAAATCCAGGCCACCAAGTAGCAAAAGTATCTCTTGTGAGAACACCAAGGGGCAGGTCTATAACATCACACTTCCATTTACGTGTGCCATGATACATTCTGGTACCAACTGTACGGCTGTATCTGTGCATCGAGATGCCGTTATAGAACACCAGAGTAGGCCTGAATTGGTGCATCTAAATTTAGGCAAAACCATTTCCTTCAGGTCAATAGTAGACATAAATAAGATGTGCATGACGCAAAGCACATAACTTAGAGTAGTCTATCAATTATACACGTAAGTTGTAGTCATGCCCATGGACTTCCCATGCTCTACCCGCATATACACCCCCCTTGCAGCTATGCACTGCTGCACTTAGGTGTGATGTCATAGAACGGAACCTTGTGAACTTATGTGCGTTAGTGCCAGTTTTGGTGTTTCTGACACACAAGTTTAGGTGCCAAGTTCTACAATCGCCCTTCGCATGTGGTTGCATGAAATTGCTGGGGTCACCCACAGATTTCCAATGTGACATGACAGATTTGGCCATGGCAGGGTCTTTATGACTGGCTGCCAGCAGTTCTAACAAGATTGCCATAGGCAGCCTCTAGGATAGTGACCTGTCTATACAGGAACAAAAGACTGAAGTGCTACAGGAGGTTGAGAGGCCAAGAACCACAACTCACTTTAAACAGGGGATTGGGTAAGTTTCCGGGAAACCACTGAATAAACAGTCATGAGGCATCAACCCTAGAGAGTGGGGGGTGGCGGAGTTCATCGCATCCCTAAACCATGGCTGCTGGGAACTTGCAGGGCCTAGGACACCTTGTTCCTATGTGCTTCCTCCACTGGTCATGTCGGAGATGTCCCAGAAAAGGAGGTTATTATTATTATTATTATTATCATCATTATTTATTGAATTTGTATCCCACATTTTCCCACCTCTTTGCAGGCTCAATGTGGCTTACAATACATCATGGATAGTGGAAATAAAAAGAGAATATACATTTGGTATTACAGAATGATTTTGGGTTGCATGGTAATGGAATACATGATAGTAATATAACAGAAGGCATTATTAAACATTTCTGGATATATGTGGGGAGTTTCACATGTGTTGATCTTTGTGGTATATCTTATCAAAGAGATGGGTCTTCAGTAGTTTGAGGAAGTTGGTCAGTTATCCACTTCAGTGCCAAGCTCCCCAACATGGCTCATGTGTCTTCCTCAGAGTATATGCGCCAGACTCACCAGAGCCCACCCAAAAGGAAGACTGGATTCACACAGATGAGAAAGTGGGAGGTCTCAACTACTATCCTGTTCACTCATACTTTCCCCACTGGATGAAATGGGGCCAGGGTGGTGGAGAGGTTAAAGCTGGGGACCACACTCTTGTACCCATCCAACCCTTTCTCTGGGCGACTAGTGATAAAACTTTTCAGGGCAACAGTCACCCAGCACTTACTGGTGTTCCAGGATGTCCAATGGGCCCTTGGATTCCAATCGGCCCTGGGGGACCCTGTATGGGAAAAGAGAAAGAGGTCAGCAGAAGCAGAGAAAAGAAGTGGGGTCATCTTCTGAAGAATTAATTCCAGCTGGAGCTTCTGGAAAGGGCGACCAGTTCTGTGGTGACTGATAGAGGGTTGGGGAGGGCTCATGTGACCAGAGCGATGAGGACAAACCTGAAAAATGAGGGGGGAATGTGTAATGGAGAGACGAAGAGAAGGGACAGTGATGGAGGGAAGGAGAGAGAGATCGCTCCACACTAACCGCATCTCCCTTGTCTCCTCTGCTTCCCTTCTGTCCGGGTCCTCCCATCTCGCCCTAAAAAAAGAACAAAGAGACATTAGCAGTAATCTAGAATTGCCCCACTCCTGGCCCTGCCTGCCAGTGCAGATATCACACTCCTGCCCTCTTCCATTCTCAAGGTGACCAAGGTGGCGGTTGAGGGGAGAGGTTTGCAAGAAAAGGTGAAAAGAGTTGATGGTGAAAAGCTCATGCAGTGCATCAGTGCACCTATACAGGGTAAAAACTCACCAAAAACACTGCTTAATTTATCTGTTGAAGTTACCTGGTCATGATAAGGAGAGGTGTCAAGTCAGGTGCCCTGGGGAGGTTTCTGCTCAGCCAAAGTCGCACTGACATATCATTGAGAGTGTTCATTTAAGAGGGGGGTTTCTCTTATTTTCTCTGGTGTACCATGTTAGCCTATGTCTTACCCCCTCCACACTTTTATTCCAATCTGAAAATTCAGCTCCCACCCTGTGCTGTCAGTAAGGTGGGATGGAGGTGGGTTATTGTATATCCCCCCCCCCCCCCCCCAGTCTTTGAGACCCTCTTGTCTCAGAAGGTGGTGAAGATGTCTGCAATATAGAAGAGATCCCGAGGGATGTGGGCCTGTGAAAACTGTGCCAGTGCTCCCAGTATGGGTTTGTCATCTGCAGACTTAAGAAAACAGGGGTTAGAGGGACAGACTTCCCCCTAGGGAGAACCCAGTGATTTTGGGGAGAACCACTTCAGCTGCCAGACGTGAGAGTCAACAGCAGGAAGAAAAGAAACATTTAGCACAGGTAGACAAAAGTGATTTTGACCCCCAAGATCACACGCATGGAGTCAGTGTCAGAGCTGGGGATTAAAACTGAGGCCCATAAGGGTAAAGTGACTGACCAAAGCTGTTGGCTACTATTTGGAAACAAGTCCAAACTTTAAGTTACCTTCCCAAAGTTAAGTGACAGCATTTTCAGCTCACCAGCTCCTGGGGAGGGAGTGGGGGGGGTCATGTTCTGATTGTACTCGTACCTTCTCCCCAGTGCTCACCTTGTCCCCGTCCTCTCCAGCTGGACCAGCGGGTCCCGCTGCTCCAGGTAATCCCACATTACCCTGTATTCCATCCTGCCCAGAGGGACCTGAAGGACCTTTCTCGCCCTGTATATGAAAAGTTACAGGTGACGGTAATTAATGACCTGACTTAGGGTTAAACTAACAAAGGCAATCAACTTTGCTACTGAAAATGTGGAGATGTGAGAGCAGGGGGACTACTGAAATATCTTTCACTTAATACCAGGACAGGTAATATAGCAACACACACACACAGCCCCCATCACAGGACAGGTACAGCAAAGACAATGTGTATACAAAGAAAACAGACATACACATACACATACACACAAACACAGAGGCAACAGCAGCACAAGTTATAAACACACACACACTTGTGAACCCAAATATGACTGCTTTCTGAGCTGCTTACATACAGGAGACCCCTTTTCTCCCGTTGGCCCAGGTGGACCCTGACTTCCAGGCCGGCCTGGCAAGCCGATCCCTCCAGCAGGACCTGAGGGTCCACGTTCCCCAGGGGACCCCTGAAACAGAACAAAGCCATGAGATATTAACAGAAGTAAGCTCAAAATCCGCTAAATACAAACATTTCTCCCCAGTACCGCAGTAATACACCGAGACATACACTCAAACCCACCTACTGCAGATGCAAATAATAATACTCCTTGAAAAAAACTTGAAATTTAATACTTCAAATGCATCCACATGCTTAATAAATGTCGATTCAGCAATTTAATGTAATGTATTCATTTCCCAAATGAAGTTATTCCCTCCTACCCAGCTCTGCCTATCCATGGACAGTAGCACTTGATTCTTATTGGTTGGATTACACGTAGGATGTTAGATTAGCTTACATGAGTCTTTCTTACTTACATTGGGTCCAGGAAGGCCCGCTGGACCTTCTCCACCTTTCAATCCATGTAGGCCCTGTGAGGAAGAAGAACAGTTACACAGTTAATGACGTCGTTCTCAGCAGCTCCCAGCCTCCAGCTCTAACTCAGCCTTCTCTACTCATGAGGAGGGCTGCATGGACTCTGTGTACAGAATCAGGCCAGGGACCTTAATAATAACACTAAGCTCCCCTGAAGAGTTTTTAGTCTAAGTAGGCATCTGACGTCAAGGGAAATAGTGACTTTCCCGAAGTTACAAGAAGTGTTGGTGTCAGAATGGGATTATGAACCCTGACTGCCCTGGTTCTTAACCACTTCCTCTTAACAATCAATGTTCTCTTGCTACCTTCTTACTCTTTGGAGTCTCCTCTGCTTCTCGTGCTAGTCCACTGGTAAACCCAGAATCCCCTCCCAAAAACCTTTGTCCAGGAGATTGCTGTCCTGTTGGGTTGTGATAATGAGCCCCAGAGGGCCACAGAACTCACCGCTTCACCCTGAGCCCCCCTTGTGCCCTGAAAGCCCTGTAGCCCCGGTGGTCCACTCTTCCCAGGGATCCCGGCAGGACCGATGTCACCCTACAGCAAGAAAATCAAAATTTCTTTCAGAAGACCCAGTTCCAACCCTACCTTCATCCTCCACCAGCACCACTCTGAGTGCGAGGACGATATTGACTTGTCCTCTCTCTCAATGAATGAGACAGTCATTACCTTGGCTCCTTCCTTGCCAGCAGCACCGGGCAGACCTTGTTCTCCAGGAGACCCTGGAGAACCCGGGTGACCCCTTTCACCCATGGGGCCACTCTCCCCTGATTTGCCCTGCAGCACAGATACAAAAACAGCTCAGAAGTGTATTGTTATACCTCCCTTCCCCCAGCTCCAGACTTCGATATCTGCTTGCCCAGAGGACCCCAAAAGACAGCCGAGAGCTCTCTCACTCACCTGTGGTCCAATGACACCAGAGGGTCCTGGGAGGCCTGTCTTGCCTTGAAACCCCTAAAAAAGGAGAAGCATTGGAGGCATGAGGGTTTCCACCACAGGAAACAGAAGCTCAAAAGATGCTTCTTAAGAGAAACAGCTGAGGGAACGACATTCTGCCCTTTCTCAGGTTCTCCCTATCGAGTGATGGAGAAGGTCCAGCATCTCCCACTTCCCTAAGTTGTCTGGGTCTTTGTCATACTGCAGGCTTTCTCAAACCAGTCCCAGAGTTTTCAAGATATCCATAACAAATATGAATGAGACAGATTTGTCTACAAATTCATTGTAGATTTCCTGAAATCCAGATTGGCTAGGGGGTCCTCTGGGACCAGTTTAACAAACCGAGTTCCCTCGGTATGGGCCCTAAAGTGACTGATTGGGTTAAAAACTGGTTAAGTGGAAGGAGACAGAGGGTAGTGGCACATGGAGTTCACTCCAAGGAAAGGGATGTTATCAGTGGTGTACCGCAGGGATCTGACCTGGGCCAGCTCTTTGTAACATCTTTGTGAGTGATATTGCAGAAGGACTGTCTGGTAAGATTTGTCTCTTTGCAGATGATACCAAACTCTGTAACAGGGTGGACACCCCTGACGGTGTGGATAACATGAGGAGCGATATACCTAAGCTTGAAGAACAGGCCAGAAATTGGCAACTAAGATTAATACTATAAAATGTAAGGGCTGCAAAAATCCATAGTAACAGGATAGTATAGGGGGGTGAAGAACTTCTGAACATGAAAGAGGAGTGGGGACTTGGGGGTGACCATATCTGATGATCTTGAGGTGGACATACAGGTAGGAAAGGTGATGAGCAAAGCCAGAAGGATGCTTGGGTGCATAAGGAGAGGGATGACCAGCGGGAAAAAAAAAAGAGGTGATAGTGCCCTTGTATAAGGGCCCCATTTAGAATATTGTGTGCAGATCTGGAGACAGGATGCAGTCAGTCCAGAGGATGGCTATAAAACTGGTCAGTGGTCTCTGTCATAAAGTTGAGGACAGACATAAGACTCTCAATATGTATAACTTTGAAAGAAAGGCGGGAGAGAGGAGATATGATCAGGGCTGCTGAGAGACTGGGCCGGGCCTGGGGCAAGGTCGCCCCCAGGGCCCTGCGCCGCTGCTGCCCCCCCCCCCCCGAGGTCGCCGCGCCGCAGTCCCCAGTCTCCACCCGCCCACCCCCAGCCCCATCGACAGCCCCACTTCGTCCACCACCAGGGCCCCCTGCATTCAAATCACAGCACCTCACCTCCGCGTGAAAGCGCAGTGGCAGATCGCCTCCCTTCGGGCCTTCCTTCCCTGTGTCCCGCCCTCGTGGAAACAGGAAGTTACATCAGACAAGGGTGGGACACAGGGAAGAGAAGGTCCGAAAGGGAGGTGATCTGCCGCTGCGCTTTCACATGGAGGTGAGGCGCTGTGATTTGAATGCAGGGGGCCCGGTGGCGGACTGAAGGGGGCTGTCAACAGAGCCAAGGGCAGGCGGCCCCCCCCTTGGAGGCCCAGGCACAGGGAATTTTGTCCCCCCTGCCCCCCCCCTCTCGGCGGCCCTGGATATGATAAAGATGTTTAAATACCTCTGTAGCATTAATGTACAGGAGCCTCTTTCAAATGAAGGAAAACTCTAGAATGAGAGGGCATAGGATGAAGTTAAGAGATTATAGGCTCAGAAGTAATCTAAGGAAATACTTTTTCACAGAAAGGGCGGTGAATACACGGAACGACCTCCCGATGGAGGTGGTGGGACAGGCACGTTGGATCATTTAGGGAGAGGAGGAGATAGTGAATGCCGTGGATAGGCAGACTGGATGGGCCGTTTGGCATTTATCTGCTGCAAACCCATCAACTTTTCATGATATCTCTTATGAATATGCATAACCAGTATTTGCATACAGTAGAGGCAGTGCATGCAAATATCTCTCATGAATATTCATATACCGTACCACAAAATGAGAATCCTTTATTTCACTCTAGTTACTAATGTCTCATAAACCCCCATAGATTAGAAGAACCTGGTAAAGTCCAATTGTTGGTTTTATAAAGAAGTTTTGATACTAATAAAGAATTTATATCAGAAATATATGTAGTTAGTTTATATGGGGGTTTATGAATATTCATAAGAGATATCATGAAAAGGCTGAAGGGTTTGTGGCCTTACAGGATTGTTAGTCGACCCTCTGGTCTAGGCCCCTCAACCACTTTTGATTGGAACCAAGCAAGCTGGAGGGGTGTGCTGGCTGAAAGCAGGAAAGCGAGAGAAGTACATTCGATGGCTAGACCAGCAGAGAAGGATGAGCTCTTATAGGTGGTTGGACAGCTCTCATAGGTCTTCATCTCTCTCAGGATACGTTGGGGGTGTTACAAAGATAAATAGTGTCACCATCATTCTTCTTGGTATGAATCTGCTGAGATCGAAGGGGACATGTCTGGGACCACACGTGAGCCAGGAAAGCATTTTCCACCCTTCAGCTCAGCCCTTTCATATCACAGCATGAAAGTGGAAGCAGGAGTGTGGGACCAAAAGCTCCCTGAGCCAGGAAGGCTGGCAGTACTCACCGGTTCTCCTCGCTGCCCTGGGTGTCCTGGTAGGCCATCTTTACCCGCTGATCCCTAAGAAAAAAGAAAGAAAGATGGACACCATGCCACATTAACCACTGGCTTTCAAAATCATACACCCCAGGTTTTGCTGGAATCTTGCTCCCCTGTTTTGTCCTGAAGCAACATGCCGTAGACACGAGAGGCCAGCAGGAGTCAGGAGAGAACCAAAACAGTACCCAAAATCGCAAGGAGGGGAGAAAGAGAGAAAGTGAGAGAGAGTGTGGAGTGTGTGTGTGTGAGAGAGAGAGAGAGAGAGAGAGAGGAAATAAATCTATTTCATAGGCTACCCAAGATATTTAGGTTTATTGCCGATCTTTCTGTACCGCAATTCTAATTCTAAAAATTAAACAGGAGGAGAGAGAGAAGGGAAAGGAAACGGAAAGAAAATATAAAGAAAATATAAAGAAAGTCAATTCATGAACAACCTCTTCAGTCCATCAGAGCAATGCCACTCTCCACATGCTTTTCAGAAATCATAGTAACGTAGTAAATGACAGCAGATAAAGACCTGAATGGTCCATCCAGTCTGCCCAACAAGATAAACTCATTTTACATGGTATGCGATACTTTATACCCTAGTTAGATTTGTCCTTGCCAGTGGCGTAGGAAAGGGGGGGCAGTGGGGCGGTCCGCCCCGGGTGCACGCCGCTGGGGGGGTGTCCGCTCCATTGGTTCCTTGCTCCCTCTGCCCCGGAACAGGCTACTTCCTGTTCCGGGACTGAGAGAGCAAGGAACCAACGCAGCCGACGCAGCTCCCAGCGACGTGGACTCGGGGGCGGATCGGCCCTCCCGCCTGCCTCTCGCTTTTAAATCAATTAAAAATGCGCTCCAGGGGGGAGGGTGTGCTCCAGAGGGGGGGATGCGCGCCGAGGGGGGGTTGCCGTGCTGCACCCGGGGGGGATGCGCAGCAGCCACCCGCCCCGGGTGTCAACTGCCCTCGCTACGGCACTGGTCCTTGCCATTCTCAAGGCAGAGACCATAGAAGTCTGCCCAGTACTGTGCTTGTACTAAATTCTGAAGCTAACGTCGAAGCCCCTTAAAATTTACACTCCAGCCCATCCCTATCTATTCAGTCATGATCAGGACGTAGACCGTAGAAGTCTGTCCAGTACTCTTCTTGTACTAAAAGTTCTGAAGATTCTGGAATCCCAATTAGTAGCAACATTCTATGTAAAACCCCAAGGAGTAACATAGTAAATGATGGCAGATAAAGACCTTACGGTCCATCCAGTCTATCCAACAAGATAAACTCATTTTACATGGTATGCGATACTTTATACCCGAGTTTGATTTGTCCTTGCCTTTCTCAGGGCACAGACCGTAGAAGTCTGCCCAGCACTCTTCTTATACTGAAAGTTCTGAAGATTCTGGAATCCTAAAGACTTACAAGATTTTGGAATCCCAATTAGTAGCAACATTCCATGTAGAACCCCAAAGAGTAACATAGCAAATGACAGCAGATAAAGACCTGAACGGTCCATCCAGTCTGCCCAACAAGATAAACTCATTTTACATGGTATGTGATACTTTATATATATACCAGAGTTTGATTTGTCCTTGCCATTTTCAGGGAACAGACCGTAGAAGTCTGCCCAGCACTCTTCTTCTACTAAAAGTTCTGAAGCTAACGTCGAAGCCCCTTAAAATGTACACTCCAGCCCATCCATATTTATTCAGCCACGATCAGGGCATAGACCGTAGAAGTCTGCCCAGCACCGGTTTTGCTTCCCAATTACCAGCGTCGCCATCCAATCTCTGCTAAGATACGTGGATCCATTCCTTTGTGTTTATCCCACACACGTTTGAATTCCATTACCGTTTTCATCTCCACCACCTACCGTGGGAAGGTGGCAGAGATGTTTCTATATCTAAGGAGGGCATTTTAAAGATTTGGTGCATTTTCTGCAGAACATCCCTTCAAAACACTTCAGCTCAGAGAAGGTGAGGTGGGCACCTTAAATCACCCCTCAATTAACTTTCAGGCCCTGAGCCTGTAGCCCCATCCCAAGATTTTATTAACTTATTTATTTTTTGAAGACATATAGACGGCACAATCTAAAATCCTTGGTGGTTTACAGTAAAAACAAACAATAGAATTCAGGAAGAATAATATGACAAAGAAAGTGAGCTGTTAAAAAAACATAAAAATACAATATTAGCTCAATCAATCAGCACTTTGTACCATAGTCAAAATCATAGCCCTGGAAGAAAAATGCCTCTCTCTCGATATCCAAAAGCATTTGGCCTAGCAGGATCGGCACCTGGCCGGTTAAATGTCCCATAATCGGTTATCCGCTGATCTTTTTTCAGCCCCACTTTAATGGCTATATTTGTTGACATCAATATGTAGGATATCATTGACTGTTTCAAAGATAACCAACTAAGCTTGAATATCGACATAGCCGGTTATCTTCTAACTGCCCAAAAATAAACCAGATCGTCAATGCCGGTCACTGGAAGCGGCCCGGCATGGCCTATCCGGGTTTAGCGGTGAATGTGAGAGTTAGCCGGGCTAAATATCGGTATCTGTAGCCATCACCGTAAATTTACTGAACTAGTTTTGTCTTCAGTTCCTCTTTCGATGTATTTAATCTTGTTGGCTTACGCGCGTCAAGCGATAGGGTAAACTCACAATATAGGACTCATTACTCTAAAAGCAGATGTTTTCTACATCTCCAAAGAGGGAACGTCTAGTAAGATCTTATCAGCTGAGCGTAAAGCTCTGCTAGGTTGAAAATGAAACTCAATGAAGCTGATATTGAGACTGCGGAAGCCTGGCTAACTCCTGCAGTCGGCAACCGGCATTGAATTTCCCATTTTTTTGGCCACTAAAAGCATAGCTGGTTAAACCGATATTCGGTTATAACAGCCAAAGATAGACCCGCTATTTACGCAGGTCTATGTGGCCACTAAACTTAGCCAGTTAGCCAGGGGTGTAGCCAGACCTCGGCGGGAGGGGGGGGCGCCAGAGCCTGAGGTGGGGGGGGGCACTGTTTAGCCACCTCCCCCGCCATTTTGGACAACCCCCCCCCCCCGCCACCGCCGCCACCGCAGAAACCTTCCCCCTTCACTGCCAGGTACCATGTTTGCTGGCGGGGGTCCCCAACCCCCGCCAGCCGAAGAGTCTTCTTCAGCACCAGTCGACTCTGAAACCTTTGCTGTGTGATGATCTGTTTCGAACTCCTGACGTCCTGCACCGTGCACGTCCTGTATGTAGCCCCATGCAGGGCGTAAGGCGTCAGAAACAGATTATCACACAACGAAGGTGCCGGAGTCGACTGGCGCTGAAGAAGACTCTTCGGCTGGCGGGGGTTGGGGACCCCCGCCAGCAAACAAGGTACCTGATGTGGCGGCATGGCGGGGGGCGGTGGCGGCAGCGGGGGGGGGGGGGGGTCAGGGGCCAAGGGCCAGGGCTTAATCTGTGGGTGCCCATGCCCCTGTGGCCCCACATAGCTACACCCATGCAGTCAGCCAATGAATAATTTTCACTAGCTAGCTATCTCACTCTGAATATTAATGCTTAGCCAGCTTAAGGCGATTTAACCAGCCAGGAGCCATACCTGACCGGTTAAATAGTTTTAAATATCAACTGGAATAATCATGATCATCACATAATCATCCTATAAAGAGCAGGGGTGGACTGACTATTCGGGCAACTGGGCAGTTCCTTTGGGCCCAGAGGCACTGCCCGGATGCCCAACGCGCTGCTGGTGATCTAGTGGTCTCAGTGTGTGGGGGGGGGGGGGGGAACGTGTTCTTTCCTGCCCGGCCCGCTGCGCTGCCGCTATTCCCACCCCCTGCCCGCCACCACCATATTTTAAAAATGGCGGCCGAGACTTCCTACAGAAGTCTTGCGAGACTGTCGAGACTACCATGGGAAGTCTCGGCCGCCATTTTGAAAACACGACGGCAGCGCCAGCAGGTGGGGGAATAACGGCAGCGTAGAAGGCAGGAAAAAACATAATCCCCTCCCCCCCAGAGGCCACCAGACTACCAGGACCCTTCAGGTAGGACCAGGGCAGCAGGGCTGTCAGCTGCGTTGGCGGGGGGGGTGTCGGGCAGTGGCCAGGCAGGGGGCTCAGACCACGCTCAGTCCACCCCTGATAAAGAGGCAGGTTAAATATGTGCTGATGACTTTCCGAGTTTGTACAGTTGTCAGCATCTATTGTCTTGCTTTGAGTACACCCCCCCCCCCCCCCCCCACACACACACACAGAAGCTGCTTCTGCCCTGGGTCACCACCTAGTCCTGCCTACTGGTTGAGCCAGCCCTACTTCAGCTAATGGAGAGTCTCATACCTAAAAGAGAGAGGAGCTCCTCATACCCCTCCTGCTCACATAGCTGATGGAATAAATCGAGTTAGGTCTTACCGATGGTCCTTTAGGTCCTGGAAATCCATTCGGCCCCTGAGGCCCTGGGGGTCCCTGTAATGTCAAGAACAGAGATGGTTTCCGGTTTCCAAGCAGGGTCCATTTACTCACGCGAGATCAGGTTTTCACCCTTGCCCGGCTTTGGACTCACCTTCTCTCCGTTGGCTCCCGGAGAGCCATCGTGGCCGGAATCCCCCTAGAAAAGGACAAATTCTACACTGAGAAAGGCTCAGAAGGGCAGGAAGCCAGAAACTACTCTTGGGTTTGGTAGTGTTCAGGAGATCAGGACTTTCCCCTCATTAAAGGGTGAAGTTCTCAAGGGATTTGGCATGAGTAAACCAGAGTTTAACCACGGAGAAGAGCCCTGTAAAAACTGCAATCCTTTCCCTGTGTGTAACAGGGGGGAAACCAGAGCTGAGACTGGATAAAGCAGAGCAAAAATGCCTATTCCTAATTCCACATGCATTGGGTGGAGAGGAGGGCAGACTCTCCACAGCTCGGCCTTAAAGCCTGATTTTTTTAATCAAATGATTTTAATAAACACATAGGTAACCTTGACCATGAACAAAAACAGAATCCGATATCTAACTTTCCACACAAGAATCCAAAACAGAAAACCATCGACTATATGGTTCCTATTTCCACCCAGCCACCGCTGTCTTCCTCCCGAACCTACCTTGGGTCCAGGTTTCCCCGTGGGACCTCTCTGCCCTCTTCCTCCTCCAGACCCCTAAGGAAAACAGGAGCGTGTTTAGGAAATTGACAGCAACTGCAGTGATAAGGTGGCCCAGTGGATCCAGGTCAGCGTAGACAGGTTGAGGCCAGCCCTGGTTTTGCTCACAGTACCTCTGGGGACTTCTTACTCCATAAAGATGGCTGGAGGAAAACCAGGCCTGGATCAGGGAGAGGAAGCCAATGGAGTACCCGAGATTGACACTCACCAGTGGTCCTCGCTGTCCTGCTTGACCAGGGGGTCCAGCTCGTCCCTGTAGAAGAAACACACAATTTAAAAAAATCTGTGCATCCAATATTCAGATTACTGTGGTCAACAATTTTTAAGACACTGACCACCGTGGGCAGAATTTGATCCAGCTATTCAATGTCAGGCTTAATACGGGCATCGGTACCAAATATCCAGGTGTTGCCTGGCAGCCAGAAGTTATCGGCATTGAATATTAGTGATGCCCAAATTCTGGATCCTCCCTAACTTCATCTCCAGATGGTGCTATGGTGGATTCTCAAGAGTCTCCAGTTAAGTGCAGCTGAAAATCCGAGGATCCCTCTGTCAATATCAGTCCTTATATCTTTGTTTTTGGATCATGCGCTCCATTCCGGCTGTGTCTGCAGAACTCACCCGTCGGCCTTTCTCTCCAGTCAGACCCAAGGCACCTAGAAATCCAGGAGAACCCTGTGAGGGAGAAGGCACACCATAAGTTAGTGATGAACAGAACAGCAACACCACCATCAATTCATCTCCTCCTCCCCCTCCATTACTCCCAGGCAAGATACAGCTTTCTCTTTTCCTAACTCTAGCCTTTAATAAAGGTGACAAGTACCCATTTCCAGACTGGAGACTTTTTGGCCAGTCCTGGTTTTGAACTTCCATCCCAAAGCAGTGTGGGATTTGTAGTGCCTGAACCTGTCCATTGAAATCAATACTGCAAGTCCCATAATGCACTAGGATGATCAGAAATCCAGGAGTAACTCAAAAATCTCCAGCCTGGAACTGGGTAACTTGACGTCTCAAGTTGCCCAACGACTCACTCCCACATTCACCCCCACCCCTACCTCCTCACATTGTACCCAAGTTCTTTGCAAAACGCTGAAGCAGATACAATGTTCTCCTTCCCATGAGTTTCTGCATACTTGTGGATTTCTCTCTTTTTTTTTTTTTTGTTCTACAGATTTGAATCCTGCTACTGGAACCTTCCGTTCCTTTCAGCCAAGCCCTACTCTTACATCCCAAAGCAGTGTCTTATAAGTAGACCATGATTCTATCCACTGAAATCAGTGCTGCAGGTCCCGTAATGAAGCAGGATGAAGTTGGCAGAAATCCAGGACCAGCCAAAAAGTCTCCCTCCTGGAATGGGTAACTTGGCAGCTCTGTAGAAATGTGATCAATAGAAATCAAACAAAATAAAACATGGAAAAGAAAATAAGATGATACCTTTTTTATTGGACATAACTTAATACATTTCTTGATTAGCTTTCGAAGGTTGCCCTTCTTCCTCAGATCAGAAATAAGCAAATGTGGTAGCAGATAGTATATATAAGAGAAACATCAAAGCATTACTTTGACAGTCTGACAGAGTGGGAGGGTGGGGGTATGCACGGGGACATCAAAGCATTTCATTGATATTCTAACAGAATGGGTGTTGGTAGGTGAGAGGAGGGTAATAAACAGAGAAATAAACAGAGAAATACAGCTTTATGTTTTATAATGAGTTAGAAAACCCAGATCCTTATTAAGTCCTGTTTATTGGGTGTCAAAATATTCTATCATTCTTATTTCAAAGGTCTTACGTTCCTGTATTTTTTTAAAATTACCTTTCAGTATTCTTACTGTGAAATCACTGGTGCAGTGTTCTGGTCTTGTGAAGTGTTGGCCCACAGGGGTGGGGGCCTGACTGGCACCGGCTATTTTCATGTGATGCCTGTGCAGATTGAATCTTGTCTTAAGCATCTGGCCTGTTTCTCCAATATAGCATCCTTCGTTACATTTTTTACACTGAATGATATATACCACATTGGAAGATGAGCATGTAAAATAGTCCTTTATGTTGAATATTTTTCCTTTGTGAATGACTGTGGGGTCTCTGTTTATTTCTCTGTTTATTACCCTCCTCTCACCTACCAACACCCATTCTGTTAGAATATCAATGAAATGCTTTGATGTCCCGGTGCATACCCCCACCCTCCCACTCTGTCAGACTGTCAAAGTAATGCTTTGATGTTTCTCTCATATATACTATCTGCTACCACATTTGCTTATTTCTGATCTGAGGAAGAAGGGCAACCTTCGAAAGCTAATCAAGAAATGTATTAAGTTATGTCCAATAAAAAAGGTATCATCTTATTTTCTTTTCCATGTTTTATTTTGTTTGATTTCTATTGATAATCTTTAAGAGTGGACTAACACGGCTACCACACCTCTCTACTGTAGAAATGTGGAAACCCATAGCGGAGATCTTCATTCTCATCCCGTCTGTCCTGCCCTCCACTGTCCATTGCAATACTGCAGACCCTGAACAGGATCAGCACTGGACACATCACAGAGTGTCAGGGCTGAGAGGTTACCATCAGTGCCAGGCACCTTCTGCCTCAGTGATATCACTCTTCTTTTCCAAAGAGGCACCTTGTGGCACTACCCCCCCCCCCCCCCCCCCCCATCCCTGTCTCCAAAATTGTCTTTTCTCATCACGTTCCCTTGCAGTTCCATCCCTCCTCCTATTCACAATATCTGATCAGGAAAATCCCTCGTTCCCATTGCCCACATCAGTGAAATGCCCAGGGTCAGGTTTTGTGGGGGTAATGCCTCCCCTCCTACCCCTCACACCCTGCTTTACTTACCTTGGGACCCTGACGGCCAGGGTATCCAGGGAGACCAGGAATGCCAAGCTTTCCCTGACAGAAAAGAAGTGAAAAAGATCAGAGGAAGCCCAGAGAGGGCTGCATGGAGCTTGCCCACATGTGCTTCTCAGTTCCACCAAGACATTTCCTTTTTAAAAAAAATAAAAATATGTATACATTTATTTTCCTATGTGCTAAATCTGAAAGCAGATATGCTAACCTCACATCCAATAATATTCTTCATACCTTCTCTCCAGGCAGGCCCGAGCCTCCACCTTCCCCCATGAGGCCAGCCTGTCCCTTCAATCCTTCTGGTCCATCTTCTCCCCGAGGGCCCAAAGGCCCAGGGTCACCCTGAGAAAAAGAGAGGAGAACAACTGAGACCTTGAGGTCGCAGTCCTCAAGTCTCTCTCACTGAGGGCCTCTGGACAGTGGACCACGGCATATTCACCTGGTTACTGGGAAACAGAAAGATCTTTCTTTCTTTATTTGATATAATACTCTTCAGTAATCAGATCTTTATAGCAATTATCCCTATCAGTGAGGGTGTGTGTGTGACACGCAGCACAGTAAAAGCCAATTTTAATATCATTTACAGAAGGAAACAGCCTGAGCTTTGCGCTGTGCTTTCTCACTGCAGGAGCCGAGTGCATACGAGGGGCAAGCATAGCTCTGAACAAGATAACTCATCTGGTGACAATGCCCCTGGCCCAGAGAGCTTCACATAACTAGCAAGCAGAGGGAGGTTAAGTCATGTGCTCAGACTGGGGAGATTAAGTGAACTTGCTGAAGGTCGTCATAATACATGGAGATAGGGAACCTGATGGTTTTAGCCACTCAATGAGACAAGAGGTCACCGGGATGCACTTAATGATACAGAAGTCCTCTCTCTGCTGGGGTCTCTGCTCAGGATGTTAAGGGGAGAGGAAAGAGCCAGCACAGGGCTTACCCTGTCCCCTTTTGTCCCCATGTCGCCTTTAAATCCCGGAAAGCCATCTTCACCCTGCAACAAGTGAAACCATTGGTATCAGCACATTCTGATTCCTTACCTTACCCTGAGGGACAGCATTGGGGTTAACAATGGCTCAGAGTAGGCCAATGAGGAAGGCTGGGTACCCTGGCCCCCTAATGAGAGCCAGTAGGAGGAGCTAGGAGAAGCTGGACAAGCACATTGAGTCCCTGATGAGAGCCAGTAGGAGGAGCTAGGAGAAGCTGGACAAAACACACTGAGTCCCTGATGAGAGCCAGTAGGAGAAACTAGAAAAAGTTGGACATACACACTGAGTCCCTGATGACAGCCAGTAGGAGGAGCTAGGAGAAGCTGGACAAACACACTGAGTCCCTGATGAGAGCCAGTAGGAGGAACTAGGAGAAGCTGGACAAACACATTGAGTCCCTGATAAGAGCCATATGGGGGGGGGGGGGGGTATGCAGAGAGGTCATGCAGGATGAGTTAAGCAGAACTGTGAGCACAAGACAGATGGGGGGCTGGAATGAGAAGGTGGGTGTTTCTGGCTTAGGTAAAGGATTTCGAGTGACCCATGCTGACCAGCACACCCCGAGACCCTGCACAGACCAGTCAAGTGTCCCGCCTTCAGTGGAAGGCTCCCGCTTTTGAGGGTCACCTCCCACATTCCCACTGGGAAGCAGGGATCTCCCGCTGAGCAGTGGCAGTGGGAGACACCTTAATATTTTGTCTCCTGCTGCTGTGGGACCAGTCTCGTGATAGCTGTGGGACTAGTCCCATGGCAGCAGGAGATGACATTTTATTAAGGCATCTCCTGCTACTGCTGGAAGGGGAGGCGACTGCTTGACATTGGGGTGTACTAGGGTGGAACTGTGGGCAAGGCTGGGTGGAGATGGGGGTGGGGCTGGATGTAGTGGGGCAGGGCTAACTCCCCCTTGGCAGCTCTGCCTATAGCGCTGAGGCTACATCATCTGTCTCTTACCTTTTCTCCTTTGCTCCCCTTCAGACCTCTCACTCCATAGGCACCCTGCAGGGGGGGGGGGGGAGAAAGGGGATATGGGGAAACACTGGGGTCAGAAACTGAAGATCTCAGGCTGTGTCACTTTGGAGGAGGCCACTTAGAAAACAGAGAGTTAAATGCTGGAATTGGGTCAGTTAAGGTCGCATGGCTGTGTGGCTAGATACAGGGACTTCTCCACCCCCTCCTCCAACCTCCCCCAGTGAAAGAAACAGAAAGAAAATGCTGATAAATCAGACCCCATGGTGGCCTCAGACACGTGGCGTGAGGTATATGAAGAAGAGGAAGTTGCTGCATATTTGTATTATCATTTTGGGACACCTACCTTCACCCCACGAGGTCCTGGGTAGCCAATTGGACCGGCGGCTCCTGGAAGCCCCTTAAAGACAAGAAAGAACCTTTATCTCCTTTAACTGTGGCTCAGAGAGTGTCCAACAGCAAGATAAACACGGGACCGATGCAAACCATCAATCTATGGAGAGACCCATAAATTCCTTTTCTTTCAAAGATGCCTCCTTCGTTGTTCTCTCTATCCCGCTCCTGGCACTTTCACCATCATGTCTTCAATCAGGAGTGCAGTGATGTCACAGGCCCTTACCAGCGAATCAGGTGCAGCTGATGACACAATTGGGCCCCAGGACATCACAAATATACACATAGGCATTCAAAGCCCCCGGCCCAGTCCATCGATATAATATCTCTCAGGTGCATGTCTCTTATCTAGGTGGTTGCCCCTGTCCCCCTACTAGGATAGAAGAGTTGATAATTAGGGCTAATTTCCAGCTTTGGTTCTTACCTGGTTTCCTTTCTCACCCGCTGGTCCTTCTCTACCGGGGTGGCCCTAAAAATACAGGACAACTGGTTATGGCGGATTAATCACATATGGTAGTGACTGTTTAAATCCTTATGTTTTAATGGCCCCATGTCCCTTAGGAGTCCAGTATTCTATGCTTGACTAGACCGTTTTATGACAGGCTATTTGCATGCCGTGCTAGCTGGTCAGTATGGGACTCACCATGGGTCCGTCAGCTCCTGAGAGACCTGGCAGGCCCTGCTTGCCTGGGGGACCCTGTAGAGGAAGATGGAACATGTTAAATATATACAGGACCCCTGGTGGCAAGAGGATAGTAATAACATAATGGGGTAACCTGCAGCAGTGATGGCTCAGATACCACCCAGCATGGTAAGAAAACACTGGGGGTAGCTTGGGTGTGTGTAAGGTTCTAGCTTGGGTGTGTGCAGGGTTTTAGCTTGGGTGTATGTAGGGTTCTAGCATGGTTGTATCTGTAATGTTCTAACTAAGGTTCTAGTCTGGGTATTTCTTTAAGGTTCTAGCTTGTCTGCCTGTAAGGTTCTAGCTTGGAGGTATCTGTAAGGTTCTAGCTTGGGAGTGTCTATAGGACTGTGTCTATAGGGTTCTAGCTTGGATGCATCTGGGTTACTGTCTTGCTATATCAAGATTTGTATAGGCTGAATCTTATGGCTCTATTTGAGGTCTTAAGTCACATGTTTTGGGGATTCTCTCTTAAGATAAGCTTACATTCTATTTTGCTAGTATGTGGATTTGTCTGAGATGCAAATGGAATTCACTGCAGACAGATATGGGGTGTACTGGGATTCTCTGCTATCATGCTGAGTTAGGTTCTCTGTTATGATAGGTTGGGGTTCTCCGTCTGCAAAAAAGCCTAAAGAGGTTAGGGCTCTTCAGTGTGGAGAAGAGAAGGCTGAATGGAGATCTGATATGGATCTATACAATCCTGAACAGGGTGGCATGGGTGAATAGGGAACAGTTATTTCCACTTTTAGAATAGTAATAGATGAAAGGATGGTCTGAGAAGCTAAGAGGCAGCAGTTCAAAGCAGATTTAACGCAGTAATTTTTAGTCTACAAACAATTAAGCTGTAGAATTTGTTGCTCAGGGTCCATTTGTAATTATTATTCATGCAGATATGGAGACCACCACCTTGTCCTGCTGAATCTGCCAGGTACTTCCAAGTGACACAGATTGGTCACTGTCGGAGGCAAGATACTAGGCTTGGTAATCCATTGGTCTGACATAGCAAAGCAGCTCTTATGCTCTTTTGTGATGGGATGGTTGTCATGACTGGTTGAGACATTTGCCTTTTGGCTTCTTTGGGTATCTGCACATTGAGAAAGTTTCCTTTGTTCAGGTCTGACCCTTCCCACCCTTGCTGTCTCTATCACACTACTCAGCTCCCGGGCCTGTTGTTCATCAGTTTCAGCTGATCCCTCCCACCCCCCATCTCCAAACATCTGGTACAGAAAAGCTTGTGAAAGTTCCCCTGGGCTAAGGGCTTACCTTTTCACCGGGCATCCCGATGGGTCCCTGAGGGCCAGGGAGACCCTAGAACCGAGAAGAACAAACAATCAGATATCAATAGGTCTTTAGATATCCTGCCACTGGAGATTACCTACTGCCCTACACCTCAAACATTAACTTTCAACATGTAACAAGAAGCTCCCAGAACTTATGAAGAAAGGTGAGAGCAAGCTAATTAGAAAAATGAAAGGTTTAGTCTGATCTATGAGAAAAGGTTGAAGAACTTGGGATTGTTCTGTCTGGAGAAGACCAAAGGGGTGACTCAAAAGTAGCCTTCAAATAAATGATGCTTTATGAATAGCATGGGGACTGAGTATTCCCTCTCTTCTTTGGGCACAGGGAAGACGTTGTACCAAAGGAGATACAAGTCAAACATTAGGTAGAACTTTCTAGCTGTGAGACCTGCCGAGGTCTGAATCAAGTTACCCAAGTTCCACTAAACGTTAGACACACATCCATCTGAGATATTTAAGGTTCAGTAGATCCTACATGAAGGAAACAAATGGACTTAATGACCTCCTAACCACATCTAGTCCTATCTTTCTATGGCTGTAAATAACTTCCTGAAGTTCTTTCCAGGTTCATCTGTCTAGAGTGTCAATGACCATTCTGAGGTCCTTTCCAACCCTATCTTTCAATGAATCTAGAAGTCCTCTAGAGGTCTATTCCAGCCCTATTTTTCTCTGATTCAATGATGATATTAATCCTATGTTTTATCCATATGCATTTCTGTAGGGCTTATCCAAAAGCAACAAAGGAAAAACAGACTGAACAGGAGTCAAAAGAGCACTTACCTGAGATCCAGGGTTCCCTTGCTGGCCTGGAGCCCCCGGTTCTCCTTGAATACCCTGCAACACAAGCAACAAGTGTTACACTTTATACCAAGAATCATCAGGGATCTTGTAGCAGGACCGTCTCTGAGCAACCAAGAGAAATGTGGCCCTTATACAGGAGATCAAAGAGAGGTTGTCCGTAACCACTCTTGACTCAGTTATTCTGAGAGGTTAAGAAGGAAGATGGGATAGGGGTCAAGACGGTAGCAATGCAGTATTGTTTGCTCTCATCTTTTCTAATATGGTGAAGAAAAAGGGGAAACTCTGGGTTTTACCCTTGGAGCCAAGAGTACAACTTCGATGACTGGCCCACATGAGAGTCAGCTCCCTCTTCAAGTCAGCGAGGTGCTCGCAGTCTCAACACTACTGTCAGGTGGGATGGTATCTGACTTTGCTCTGATCTATCTCTCACTCTCAACCTGCGGACCCCCCTACCTTATCCGTTTTCAGCAAGCCTGTTGGAACCAGGAGCAGTGACTCAGCAAGAGAGGCTGGAAGTCTCCTACTGTGAGGAAGGACGTCAACGACTTTTGAAGCAGATGTGGAGGCTCATTTTCAAAGCACACAGACTTACAAAGTTGCAAAGGTATGAAAATAAGCACCTTAGTGTCACTTCCGGGTAATCAAGTCCCATCTGAAGGAGTTGGGTGAACCTTCTGCTGGAAGTTGAGAATCTCCTTCACAGCCAGCATTTACGAAGATTGTGGTGCAGTCGATACGGACTAGTGTAGTGGAACTAGATAAAGCTCTTTCTCTTCAGCTTTTCAATATGAATGCTGAGGTCCAGCTTAACACTGCTTGCTGATATTTTGAAACGTCAAAATCAAGTAGAAGAGACTGTACTCACTTTGAATGATCGATATTTTCAGATAAAAAATATTCAACTGGTTGAGTTGTCATTGCTAAAAGAAAATATACGGCTGAAATGCCCAATTGAGGTTTGAGAATAAGGCCGGATATGTTCATTTGAGACTAATTTTCCTTGTCTGCCTCTTGTGACATATGTTCAGGCGTTATCTCGAGAAACTTTTTCAAGCAACGGACAGATCTTATCCTCCAGAATATCGAGTATATTATTTGCTGTCAGGGAAAAATGAGACCTTTAAAAAGCAAGGAGACTTATTAACAGATATCGATGTTTTGAATGTCTCTGAGGTTCTTGAAACACCAGAAACAGATTTGGTTACGTCACCTACGATGGTACCTTCTCACTGCCTTCAGATCAAAATTGGTTGTTAAAAATGTTTTTTTAAGAAAAGGGATGTTCTCTTCCTGGGTTGTAAGATCAGGAAACGTTTTCTTCTTATGAAACCAGACATTCTCCAGTTAGGAGCACTGGTTTTCTTAAAGCACCCTTGCAAGTGTATCATTAAGCTGAAGTCAGTTAATAATGTGTTTTTTGAACCTGCTTTTGACTGTACAGGTAGCAGAAAGGTATTGTCCGGCTCTCCAGGAAGCAAAGTAGTTTAAAAATCTGCATTTACATGTTTATAACGGCCCACCTCTGTAAGTGTCTGTTTATTGTCTGATGAATTTGTTCAAGCGTATATTTCTTGTTTTTTGAGTATATAACTTGCTCACCTCCCCACAGTGTCGTGGACTTAGTTGATGGATAGATATAATAAGATTGCTTTCTTTTGTTCATTTCTGTCAAATCCTATACAAGTGAACATTCCTTGTTAGTTTGTTAAAAAATCTTCAATAAACCAATTTTTTTTTTTAAGGAAGGAAGGAAGGTGGACAATTGGACTTTGCTTCATTCTCAAGGCCCAACAGACACCCATCTTGAGTTCTCTGAAGGACAAAGCTGATGGAGGCTTCAAGAGCTTCCACAAGGCCGAATTTCTAGTTTTTTTCTGCTCCTTCCAGACAGGGCTTTACCACAGCAGGTTCAGTAGCTGATCCAGCCCAGCCTACTGGAACTCCTACTTGGGCAGCCAAAGAAGGAGGAAAGGACAAGGATGGGAGGACTAACCCCTGGTTCTAAACAGACAAATATCTTACCAAGTTCCCCTTCTGACCGGTAAAGCCATCCAGGCCGCTGACTCCCTGTGCAAAGGACAGAAATAGAAACGAACAGAGAGGTCGGATTTCAGTGGAGTTAAAATGTAAAGGAAATTTTAGGTGGGGGAGAGGAGATGTTTTTCTCATACCAGCTGTCCTGGAGGGCCAGGGGGTCCTCTTGAGCCAATCAGACCCCGTTCTCCCTGCAAAGAGAGAACATTTATAAGGAAGATGCATCTGTAGAGAGATTCGAATAATACGTGACGTAGTTTAGAACGTGGGGCCTGTAGATTCAGAGGTGCTAATTTCAAGAAAGTCTGATTGTTGGAGATGGCCCTTGAGCAATAGTTACATGGCCTCCCCCTTCACCTAATCCTCTCCTTGTTCCTCTCTCTCCTGCCACCCTTCCCTCTTTCTTCTGTCCCTCCTCCTACTGGCCTTCCCTCCCCCCTTTATCCCCTTCCCTTCTTCTCTCCTCTCTCTTTTTGTGTCTTGTAAACTGCTGTACTGCACATATATACCAATAGCAATACATCAAGGTCATGTAATAAATACAATATACATCTAAGCAGCGGCACCAACACATTTACCTTAGGCCTAACTCAACCATTTAGCGGACAAATTTCACCACTAGATGTCTATGTGTCAGCTCCGCCTTCGTCCCACCCAGTCTGTTACTCTAACATGTGCAGGCCACCTCGGAGGGCAGCAGAGGAAAAATTCATAGGGGTAACTTACAGGTTCTCCGGGTGAGCCTCTCGGTCCTGGGGGGCCTTCAGAACCCTGAAATGGAAAATCCGTAATGTTATTTCATAAGCTACCAGCGGGCCCACATTATCCCTTTTTCTCCCCCTCCCCATCCATTTTTTGGGGCCTGTTCACCCTGTCCTTCAATTCCTGGGTCTTCTCCCCACCCACCCCCCTCTGCCTCTGTGAGGAGGTTGCCCCATTAAATGAATATATCTTCATTTCAGAGCCCAGATCCGTGGATCCCGTTCGGTTGAGGGTGCGGGAGATTCCTTTACCTTCTCTCCATTTTCACCCGTTGGACCTACGGAACCTTGCTTCCCAGTTTCTCCCTACAGTAGGACAGAAAGAGACGCAATTAACATGCTATTAATGGTACCTGGTTTTCTTTAGTGATGCTTCCCAAATTGTGGTCATGAGGGGTAGCTGAAGGATGTCAATGTACTTGGTGAAGACTTAACCTGGGGCCGGTGTGATCCTGCTATAAAGGATTGGGTGCTGGACAACACATTTGAGAACAGATCTGCACAGGTGATGTGAACCTGGCAATTTTAATCTCCACCTAATCACTAAGCAACTTGATCAGTGAGGGAATGGGGGATGGGGGGTGGGAACGCTCAGTGCTGAAAAGTGCAGAGGGTGTTTATGGAAGGCGTGAGATGCATTGGCAGAGTTGTGTGTGGATATTGTTACTGGAATGGCATAGCTCTCTGTGTGTGGGAGGGAGGCACAGCTCTGTGTGGGTGAGGACTAAATCTCAATCCACAACTGAGGTAACCACCCTGTTTTTCCACTCCCCTTCCCTTATGAAAGAACTCAGCTCACATTTTAGCAGATGACACCAAGTAATCACATATATAGACCCTAAGCAGCTGAATCGCACAGTCTTCACTGATGGCCTTTACTCGATTACTCTTTGGTTGGAAAAGCATCATTTAAAACTGAAACCATCAAACTCTAAAGCCATCTGGATAATGGATTATTTACCTATACCCAATGCTGCTCCTCAACTACTAGGTCGTACCTCGTCCCTTGATTGGCAGTAACTTTAGAACCTCATATAGCTTCACTTATTTGTAGTTATGTTGGTGCTTTGAGCCTTATAAGATTTGTTTGGGGTTATATAAACAAGCCATCAATGCATATATTAGTTCAGGCACATACATAACATAGTAGATGACAGCAGAAAAAGACCTGCACTAGAATGTAAGTTCTATTGAGCAGGGACTGTCTCTCTATGTCAGGTGTTCGGTGCTGCGTGCGTCTGGTAGCGCTATACAAATGCTAATAATAATAATAATAATCCTGAGTAGAATTGATTATGAGAACTCTTTATTCAATGGTCTGCCTAAATATACACGGTCATACCAAGTGACATCTAATTCGACAACATCAGCT
Source organism: Microcaecilia unicolor (assembly GCF_901765095.1). NCBI lineage: Eukaryota > Metazoa > Chordata > Amphibia > Gymnophiona > Siphonopidae > Microcaecilia > Microcaecilia unicolor. The sequence goes on along the minus strand of NC_044033.1, from coordinate 199,820,489 downwards.
ACATGGATACCTGAATGTGGAGTTCCACAAGGATCCCCCCTCTCACCGACTTTATTCAACTTAATGATGATGCCCTTGGCAAAACTACTATCAAACCAAAACCTTAACCCATACATATACGCAGACGATGTAACAATCTACATTCCATTTAAACAAGATCTAAAGGAAATTTCCAATGACATCAACCAAAGCCTACACATCATGCACACATGGGCGGACGCATTCAAGTTGAAACTCAATGCAGAAAAAAACCAATGCCTAATACTCACCTCGCAATACAACACGAACAAATTCACCACCATTGACACACCAAAATTGAATCTTCCAATTTCGGACACCCTAAAAATTCTAGGAGTGACCATTGATCGACACCTAACACTTGAGAATCATGCAAAAAACACAACCAAGAAGATGTTCCATTCAATGTGGAAACTAAAAAGAGTAAGACCTTTCTTCCCAAGAACCGTCTTCCGCAATCTGGTACAATCAATGGTACTCAGTCATCTAGATTACTGCAATGCACTCTACGCTGGCTGCAAAGAGCAAATAATCAAGAAACTTCAGACAGCTCAGAACACTGCAGCTAGACTCATATTCGGAAAAACAAAATATGAAAGCGCCAAACCCCTACGAGAAAAACTGCACTGGCTCCCACTCAAAGAATGAATCACGTTCAAAATTTGCACCCTAGTCCACAAAATTATTCACGGAGATGCACTAGCCTACATGTCTGACCTGATAGACCTACCACCCAGGAATGCTAAAAATCATCCCGTACATTCCTTAATCTTCACTTCCCAAATTGTAAAGGTCTTAAGTACAAACTAACGCCTGCATCAACCTTTTCCTACCTGAGCACACAATTCTGGAATGCGTTACCACGAAACCTAAAATCGACCTATGAACAAGCCAACTTCCGAAGTCTACTGAAGACTCATCTCTTCAACAAGGCATACGACAATGATCAACAAATATGAATTTATGTACACACAGCCAGAATTGCCCCTACGATATTTGCTGCCAAACTACTATCGTGTCCTTCATTATCATGTTACCCAAGATCTTCTACCATTATCAAATGTACAATTTTTTTTTATGATTCTCATATATTTCTTAAATTTCTATTACTATGTTTGATTGTTAAATAATACCATGTTCTATCATTATCATATTACCCAAAATTCTTCTGTATACTTTCTCATGTATTCTCATTATTCATGATGTATTGTAAGCCACTTTGAGCCCGCAAAAAGGTGGGAAAATGTGGGATACAAATGCAATAAATAAATAAATATACAGTCAGAAAATTTAAAAACTAATTAAAAAAAACAATAAGGGAAACTCTAAGTTCAAAATACTCAAAACAAAAAGGTAACCCAACAGGATGTGGGAATCGCGATGGAACTCACAAGATAAAATATAATAAAAACCTCAAATAATTTGTGATATGGGAGCCCTCAGTGTACCTTACTCCACCCTCTAAAATGGAGGGGGTAGGGTGAACGTCACAAGTCAAATCTAACCTGTGAGTGAACGGCCTCTATAGCGATCAATAACACACCGCAGATGAATCGTTGTGTACCAAACACACCATCATTGGCTCTCCCAATTCTGTGTAAACATGTCCAAATTAACAAGTGGAAAAAACATAGGAATTTCAACATACCAAAACTCTAAAAAGATGCTCAAAATTAAAAGCAAATCTCCTGTCCATAAATTCCAAGTACTAAATCAAAATGCACTTATCTGTAAAACATACAAAGTGCAGGCTTCCCCAATTCCTTTTTAAATGGAGCTCTACAAAGGCTTGTTTCATGAATCCTTCATCAGGAACTGCCTTTTGGCACTCTGTGGAGAAACACCGTCTGTAACATTTGTCTCTTAGCTTTCATAAGTATTACCACACTGGGACAGACCGAAGGTCCATCAAGCCCAGTATCCTGTTTCCAACAGTGGCCAATCCAGGTCACAAGTACCTGGCAAGATCCCAAAAAAGAACAAAACATTTTATGCTGCTTATCCCAGAAATAAGCAGTGGATTTTCCCCAAGTCCAATTTAATAATGGTCTATGGACTTTTCCTTTAGGAAGCCGTCCAGACCTTTTTTAAACCTAGCTAAGCCAACCACCTTTACCACATTCTCTGGCAACGAATTCCAGAGTTTAATTACACGTTGAGTGAAGAAACTTTTTCTCCAATTCGTATTAAATGTACTACTTTGTAGCTTCATCACATGCCCCCTAGTCCTAGTATTTTTGGAAAGACTAAACGATTCACGTCTACCCGTTCAAAATGGCGGCCGATGTGTTCCTACCATGGGGGGAGGGGGGGCTGGCACAGCAATATCATGGTTTCAATTGCGCAGGGAAGGCCATGCCTGCTCCGTGCGATTGAAACTGCGATATCGAGGTAGTGGCATGGATGGGGGAAGTCCTGTGCGGCAAACAAGGAAGAAAAAAATCCACCAGAGTGGATGGACTATGAAGTCCCACGGGATCAAACAAAATGCAGGGAAAAGTGGGAAGTGGACCAAGAACTTCAGAGACTGGAAAAGTTAAATCAGAAGCTGATAATGTTTTATTGATGACTTGCACTGTGCACCGTAGAGGCCGATGATGGTGTGTTTGGTACACAACGATTCACCTGCAGTGTATTAATGGTCGCTGCAGAGGCCATTCACTTGCAGGTTAGATCTGACTTGCGACATTCACCCTATCCCCTCCATTTTAGAGGGTGGAGGAAGGGACACCGAGGGCTCCCATATCACAAATTATTTGAGGTTTGTACTATATTTTGTGACTTACATCGGGATTCCTACATACCACTGGGTTACCTTTTTGTTTTGAACAAATATATGGTCAACCATCTCCAGATGGTTCAAAGTTTAGCCCTCAAAATTATTACTAGGGCCAAACGGTTTGACCTGGTCACACCACCCCTAAAAGAGGAACATTGGTTACCCCGTTCATATCGCATGAAATATAAGACTTTTGGCTTTTAGTACATAAAACATTTTTACTTAGTACACCCTCAATATTAGACAGAAACAAAAGAAGGCAAAGATCTGCCACAGAAATAGCCAACCAAAAGAAAAAAAGCAGATCAAAAAGACAAAAAAATGGAACAGGAGGGTAACAGAAGAAGTGGTTTATTACAAGGTTACCCAACGTGGCCATGTTTCACCCTCAGGCTGCATCAGGGGTACAAAAAACTAATAGGGGTAAAAAGCAAAGTGAACCCCTAAAAGTAGTCATACAACCACCTTACGTAAGAGCTCGCAATGCTGTGTTACCCTCCTATTCCATTTTTTTGTCTTTTTTGATCTGCTTTTCTTCTTTTGGTTCACCCTCAATATTAGCTAAGTTGCTCGTTCATTTTAGTCTGATTCAGCAACTGAGATCCCAGACCCAGAATAGTTTGGTGATCACTCCCCTCTCTCACGGGCCAGATTACATTTCACACATTAATCTATCTTCTTTCTTTATTTATTTTTGCATTTATATCCTGCTTTAACTCAAAGTGAGTAATGATAATAACAAAAATTACAATACCATGAATCCATCCACAATTAAAACAGAAACTCAAGACACAAAGAAATAAACAGTTCAATCACAGTCACTCCAATACATTTCATTCTTCTAAAAAGGCCTTTACGAAGCAATGAGTCTTCAAAAGTCGTTTAAACTGTAACATATTATCACACAATCTTAAATGGCAAGGAAGGCCATCTCAAAGTGAAGAACCAGCAACGGAAAAGGCACACGCTCTAGTTTCTGCATTAGGGAATTCTCTTCCACAATTCCTCCAGCCTTAAGCCTATCTACATCATTTTACAAAGGGTTAAAAATTGATCTTTTTACACTACGGGCTCGTGATAAGTCGGGATCAATTATGGTGGTAAAGTAGGTATGAGATTGGGTTGTGCATCTTTTGGTTTTATATCATTTAGGTGTTGCATGAGTATTAATTGAGATTAAATGTAATTCTAACGGCATTTAGCTATTGGGTCTAGTAACTGAAACATTATTGTAAACCGCTTTGGTTGGTATTTACCAGAAGGGCGACATAGCAAATGCATTAAATTAATAAACTGAAGACATCATCACAGGACACAAAGAAGCTCCCAAAAAACTGGGTAATTTTCAGAGGGACAACAGCCACCTCACCTTGTTCCCCTTTTCTCCAGGCAGTCCAGGTAGGCCATCAAACCCTCGGTCGCCCTGTTGGGACATAAAGACATTTCATCTTCTTCTCACTGGTGCCCTCTACAACCTTGACATGGTGCATCCATATCTCAGTGGCCAGCATTAAACAGGCCCATGAAAACCCACAAATAAACAGGCAAACTGACCTTAGCTCCAGTGTCTCCGGGTAATCCCCTGGCTCCATCAGCACCAGCATGACCCTTAAAATAGAGAGGGTGGGGAAAGAACTCAAGTCATAGAGGTCATCATGCTTGCATCTCCTTCACAGCAACATTCACTCTAAGTAGGGTTACCATATGGCTCCAGAAAAAGGAGGACGGATTGAGCCAGCCAGGTTTTACTTCCATTGCTTTCAATGGAAAAGCAATAGAAGTAAAACCCGGCTGGCTCAATTACTTCCATTGAAAGCAATTGCTTTCCATTGAAAACAATGGAAGTAAAACCCAGCTGGCTCAATCCGTCCTCCTTTTTCTGGAGCCATATGGTAACCCTAACTCTAAGGCATGTGTTCCTACCATGGGGGGGGGGGGGGTGGCTCCTGACTGGATGGACAGTACGCCAGGTGGGCAGAGCTGGGGATTGGAACTGAAATGTCACTGAGTTTTTTTTTTTTAGTCCTTCCCAGTTTGTCACCCTGAAGCTGCCTAGAAAGATAGGGAGAGCAGGCGGTCTCAAAGCCCACTTCTTCAGGAGTGGTGGGGGGGATCTGTGCAGGGAGCTGATGGAGGCAGGAACAGTCTCTCTCTCTCTCTCTCTCTCTCTCTCTCTCTCTCTCTCTCTCTCACATACACACACACATGTAACACTGTGTCTCTCTCACTGTTTCTCTCTCTTTCTGTCACTCTCTCTCTTGCTTTCTCTCTCTTTCTCTTTCTGTCTCTCTCTCTCAATCTCTCTCTCTCTATCACACTGTCTGTCTCTCTCTCTCTCTTACTCTCTCCGTCTCCCAGTCTCTCTCTCTCTCTCACACACACACACACACACACATGCACACTGTGTCGCTCTCACTCTGTCTCTCTCAATCTCTCTATCAATCTCTCTCCTTCTCTTCCTCTTTAACTCCCTGACTCTCTCGTTCTGTCAATCTCTCTTTCTCTCTATCTCTCTCTTTCTCTGATACTCACCCGTCTTCCTCTTTTCCCTGAAAGGCCAGGCAGGCCCTGCACCCCAGGGGGACCCTATAAGAAGAAGGGGGGGGGGCAGGAAGAGAATAAAGAGAGGAGAGGGTATTAGTCCAGAGACAGGGTTGGTGGGGGATTGTGTAGGTTGGAGTGGGAGAAAATTGATAAGGTTAGTGGTTGAAGTAGAGGTACAAAAGTGAAAGTGTGAGGGGTATAAGGTATGTTTGGGGGTGTGAGGGTGTGTTTATGTATGTACATTGTGATAAGGCTGGCAAATTCAAGCAGGGGGGGGGATAAAATGCGGGGGCCAAACTACATGTCCCAGGAGGTATTGGGAGAGGGAAGCAGAAAGGTATGGTCAAAAACCTGCCAGGGACTTCACATTGGGGAGGTGGAGGGAAAGAGTGGAAGGAGCAGCTGCTATGGCGATCAATGGCCAGGAGGGGGAGCAGTGATGCGAAAGCTCAATTTTCCTGGGTCAGAAATCAGTACAAGATACCTTCCACCTGGGAGGGGGAGGAGAGATCTAACAGACAAGCTGTGAGGGAAGCGGAGTTAATGGAGAGTTTGGAGGCTGGAGAGGAGGAGAGCTCAGGATTACCAGGTTTGGAGGAGCAGATGGATATGGACTGTAATTATACTCTGGTGCAAGGTTGCATGGGTTGAAGGCGGTGGGTGGTCACAACAGGAGTCAAGTAGCTTTGTAGTGGGAGGGTACTGCCATCCTGCAACCACTAGAGAGCAAAAGACTTTGAAACTGAAAACCAGGAGGTTTGAACTTTGAGGGGGAGAGTTTTCTTTTGCTATGTTTTTTTCTCCTTTTGGAATTGAATGGGACATTACCTGTTTGCACTGCGTTTGTGAAGGAGGGGCAATAAACAGGCAGGAACTAAAAGCTGTGTTGCCTTGAAAGACTTTGTTGTGGACTACTAGATGGAGGAGCTGGATTGCTGAAAACCCTGGTAATAGCAGAACAGAAGGGAGAGAGGCCAAAGAGCCGGCCACCATCCCCGAGGGATTGCTACTGGGCCATTACAACATGTATTTGTGTGTGTGTATAGTGTGTGTTGTACAGAACGCTCAGTGCTGAAAAGTGCAGGGGGTGTTCATGGAAGGCATGAGGTGCATTAGCAGAGTTGTGTGTGGATTTTGTTACTGAAATGGCATAGCTCTCTTTGTGTGGGAGGACTAAATCTCAATCCAAAACCGAGGTAACCACCCTGTTTTTCCGCTCCCCTTCCCTTATGAGAGAACTCAGCTCACTTTTTAGCAGATGACACCAAGTAATCACATATATAGACCCTAAGCAGCAGAATCGCACAGTCTTCACTGATGGCCTTCACTCAATTACTCTTTGGTTGGAAAAGCATCATTTAAAACTGAAACCATCAAACTCTAAAGCCATCTGGATAATGGATTATTTACCTATCCCCAATGCTGCTCCTCAACTACTAGGTCGTACCTCGTCCCTCGATTGGCAGTAACTTTAGAACCTTATATAGCTTCACTTATTTGTAGTTATGTTGGTGCTTTGAGCCTTATAAGACTCGTTTGGGGTTATATAAACAAGCCATCAATGCATATATTAGTAGGTGGGTGGGTGTGTATAGGGTAGTTGTGGGCATACACTTTGAACACTGCTATCCGATTGCTCTCCAGAACTTACCTGGGGCCCCGTGTCCCCCAGTTCTCCTTTCAGACCCATATTCCCTGGAGGGCCCTGAACACAAGGACAGGAAATGGAAACAGTCATTGGTCAACAGCTAGGAAACGTCTTACAGGCACAGTAACCTTCACCTCAGTTCAGACTCAGCGTGGCACCCCGTCTGGCCTGTCTTGAGAAATGGGGTGCACATCTCAGAAAGAGGGCACACCTTATCGGGAAAAGAGTGGCCTCTCTTTCCACACAGCTCACACCTATTTCCAAAGACTGCGGACAAAACAGCCAAATGAAAATGAACGAAGTCCCACCAACGACATGGGAAAACTTTTTGGCCGTCATCTCTAATTCCTATTAGTTTGACATTCTCTTTAAACCAGACTCGATTACCCCCATTTTCCCCATTCACCCTCATGAAATGCCCTTCCATTGGGCTGCCAACTTTGGCTGCGGATAGGAAGATGGATTTCTTTGTAGGAAGAAGCGATTGAGAGCTTGTAAATTGAACTCCAGTTGGGTCAGGTGCACTGAGAGAACAGAGTGTAAGTAGAATCTAAACTTACCAGAGGCCCAGCTCTCCCTGTCATACCCGTGGGCCCAGGGGGACCTTTCATCGCAAGCTACAAAAATGAAAAATGGACGTTACCATCACCTAAGTACCAGAAGTATTATTTAGAGTACGTATCAGTTTTCAGTATTATCACATCGTCAGTCTTTCACTGCTAGATCTGGCCATTCGTCTGATGCTTGGAGTCCCCAGAACCAAGCCCCGCATTCCCCCTGTTCCCAGATGGGCTTCAGCTCTTACCTTAGCCTGTTGTAGGATGGACTGGGCCTGGGCCTCCTGAAAGGAGACCATAGGCCCCTTCTGGGAATCGCCACCACCGAACTGGAACTAGGTAGGAAGAACAAGAAGAGAGAATTAAACTACGAAATGAAAAGTGATCTAACACATTCATCAGAAAGAGCTACTTTATTCAGACTGGCAGATGCTATATTTTCAGGGCATCGAGAGACGTCACTGGTGGGCAAGACAGAGTCTCCTACAATAAAAGTCCATTCTCTCAAAATACAATTGAAATGGTCCATGTATTTCTAGATGTAATCTGATAAATGATGCTGGCCAAGCTTAGCACAAGCCAAAGGCTTGGGCAGAATTAGTTTTAGAGAAATAGAAGCTAGAGGTGGTCATAGGGTCATAGAGGCACCTAGTGGTCCACCATCAATCGTTCATGTTTATCGTCATCTCCACATTCTCACAGATGGATGCATCTTACTGCTGTTTCTTCAGCTTTGCCAGAGCTCAAGGGCACACACAGGCTTGTGGTTTCTGCTAGCTTTTCACTTATTAGAAACTAATTTTTCAGATAATTTAAGTTTTAAATTTAACAAAGGTACCAAGTTTCCGACACCCTCAAGCAATGGTCTTGGGTCACTAGGCCTCAGCATCCATTTTTGAGGCCTAGTTCAACCAGAGAAAGAGGTTGAAGTGCAGCATGAAGGCCCCCTGGGATGCCTGCTACTGGCACACATTTCATTATGCAGATGGCTCCCTGATGGCCCATGAAACTTGTATTTGGGGGTGACTAGGAGAAGAGAGGCAAGGGAGGTGATATTTCCAATTTACATCACTCTAATCTTAGTAAAGATGAAACAGTGGAAGATGGAGGGAACTGGGAAAACCAGCGTAATTTGAATGTCTTTTAAAAATCCAATCTAAGCAACTTCTCAGCATATTTGGATGAGCAAGTTCTTATGAAAGTCTCTGGCCTTGCTCTGAATACAGACTCCAGCTAGACATGCTGAAGGCAGTGAGTTAATGAAGAATATTGCTATTCTACAGGCCTAGAACTGATATGGTGGACGCATGTCCAAAGGATTACAGAATTACTTGTCAAAGGAGTAATGTCCCTGGTCAGTCTGTACTGAGTGACCTGGTGTACATGGACCTCCCAGTGTTCAGCATAAGCCTGGATGAGGAGCAGAGCATGGAGGGGGAAGGGACCCTCCAATACCTTGAAGGATGTTTGACTTTGTGTGGACCTCACACCACCACCTCTGCTAGAACTTACCGGTAACATGATCATGTTTCCTGGAGGACCGCGAATCCCATCAGCTCCTGTGAGACCGGACCGTCCTGGGGGACCCTAGAAGTAGTAGCAGAAGGAGAAGGATTGGGTGGGGTGAGCAGAGGTGAAAAGGTGAAGGAGAGAAGAAGAGAAGAGAGAGAGACAGAGGGAGGGAAGTGGAACATTGAGGACAACACAAGGATTGAAGGGAATGGAAGGGACAGAGAATGAATGGAACAGATGGGATACAAGAGAACGAAAAGAGTATCCGGAGATATGGTTAGAAGGTGAGAAGAGGAATGGAAAAAATGCACGGAGAAGGAGAGACGAGAAGGGAGAAAGAGAGTGATGGGGCAAGAATATGTGGAGGGGGAGTGGAAGAGGAAGGGGCAGGTAGAGAGGACGCATTTGGAAGAGCATGTGAAAGAGGAGCAGGCTGATTCCTGCTGAAATCTCATCTGCACTCTGGAGAGGAGTCCAGGGTAAGAGAAGGGATATGGTGGAGGGAGGGGGGTCACAGAGGCAGGAAGTCATTTTATGGCTCACTTAGAATCCAGATTTTCTGATGAGGGGAGGGGGCAGGAAGGAAGGGGGAAATCCAAGCGGCACAGAAGCACTTTTATCTGGATTTGTGACTGCATGAATCTACTATTTCAGGAAGATCTGGATGGACACTCACCCTCACCCCCATGGCCTCCAGAATGTATATCACAGCTGTGCTGCAGAAGGGTCACTCCAAGGGGCTAATTCAATGCCCATATTCCATCCAGTCAGCCGGGGAAGGCATTGGTGGGGGCAGGTGGGGGGGGGGGGAAGAACAGATCTGTCAGTCCTGCTTTTTTCTCAGTGCTAAGCACCCAATCTACTCAGTAAACCTTATCTAGGTGTGAACAGCCTCAGGGAGGCACAGCTCAGAGGCAAAGCAGAGGTCCTGGGGGTTACTTAAAGGTAATAGTTCTCAGAAGTGGGGCTCATGGACTAAGGGAGGGGCAGGGGATGCTGATGATTACAGCAGGGAGGGGGAGACTGCTGGATGCACTAGGTAGGCTGAAGTTCAGTGAACATAGGCCATGAATTTGACAGGGGTCATGTCCCAGTATGCAATCGACCTTGAACTTCTTACCCTCTCGCCAGGGTCTCCAGGGATACCGGGTGGACCCATAACACCAGGAGGTCCTGGTTCACCCTATAACCAGAAAGTAACAGAGTAAGAAAATGAAGCACAGCAGACCAGAGAGCTGAATGTCCTGCCTGTGACTTTCAGAGCAATGTATAAACTCTCAGACCCAACCTGTAAGTTTCCTGGTGAAAGACCCCATACAGCTACTATTTATCATTTCTATACGACCAGTAGACCAGGGGTTCTCAGCCCAGTCATGGGGACACAACCAGCCAATCAGGTTTTCAGGATATCCACCCGAGAGAGATTTGCACGTACTACCTCCTTGGTACGTAAATCTATCTCACTGTGGATATCCTGAAAACCTGACTGTCCTGAGGACTGGGTTGAGAAACACTGTCTACCCTGTTTCCCCGAAAGTAAGACATCCCCCGAAAATAAGACCTAGTAGAGGTTTTCCTGAATTGGTAGATATAAGGCCTCCCCCGAAAGTAAGACCTAGCAAATTTTTGTTTGAAAGCAGGGCCGCCGAGAGCCGGGCAAGGCCGCCCCCGGGCCCCCCCCCCCCCCCCACCCGAGGTCGTCGGGGCCCCCTCCACCCACCCTCCATCGCTCCCGGAACTAACCTTAAACGCCTCCTTTCACCTTCCCAGCAAGCAGCAGCAGGGCAGACCTCTCCTTTCTTCCGTGCCCCGCCCTCGCGGATGTTACGTCAGGCGAGGGCGGGACACGGAAGGAAGGAGTGGCCTGCCCTGCTGCTGCTTGCTGCGAAGGTGAAAGGAGGTGTTTAAGGTTAGTTCCTGGAGCAACGGAGGGTGGGCAGGCCAACCCCGATCCAACCCCAATGTTTCCCAAAAAATAAGACAGCCCCTGAAAATAAGACCTAGCGCATTTTGGGGGGCAAAAATTAATATAAGACAGTGTCTTATTTTCGGGGAAACACGGTAGACTATGCAATATGGTACAGATACAAAATTTAGGCATGCAATGTGAGGCTCAAATCCAAACCCCTGTCGGGGGGAGGGGGGCAACAGAACAGGAACAACACTGAAGCAACAGAAAACAAGCCCAGAGGCAGGGCAGAAATTTTAAAACTTGTCCTGAGCTGGTTCCTGCTGGGCCAGTTAGGAAACAGGAACCAAGATTACCAGAAATACAAGACACAGCTAGACATGAGCTGCCTCCTCAAGAGGTGGAATGGCTCCTCCAGGAAGGTGGCTGCCTTCCAACCCAGAGGTCACAGGGTCAAAGTTGACTTGTGCATGATAGCTATTAACACTGGGAAACTATTGTGGAAAGAAACAACAACAGTCTCGTGCTCAGCCAGGAACCCCTAAAATCTCATATTTTCTGTCAAACAGTACTCGGCACACTAGTAGCCCTTTATAAATAACAGCTGTTTTGTCCCGCCCTTCCAGTCTACCCTGGTTGAAAACATAATCCTTCCTATCCTGGTATGTCCTGGAGCCCCCAAAGGCATGCGATTTCTCCAGTGCATCCAGCCTCTGTGAATTAAAACACAACTCTGCATGGACCAGAGAACGGCTGAAGGATATTTATTGTGATCTTCTAGCTTAAAAAGACACATCAAATTTATTTAACAGCTAGTCAGATACCAAGGTATTACTTTATATTCTGGTATTTTTGTTTTCATTATCAACTTTTATTTCTGAGCATTCAAATGACACAGAGGGGCTGCAGTTCCAGACTATGGCCACTAGAAAGCAACAGAGAGCATTCCATGATGAAGACAATACTGGGAAAATCTATTTGCCCATCATGTAAGGATATTTACTGGGCACTGATTTTCCAAGAAGAAATCAAATAAAACTTCCCACAAAATGCAGAGAGTAGGAAGGAGTGTAGGAGAAAGGGGGTGAAATTACCAAAGACTCCAGCAAAATGGAGAGATTGCAGGGACTGAAAATAGCAGAAGAGACCAGCAAAATGCTGAGTGCAGAGGCTGAAAATACCAGAAGAGACTCCAGCAAAATGGAGAGGGTGCAGGGACTGAAAATAGCAGAGGAGACCAGCAAAATGCAAAGACTACAGGCACCTAAAGCACCACGGAAAGAATCCTGATATCCGGCAACTGAATGGGTGGCAAACCTGCCCCAGCCCTTTTCCTCAGAAATATAACACTAGGTACGAGACTGCACCCGTTGCTCCAAAACCCATCTCTTTTTTATTGTTAAAGAAGATATGGAACAAGCCTCGGACAGTGTTTTCTTACCAGATATCCTGGATGTCCTGGGGGTCCCGTGAACACCGTCCCCTATAATGAGAAAGACATGAAGGTGTGAGAACTTTTTTGCCAGCCTGTCCTTCTCTGCCTCTGCTGTCACTATGCTAGTCTGGTGAGTCACCCGACCCCCCCCCCCTCCTGCAGCAACAGATGTGGTGGTCCCCAGCCCCCTACATCCCTGTTACTCTTACTGGGCCAGAGTACCATGTTCTTGGCCATACTCACCGGATCAAGGACAGCAGGCTCTCCTTTCTCTCCCTTCTCAGGGTACATGTCCTGAAATGCAATACCAAGGCATTAGTGAACAGTGCAGCATGGAGACCAGGGCTTTGAAAGCAGTGCATGCTGGGACAGGAATGGCAATGGTGGAGCTCACAACCAAAGCGATAGGATGACACCATTACAAGGGCTGAGTTCCAGCATTCCATTTCTCCCTCTGCCTCTACTCTCCCCCCTCCCCTTTATCTCCCTTCTCTTTCCTTTTCTCTTGTTTATCCCTGCTGAGTTCAATCAACAGTAGCCCAAATACTTTCTACTTGTACAAGAAGAGAAATGACATTCACAGGCCAAGGAGGAGAAGGGAAGCTTTGGACAGGCTTTGAAATGGATGAAGACAATTCAGATTTATTTCCTGACTGGTCAGAAGAGCAGAGGCAGTTTGATGGGGGGGGGGGGGGGGGGATGGAATAAGAGGAGAGAAAAGTTGAAGAATGGAAGGAATTTAAGGATGGGACAGAGAGTTAATAGAGTGGAGAGAGTGAGAAGAGGATGATCACAAGTCTTGGTATGAAGAGAAGTTAGAAAAGCGGGAGAATATAAAGGGAATGGAGACAGAGAGAGAGAGAAGAGCAGAGGGAATGGGAGGGACACAGGGTCAGAGATGAAGGCGGACTCTGGAGAGAGTTTCCTGCTTGTCCCAAGGAAATCTGGGACATGCATGAAGATCCCTAGCTGCAAAGAAGTTCCAGAAAGCCAGCGAAAACTGGGACCTCTGGATCTACAGTCCTTATTCGCTGCGATTTTTGATGTTTCTTTGCCTGTAAGAGAGGATCGAGGATGCCAGGCTGGTCCTTTGGTGCCACAATTACCTTTCTCTGCTGAGTTTCTACATCTCCTCGTTCAACGGGTCCAAATCTCTCCGACCTGCGGTCGGCTTCAGGGTCCAGAGACTCTCGGTCATAGTATTCTTCATATTCATGGATCTCAAAGTCCTCGCCGCGTCTCCTGGGATCTTCTTCCCTACCCGGCACATACTCCACAATCTCCTGCCACATGGATCAAATACAACATTATTAGAAGTACTCAGTAGTGAAGGGAAAACGATACAGAGGATCCAGCAGGCAGATAAGAAGCAACTAAGCACACCAGAAATTGGGTGAAATACTAGGACAGAGCCTGGAGGCTGTGTACTGGGGGCAGTGAACATAGAGCCCCCTCACACAGGCAGCTGGAACTAGGTGTAATTCATAGCTCAGTACTCACTGGCATGCTGGGGCAAAGGCTGGCTCGCTAATCTCTTGGATTCTGTCTATCCCAGTTATTGTGTGTCAGTCAAACAGAAGTGAAGAAAGTGCCATAGAGGCTAAAGAAAACACTAGAAGGAAAAAAATGTTCCAAGGGCTATAGAAAATTAATAACAGAGTGAAAGGAAGGGAAAGAGGATATATGATGAGAGACCGAGAAGGGGGGAGGGGAGCCTGGGAAAGAATGATTTATGGCCGAGCACATGCATCCAGTCAACCCAATCCACAAGCCAGCCCACAGGTATTTTATCTCTCTGGCTTCTGGGCTCTTTAACTCTCGTGAAACCAGGTACATTTCTGGAAGAAGTCAGTAAGTTAAGCTGAACAGGAGGGGAGAAGAAAGACAAGAATTTACCTCTCTCTGATCCTCCATATAACATCTATAGAATCATTATGAAAGGACAAGGCTAGAAAAGGACTCTCAAGTAGTCAGAAAAGCATGGTGTAAGAGGGGATCTCAGGAGATCATCTAGACTAGACTTCAAAAGCATGGCATTTGAGGAGATCTCAGGAGATCATCTAAATTAGAATCAGAGAAACATGAGGGGATCGAGTCACAGAAACATGGCATCATAGGGGATCTCAGGAGATCATCTAGATTAGATTCACAGAAGCATGAGGGGATCGAGTCACAGAAGCATGGATTCATAGGGGATCTCAGGAGATCATCTAGATGAGAAACACAGAAGCATGGTGCTGGAGAGGACATCAGGAGATCATCTAGACTACAGCCACAAAATCATGGTGTATGAAGGGATCACAAGCAATCATCTAGACTAGACTCACAGAAGTATGGTTTAAGAGGGGGTCTCAGGAAATCAGCTAGACTAGACTCACAGAAGCATGGCATCAGGGGAAACCTCAGGAGAACATCTAGACTAGGGTCATAGAAGCATAACATTGAAGGAGATTTCAAGGAGATCATCTAGACCAGAGTTACAGAAGCATGGCATCAAATGAGATCTCAATATGTCATCTGGAAGCATAGGGAGATAGCCTGGAAGGGATCTGAAGAAGCAGATTAGATCTCAGAAAGATCTTTGGCATCAAGAAAGGACAAGATTTGAAGGCACTTTAACAGGTCATCTGCTCTATCTCCAGCCTCAAGCAGAATCCACTGGCCATTCTATACACGTATCAATTGCTCTTAAAATTTCTCCACACCTCCTCCATTCCAGCCTCAGCTAACCTTTGCCAGTGCTCAACTACCTTCACAGTTAGAACATTCTCAGTGATCTGTAACCTAAATGTTCCCTGCTATAGCATAAGCCTATAACTTTTAGCAGTGTCTCAGTGGTAGTGGAGAACATTGATCAGCATAGTCTCTTTAACTCCCTCCTCCACACTTAAAATGTAATAAGGGTCCCTGAGATACACATTGGGAAGGTAGTTCTATAAGTAGGTTGCGTGGTAGAAGCCTGTTCTATAATGGAAGCTGGGCGCTCAAGTTCTGTTATAGAGTGCGAGCATAACCCAGTATCGACATACCCAAATAAATGCAGCAGATATATGTGCTTAAGAGGGAGCCCTGCCCATGCTTCTCCTTTTGTATATCTGCAGTCTCTAATTTATGTGGGTATGTGAAGAATAGAGCTTCTGTGCCCTGCCCATGACAGCAGCCAATCCAGGCCAAGGGCACCTGGCAAGCTTCCCAAATGTTTGTACGTTTGGGAAGCTTGCCAGGTGCCCTTGGCCTGGATTGGCCGCTGTCGTGGACAGGATGCTGGGCTCGATGGACCCTTGGTCTTTTCCCAGTATGGCATTACTTATGTACTTATGCTAGAACTTGAGTGGGAATATGCACACATAGGCACAAAACGCTAGTAATCTAAACATTTACCCATGAAACGGGCTCTTAAATGTTAGCATCCAGTTTACAGAGTTACTCTTTAGGTGTGTCCTACAAATCATCTGCAGGCCATGAGACAGATGTAGGAGCTGGTCTCCTCTGTTCCGTAATGGAGACTTGGGAATGACAGTCAGCCTGCCCCTCCCCCCAACTGTCCATGAGAACTAGAAAAGATATACATATACACACACACAAACCCTCCACTCTGTTAGTTTCCTAAAAGCATTTCTCGTCTCATCCTGAATGCTTCTCTCCTATTCCTCTGTCCCACCTCCCTCATGGCACAGTACCTCATAGTCAGTTATATTCGGGCCTATTGTCACCGTGGAGACCAAAATATCCTCTGATGGAGCAGGGTAGTAATCCTCAGGGAAAACCTCCTCCGTCGTGGTAGGCTTGGTGGGGCGCTCTGCCTTAATGGGATGGGACAAAGAAGAAAATGTGTTACTTGCCATCAAGCTGGACACTCTCCAGTACCCCCTTCTTCCACCAACTCAGTCTTTTTGTCTTAGTCCTAGTTTTCCTGCCCTCCCTACTCCCTCACTCATCGTGTAAACCTTAACTCCCTATCATCACTGCATGGCACACGTAGCATGGTAAGACAGCACATTGGAGCACGTCTGAGATGGACAGGGAAGTGATGCATCACAGTGTGTGATAAATGCGATGAGAATGGAGCATTACACTTGTGATAAAAAATGGAGCAAAGCTTTGCTGAAGCATTCTGGGAGAGAGACAAACAGACAAACAACAACATTTTTAGTAAAATTATCCAAGACGGTCAGGGGTTCATTCCATCGGTTATCAGGGAAAAGCTTTCGATGGTGCAGTTAACTTGAAGCTTGTCGTAAGGAAAGTCAGGGTGTGCTGGAGCTTCGTTTTTACTTTTGGTTATCAGTCTCAGATTGACAGCGCTGATGCCATTAGAATCCAGGAACTGGCTCACCCGGCATCTCATTAGAATAATGTCTCTCTCTGTGTGAGGATGTGAATGTATCGCCCTTCCTCCATTCAGCTGCCAACTGGATCCAGATTTGCAGGACAGGGTTGATCGAGTCCTGGGTTTTACCCCATTGCATGCAGGGAGTTGTAGTTCTGATTTCCCCATTACATTCCCTAAGAAAAGCAAGACCACAAGTCTCATCATGCACTGGGGATAAACTTAGCCTACCGCATTCTGCCAGTCTTATAGTAATGACTCTCCACTATTTCTTTTTGGACCTGGAAGTTTCCCTCCTACTCCTTTGGGTTCCTGGATCATTTGGAACCTGCATCTAGTGGGTTCAGCACCACTGCCAATTCTCTGGAGTTCTCCTCCTTCCTTTATTTGCCTCCCCCACCTCACTTAGGGGGTCTTTTACGAAGGCGCGCTCACGTTTTTAGCTCGTGCTAAAATTGGGCTCACGCTAAACGCTAGAGACTCCCATAGGAATGCATTGGTGTTTCTAATGTTTAGCGTGTGCTGAAAACATGAGTGCGCCTTAGTAAAAGGGGGTCTTAGCCAGTCATTGCAAGGTAGCCAAGAACCATACTGCAGGGCTCCCTTCCAAACCCTGAAATCATGGTTCTCTCAGCTAGGTGTCACTGTTGCATGATAGCTAAGGCTCCCCCTGCCTTCCAGGGTGTTCTTTTATGTATCAAATCAGCTGTTTCCCCAATAAAGACCTTTTGATATCCTTCCTGGATCTACCTTAGCTGTTTTGATTTGATGCTCACGTTCCCGTGAGGTTTGCTCCTCCTTTTTCGTTTGTCTCGTTCTTTTATGCCCCATATACTAGACAATTTTAAGAATGCACAGAGCTAGCAAAGCAAGCAGCTACAGCAGGGTCCACTCGTTGATGTCAGACTGTAAGGCGGATTGATGCCAGGACTCAGGTTAGTGGTTAGTGTGCTAGGAATCAGCCCTGGTGAAGATTACAAAGCGCTTCTGGACCAGCCAGGGAGGGGGGGGGGGGGGAGTCCAGGCTCAGCTCAGCTACTGAGACACTGACCAGGACTGGTTCTACCTTCTCCCCAGCCACAGTGGATGGAACCAGATCCTGGTACTCGGAAACAGCTTTTTTCTTTTTCTTCTTCCCCTTTCTGTCCTTTTTGCCTTTCTTGTCCTTCTTTATCCCATTTTTCACCGGGCCAGGGTCTGGCTGGGCCTGCAGGGAGAAGGAAGATTCACAGAACAAAGAGCTTAAAAGGGCAACACTGGGGGGGCGGGGGTGGGGGAGAGAATGAGGTGTGCAGAGGGCCAGAAGATATGGAAGAAATGGGGGAAGTAGTTAGAGCTAGTACCAGGGAAGTCTGGGTTCAAATTCCTCCTCTGTCACTGACGCTCCTTGTGATCTTGGGCAAGTCACTAGCTCTCACTGCTCAGGTGCCCAATTAGATCATAAGCTCTTTGGGACAGGGACTTATTGTACCTGTAATGTTATCATCACTGCACCGACACCTCTTTCCCAAAAGCTCAGTGGCTAAGGTCACCCCCCAATTCACCCCTCTCCCCTCAGAAGGTAGCACTTGTATGAGTAAATCATCACTGAAGGAGAACACTTTTAATAACGTTTTAGTCAAAATTCCAAACTTTGATGATGTCTTCCTGTTAAAGGGCTAGTAATAGCAGCCCTGAGCCACCTGCAGGTATTATTCCTGGGTCTCATTTCATTTGCCCTTAATATATATTATTTTCTGAAGCATTCTGGGAGAGAGACAAACAACAACATTTTTAGTAAAATTATCCAAGACGGTCAGGGGTTCCTTCCATTGGTTATCAGGGAAAAGCTTTAGATGGTGCAGTTAACTTGAAGCTTGTCGTAAGGAAAGTCAGGGTGTGCTGGAGCTTCGTTTTTACTTTTGGTTATCAGTCTCAGATTGACAACGCTGATGCCATTAGAATGCTGTCTGTGCTGTATTCATGCTGTTGGTCCAGAGAGCGGCTACAAAATCGGTAAGCGGTCTCGGTCATAAAACATATAGAGACAGACATATGAACCTCAACATGTATAAACTGGAAGAGAGACGGGAAAGATAAGATATGTAGAAACATTTAAATACCTCACTGGCATTAATGTACAGGAAGTGAGCCTTTTTCAAATGAAGGAAAACTCTGGAACGAGTGGGCATACGATGACGTTAAGAGGAAACAGGCTTAGGAGGAATCTAAGAAAGTATTAATTTATGGAAAGGGTAGTGGAAGCGTGGAATTACCTCCCGGTGGAGGTTGTGGAGACGAGGACTGTGTCAGAATTTAAGAAAGTGTGGGACAGGCACGTGGGATCCCTTAGGAAAAGGAAGAGTTGGGGGTTACTGAGGATGGGTCATTTGGCCCTTATCTGCCGTCATATTTCTCTGTTTCTATCAGTGTGACACCTGCACAGGACTCTATTGAAAATCCAGTTTTCATCCATTTGTGCTGCATTCATGCTTTACATGTATCAGTGTGATGTCTGTTGAAGATCTTCTCTTCCTGTGCTGTATTCATACTTTTACATATATCTCTGTGACACCCACATGGGGCTCTGCTGAAGATCTGTTCTTCCTTTGTCTGTGCTGTATTCATGCTTTTGCACTTTTTACTATGACACCCTCATGGAGGTTTGCTTAATATCTGCTCTTCATCTGTCCGTGCTGTATTCCTATGATGTGTACACGGGATAGGGCACTATAATGATGACCAGCACAGCAGCACCCTTGATCTGTTCTGCTACACAGGAGGCAGTGTCACCTTTGTAATAATCATTAAAACACCTGCTCAGAATGAAATATAAATGAGAAATGATCTTTTGCATGAAATAAAAATGAATAAGGAATTAATGGGCTGTTTGCAAGAATTTGCACCCCAGGATTTTTTGGGGGGGAGGGGGAGCTACCCTCAGTCCGTTTTCCCATACATCCCCATCTCCACTGCATGTCTGTCCAAAGAAAGATCTGGAAGTTACCTCCAAGAAAGAAAATATAACCTACTAGCAGAATCTGAGAAAACAAAAACAGAGGCATGTGCTTGCCTGGGTGGGTAACTTACTGTTCCCAGGAATCAAGCATAGCTGCCAAACTCCCCAATTCCAAGCCAGAAACCTTTTGGCCAGTCCTGGCTTTGAGCTCACATCCCAAAGCAGCATGGGATTTGCAGTCCATGATTCCTCTGTTTGAAATCAGCACTGCAAGTCCCATAATGCCTCAGGATGGGGTTTTGCCAGCAATCCAGCATAACTCAGCACATCCATAAGGGACGTTCCCCACTATCTGTCAAATATATTGCTTCCACCAACAGGAAAGGGAATTCAATTAGACTGAAGGGCGACCCCTTCCCCAGCAGGGTCACAGCATCAGTAAGGGATAGGTTATTTTCCCTTCCCATCCATTCAGTCTTCTGCATGGTGGGTGGGCAGGCAGACAAGGTCTGGGGGGTGGTGATAGGGTTAACCGCACCTATTTAAGTGATGCAAAAAAGGCAAAAATCCAAATCTGCAATGAAAGATGAGGCGAACATGTGGTCTCGCTTCCTCCAGCTGCGGCTGACCTCCGTGGAATGCGTTTTGCATTCCCTCAGAGATGCTGCTCACAGTGAAAGCTTTTGAAGACTGGGTCTGAGCATGAAAAAAATCCCAAATACAGTTGTTTATTTAGAAATCTGTAGCAAACTACATAGCAGGGAAGGACAGAGTGTTCCTGCAACATTTCATGAATCAGCAGGGACTGTGTTCAAGGGCTGAGTGTTCCTGGAACATTTCTTGAATCAACGGGGACTGTGCAGAAGGACTGAGTTTTCCTGAAACATACCATGAATCAGCAGAAGGACTGAGTGTTCCTGAAACATATCATGAATCAGCAGGGAGTGTGTTCAAAGGCTGAGTGTTCCTGCAACATTTCATGAATCAACGGGGACTGTGCCGAAGGACTGAGTGTTCCTGAAACATACCATGAATCAGCAGGGATTTTGCAGAGAAGCGAGTGTTCCTGTAGCACATCATGCAACAGTCGGGGCTTTGCAAAAGGCCAAAGTGTTCCTGTTTCATGACTGCCGTGAGACTTTTCCAAAAGCAGAGGGAATTCCTTCCGATAAAACACACGTGTTGACTTTCATAACACAGCCACACCCCACACCTCCCAGTTTTGTGCCATTCAATTGTGCAGGCTTTGCCCTGCCCTCTGCTCTCACCACTGAACACTGATACTGTGCCTTGTGGAATGCATCTCATGGACCCTGCCAGGGAGCAGCCCACCTTCCCCTGGCAGACAATGCAGGGAAAAACCTCAGCTACATGCCAAGGAGATAGTTCATTGCCAACAACAGCTGGTGGGAATGGAGTGTCTCCCATGCAGGGCCTTTAGCTCATCAATGGGACTGTTCTCATCCCCCTGCATTGCTGCTGGTTCAGGGTAGGAAAGGCCAGGCCAAAAGGGAATAAAGCAGTCGATACGGCAACCCGGGATCAAGGCAAAGTGATGTAGAAAACTCAGAGGAGTGACTGGTGCCAGATAGGAGCAGTGTTAACCGTAACAAATGCAAATCCTTCCATGCTGAGGGTGAGAACCACATACAGCTCCAGTCTAGAGCTAGGAAGCTGAAGGGGGCAAATTCTATAAACAGAGCTTCCTACCTGCAGCTGCAGGAACATCTGGCATGTTTCTATACAGCTGTTGTCTAACCCTTGTTAGAAGGGATTTGAGAGGTCTTGAAAGTACAAACATTTTTTCTGTTGGTCCTATAAAAGTTCTCAAGACCTCCATGGACCCCCCACCTCTTCTCATTTTCTTAGGAATGACAAAGGCCACTGGTTTTTAACCCCACTCCCACAAACACATCACACTAGCTTCTGACTCACATATTCAACTCAGTAACTGGCTCTTACAACACGTCTAACGAAAAGAAAATTCTCTGTAAAATCCTTGGGTTTTCCATGTGGTCTTGTAATTACAGTTTTGTAAGTATCCGAAAAGTAACGTCTTGTTTACATTCCCTCTGTAAAATAATCAATTTTGTTGGCTTAAATGCTCTGTCAAATAAACAGCTTTGTTTAAGTTCATTCTCGGTGAACAATCACTTTTGTTTACAGATGTTTACTTGCATTGTCTGTAAACACTTGTTTACTTAGGTTCTCTGGAAAATCATCAGGTTTTTTTTTTTACCTACATTCTCTGGGAACAATCACTTTTGTTTACTTAGGTTCTCTAAAATAAAATAATCAGTTTTGTTGACCATAGAGGGGCATAATCAAAAGGGCGCCCAAGTTTCAGGACGTCCCGGCGAAGGGGCGGGGAAACCCATATTATCGAAACAAGATGGGCGTCCATCTTTCGTTTCGATAATACGGTCGGGGACGCCCAAATCGCGAAATTTAGGTCGATCTTAGAGATGGTCGTCCCTGATTTTCGGCAATAATGGAAACCGAGGACGCCCAACTCAGAAACAACCAAATCCAAGCCCTTTGGTTGTGGGAGGAGCCAGCATTCGTAGTACACTGGTCCCCCCTCACATGCCAAGACACCAACTGGGCACCCTAGGGGGCACTGCAGTGGACTTCAGAATTTGCTCCCAGGTGCATAGCTCCCTTACCTTGTGTGCTGAGCCCCCCAAAACCCACTCCCCACAACTGTACACCACTACCATAGCCCTTATGGGTGAAGGGGGCACCTATATGTGGGTACAGTGGGTTTGTGGTGGGTTTTGAAGGGCTCATATTTACCATCACCAGTGTAACAGGTCGGGGGGGGGGGGGGTGCTGAGTCCGCCTGCCTGAAGTGCACTGCAGTACCCACTAAAAACTGCTCCAAGGACCTGCATACTGCTGTCATGGAGCTGGATATGATATTTGAGGCTGGCATAGAGGCTGGAAAAAATATTTTTAAAAAATGTTTTGAGGGTGGGAAGGGGTTCGTGACCACTGGTGGAGTAAGGGGAGGTCATCCCCGATTCCCTCCAGTGGTCATCTGGTCATTTAGGGCACATTTTTGTGGCTTGGTCGTAAGAAAAAAAGGACCAGGTAAAAAGTGTTCATCAGGGACACCCTTCTTTTTTGCATTATTGGTCGAGGACGCCCATGTATTAGGCACATCCCAGTCTCGCCTTCGCTACGCCTCCGACACACCCCCGTGAACTTTGGGTGTCCCCGCGACGGAAAGCAGTTGAGGATACCCAAAATCGGCTTTCGATTATGCCGATTTGGGCAACCCTGTGAGAAGGACGCCCATCTTGCGATTTGTGTAGAAAGATGGGCGCCCTTCTCTTTCGAAAATAATCCTGTTAGTGTCTCTGTAAAAAAATTATGTTTTGTTTTCTCAGAAATCCTTAGTCTTGCGTGGGAAAGTCAACTGAACAGCTGTGTCCAGTTAATTGTATCCCGGTTCAATAACTGCTCTAAAGTTAAGTGGATAAAGTTGTTTAGCACAGTTATCCATCCAGGTATCTTTGCCAGTCGCTGCTGAACATTGGCACTAACCCACCAAATGCAAACGTACTACAGGAATGCCCATAACGCCTCCTGTTTTTTCCTCAGCAAATTTTGTGCATCCTACAACTTGCCGGTACAAAACCAAGCCAGTCAGCAGAGGGAGGAATTATACCTGTGAAGATGTGACCAGCTAATTTCCAAAGACTGATGGATGATCCTGTTAAGTAGCAGTCACTTACTTTCTCTGTAAAGTCATCAGCTTTGTTTACACAGCTTCTCTGTAAAGCTACTGATTGTTCATCAGTTTTATTTATGTTTTCTCACTAAAACAATTTATTTTGTTTATTCAGTTCTTCTGTAAAGTTGTTTTGCCTACTTTTATTTGGAAAATAAATTAGGCTTGTTTGTTTTTTTGTTCTCCTGTAATAAATTTGTTTACACATTTTCTCTGTAAAGTCATTTCTTTGGTTTACTCAGGGGCCTTTTTTACTGAACTGTACTAAAATTTGCAGATAATGCATTTTAACGCAGGATCTTCCCAGGCAAGAACTGCTCGTTTTACATGGCGCTTTTTCAGGGCTTTCCCACGATTTTGTTTTTTTGCAAGTCGTGCGCTAACGTTCTCATTATGTGCCGAAGATTAATGTAGTAACACTTGCTGCCTCCCATTTAGGGGTCAGCAAGAGCTCCCACATAAACCCTACAATAATTATAACCAATGGCGTAGCCACAGGGGCCTGGACTCTTTTTGCTGGAAGATGTAGTATCAGCGGTTAGTATATCTGAGTTTTAAAAAGGTTTGGACAAGTTCCTGGAGGAAAAGTCCATAGTCTGCTATTGAGACAGACAATGGAAGCAACTGTGTGCCCCGGGATTGGGAGCATGGAATGTTGCTACTCTTTGGGGTTCTACATGGAATCTTGCTATTCTTGGGGATTTCGGAATCTTGTTACTCTTTGGGGTTCTGGAATATTGCTGGTAATTGGGTTTCTGCCAGGTTCTTCTGATCTGGCTTGGCCACTGTTTGGAAAACAGGATACTAGACTACACGGACCATCGGTCTGACCCAGTAGGGCTACTCTTATGTTTTTATGGACCCCCCCCCCCAACTTGAGTTTGGGCTCCCAAAGTCTGCTGTTTTGGCTGGCAGGGGTCCCCAAGTCCTGCCAGCAGAAGCTTTCCAACAGCGATATTCACCACTTTGCTGCCTGCCTTGCTTCCCCCTCCCCTGTGCGCACGCTGGTTTTTAATGAAATTGAGCACGTGCGAGCTTTGCGCAAGCTCAGTTTCACTAAAACCCAGCATGTGCACCAGAGCAGGAAACCAGTGCAGGCAGTGCAGCACCAAATATCACCACAGGAAGTCTTCTGCTGGTGGGGCTTGTGGACCCCCGTCAGCCTAGGTATGTGGGGTTGTGGCAGGGGCGGAAAGCACCAGGGAAGGGGAGCAAAATGCCCCCCACACACACACTAGAGGTCTGGCTACACCTCTGATTATAACACACTAGTTGGGTAATGTCTCCATGACCACACTCCGCCCATGCCTTGGCCCCCCCCCCCCCCCAGATAGAAAACTTCTTAAAAGTTCAAGAATGCACAGTTTAGCACATGTAGACAGGGAAAATACCACAAAACACATTAAGAGCATTTCTCAAACTGTGCAAACTCTCAGGGGTGCCGCGGCACATCTTGACCTTCCTCCCGCCACCCTCAGTCCAGCATCGCTCCGTACTCTCCCCTCCTGCAGGTCCAGAATCTGCCGCTTCCTGCTCCTTCCCCCGCTGCCGCTGCAGTGCTTGCAGCTTACATTTTCAGGCCGTCCGCGATTCACACAGGCACTGCGGGGACTTCCCTCTGCTGCGTCTGGGCCCTCACAACAGGAAGTTGCATCAGAGAGGGCCGGATGAGGCAGACCGGGAAGGCCCCACAGTGCCTGTGTGAATCACGGACGGCCCGAAAATGTAAACTGCAAGCACCTGGAGTATTGTGTTCAGTACTGGTCTCCGTATCTCAAAAAAGATATAGTAGAATTGGAAAAGGTACAGCGAAGGGCGACGAAAATGATAGTGGGGATGGGACGACTTTCCTATGAAGAGAGGCTGAGAAGGCTAGGGCTTTTCAGCTTGGAGAAGAGACGGCTGAGGGGAGATATGATAGAAGTGTATAAAATAATGAGTGGAATGGATCGGGTGGATGTGAAGCGACTGTTCACGCTATCCAAAAATACTAGGACTAGAGGGCATGAGTTGAAGCTACAGTGTGGTAAATTTAAAACGAATCGGAGAAAATTTTTCTTCACCCAACGTGTAATTAGACTCTGGAATTCGTTGCCGGAGAACGTGGTACGGGCGGTTAGCTTGACGGAGTTTAAAAAGGGGTTAGATAGATTCCTAAAGGACAAGTCCATAGACCGCTATTAAATGGACTTGGAAAAATTCCGCATTTTTAGGTATAACTTGTCTGGATGTTTTTACGTTTGGGGAGCGTGCCAGGTGCCCTTGACCTGGATTGGCCACTGTCGGTGACAGGATGCTGGGCTAGATGGACCTTTGGTCTTTCCCAGTATGGCACTACTTATGTACTTATGTACTTATGTACTTATGCACTACAGCGGCAGCAGGGGAAGGAGAAGGAAGTGGCAGTGATCCTGGACCTGCAGGAAGGAAGGTAGCTAGTGATGCTGGATTTGGGGAAGGCAGAGGTTTGCTGGATTTATGGGAGGAGCGGGGCTGAAGGGAATGGTGTACTGGACTTTCTGGGAAGAGGGGGCTGCAGGGAAAGGGAGACCTATGTGGCGGGGGGGGGGGAGTATGGAGACTATGTGGCCTGGGGAGGGGTTGCCGCAAAAGATTGCTCAGACACTAAGAGTGCCGTGATCCAAAAAAGTTTGGGAACCCCTGAGTGGAAGCCTATTTTCACATGTTCGCCACTGGATTCTAATAGGTCACCCTAAGTTGGGTGCTCAAGTTTGGGATGGATCACAGATCCACGCGTAAACGAATTAACTAATTAGGTGCTAACGATCGATTATTGGCGTTGGCAAGCACTTAATTGGCAGTCATTGGGAGTTACGCATAGATCTGCCCTATTCCCTACTCTAGGACATGCAAACCTAAATGTCAGAGCAGGCAACTCCTAAGAAGGTGTGGCCATGGGAGGGGCTGGGCGAATCAGGGGCGTTCCCAGAATTTAGGCGTGATGTTACAGAATACCTGCATTTGCACACCTTACTGTCATTAGTCAGGCGCCAGCATTAACAGCAGCCTTTGGCAGGTGTAAATGCTCACGCCCACAGTCTGGCGCAAAATGCACGCTAAGCTGGAATTCGGTAAAGGTTGTTCTGCACAGAGCATCCTTTATAGAATACTAGCTTACCATGGATCATACCGAAACCATTTGTTGAATTTCTCAATATATCCAGAGTCTATAAAACAGCAACTAAAGCTGGCTGCTGACATCTGTACGTGTAGACAATTAGCATGCGCAACTTAATAATGTAACAAGCTAATCTGTGCCGACAACTGGCTGCAAACAAGCAATTATCGGCACTAATTCGAATTTACGCATGCAACTTTTTAAGCATATTCTGTAAAGTGGTGAGTGTAAAATTCTAACGCGCGGCTCAGAAAAGGGGGCATGGCCATGAGCGGGGCATGGACGTTCCTGAAAATTACATGCACTGTTACAGAATACACCCAATCCATGCCTAAATAAGACATGGGCGTTTGCACCAGGTTTTACTTGGTGTAAAGGGCTGCATCTAAATTTTAGTCATGGGTTAGCTGCTATGCATTCTGTATAATAATTTGCACCTCCAACATTCTATGTCTGGATGGCTGATTTCGTAACATCTATTCCCATTGGTCCACCCTCACGTCAAAACGTAATGACGTCAGAAGGCGGAACAACGAGAGGGAAGGGAACGCTGGAGGCGAGCTGACGTCAGGAGGGATGTTACGAACGGAACGGAAGCCAGCGCCAGCCAGCCAGAGAACATTCAGGTACAAATCGAGGCGAGGAGAGAATCGTGGGACATCGAGGGGAGGGAGGGAGGACGGAAGGAAGGACGGGGAGGGCAGGGCAGAGGAGAATTGATGGACATGGATGGGATGGGAGGACAGTAGAGGAGAGCATCGCGGGACACGGCTGGGAGGGCAGGGAAGAGGAGAATCGCTGGGCATGGAGGGGAGGGGAGGGAAGAATCGCTGGACATGGAGGGGAGGGCAGGGGAGAGAGAAAAACAAAGCTTACAGGACAGCCTACCTAGGGCCCGTTTCATTGTTGAGGAAACGGGCATGGTTCCAGTAGTAGTCTATAAACTGCACCTAACGTTAGGTGAAGTTTATAGAATACCACTAAGGACTGGGGGGGGGAGGGGGGTTGGTGCTATATATAAAATCTGGCCCTACGTGTCTAACAAACTTTGGTAACACGGCCCCTTCATTTTTCTGCAATCAGAATTTTTGTAAACTTTCTCTGTAAAGCAATATTTTGCTTTTGTAGTTACTTTGTAATCAGTTTGGTTTACTTATGTCTCTTCTCTAAAGACATTACTTTGTTTCCCTGTAAGGTGTTCTTTCTGTAAAACAGTCAGCCAGATCATTATCAGTAATATAATTATTGTATAATATGAACGTTTTAGCAGCTTGAGTTTCCCCATCCAATGGGACGACGGGTGGGTGACTGGGCATCCTGCAGAGGCCACGTGATGGAATTCCAGTCGGAGGGAGGGGGAGGGCAAACCCCACCAGGGTGGGCACTGCTGACCATCAGGAAAGATGCTGCTGGTGATATTGAGGGCTCCTGGTGTTGCCCGGGCAGAGGTCAAGGACGAGCAAGACAGGGTGGAGATGGAGGGAGGTGAACCACTGAGAATCCAAAAGCTGAATCTTGCCTCAGATTTGCTGGTTAAAAATAAATAAAAGTGAGATGCTCAAGCTATTTGGGATTTTTTTTGTTGTTTTTAAAGAAAAAAGAGGAACATCTTTTTCTGCCACTGATCATCATTTTGCCAGGGGGGGGGGGGGGGCGGCATTTAAAGATTAGTGCTAACTGCTAAGTAATTATTTCATGATACTGCCTGGCATCCCTTTTTCAGCTTGTCATCAGCTTGCTGACACCACATGGGCATCTTAAAGTTTCATTTCAATGGGTTGATCAGAAGCTGGGCAGATGAACCTCAGAAACTCACAAACTTGAGTGGGGAGGGGGGGGGGGGTAAATCCATGACCGGATTAGCCTGGCAACAGTGAACCCAGCTGGAAACCCCAAGTCCCCATGGAGGATGAGTCACATCCTGTTCTTGGCCACTATTCAGTTTGCCACCTGCCTCCAGTTCTGCCAGCCAGTCTGATCCAAAAATCTGTGATGTAGGCAAAGCCAGAGCGGGATGAGAGCGGTAAAAACCAGGATGGGATCAGCCTGATCAGTAGAACAGGTGCTGGGTTGGCAAACCCTAGTCAAGCATCAGTGCACTGATCCAGCCCTAGATATTGTGCTTCATCCGAAGCGGCTCACTGGCTTTCTTACCTCTTCCAGGATTTCGGGGTCCTGTGGAAAAAGCGGGTACAGGAGTGGGGAATGGCAGTCTGGCATGTAGCTTTCACAGTATTCGAAGGCAGCGCTGGGATCTGGAACGATCAGTAATTGCTGGATATCCCCCTGCAGAAAAGAGCAGAGTTACAAAGGCTGGTCCTAATCTGTTTTGTAATCAGACAGAACAGTGCTCACGATTCCCCTCTGAGTATTCTGTACAGATGCTCCGCATAACTCCTGTCAGCTTCTCAGAGGTTTGTGCCTCTGGCATTAAAATGTTCAATAACTAAAAGTGTCTTGGCTTTTTCATTCTTAGAGACTCCTCTTATCGCTCATAAATTCTTCAAATCCAGGCCATAAAGAAATGTAAAGACCAACATAATAGCAGAGGGGCTGCAGGGCAGGAATGAGGTGCATTGACAGGTGTGTGTGTGTGTGTGTGTCTGTCTGTCTGTCTGTCAGCGCTGGAATAGCAGGGGGGGGGGTGCTGCAGGGCAGGAATGAGGTGTATTGGCAGGTAGGTGTGTGTGTGTGTGTGTGTGTGTGTGTGTGTGTGTGTGTCAGCCCTGGAATAGCAGGGGGGGGGGGTGCTGCAGGGCAGGAATGAGGTGTATTGTCAGAGATCTGGGTCTCAGTACTGGAATAGCAAAGGGTCCTGAAGGGGTGATGCCTTATCATAGTTATCAGCTCCTATCTGACTTGTCAGATGTGATTGCTAGCACAGCCCCCCACCCCCTTCCCCCCACCTTCCCCAGTTGGATCAGAAGCTCTCCATTAGCTACATTTGTACAGATAAATAAAATTCTCAGAGGGTCTTTAGTTTAAGGTTCCTCACGACACTGGACAGAGTTGTCTGGATTCCTTAACACAGTGAAGAACAGGGGCAGCAGGTGGGTGCTGAGGACATCGCCAACCAGTGCTGACCGGGATGAAGTGGGACCCGTATTCTGGAGTTCATCTCCAGCAGGACACCATGTCCAATGTTCACAACAGGCACCACTCCAAGATTATAAAACTGCTCAACACAGGATAAGTACGGCAGGATCAGCAGTAACACATACCTTACACAGATACACACACACGGACACATAATCACACACACACAGATACACACACGCACACAAACACAATCACACACACAGATACACATGCACACAAACACAGTTAGACACACACAGACACACACACAGAGACTGCCCAAGATAGGACAAGTACAAAAAAAGCACACACAGTCACAGACACACAAACACACAATCACGCGCACATAGATACACACACACACACAAACGCACACACAGACTGGCCAAGATAGGACAGGTACAAAGAAAACACACAGATACACACATGCACACACAACAATCACACACACACTCACACAATCACATACACACACACACTCAAACACACACATGCTCACACTGCCCCAGCACAGAACAGGTACATCACAGGCAGTGTATATACAAAGAAAAGACACACACACATATTACACACTTTGACTCAGAAGAATTTTTATGCCACCTCCCTCCAAAGCCCCCAAATATGCCAGGGTCATTTTCTATCACAGCACCTGGAGGAAAGAATGAGTGTGTCTCATGGCTAGAAACGCACCCTGCCATACATTCCAAGCCTGAGTCATTCGCCAGCGTGGCTAACGAGAGGAAAAAATATCCAAAGGGGATTGCAGCGTATCAGAACAACTGTGAGGTACTTAAATTAATTAGCTTTCTGCTCTCTCAGTTCTAAGGGCTGGGAAAAGGTCTTCCATGACTCATCCAACGGGGGTCACAAAATCTTGTGGCTGAATGGTAGGATGGTAGGGGGGTTGGGAGACAGGGTGTTATCAAATGTTTCCATCGCTTTGGAATAGTTCCCATCAAAAAGGAGCTGCCCAGTTTCATTGGCACAGAAGGGGGAAGCCGCAGTTGGTGACCATCAAGAGCAGGAAGTGGGGGAGGGGCTGACCTATGGCCAACAAAGGGTTCCCAGCTGAGGGTTTTCTCTGTTACCCCAGAAATCGAGTCTGCGGCATGTGCCCCCTATGACACCTGAAGCCACATTCTGAAACCGGAGACCCACTGTCTCATCCATTACTGCCACAGCCCTGTATCCTCTGAAAATGTCCCAGAAGACATCCAGAAATGCCCGTGTGAAAGAATTTCACCTCGAGGGATGAGCAAGCCAGAACTTGGTAGGCATACACTTGAACCGGATCTTCCCCACCACCGTGCCGGAGCTAACTGGAGGAGATGGGACAGGATATTCTAACCTTCCCTTAAGACGTTGGCTAGAGGTGCATCAGTTGTACTTCCCGGGACCTTAAAACATTTGCATATGCAAATCCAAAGAAAGAGAGAGGTGAAGGAGCGCATTCCAGCAGAGCCTAATATTGATGAAATATGCGCTCTATTTTTAGCCAGACCTAGGAACCTAAGGGGTAAATATTTAGGCAGCCGAAATGAGCATTTTGCTAATCGCTGCAGGTGTTATTCCTGGATATTCAATGCCGAGCCATGTCTGGTCCTCAGCACTGAGCATCTGAGTCGTGCAGAACTGGCTAACAAGTAGCCAGTTAAATCGATATTGAGAATTTAAAGTAGCCATGGACTGCCGCATAAAGTTAGGACTGTGTTTTATGCGGTTACCCTTGCTGGTTAAGTGCTGACTCCGCCCCCAGACCACCCCTAAAATAGCCAGTTTTCACTTAGGCTTTAACCCCTAATTTTCAGCGGAGATCACCAGTTAAGTGCCACTGAAAATTAGCAGATAGCCCCAAACCAACGATTTAACCGATCAGCGGCCGTTTCTGGCCAGTTAAATCGTTTTCAATATCGACCAGTTTTAAATTATGCTCATAATCTTAGGTGCCTAATTTCAGAGCCCAGAGCTGATAATCAGTGCTAAGCTCCTATTTTTCCTGCACCCTAAACCTGCCACTTTTTACGTACCTAAAATTTGAGTATAAAGTTAGGCACTGAGCCCTAGTATATTTTCAAAGAGAATGATTTGGGAGCCCTAACTCGCAAAGACAGGAGCACAAATCCTTTGACTGTTGATCCCCTCTATCTGTAGAAAATGATAAACTGTAGCACATATTGAAGTGGGTAGAGCTACGCCATGGATATCTTGGTTCACATATCTGCCCTGTTTCCAAGGTCAACTTGGACGCTTATCCCTGGTGTGTGGAAACCTACAGCTCGAGAGTATTTGAAAGCACCAAGTTCAGTGAACACACAGGCACACGCACACATTCGACGTGTAATTAAATTCTGGAATTCGTTACCAAAGCAGTTAGCTTAGCGGGGTTTAAAAAAAGGTTTGGTTGGCTTCCTAACGGAAAAGTCCATAGACCATTATTAAAATGGACTTGGGAAAAATCCACTGCTTATTTCTAGGATAAGCAGCATAAAATGTATTGTACTGTTTTGGGATTTTGCCAGGGATGCATACTCATACACTGGTTACATGGGGCAGAAACATCCATTTTAGAAAAATAGACGACTAAATCAGGGTTTCCCAAATCCAGTCCTGGAGTACCCCTTGCCGGTCAGGTTTTCAGAATATCCACAATGAGTATGCAAGAAAGAGATTTGCATATAATGGAGACAATATATGCAAATGAAGTTCATGCATATTCATTGTGGCTATCCTGAAAACCTGAGTGGCATGGGGGTACTCTAGGACTGGACTTGGTAAACATTGGTCTATATTATTAACCAGGCAAAACAGAAACAGGACATAAATACTGGAATATAAATATTTGTATGAGCAGTTTTAAAAACATGAAGGTTCATTTTTCCTGAAGCTGTCACAGAGCCCAGTATCCTTTGTCAGTTTCACTTCTCTAAAGCCTGGACGTCATGTGCAGCAGGTCTAACTCCCGCCCTCCATCTTTTTGGACGTAAACATTCAGTCCCCTTCTGAAATGGGGTATAAATGTCTATTTTTGGACCTGCCCTAGTACGGTCCAGAATATTCTCAGTGACCTTAAGGGAGTCAATAACCAGAGTGATTTAACTGGCAAGAGAGGCTTCTGCCCGGTTAAATCGCTGACTGCCAAACACGAAGCCAGTGATTTTGTGGGCGGTCTGGGGATGTAGCTTGCACTTTTGTGATTCAGTGCCTATGTTCAGCATTTAAGTCTTGTCTCCCTCACTATCCCCTAATCTCCTGTTCACCTTCTTCGTTCTAGAAATAATCATTGTCTAGTTCATCCTGGTCCTAGACCTACCCAACTTGAAACTACTGTGCATCGTCACCCCTTTTCTTTGGAACTCCCTCCCTCTAGATGTTCATGCTGAATTATCAATTAAAAACTTTAAAACCACTTTGAAGACTTGGATCTTTGACCGAGCTTTCAATTCTGCCTAAGATATAACTATACTATACTACTCTATACTGTCGGAGGTTTCTATACCACTGTCGTTCCAAAAAGGATTCAAAGCGGTTTACAATAGATAAAAGAAACTTCAATTGCAAGAAGGAAATATCAATTCAAAGTTACACAATGGCAGAAGCTAATTGCACGTAATATAAATAAACCCAAAAAACAAATTTAAAATCCAGAGTCCACAAAACAGAACAAAATCATTGCTCAAATAAGTATGTCTTCAACAATTTCCTAAAAGAAAGATAAGGAGATACAAGCCTCAATTTCAGAGGAAGTGTATTCCATACTCTAGCCTCCTCCCCCCCCCCAAAAGGAAAAGAAGCCTCAAAAACAGATTTAAAACAAATATTTTTTTTTACAGAAGGAAAACCTAATTTCAAAGTTCTCAGAAAACCAAGTTTTCTATCTGCAGATGGGAATGCCAACAGCTCATTCAGACCCCCAGAATCCAAACCGATTTAAAAATTAAAGAATGGATTTTAAAATCGATATGTTCATGTGTCATCAACCAACAAAAAACCTGAAAAACAGGGGATACGCTTCCGTAACTTCCAATACCTCTTATTAATCTGATGGCCATATTTTGCATCAGTTGTAATCACTTTAACTGCTTAGTTGAAATCTGGGAGTAGAGTGATTTACACTAGTCCAATTGTAATAGCAAAACAGCCTGTGCAATACTTCTTCCATCAATAAAGATATTATAGCCCGTAACTATCAGGAGTGGAGAAGTAACCTAGTGGTTAGGGCAGTTGCCTGAGACTCTGGGGAACTAGGTTTGATTCCCGCTGCAGCTCCTTGTGACTCTGGGCAAGTCACCGAGGGGTCTTTTTACTAAGGTGTGCCAAAAATGGCCTGCGCTGTTGTAGAGGCATGTATTGGATGCATGCAGGTCCATTTTTCAGTGTGCCTGCAAAAAAGGTCTTTTGGGGGGGGGGGGAGGAAATGGACATGCAGCAAAATGAAAATTAACACGTGTCCATTTTGGACCTGAGACCTTACCACCACCCATTGACTTAGCGGTAAGGTCTCACATGTTAACCAGGCGGTAATCGTCAGCGCACATATAATGCCAATGACTGCCCGGTTAGCACCGCACCAGAACTTTTCTGGGGCACGTAGTGGGAGTGAGTAAAAAGTGAGATTACCACCCGGGCCATGCAGTAGCTGGGCAGTAGTTTTGAATTGGCGCATTTTGGGTACACGTGGTTGCCTACGAGGCTTAGTAAAAGGACCCCTTAACCCTCCATTGCCCCAGGTACAAAATAAGTACCTGTATATACTATGTAAACCGCTTTGAATGTAGTTGCAAAAGCAGAGAAAGACTGTATCAAGTCGATTCCAGGAACAATGTCAAACAGTAGCAACATTCCATGTAGAATCCCAAAGAATAGCAAGATTCCGGAATCCCAAAGAGGAAGGAGTGGAGGCGTAGCCTAGGGGTTAGTGCAGCGGACTTTGATCCTGGGGAACTGGGTTGATTCCCACTGTAGCTCCCTGTGACTCTGGGAAGTCACTTCACCCTCCATTGTACCTGTATATACTATGTAAACCGCTTTGAATGTAACCACAGAGAGGCAGTGTATCAAGTCCTGTTCCCTTTCCTTCCCATTAACCCCTTACCCTATATATTTTCTCCTCCCGTACTGCTCACCTTTCTCTCTCCTTTTACAGCCCCTCTGTCCTCTGCAGATGCCTGTGCTATTCTTTCTTGTCTGCATGTTACTTCTTTTCCTATTCTGAGTTTTTGTTTCGCTAGTCAACCGCCTAGATCTGTGAGTTAGCCCAGGTGATATACAGAGTCCAAATAAACTCTAAATCTCATCGCATAAAACACAGTCCTCTCTCGTCACTTCACCACTTAATGCTGGCTAGCGCACATACAATGGCATTCAGTGTTTGTCCGGACATGCCATGTCTGGCCATTACACCAACGATGGCTGAAAATTTACCCCATAGACGTCTTTCAGTATTAGACATCTAAATGCTGGTTTGTGGACCCTAACGTGAAAAGAGCTTCTAAATTAAGCACCTTAGCGTCAAACCCACATGGAGTAGAACTTCGTTATAAGGGACCTGCACATAGTGGACACTCAGATAAACTAAATCTCTCTTCATAACGGCGGTTAATAATCCCAGTAAATAAATATATAAACTTTTATTCCCGGCTGAGAGAATCGGACATCCCATGTGTTTCAGTTCGGTTATAAGAGACCGTTTTGCACAGTCTTAAGGCTTCTTTGAACCACAAAGATAAGAGACCGACACAGCAGTTGCGCTAAGAGTGAACTGACTTGACAGCTGGTCCTAACACAGTGGCATACAGAATGATGTCCAGCCAATGTACATGAACTGCGCTAGACTTGGAAGCGAGAATCGCTATAAAAAATGACTTTGAAAACGGTCAAAAGGTTAGCCGTATGTTGCAGACGTGGAGAGGCATAATCGAACGGCGCCGGCCAAATAGATGGCCGGCCATCTTCGGAGCCGGCTCCACAAGGGGGCGGAGCCAACCGTATTTTCAAAATACGGTTGGGGCCAGCTAAATTGATCGCCGGGTTTAGAGGAGATGGCCGGCTTCGTTTTTCAGCCATAATGGAAACCGGGCCCGGCCATCTCAAACCCGGCGAAATGCAAGCCATTTGGTCATGGGAGGAGCCAGTATTTGTAGTGCACTGGCCCCCCTCACATGCCAGGACACCAACTGGGCACCCTAGGGGGCACTTCTAAAAATTAAAAAAAAAAAAAAGCTCACAGATGCATAGCTCCCTTACCTTGGGTACTGAGCCCCCCAAATCCCCACCAAACCCCACTCCCCACAACTCTACACCATTACCATAGCCCTAAGGGGTGAAGGGGGGCACCTACATGTGGGTACAGTGGGTTTTGGGGGGATGGAGGGCTCCCATTTACCACCACAAGTGTAACAGGGGTGGGGGGAATAGGCCTGAGTCCGCCTGCCTGAAGTGTACTGCACCCACTAAAAACTGCTCCAGGAACCTGCATACTGCTGTCAGGAAGCTGGGTATGACATTTTAGGCTGGCATACAGGCTGGCAAAAAACTTTGTTTTTTTACATTTTTTTTGGGTGGGAGGGGGTTGGTGACCGCTGGGGGAGTAAGGAGAGGTCATCCCCGTTTCCCTCTGGTGGTCATCTGGTCAATTGGGGCACTTTTTTGTGACTTGGACCTAAAAATAAATGGACCTAGTGCAGCCAGCGAAATGCTCGTCTGACCCGGCCATCTTTTTTCCATTATGGGGTGAAGCCGGCTATCTCGTAACCACACCCCCATCCCGCCCCCGTCCCGCCTTCTGTACCCTCCCTTGAAGGTTGGTCGGTTCCGCGATGAAAAGTAGTTGGGGCCAGCTAAAATTGGCTTTCGATTATACCGATTTGGCCGGGATCAGGAGATCGCCGACCATCTCCCGATTTGTGTCGGAAGATGGCCAGCGATCTCTTTCGAAAATAAGCTCATTAATCTTGCAAAGCAAACAGTGCATTGGATATGGCAGGAAAGAGACAACTAAAGCATGCGTAGAAAGCGTCGGTGACTGGGAATGAAACAACAGTAAGCTGTGATTGACTGATGCACAGTTTGGATATAAGGGAGGATTTTTATCAGTCCCCAGAAGTCCCTTAGAATAGTTGGGTCTGTTGTTTACGTGGTTGAGCTATGAGAACACTGGCCGGTGCTTATATAACTCCCGTATCCTCACCCACACTGCCCTAGCACCAGGGCTTTTTTTGAGGGGGTACTTGGGGGTACTGAGTACCGGCACCTTTTCCATTGTCTGCTAAAATTGACCCATGAACACCCAAGTTTTAATGAAAGAGCTCAGGCTCTACACACCAATTCTGCCTTGTCATAGATTCTGTGACTGGTTGCAGTGGGGGCTGGCTATTGTGGGGTGGATCCCTCAGTGTTCACCTCACCCCTGAAGGGTGGCCTGGCATTTTGAGTACCGGCACCTTTTTCGCTAGATAAAATGCACTGCCTAGCATGAATCAGACACTGCCACGATGGTCAGAGCGGAGATTTCGCAGCACTGTCTAGTTATAGCCACTCTCATCTACGCCGACTAAAGCGGTGTATCAAATGTATTAAATGATAAACGATACTCAGCACGATTACATCAGGCAGGAGTCTCCTCCAGCCCAGTTAAATCCTTTCAAATATCAGCCCCTCTCTGTCTCGTTCTTTTCTTGTGCCCTTTCAAAGTGGCACGAGCGTCCCCTCCCCTCATCTCCCACAGGGATGTGTTTCGTGCTAGGAAAGGTGTTATACAACAGAACCTCTATAAATCCAAGTCGGAAAGCTGCCACATGAATCCCGCAGCCCAGCTTGGAGGGATAAATGTTGCACTGGGATCTAACTCACACAAGATTTTGGGTGCTGTCTGTACCTCGACTCTCTATTCCCATTAAGCAGGGTCACCAGTCTGGGGTTCATGGGAGGGTGAAGCTAACAGCTGAGCTCTGATTTTGGCTGGGCTCCCGGTCTTCGGGAGGGGGTGTTCTGCTGGCTAGGAACACGTCCTGACTTTGCAAAAGTTATGCTCTCTTAATTAGTTCTCATATTCCCACTCCTCCAGGGCTGGGAATCTCACGGATTCTCTCTCACACAGCTTCCGGGTTTCACAGAGAACTGGGGACACAGAGCTGTGAAGGAAACCTACCAGGAACACAGGGTTAAAGGAAAACTGCTCATTTGTGAGCGCCAAGGAGACTTTCCTTTTCTTGCTTGGGAATCAGTGAGTGTTATTAAGCTGCTGTTAGAGAAGGCGTCTCATGGTAGGGTACATAAGTACATAAGTGTTGCCATACTGGGACAGAGCAAAGGTCCATCAAGCCCAGCATCCTGTTTCCAACAGTGGCCAATCCAAGTCACAAGTACCTGGCAGAAACCCAAATAGTAGCAACATTCCATGTAGAACCCCAAAGAATGCAAGATTCTGGAATCCTGAAGAGTAACAAATATTCTAGAATTCCAAAGAATAACAAGATTCCATGCAGAATTTCAAAGTGTAGCAACATTCCATGTGGTACCCCAAAGAACAGCAAGATTCTGGAATCCTAAAGAACAACAAGATTCCATGTAGAGCCTCAAAGAGTAGCAAGATTCCATTCAGAATCCCAAGTATACCAGTATTGCCATACTGGGGCTGACCAAAGGTCCATCAAGCCCAGCATCCTGTTTCCAACAGTGGCCAATCCAGGTCACAAATACCTGGCAAGATCCCCAAAAATGTACAAAACATTTCATACTGCTTATCCCTGAAATAGTGGATTTTCCCCATTTAATAATGGTCTATGGACTTTTCCTTTAGGAAGCCATCCAAACCTTTTTTTTAAACCCGCTAAGCTAACCGCCTTTACCACATTCTCTGGTCACGAATTCCAGAGTTTAATTACACGTTGAGTGAAGAAAAATTTTCTCCGATTCGTTTTAGATTTACTACATTGTAGCTTCATTGTATGCCCCCTAGACCTAATATTTTTGGAAAGCATAAACTGACGCTTCACATCTTCTACCCATTCCACTCCACTCATTATTTTATAGACCTCTATCACATCTCCCCTCAACCGTCTTTTCTCCAAGCTGAAGAGCCCTAGCCGCTTTAGCCTTTCCTCATAGGGAAATCGCCCCATCCCCTTTATCATTTTTGTTGCCCTTCTCTGCACCTTTTCTAATTCCACTATATCTTTCTTGAGATGCGGTGACCAGAATTGAACACAATATTCGAGTGCAGTCGCACTATGGAGCGATACAAAGGCATTATAACGTCCTCATTTTTTGTTTTCCATTCCTTTCCTAATCAGTGTGTTTTTTCTAGCAAAAAAGGTGCCGGTACTCAAATGCCAGGTCACCCTTCAGGGATGGGGTGATCACTGAGAGACCCACCCCACAATAGCTAGGCCCCCCTGCAACCAGTCACAGAATCTATAACAAGGCAGAACTGGTGTGTAGAGCCTGAGATTTTTCATTAAAACTTGGGGACCATGGGTCAATTTTAGCAGACAATGGAAAAGGTGCCAGTACTCAGTACCCCCAAGTACCCCCTCAGAAAAAGCACTGTTCCTAATAATACCTAACATTCTATTTGCTTTCTTAGCTGCTGCAGCACGCTGAGCAGAAAGTTTCAACCTCACGCATGGCTTCTACTGTGAGTGTAATAAAGCACCACGCAGAGAGATAAATATATGTAGATTTTTATGCACAGAAAATTTACTGTTAATGGGGGAGGGGGAGCGTGCCAGACACACATGCACAAAGGTTTTGCGGAAAGCACAGCTTTCGTGTGCATGTGCGAACAGAACCAAAAGCATGAGCAGTAGTATCAGCATCTGTTAAACATGAGCCTCATAATAATTTATGGGCAGGACATTTTTTGCGAGGCTCATTTTTAGGCACAGAGCAGGCGCTGATGTGGTGCTTCCACTTTCGGTTTTGTTCGGACACGCACACAAGTCTGTTACCTCCCATCTGCCTTTGCAACTTGCAGACTCTTTCTTCTGGTTGCACAAAAAGAGAAAACTGGCAGTTAAATGTGAAAAATTGACAAGAAATCCTCTCCGCAAACCCTTTCACAAAGCTCCAGACCTGGCAAATAATTTCTCGCATAACATGCACGGCAGAAGTCACCATTTTTTCATCTGCATTGCCTGGAATGCTTACATGAGCTCATTATTATACACTGTAACGGATTTGCAAATGTATTTCTGCACATTCGCTTGCTCAACTCAACCTCATTCTGCATTTGGCGTTCAATAACATACTTTAACTGCGCAGCTGAGCTCACGGTAGCTTTTTGCATCAGCCCCTCAGACTGTACCTGAGGCAATGGAGGATTAAGTGACTTACCCAAGCTTTCAGATACTTACACACACACACATACACAGGGGAATCATAAGTACATAAGTATTGCCACACTGGGACAGACCAAAGGTCCATCAAGCCCAGCATGCTGTTTCCAACAGTGGCCAATCCAGGTCACAAATAACTGGCAAGATCCCGAAAAGGTTCAATACATTTTATGCTGCCTATCCTAGAAATAACCAGTGGATTTTCCCCAAGTCAATTTAATAACGATCTATGGACTTTTTCTTTAGGAAGCCATCCAAACCTTGTTTAAACCCCGCTAAGCTAAGCACCTTTACCACATTCTCTGGCAACGAATTCCAGAGTTTAATTACATGTTGAGTGAAGAAAGCTTTCTCTGATTCGTATTTAATTTACTACTTTGTAGCTTCATCGTGTGCCCCCTAGTCCTAGCATTTTTGGAAAGCGTAAACAGACGCTTCACATCTACCCATTCCACTCCACTCATTGTTTTATAGACCTCTATCATATCTCCCTTCAGCCATCTTTTCTCCAAGCTGAAAAGCCCTAGCTGCTTCAGCTTTTCTTCATTGGGAAGTCATCCCACATCAGCCAAAGGGAATCAGAAAGTAGACCTATACACATACAAATACACTCACAAACAGAAGAATCAGCCAAAGGGAATCACACGCACATTCTCACACACACAAACACATGCACACGTCTAGCAGATCACCATTGACCTCTGTCTTACCTCAAACACATCTTCATCCAATAACCTGGTCCCAAATATTGTCACTCCCTCAGTGCTGATCACAGGCTCTTCACCTCGAGCCAACTCATGGAGCTGTTGTTTGTCACAATCCACAATCAGTGTCACGTTCTTGGCTTCCACACTGATGGCTATCCGATGCCACCTGCAGGACAAACGCAAGCCCTGAAGTGAGAAAGATGCAAGCCACATCTCAAACCTTGTGTAGTCCAACCACTGGCTGCTGGTCCCTCCAACACCTCCCACAAATGGCCCTGGCCACACAGCACCCATACAATGCTAGTTAGGACATGTTGGCAGGGCAGGACAACGAGATGTCCTCAACCAGCTGGGACAGTCTAAGCATTTTTGGTTGACACAGAGATGCCTGTGGTTTTCAAGAGCCGACATGATTCTTTTGATGTCACCTCACCTGAAGAAGAGATCTGAATGGTTCTGGCAACTCATGTTCTGGTTCTGATAATATACATCAAAGCTGGAAAAGCATTCAACTTTATCCTGAACCAATACAGCCACTAGAACTCCAAACTGCTCTAAACAGAGGCAAAACAAGCTTCCAATCCCTTGAGGATGCCTGAGGTCTATGCCCATTCCTAACAAGTACTGAAAGAAAATATAACACTCCCTCCTCCCTTTGAAACAAGTCTACAATGGTGGTCAAACACTCCCCCCACCTTACTATATCCATCAACGTTGATTCATCTCTCAGTCCCCCATCACCTTGGCGGAGAAGGAATGACTTACTTGCCATCAGCCTCTCTCAGTCCTCCATCACCTTGGCGGAGAAGGAATGACTTACTTGCCATCAGCGAGGTTGATCTTTTTGAAGAAGGGATATTTTTCCGGGGTAGGCATCCCATCCTGGTCCTCATAGAGGAAAACTGGGGAACGCCCAATCTCGACACCCAGTTGCTGGCTACCATGTTCATCATAAAGAGAAAGCAAGAAGAACTGGGAGCCCTTCTTGGCCCGAAGAGTGGTCAGGATGGAGAAGTCTTGGGGAAATGGTCCATCTGCAAAGGAATGGACACTTTAAGTCCCTCCCCCAGTGATGTGACTCATTCCCTAAAGGCAACATCTGCCTAGGCAAGTTCAGATTGCTGGAAAGAGTGATTTCTGGTGCAGTGGAAGACTTTGAAATATTTCAAGTAGATTCTGTCATGCTGAAAATGATGGAAACACTGTAGAACGACACAAGGCAAGGATGTCGAAGGCTTATGGAAAGATACTAGAGCTTTGGGTTGGAGGGTGCACAACTGAGACGAGGGGAGCACAGGATGCCTCAACATTTGGAGCTGCACTTCTGACTTCCGGCCACTAGAGGCTGAACAATAAGCCCACTCAGTTCAGCTTCAATATCACCCAAACAATGATTTTTCTTTGAAAGGTTAGATACCATGGCAGCTATAAATTACGTGTGACATTTTCTTTTAATCAGAACCACCCAGTTCCAGAAGGGAGATTTTATTTATTTGGCCAGTTCAGATTTTGACCTTACATCCCAATTCAGAATGCTATTTGTAGTGGCTGATTCCACCTATTGAAATCAGCACCGTGGTTCCCAAAATGCATCAGGATAGGGTGGTTAGAAATCCAGGACTAGCCTAGGATCCTCCTCCTGGTACTGGGTGACTTGACAACTCTGTTTTAATGCTACATTCATGATGTCCTTGATAAGTGCCATTTATAAAAAACTGTTTGCTGATCTCAACTAGACGGTCAATGGGTTTGTTGTCCATTGATGGAGACAGACATTGTTGAGGGTAAAAAGAACCGAGGAAGGTGATGGTCCAGTACACTAGGACTATCCCACCAATAACCTGTCAAGAAACCATCACACAAGTGGCAGCCCCCATAAATTGTTCACGGCTTGCATACAGGGGGTATTTTACCTTTTAAAGATTATCAATAGAAATCAAACAAAATAAAACATGGAAAAGAAAATAAGATGATACCTTTTTTTATTGGACATAACTTAATACATTTCTTGATTAGCTTTCGAAGGTTGCCCTTCTTCCTCAGATCGGAAATAAGCAAATGTGTTAGTTGATAGTATATATAAGTGAAGCTTCAAAGCATTTCAATGACAGTCTAGCAAGGTGGGGGTTGGGTACATCAAAGCATTTCATTTCATTGATAGTCTAACAGGATGGGTGTGGGTAGTTGAGAGGAGAGTGATAAACAGAGCAATACAACTTTATGGTTTATAATGGGCTAGAAAACCCAGATCCTTGTTAAGTCCTGTCTGTTGGGTGTCAAAATATTCAATCATTCTGACTTCAAAGGTCTTACGTTTCTGTATTGTTTTAAAGTTACCTTTCAGGATTCTTACTGTGAAATCACTGGTGTTAATCAAGAAATGTATTAAGTTATGTCCAATAAAAAAGGTATCATCTTATTTTCTTTTCCATGTTTTATTTTGTTTGATTTCTATTGATAACCTTAAGAGTGGACTAACACGGCTACCACACCTCTCTACTTACCTTTTAAAGAAAGCCTGTGACTTAATAATAGCCTAGTGTTCTTCATTGTAAATCCCAGGAGTTGGTGGCAGCGCCCACCACTCCCAACTGTCTTCCCAATATTCCTTACCTCTCCCCCTGCCCCCTAAATAGGCTGAAACGGAGCGTGCAGGACAATCAACTATTGTTACAGACAGAAGTCGCTCTGAGTGTGTCACCACATCATTGGCCAAGCTGCCAAGTTATCCAGTTCCAGACTGGACATATTGGGACAGTCCTGGATTTCTGACCACCCCA
Source organism: Microcaecilia unicolor (assembly GCF_901765095.1). NCBI lineage: Eukaryota > Metazoa > Chordata > Amphibia > Gymnophiona > Siphonopidae > Microcaecilia > Microcaecilia unicolor. The sequence continues at coordinate 199,777,045 of NC_044033.1, read as the reverse complement.
TCCAGGTGCATTATGGGACTTGCAGCACTGATTTCAATGGGCAGGATCAGGCACTGCAAATCCCACAATGCTTTGGGATATAAATTCAAACCCAGGACTGGCCAAAAAGTCTCCAGCCTGGAACTGAGTGACTTGGCAGCTTCTCCTGATTGCTCAGGGCACTGGTCACTTTGTCCAGCAACTGTCCTGGCTCCGACCTTGAAGATCGTTTGCCAACGTGTCCTCCACATGGAAAATAGTGAGAATCGCTGCCCTTCCTGATCCATGGCAGTGACACTGGCTGCTTCCCAGGGCATTTACATTCTCGCTATGTCCTTGGACTTCCAGTCCTGGTGCTGGACCCCCCCCCACACACACACACACCACAGTTTGGGTGACCACCATGTGCAGTGCTGAATCCACCACAGTGCCCTACTGACAGGAAATGGAAAAAAGGGCACAGAAAGGCTACAGGTTTGTCTTTCTGCAGGCATGTGCTACTCACCTGGAAAAAGCTGCTTTGTTGGCGCGCTGAGCTGAGTCCTGTTCTCCAGGCGAAAGGCAATGTCTGACTCTTCTACACCTTTCCTCTGAGTGCAGAAGCCTGAAGCGAAGGTGATTCCCTCTAGACCTTCTCTCAGATCCAAAGCCTGGAGCACATCAAGGGGAATGGCTGAAAAACAATGTTTTTTTTTGGGGGGGGGGAGAGATGAAAGTACTGTTAGGTGGGACATAGAACAGCCTGCACTAGAACCCTGGTCCTCCCCACCCTGCAGAGGTGACACTCGCAGATACCAGACTGAAACCCTAGTCAACTTGCACCATCAAACACTGTGATGGTAATTGTGGTCTCCGCCCCCTTGTGGCAATGGTTGGGATCTTATTGGTGAGAGAGGAGGGGATAGATGGGGAAGAGCCAATGGCTGCAGGTGTGGCTTCAGCTATGAACTTCCTCCATCAATTCCTGAATCCAGCCAGAGGACAGGGCAGGTCTCCTTTAACACTACTAACCCTGAATCCGGTCTGAAGAATGGGCAGGTCTCTCTTTCACACCATGTACACATACCTTCATTTTATACACATGTTCATATATTCATGCAAATCATGGCTTAGGTCTCCAAGAGGGGCATAATCGAACGGGGCGCCCAAGTTTTCCTGAGGACATCCTTGCAGGATGTCCCGGCAAAGGAGCAGGAAAACCCGTATTATCGAAACAAGATGGGCGTCCATCTTTCGTTTCGATAATACGGTCGGGGACGCCCAAATCTCAACATTTAGGTCGACCTTAGAGATGGTCGTCCTTAGAGATGGTTGTCCCCAGTTTTCGGCGATAATGGAAACCGAGGATGCCCATCTCAGAAACTACCAAATCCAAGTAATTTGGTCATGGGAGGAACCAGCATTCATAGTGCACTGGTCCCTCTGATATGCCAGGACACCAACTGGGCACCCTAAGGGGCACTGCAGTGGACTTCACAAATTGCTCCCAGGTGCATATCTCCCTTACCTTGGGTGCTGAGCCCCCCAAAACCCACTCCCCAAAACTGTACAACACTACCATAGCCCTTAGGGATGAAGGGGGGGCACCTACATGTGGGTACAGTGGGTTTCTGGTGGGTTTTGAAGGGCTCACATTTACCATCACAAGTGTAACAGGTAGGGAGGGATGGGCCTGGGTCCGCCTGTCTGAAGTGCACTGCACCCACTAAAACTGCTCCAGCGACCTGCATACTGCTGTCAGGGAGCTGGGTATGACATTTGAGGCTGGCAAAAAATATTTTAAAAGTTTTTTTATGGTGGGAGGGGGTTAGTGACCACTGGGGGAGTAAGGGGAGGTCATCCCCGATTCCCTCTGGTGGACATCTGGTCAGTTCGGGCACCTTTTTGAGGCTTGGTCGTAAGAAAAAATGGACCAAGTAAAGTCGCCCAATTGCTCGTCAGGGACGCCCTTCTTTTTTCCATTATCGGCCGAGGACGCCCATGTGTTAAGCATGCCCCAGTCCCGCCTTCGCTATGCTTCCGACATGCCCCCGGGAACTTTGGTCGTCCCTGCGACGGAAAGCAGTTGAGGACGCCCAAAATCAGCTTTCGATTATGCTGATTTGGGCAACTCTGGGAGAAGGACGCCCATCTCCCGATTTGTGTCGGAAGATGGGCGCCCTTCTCTTTCGAAAATAAGCCTGACAGGGGCTCATTTTCAAAGCACTTGTCTTAGACTTACAAAGTTCCATAATATTGACTTTATGTAGAAGTTCCTTAGTTTACACACTCACAGCCATTTCTTAATTGACTCTCCAGCCTCTGTTACCTACCCATAAGTACATAAGTAATGCCACACTGGGAAAAGACCAAGGGTCCATCGAGCCCAGCATCCTGTCCAACATAGCGGCCAATCCAGGCCAAGGGCACCTGGCAAGCTTCCCAAACGTACAAACATTCTATACATGTTATTCCTGGAATTGTGGATTTTTCCCAAGTCCATTTAGTAGCGGTTTATGGACTTGTCCTTTAGGAAACCGTCTAGCCCCTTTTTAAACTCTGCTAAGCTAACCGCCTTCACCACGTTCTCCAGCAACAAATTCCAGAGTTTAATTACGCGTTGGGTGAAGAAAACGTTTCTTCGATTTGTTTTAAATTTACTACACTGTAGTTTCATCGCATGTCCCCTAGTCCTAGTATTTTTGGAAAGCGTGAACAGATGCTTCACATCCACCTGTTCCACTCCACTCATTATTTTATATACCTCTATCATGTCTCCCCTCAGCCGTCTCTTCTCCAAGCTAAAAAGCCCTAGCCTCCTTAGTCTTTCTTCATGAAGTGTTCATCCTCATGTTAATCTCTGACATTAGTTGGGAGGAGGAGGCTGCAGTCCTTGACCACTGTAATATACCCTTCTTAATCTTGCTTTTTAGGGTCGAGCATCCCATTTCTTTGCTGGTGGAATCCTGATGTCTCTCCCCCTTCCTCTATCCTATATGTTGTCCAGCCGAAGACCCTCATAAACTTTCTCAGCCCTCTCCTCGCTTGCTCTGATATCGCTCTGAGTTGAATTTGGGTGCCTTCTTACCTCCATCCTGTCTTTTCTTCATATCTTGGCTACTAGGTAAGTATTGCCATACTGGGATAGACCAAAGGTCCATCAAGCCCAGCATCCTGTTTCCAATAGTGGCCAATCCAGGTCACAAATACCTGACAAGATCCCCAAAAAAGTACAAAACATTTTATGCTACTTAGCCCAGAATTAAGCAGTGGATTTTCCCCAAGTCCATTTTAATAATGGTCTATGGACTTTTCTTTTAGGAAGCTGCCCAAGCCTATTTTAAACCCCGCTAAGCTAACTGCCTTTACCACATTCTCTGGCAACAAATTCCAGAGTTGAATTACACGTTGAGTGAAGAAAAAGTTTCTCCGATTCGTTTTAAATTTACTACATTGTAGCTTCAATGTATTCCTCCTAGTCCTAGTATTTTTGGAAAGCGTGAACAGATGCTTCACATCTACCCTTTCAACTCCACTCATTATTTTATAGACCTCTATCATATCTCCCCTCAGCTGCCTTTTCTCCAAGCTGAAGAGCCCTAGCTGCTTTAGCCTTTCCTCATAGGGAAGTTGTCCCATCCCCTTTATCAGTTTCGTCGCCCTTCTCTGCACCTTTTCTAATTCCACTATATCAAATTATATAGGTGAAATTTGAGTCCAATATGAAATACTTATAAGACTGACAAAATGACATCATACAATCCTGTGATTTTTCCAAATAGTCTTCTATAAGTTTCCATACATTAAGAGTTATCTACATGAGCTTGTCTGTCTGCGCATCAATTTATTTTTCTTTTCGTGGGAACTGGCATTTTAGAAAGGATGTTCAAATTGAAATGGAGACACCCAAGTCCGAACATCCACATTTCATAGCATTTGAGAACAGGATGTGCCAACATCGATCTTGTTCTGAAATACATGAAGAAATGGATATTTATGTATGGGCTACATTAGGCATGAACTGCCACAAAATCAATGGGTTCTAATTTGGCATGTAAACATTTATATACTACCATGAAAATATTTACATTGTGAAACAGCAAAATAAACATCTATTTGCCTGACCACAAAATATTTATCTGAGCCATTTTCAAAACAGAGGTTCTGGTTTCCTGAAGCTGTCACAGAGCCAGGTATCCCTTGCCAGCTTGACGTTCAGGAGAAACATCAAAATCTGGGCGGGGGGAGGGGGATTATGGGGGTGACCTCCCCTAATCCCTGAAGTGGAGTACTTTTCTGAAACTTAAAAGTCCTGGTAGCAGGTACATATCCCAATATTGCTCTGTTAAGACACAAGTATTGCCACACTGGGACAGATCAAACGTCCATCAAGCCCAGCATCCTGTTTCCAATAGTGGCCAATCCAGGTCACAAATACCTGGAAAGATCCCAAAAAAGTTCAATACATGTTACGTTGTTTATCCCAGAAATATGGATTTTCCCCAAGTCAATTTAATAATGGTCTATGGACTTTTCCTTTAGGAAGCCATCCAGACCTTTTTAAAACCCTGCTAAGCTAACTGCCTTTACCACATTCATTCCCTTTTGAAAATTCAACACGAGGCAGGGATCCTCAAATCCAGTCTTCAAGATCCACAACCCAGCCTGGTTTTCAGGGTTTTTCCACAGTGACTATGCTTTGGAATAGAATAGTGGATTATTGTATCACAGGCGCTGATCAGTGTGTTTTTCATGGTGTCTGTGCTGTAGAACAGAATAGTGGATTATTCTGTAAGGGAGAAGCCCCTTTATATTAAAATATAGCATATTAGCTAGATGTTGTTTTCTTTCCTACCTCTTGAGGGATATTGTTTTTAATTTAGCCACCATCTTAACATTCTGTAAGTGTCGGGAATCAGACAGCCAGCCCCAGACTGGCTGTTAATGAAGAAAACCACAGAAATGCTGGCTGGGGGCCAGGCCGCCTGGGTCTATTATCTTGTCAGAGCAATAAAGGGAGCAAACCGCACTGGCCTTGATTTATTCCCTGAAGCCTTCAATTCTACCTCCTGTATTGGGCAGACAAAAGGATCCCTCAGGAAGATGAATCAGAGAATGGGTGCACACCTGTCAAATCTCAGAGGAGGAGATCCAAAGGCAGAGATGGAAGTTGAACTCAGACAAAGTGGAATAAGGATAGAGACCAAGGGTGACCTCCTTCCACCTTGATGAGTCATCAAGTTCCAGGTCATTGGGGGAGGGGTGCAGGCTACCCACATCTTGGTTTTCACCTCTATTTGCTAAGAGTAGCAGGATTTGCAGATCCAGAGGCAGAAAGAGAAGTGAGGGAGTGAAAACCAGGACTGGATTCACCTGGGAGCTTCAGCCCAGGTGGGGTGAGATCCTGTTGTGACCCATCTAGATGGGGTAGAACTGGTAGCCGCCTTCTTCTTCACCTTTGGGAAACCTCCCAGGCCCCACTCCGCCATCCTCAGCCTCCTTCCAAAGTAAATATTGTGAAAACAGATCAAGGAGCTACCGGTCCCTGTGCAGTGCCTGCCTACTTTGATTTCTCACATGCCTCTATCTCATCGGATTCCCAACCTTGCTAAGATAAGATGTTGCATTTGATTCTATCATCTTTACATGGTGCCCTCGCCCTCTGCAAAGCCAACACAGATAAGTAGCCAAAAGGGTATAAAGATGGCACCCTGCTGATCCGAACAGAGGAGGAGTGCGGAGGGCAGAATCCGCTGAAATCCTTCAGAGCAGCAAAACATTTCACAAGAAGCAGATTCTCTTCCATGAACAAGAGATAACGGACCTTCACATTCTGGGACCAAGGAAGGCCCTAGAATTAGCATGTTTCAGTACGATTTATTGGATGTCCCAAAACATGGCTCACTATCTCTCCCTGTGCATCGATCCCAATTCCCAAATCTCTCATTGATTCTGCATGTCCCTGGGTGAACTGACCTGTGTCCCTGTTCCTGTCACCTAAGCCTTCAGTCCAAGAGGTGACAGACTTTGTATCCCTCTGTCCATCCCCTGAACCCCCAGTCCTAGAGGTGATAAGCTCTGTATCCCTGTGTCCATCCCCTGAACCCTCCAGTCCTAGAGGTCAAAGGCTTTGTATCTCTATGTCCATCCCCTGAACCCCCCCCCCAGTCCTAGAGGTGAAAGGCTCTGTACCCCTTTGTCCATCCCCTGAACCCTCCAGTCGTAGAGGTGACAGGCTCTGTATTCCTGTGCCCATCCCTTGAGCCTTCCAGTCCTAGGGGTGACAGGTTCTGTATCATTGTCTCCATCCCCTGAGCCTTCCAGTCATAGAGGTGACAGGCTCTGTATCCCTGTGTCCATCCCCTGAACCCTCCAGTCCTAGAGGTCAAAGGCTTTGTATCTCTATGTCCATCCCCTGAACCCCCCCCCCCAGTCCTAGAGGTGAAAGGCTCTGTACCCCTTTGTCCATCCCCTGAACCCTCCAGTCGTAGAGGTGACAGGCTCTGTATTCCTGTGCCCATCCCTTGAGCCTTCCAGTCCTAGGGGTGTCAGGTTCTGTATCATTGTCTCCATCCCCTGAGCCTTCCAGTCATAGAGGTGACAGGCTCTGTATCCCTGTGTCCATCCCTTGAACCCTCCAGTCCTAGAGGTGACAGGTTCTGTATCTTTGTCTCCATCCCCTGAGCCTTCCAGTCATAGAGGTGACAGGCTCTGTATCCCTGTGTCCATCCCCTGAACCCTCCAGTCCTAGAGGTCAAAGGCTTTGTATCTCTATGTCCATCCCCTGAACCCCCCCCCCCCCCAGTCCTAGAGGTGAAAGGCTCTGTACCCCTTTGTCCATCCCCTGAACCCTCCAGTCGTAGAGGTGACAGGCTCTGTATTCCTGTGCCCATCCCTTGAGCCTTCCAGTCCTAGGGGTGTCAGGTTCTGTATCATTGTCTCCATCCCCTGAGCCTTCCAGTCATAGAGGTGACAGGCTCTGTATCCCTGTGTCCATCCCTTGAACCCTCCAGTCCTAGAGGTGACAGGTTCTGTATCTTTGTCTCCATCCCCTGAGCCTTCCAGTCGTAGAGGTGACAGGCTCTGTATCCCTGTGCCCATCCCTTGAGCCTTCCAGTGAGGTGGTGATGGGTTCTTTATTTTCCTACCATGCCCTTCAACTATATATATATTTCTAAAGTGAAGTTACTTACATTGGTGGGAAGACAGTGCTGGGTGGATGCTGAAACTAACTCTGCCCTGAATTCTTCCCAGTCACTTCCGGCTTCTCACTCCCCCCATTTAATAAAGCCTTTCTCTGTGTTTATCATAGAAATCCCCTGGAGCATTTTCCAAGGCTTCTTTAGAAAAAGAGGACAAAATGGGATATGGAAGACTCAGCTCCTGCTCCTCCTGCTTTAGTCGAACTCTGTGACACTCTGCTTTCTGGATCCTTCTCCTGCCCTCACTTCTGTGCTCAGATTGGGAGTCCTGGTTTCATTTCAGGCATCCTGACAGCAAATGATCCTCCCTCCAGATCCTGGTGCAGACACCTATAGTGTAAGGGTGGCAGTACTGCTGGACAGCTTTTGTTGGGTGGTAGGTGGAAAGATATACCCACCCCCTTGCACCCCAGTCTGCTATGCCAATAGTTTGAGTGTCATCATCTCTGGAATTGCTTTCATGGGGGTGAAAAGATGTTTTCAGAAATGGAATAGTCTTTTAATATAGGGGTTGGCGGTTTTGACGGCAGTGATGAAGGGGCAGAATTAGGAAACACAGATGATAGACACAAGACAAGAGATGAAAGGGAGTGTACATTGCACAAATTCATTTAAGTACATAAGTACATAAGTAGTGCCATACTGGGAAAGACCAAAGGTCCATCTAGCCCAGCATCCTGTCACCGACAGTGGCCAATCCAGGTCAAGGGCACCTGGCACGCTCCCCAAACGTAAAAACATTCCAGACAAGTTATACCTAAAAATGCGGAATTTTTCCAAGTCCATTTAATAGCGGTCTATGGACTTGTCCTTTAGGAATCTATCTAACCCCTTTTTAAACTCCGTCAAGCTAACCGCCCGTACCACGTTCTCCGGCAACGAATTCCAGAGTCTAATTACACGTTGAGTGAAGAAAAATTTTCTCCGATTCGTTTTAAATTTACCACACTGTAGCTTCAACTCATGCCCTCTAGTCCTAGTATTTTTGGATAGCGTGAACAGTCGCTTCACATCCACCCGATCCATTCCACTCATTATTTTATACACTTCTATCATATCTCCCCTCAGCCGTCTCTTCTCCAAGCTGAAAAGCCCTAGCCTTCTCAGCCTCTCTTCATAGGAAAGTCGTCCCATCCCCACTATCATTTTCGTCGCCCTTCGCTGTACCTTTTCCAATTCTACTATATCTTTTTTGAGATACGGAGACCAGTACTGAACACAATATTCCAGGTGCGGTCGCACCATGGAGCGATACAACGGCATTATAACATCCGCGCACCTGGACTCCATACCCTTCCTAATAACACCCAACATTCTATTCGCTTTCCTAGCCGCAGCAGCACACTGAGCAGAAGGTTTCAGCGTATCATCGACGACGACACCCAGATCCCTTTCTTGATCCGTAACTCCTAACGCGGAACCTTGCAAGACGTAGCTATAATTCGGGTTCCTCTTACCCACATGCATCACTTTGCACTTGTCAACATTGAACTTCATCTGCCACTTGCACGCCCATTCTCCCAGTCTCGCAAGGTCCTCCTGTAATCGTTCACATTCCTCCTGCGACTTGACGACCCTGAATAATTTTGTGTCATCGGCGAATTTAATTACCTCACTAGTTATTCCCATCTCTAGGTCATTTATAAATACATTAAAAAGCAACGGACCCAGCACAGACCCCTGCGGGACCCCACTAACTACCCTCCTCCACTGAGAATACTGGCCACGCAATCCTACTCTCTGCTTCCTATCTTTCAACCAGTTCTTAATCCATAATAATAAAGAAATAAATCACATCAAGGTTCAGCAAGGCAGCAAATGAAACAATATACCTGCATCCCAACACCTGCACATCCTGAGGAAAGGCAAAACAGTTAAAATTACATTTCATCTGAAACATTTCTGTTCATCTTTCACTGAACAAAGCATTCAGGGGCGATTTCATAATCATAAATGTAAGCACAGTACAACAGTACCAAAAAGCAACAAACATAAAACCGTTAAAACATGTCGAAAAGAAACCAGACATCACAGGTAAGAAATAAGCTTGCTCACACCTAAGGCTTGCAGGGACTTGTAGTTCTGATTTTCCCTATTGCAGTCTCTAAGCAAGACTACAGGTCCCAGCATGCACTGGGGTAAACCCAGGACTGGATCTGCCCTTTAGGAAAATGTGGCACCGCTTGGCAACCTTCAATCTTAGTTACCAAAACTCTCGCTGCTGCCATTTCAGAAAATGTAGCTACTTACCTGTAATGTAGGTTCTCTGTGGTCAGCAGAATAAGTTTCTGTTCAATGGGAGCCATTGGGGACGTCACCTATACGTGGCTGATGCATCCTGCTTGTCCCAGGAAAACAGATTTTCCTTGATCTCAGGTCTTCTTCCTCCCTCGCCCTCACTCTACCCGTCTCCCTGTGTCTCTGTCCTAATCCTCAGCTCTGTCACTGACCTTCTTTGTGACCTCAGAGTAAGTCTTATTTTCCCTGTTCCTCAGTTCTAATCCCCGGTTCTGCCACTGACTCTTTGTGTGACCTGAGGGTGGGTCACTTTATCTCCTTCTTCCTTAGTTCTAATCCCCAGCACTGTTGTCAAGTAAGTGTGGTCTGGCTCAGTTTATCATCTGAAGTGTATCAGAGCGCCTCCTCCTGGAATTCAGATTTACTGCTAATACTCAGGCAAGTGAGCCAATTTCAAAAGGGAGATTTTAGACTGATCCTGGCTTTCTAACACTCCTGTTATAATGGATTACTGGACCTGCAGGAAGGATTGCAATGGGTAGTATCGGGAGACTAAAAAACCTACACTGCTTTTGGGATGTAAGTTTAAAACCAGAACTGGCCAAATAGTCTCCCTCCTGGAACTGGGTCAGTTCTGAGACAGGCTGGACCCCTGACATCAGTTTCCATTTCTACAGTCTCAAGCACCCTAGACCCCACCTCGGTAATAAAATATTTCTTGGGATCACCTCTGTCTTGTACTCTTTGTCCCGAGCTCCTTTTTCCATGAAGAATGCCTCCATCACCAACTCACTCCGATGTAGCCAAACAAGCTGAGCCAGTCCTGGCTTTCACCGCCCCAGCCCCATCCCCATCCCCATCTCCATCCCACATGGATGAAGTTTTACAGAGGAGTCAGAACTACAGTTCCCAGCATGCCGTGGGAATTAGCCCGGCACCTTGTTGAAATCTGCCCAGTATTTGAAGGTTTTGGTCCTATCTCTTCCAAACCTTTGATAGCCACCACACTACTCTCTGACTCACAGTCATGGACAATGGGGCAGTCACTCAAATTTGGGAATGGAAATACCAGAAGGATTCTGTGCAATCTGAACCTGGCGTGAGAGTAAAGGAGGGAGGGAGCAGCCAAACTTCTCAATGCTCAACCTGCTCCTATCTTGTTCTGACTTGTTTCCCCCACAATTTTGTCTCTGTCTCTTCCGACTGCTTCTGCTAGTGTGCTAGAGACCAGTTTTCAGCGCGGAGGAATCTAGGGAAAGTGGAATGCAGGTTAGCAAAAATCAAAGCGAAAAGTTACATTTTGGGGTAAAATCTCAGCTTAAGAAAAGTTCCAAAGGTTCTCCTTCCCCTTCTACAAAATGCTGCTGCTGGTCCCAAGCTGCATTGTCCAGTGCTGATCATTTTTTATGTTAAATAAGTCCCTGCCTGTTACAGTGAGATCAAATGGCTTGCCCATGATCTCAAGGAACACCAGTAGGAGGTGCAGGATTTGAATACTGATTTCCCAGTTCATCGTCCCCCTTTCCCCTCCCCAACACACCTTTCCCTAATTTCAGAGGTGGCTGCATGCCTGCTTTCCTCCTGGCACAGGTCACCTGAAACCTGCATGGAGTTAAGTGTTACTGTTACATCCTAAAATAATGTGAATTCTCTCCCTCCCACCCCCAAAGCTCCACCCTTCAGCCACAGTCTCTTATAAGAGATAGAGGATCCATGGATTCCCAGTTTAGGGCTTCCACTCCCCAGGTCAGCCAGAATTGGCTGTGCTGCAGGGGTAGCACTCACAGCCCCTGAAGAGGAAAGCGCCTCAGTTATTATGCAACAGCACCATCTAGTGGCTGTATTCAAGGCCTCTGACTGCAGGTTCCATAGGGGGAGATGGCCCAGGACCATCACTGCAATTGACTGGGGAAGGGGAGTAGAGGAGAAGTCCCTAGGTGGATCATGGTACCAGATCCCAGCCCTGGTTCTGTTGAGCTGGCAGTGCAAAGGTGCAGGAGAAAAGAGCTAGGACTGAAAGGAAATGCAGAGTTTCACGTTCCAGTGGTCTCTCTGAGTGCAACGTACCCATGAAATTTGCGATCATACAACTTTGCTCCTGTGCTTTCCATGGGCTGAGGGCAACACTGCACGCGTGAATTTCTAAATCCAGTTTTATGCACGGGGTTCACTTTCCTGATCTGAAACCACCTCCGGGAACACCTTTCTTTACCACAGCTGAAAGCATTACAAATACACGCATCCTTTCCAAATTTCTATGAACTCCACAAGGAAACACGGGCTAATACAACAGACCTACTATTAAATTAGAAACCAAATATCTCGTTTTCCAGAATTATCTGAACAGCTGAGACTTTCATGCAGTTGTTTACAGACAAACCTCTGCACTCCACAAATTACTTGTAATTAAATCCCAGGGCTTGGTCTGCTATACAGATTACAGACAGGATCCCGGCCTGAGCAGAGGACAGGTCTCTTTTACACAGTGCACAAGACGACTGCCTAATTAGAACGATGGTCACATGGGAAATACTTTTTCATGAACAGGGTGGTGGATGCCTGAAATGCTCTTCCACAGGAGGTGGTGGGACTAAAAATGGTGACAATTGAAAAAGGTGTGGGACAAACAAAGAAGATCCCCTATATGGCAAGAGAATGGAATAAACATCCCCCCCCCCACCTCACCACACACACACATGTTGACAGATCGAAGGTCCATCAAGCCCTGCATCCTGTTTCCAACAGTGGCCAATCCAGGTTACGAGTACCTGGCAAGATTCCAAAACAGTAAAATACATTTTATGCTGCTTATCCTAGAAATAAGCAGTGGATTTTTCCTAAGTTCATCTCAATAATGGCTTTTAGGAAACGATCCAAATCTTTTTTAAACCCCGCTAAGCTAACTGCTTTTACCACATTTCTGTGATTAAAGTAGGAGTAGATAGTAGGCCTCCTCATAGCAGCACTATCTAAGTGCCACAGGTGTCCGGGATGAGGTCTCTCATACACATAGCATGACTGGAATGAATCTCACCTGCCTGCCGGGTTACACTGGAGATGATCTCAACATCTCAGATTCACTGCTAATGCTGCTCACCTTAACACCTACAGAATGCCAGAGCGCCCCCTTCTGGGGTTCATAATTACTGCTAATGCTCAGGTTAACATCTGCAGTGTGTCAGAACGCCCTCTTCTGGAGTTCACAGTTTACGTGGCTACTGGGTTCTTCACTATCCATCTTATCAGCTTTGTCCCACTGAGAAGGGCACATTACTAACTCCCATTCCCCGTGACAGTGGCAAAACATTAACACAATATGTCACTGCCAGTTCTTCCATTCTCAGCTGCTTCAGGCTGTATATCATTCCATTTATCAACAGGGATTAAAGAATGTCTCACGGGCAACTCCAACACTGCACTGGAAATCCCTCCCCAAATTCTACTCCCACCTCTCTGTGTCAGGGACTCCTGGGCTCACATCTGGTCCCTGGGTGACCTCGTGGTGAATCACTGTGTTTTCCTGTGTTTCAGTTCTAATCCCCAGCTGTGTCACTGACTCTCTGTGTGATCTTGGGGTGAGTCACTTTATCTTCCAGTGCCTCAGTTCTAATCTCTGGCTCTGTCACTCACTCTTTGTGTGTGTGACCTCAGGGTGGATCATTTTATCTCCCTGTTCGTCAGTTCTAATCCCCGGCTCTGTCACTGACTGTGTATGGTCTCAGAGTGAGTCACTTTTTTTCCCCGACCCTCAGTTCTAATCCCCAGGTCTGGCACAGAGTCTGCGTGTGGCTTCAGCATAAATCACTTTATTCCCTGTTCCTCAGTCCTAATCCCCAGCTCTGTGAACCCTTAGTGGCGAGAAGGAGCAGGAGACAGTCACTTTCTTTCTGGGTGCCTCTGCTATGTTCCCTGCTCTGGCATGCAGTGGGAAACTGTAAGACTGTGAGAAAATCATTTTATAAGCAGAATTATAAGAATCCAAAGTTACTCAGCGCCTGGAGATGGAACAAGGTCAGAGAGGGCAACGTTAACCAATCCAGTCTTCCGGTCACGTTTCTAAAGCTGCTTTATTACAGGGACAAACAGAGCTATTAAGTCCCCTTGATGACCCCTCTGCCTTCTGCCTCCTTTAGTTTATGTTCAGGCCCCTAGTGCCCCCACTAAGATTTTGATAATCAAACTTAAGTGCCATAACAAGGATAATTTCATAGGCTAGGAGCCATGAAGGTGCCTCTGTGTTTTGCCTGCTACAATCATGGCTAAAATGTACCTGTGCATGTTTCCAAATGCTTGAGGTCTAAATGGACATGTGTGAAATACATGTATACGTGGATTTTGTAATTATGAATGTAACTTTGCAACTCCTTCTACTCTCACCCAACCTCCTCTTCAAACATTCCTCCATGCAGATCGCATAAAAGTTGTCAGAATCTCTTATTTTGCTTTGACTGTAGCTGCTCTTTGCCAACCCCTAGGAGCTGCCTCTCTGGGCAACAGCCTGGTCTGTGTAATGGTTAAGCCAGCCCTAGACTTCTCCTCCATCGCTAACTCCAGACTCCGTTCCTTTTGTCTCACCGCACCTTATGCCTGGAATAGGCTTCCTGAGCCGTTACGACTAGCTCCATCCCTGACCGCCTTCAAATCCGGGCTAAAGGCCTACCTGTTTGATGCTGCTTTTGACTCCTGTCACTTGCTCGTAACCTTTATCTTGTCTTCCTCTCTTCAATAGTCCCTTTCCCTATGTGTCCTTCTGTCTGTCTTACCCTTATCCTTATTGGTCCTGTCTGTCTGTCCTGATTTAGATTGTAAGCTCTTTTGAGCAGGGACAGTCTTTTCTTCATGTTCAATTGTGAAGCGCTGCGTACGACTGGTAGCGCTATAGAAATGATTTATAGTAGTAGTAGTAGTAGACATGGAGAATCAAAGCCAGCTCCCTCCTCCTTCCTCCCTAAAAAATTCTCCATAGGGTCCCTGAAGACGACGTGGCTTCCGCCACTTAAGGAGAAGGGTAACCCCAGAATAATCTCAGGATTGGCATCCGTGCTCAGCTTGTGCCCTGCAAGGGAAGGAATCTCTGTTCTAAGGCTATCCCCATTCTAAGAGCATTTTCCCCAGTCTGCAGCTCTTTGAATTCAGCAGTTCATATTAGTCTGGAATAGTGTCTATCATCTGTTTTAATGTGCTCTGGTATTCAGGGAGAGGTTTGGAGAGCTCCCTTTGGGCAGACCTGCTCCTACACAAAGCAAAACCCACCCTACAGTCCTCAGATGAACCTGGATGACATTTCTTGTGTTCAGATCTGCTTTAGTATTGGCCTGAACTAAGGCCAGGGGGGTCTCCTCACTGAGATCCACAGACAGCTGAGATGGGTAGAAGAAACCAACCAATCCAGGGGTCAGAGGCAGCCTTGCTGGAGTTACTGTCCTGGACTGACCTTACACCATAAAGGGCAAAGGAAAGGGGATGGGATTTGATACCCACGTGGTTACATGGTTACAATCAAAGTGGTTTATATATTATATACAGGTACTTATTTTGTATCTGGGTCATTGGAGGATTAAGTGATATCGAGTGACTGTGCTCTCACTGACTTCCACAGGGAGACCCCCCAACCCCACACACTGTCAGCCAGCACCCATGTGACACCCCCATACTGAGACCCCCAACACCATACACAGTCAGCCAGTGCTTCCTTGACACCCCCACACCGAGGTCCCCAACCCCACACACTACCAACCAACACTCCCTGTGATACCCCACAGAGACCCTCAACCCCACACGCTGCCAGCCAGCACCCATGTGACACCCCCATACTGAGACCCCCAACACCATACACAGTCAGCCAGTGCTTCCTTGACACCCCCACACTGAGGTCCCCAACCCCACACACTACCAACCAACACTCCCTGTGATACCCCACAGAGACCCCCAACCCCACACGCTGCCAGCCAGCACCCATGTGACACCCCCATACTGAGACCCCCAACACCATACACAGTCAGCCAGTGCTTCCTTGACACCCCCACACTGAGGTCCCCAACCCCACACACTACCAACCAACACACCCTGTGATACCCCACAGAGACCCCCAACCCCACACGCTGCCAGCCAGCACCCATGTGACACCCCCATACTGAGACCCCCAACACCATACACAGTCAGCCAGTGCTTCCTTGACACCCCCACACCGAGGTCCCCAACCCCACATACTACCAACCAACACTCCCTGTGATACCCCACAGAGACCCCCAACCCCACACGCTGCCAGCCAGCACCCATGTGACACCCCCATACTGAGACCCCCAACACCATACACAGTCAGCCAGTGCTTCCTGTGACACCCCCACACCGAGGTCCCCAACCCCACACACTACCAACCAGCACTTCCTGTGATACCCCCACATGGAGGTCCCCATCTGCACTCACTGCCTCTCTTTACACCTCCAAACTGCAGTTCCCTTGGGGCAGCCTTACTCCCTAATCTCTCTCTGTACTGACCATAATGGCAGGAGCTGAGCACTGGAAAACTCATCACAAATATATTGAGTCCCAGCAATATGGCTCATTTGCATTTCATTGTTTGGCATTTAATTTTAAATATATTTATTTCATATAAACTCAACCTTTCACATCAACGTCTAAAAAGGCAGCATGTTGCCAGGTACTCGATTATGCAAAGCGACACTTCAAGATATTTTGGAGTCTGACTGGGTGATTTCCCAACTTCTATTCTGAGAACACAAAGTTGGCGTCCCAATATTTCAGACAAAGCCCTCCACATCCTCTTAAATTCCTCTAAAAACTTCAAAAAAACGTCCGGACATGTCTGCACAAGCCACTTCTGTCAAAACCGCAGAGAAACGGATGAACAAGCAAAGGTTTCAAAACAGGGTAAATTTCAGAAAAATATTAGCAGACAGCCTTGCATTTCATGAATACCTTACAGGTATTTTACCAAATTATGAACACTGGTAAAAAATAAATAAATAAATAATAATAATCCTAGAAGCTCAAAACATTTTGCAAAAGTCTAACCTGTTTTAGCAAAATATTCCAAAAATACTCTAGAATTAATGAACTATATTTTATTTATTGGGATTTATTAACTGCCTTTATAAACATTCACCCACATATTATATTTGAGTAGGGATGGGCAGCCAGAAAATGTCTGGACATTTTTATTTTATTCATTTTCATTTGTCCATTTTGTCATTTGCCAAAAATAGATTTCTATTGATAACCTTAAGAGTGGACTAACACAGCTACCACACTCCTCTACCAAAAATAGTATACACTCTTTACCCAATAGGGCAAGCATGCACACAACTTTGCATCCCTAATTATAGGGGAAATGTCTTGTCAATATTCATCTCCATACGCCAAGTTCTTGAGGCTAAATTCCCCCATTTTTCTTTCTGGCTGTTAGGTTGCCATTCACAGAGGACCTCTTTTGCCGAGATCATGAAAGCTTAAGATAAGAGACTCTATGACGTTGGGAGGTTATCAGGATCCCATCCTGGTCTTCCAAAGCTTCCACTTCCACCCTGATGCACCCAATATAGGTCCAGAAAGCACAGCCTGCACTGGGATGTGAGCTGGTAATCCCGCCACCAACCCCATCGTCTGCTGCAGACCTGGAAGTTGGGTTGGCGAACCTGGAGGAATATTGTACAAGGTCAGAGTCACTCTTCCTCTGTTAGCAAGTGGCTGAAGTCAACTTTTCTATGAATTCCCCTTGGTTTCTCCATGTAACCCTGTGACTGAAGTTCATCATCAACATCTCCAGCACTTTGAGGTCATCACTTGCAGTGTATTATGGGAGGTCAGGACTAGCAGAAATCAAGACGACCGCTCTCCTTTCTTCATTGTGTTGCTCTTTAAATACTAATGTTTCATAGCTTCTCTCTCTTACTATTTATACGCAACAAGTCATCAAAAATGATTAAACTGGCCTAAGGTAAGGGAAAGACTACAATCTCTTCTAGCAATGCAAATTTACAACCTAAAAGAAGCCATGGAAGGAAATGCAAAAGGCCAGCAAACGAGATTCCATGAAAACTGGGGGTATAATGGATGTCATCAATGACATCACTAGGAAACCAAATGGCTGCCTCCATGTTGGCTATCTGGGATAGTAACAGTAACACAGTAAAATAGCAAATGACGGCAGATAAAGACCTGAACAGTCCATCCAGACTGCCCAACAAGATAAACTCATTATTCGTGGTATGCGATACATTATATGTATATCCGAGTTTGATTTGTCCTTGCCATTTTCAACGCACAGACTGTAGAAGTCTGCCTAGCACTGTTCTTGTACTAACATTTCTGAAGTTAACATCAAAGTCCATTAAAATTTACACTCCAGTCCATTCCTTATCTATTCAGTCATGATCAGGGCATAGACTGTAGAAGTCCGCCCAGCATTGGTTTTACTCTCCAATTACTGGTGTCGCCACCCAATCTCCGCTAAGATTCCACGGAACCATTCCTTCTAAACAGGATTCCTTTGTGTTTATCCCACACATTTGAATTCCATTACCGTTTTCATCTCCGCCACCTCCCGCGGGAGGGCATTCCACATATCCACCACCCTCTCCATGAAACAAATACTTCCTGACGTTACTCCTGAGTCTGCCCCCCTTCAACCTCAATTCATGTCCTCTAGTTCTACTGCCTTCCTGTCTCTGGAAATGATTTGCGAATTAATACCTTTCAAATATTTGAACGTCTACATCATGTCACCCCCGTTTGTCCTTTCCTCCAAGATACACCTGTTCAGGTCTGCAAGTCATTCCCTTGACGGTTTGCAATGCAAATTCCATACCATTTCTGTAGCTTTTCTTTGCACCGCATCCAGTCTTTTTACATCTTTAGCAAGATACTGCCTCCAAAACTGAACACCATACTCCAAATGAGGCCTCACCAATGACTTGTAGAGGGGCATCAACACCTCCTTTCTTCTGCTGGTTATACCCCTCTCTATGGCCACCTAAACTCATGGAAGGTGGCTAGGAGGTCAGTCAACTGTCATTGGAGAACAAACTCCAGCTAAGCTAAAGGGGCACCCTGAAGGTCCTGGAAACTTGAGGCAAACCCAGAAGCTTTAAAATCCAGGTGCATCTTTTTTTCTGTTTGCTTTTGTTTTGGTTTCAGACTGAGCACAGGGTTTGGCACTGTAGGTCCCATCCAGGGTTGCCAACTAAATCCAGACTTGCCGGCAGGGTTGATCCAGTCCTGGGCTTACCCCAATGCGTGCAGGGACTTGTAGTCTTGCTTTTCTTAGGGAATCCAATGAAGAAATCGGAACCACAGGTCCTGCATGCCATGGGGGTAATCGAATCTGGGTGTAGTTGACGACCCCAGTCCCATCTCTATCAGTTCTTCTATTCCTGGAAGGGGGGGGGGGGTTTGCATTGGCAGTTAGATGGGACAAGGCTCCAAGAAATTCCCAAACTTACAAGGAAATAAAACGAACCTGAACCAATAAATATTTCATCTGCTTACGAGTAACATGACATACATGTAGCTCTATACTTCATGATAACAGATGTCACCATAATTCCATTCTTTTAGGAGCAGGGGCATCACCAACCCAGCCTGTTTGCCTAGGCCACAGCGAATGCCCTTCTACTAAGAGAAAAGCTGCCTGAGCTCTTCAAATCCCTGGATTTGGTCAGTAGTTGATGGCAAAGCCTTAGAAATCAGGTTACGGATGGTCTCTAGCCAGCAGGCTGCTTTCCCTGCTTGTCCCACTTTTCCACAGAGAGGAATCGGCATCACTTCTAATTTTAGACCCAGGATAGGGAGTGACAGCTCCCAATAGCAAGACTAGCTGATGCAAAAGAGGTGTCACCTTAGAACTTATTCAGGTGGATGAACCCAGCAACCATGCAACTTTCTCTCTGGAAGAAAAGCTTTCTCAAAGCCTCAACTGTCCAAGCTCCCTCCTCCCATGCATCCCTTAAAGACATTCAACGTCTGGGATTAAGCTGGGGATTTATTTGTAAGGGTGTTTAGGGAGGAAAGGGTTAGTTCTTGTCATTACCTGTTTGAGCTCTTGGGAGTCCTTGAAGAATGAAGAGAAGGAAGAGGAATGAAGGATTCCCGAAACTCCGGCAGCATCTTGGGCACTTTTCCATCTCCCCAGGATCCAAGACCACGGATCAAGTACTTCAGATCCTATTCGGTGCTTCCAGCCCTTCCAGGCGTGATGTAGCCATGGGGTAATGGAGGGAAGAGATGGAGGGGGGGTGTTATTCCTGGTCTGTTGGTGTCTCTTCTCTCTCTGTTCCTGGTGCAAACTTGAGAGATCAGGAAAGAGGGAACTTGTAGGCAGTCTCAGTCTCCTCTTCCCTTTCTGGCACTGGGGATCGACTCCTGCCCAGGCTCTCCCCCCTCTCTTGTGCTGGTGTCAGATGTGTTGAGAGCTCTTTTTGTGTGCAAAAGTCTCTCTCCCTCCCTCTCTCTAGTTTTCCCTTCTCTCTGTCTTTCCCAGGCTCTGCACCCTCCCCTGGAAATTGGTTCACATCAAGTCCCTGAGGGACTTTGCCGCTATGATGTTCTCTCTCCGTTCATTGCCCTGCTTCCCTCCCCCCTATCTTTTTCTATCCCTCCCCTCTACATACACATGAAATTTGTGTCAGACTGCGCAGTGAGAGCTTTTGTGATTTGTAACCAAAACCCCTGGGCATTCCCGGCCCATGAGAAAACATGTTTTACATCATAAATCCTTCTAGACAGATCCTACTTCACCCCAGGCAGGTCTCGTCAGGTAGGCAAAAGCAGCAAGGAGAAGGGGCGGGGGAGGAAGGAGGGAACCTCTTATCCTGTCAGGAGATACCATTTAGTTAAAAACTGACAGGAGACAGGAGTTTGGTTACCAGTTGTGCAGGACTGTGTCAGTGTGTCTGTGTCTGTCTGTCTGTCATGTATGTAGGTCACGCTTTGTGTTTGCATGTGTGTATGTGTGCATGCATGTGTATGTGTCACTGTATATGTGTGTATGTGTGTGTGTGCATGTCACTGTGAGTGTGTAATTGTGAGATGTGTGTGCATGTGCATAATTGTATATGTGTGTAACTGTGTTGTGTGTAAATGTCACTATTTGTGTGCCACTGTATGTGTGTTTTCACATGTGTGTGCATGTGTGTCAATGCACATGCATCTGTGGGTGGGTGTCATGTGTATGTAAGTGAATTGTGTGTGCACATGTGTGATTGTATGTGTATGTATGTCACTGTATGTGTGTGTACATATGTGTGCATTACACTGTGTGATTATATATGTGTGTGTGAGTGTCACTGTTTATGTGTATTCATGTTTTACCTATTGGCTAGCCCTAGGCTAAAAAGAACCTGCTCTAAGGCTAACCCTGTAAGTGCCCCCTCCTCCATCTCCATTCACCTTAATACATGTCCTTGCTCCATCACAACATCCCTCCCTCCTCCCCTCTAGCTGTCACACCCCCTCCACAATACTTCCCAAACCTAGAGAGTCCCTGGTTTCAGACAAAAGACCCCATGCCAGTAACCTACAGTAGCCCAAAAAGCTTTGTAACAATGTGCAGCTGGATGCCCAGATCTCCCCTCCTCTCAAGTAAAAGCAACCAGAAACAAGATTTCCCTATGATCATCAGGTAATTCAGGAGGTTCAGTCTTTAGCCACACCAGATAGCCCTTAATATCACTGATATGAAAGGTTATTTCAGCTATGTATCTGCTACAAATAATGCACAAGGTTTAGAGTTCTAAAGACAACTCTAACTAAACATTCATGGTCTTGCTGGTTCGTGACGCCATAATTCAAGTGAAAGCCAGATTCAACTAAACGGAAAGCCCCAAGGAACAGGAAGAAACCACCAGGCCAAATTAAAATGAACTGACAGAACCAGAACCAAGGGAGAAAAGGCAAGCATGAAAACACTTGCATGGCCCACAGTCAATGACATGAACCAGATGTGATCCCACTTCTGCCACCAACTCTCCATGGAACCACGAGTTACTCACCTATTTGGCTCTTAAAGGAGCACACTGATAGCACTGGAAGGGTAAAGATTTTCCCATGGAGTATGCATCAGACTGATAATACTGAAAAATTTCTGATTTAAACAGAGGAACACAGACTTCATCTGTAACGCTGAAAAGAAGCTGCTTCTTCTGTAGCTGTGCTTTATCAGCTTCCTCAGTGCTGGAGATGCAGCTGCATGTTACATATGGATTTCATTTTCTTTCTGATTAATTTCCAGGGAGGAACAAGATAAATTCTTCTATCCCCATCTCGGTCCACAGGTGCATCTTAGAAAAACAAATTTGCAGCAAAAAAAGAAAGTCTTATTAGGAGCTTTACATTTTCAAATGTAAGAAGAGTCAGAATCACTCGAATGCCTCTTTGGGGTGGGGGATGGAATGCCGCCTCCTTGAAATGAAATTTTCATTGAATGGGTATCTGTGGTTGACCCCAGCACAACCAGGTCTCCTGAGACAGCAGCCTTCCTCAGTCCCAGGCCTCCCAGCTCCAAGTTAGTCCGAACACATTCAGAGAAGAGCAGAGACCAGAGTCCAGGAATGAGGTGCCCTTTTGGGCTGACTGGGAAGAGCAAATAGCCCCCAGGGAAGATTTAGACAAAAAAAAAGGAGAGATCACCTCCCTCCCACCCTAAACCTGTGCACACACACTTTAGTCAATGTCCTGGGATTTCTCCTTGAAAGGGGTCTTATTCAATAGCTTAGATCTAAGATGGCTATCTGATCCAGGCCTGGTTTTGTCCCATTGCATGTTGGGTCTTGTAGTTTCTGCTCAGTTTCAGCTGTCATTTCCCTCCACCATGCTTAAGATACCTAAAAATGTCTTTGGGTGGGGTGCAGCAGGGGTGCTTGAGGGGAGGAGGAAGAGGTGATGCTGACTCTCAAGGCAAAACAATTTGGGGGACCAGGAAGTTCATTGAGCCTGATTCCACTGCCAAAATTCGACAGCTGAAGATCAGTCTTCTGGGAGAGCTTCCAGGACCCTCATTACAGTCTCAAAATGCAGCACTGTTAGCTTTCCGTTATTAAAGGGAATACCTCTTGCATACATATGGGTTCAGGGTATTGCCTGTGGTAGGTCTTGCATCATGGAATGTCCTTTCTAGGGCCCTGCATAATTATTTGAGATTCCACAAGAGCGTTTTATCTGGAGTGGGTTTTCTGAACCAATTTCCTTACATTGGATTAAGTGTGAGCCTTCTCTGCTAACTTGTCCTACTATGAATGTTTCAGATGTTGCCTTGTAACCCCCTGAGAATATTTGCATTGTCAGGCCAGAAATCTACATAAATATCTCTCCAGGTCTCTTTCTTGTACTTTATAGAAATATCTGTCTTTCAATTTGCTTTTAAATTCCAAAATATCCAAAATGCATCCCCCTCACCCCACAACATGCAGCAAGACAGGAGTGCAGGACTGCAAGGGGAAGGGGCAGGATTTGTTTTCTTGCACTGATGTCTTTGAATAAAAAGGCCCAGAGAGATAAAGTGGCCATCCCAAGGTTGCACATTGAGAGTCCGTGACAGAGCTGGGGATTAGAGCTGAGGCTAAGGGAGACGAAAGAGACTCACCACACACAGAGAATTAGTGGCAGAGCTGGGGATTAGAACTGAGACACAGGGAGACAAAAGTGAATTGCCCTGAGGTTAGACACAGAGAGGCAACGACAGAGCCGGGGATTAGAACTGAGACACAGGAGATAAAGTGAATTGCCCTGAGGTTACACACAGAGAGTGTCAGTGACAGAACCAGGGATTAAAAATGAGGCATGGAGGTTAATTTTATTCAATATAATATAACAGTTCTGTTCTGCATAGCCAAACAAGTCAGTGAATTGCAATAAAAATCTACACATTGGAAAATATGTAATATGAATTATAAAATACCATATACTTAAGATTAGTGTCTCAAGCCCCCTAACCTTACAGTAAGCATGGCCATAAATCTGGACCACTTATCTTATATCCGCTCAATCCATAAATAAAACCCTAACACATAATATATATCAGCTAACCATCTTTTCAGATCAAATCTGCCATTTAAACATCCAGCCAGCAAAGCAATTCAGAATATGACCACTAAATAACCTTTTTTTATTAAACAGAGGCCTCAAATGTGGTTTGTGAAATGGCAAATAATCTATTTCCTGTCTTAAAATTACTGCTAAAGAATTCTAACTCAATGGGGCCTATTGCCAGAGTGTTCGTTTCCTGAATATAACTGTACCAAACTGACTTGCAGACAAAAGTTTCAGTAATATCCGCCTGCAACCACAAAATTCGAACAAGGATGTATCTCCTGAAATAGGCCCAGTCGCATGTAAAGGACACAAAACTCCTGAAATAGGCCACAAAAAATACCGAGGCGCAGTCTCTTGGAAAGAGCAGAAAACTGAAATAGGCCCCAAAATACTGAGGCCCAGTCTCATGTAAAGGACACAAAACTCCTGAAATAAGCCCCAAATTGCTTAGGCCCAGTCTCATGTAAAGGCCAGAAAACTCCTGAAATAGTCCCCAAATTACTTTGGCCCAGTCTCGTGTAAAGAACAGAAAACTTCTGATATAGGCCACAAAAAATACTGAGGCCCAGTCTATTGGAAAGAACAGAAAACTGAAATAGGCCCCAAAATACAGAGGTCCAGTCTTGTGTAAAGGACACAAAACTCCTGAAATAAGCCCCAAATTACTTAGTCCCAGTCTCGTGTAAAGAACAGAAAGCTCATGATAAAGACCCCAAACTGCTTAGGCCCAGTCTCGTGTAAAGGACACAAAACTCCTGAAATAGGTCCCAAAAATACCGAGTCCCAGTCTCATATAAAGAACAGAAAACTGAAATAGGCCCTAAAATACAGAGGCCCAGTCTCATGTAAAGAACAGAAAACTCCTGAAATATGCCCCAAAATAACATAATTGGACCATCAATTTTTTTAGAGAATCTCAAATTAATAATGGGGGGAAAGTACTGCAGCCTGAACCATTTGTCGTAAATCTGTGACTGAGATATAATCTTATTTGCCGAATTAATCGGACATTAGTGTCGGCCTTCCTGACGAGATCAATTTGATCCTTCCAGGTTAAAAATGAATCTATCCTTGCTCCCAGGTCACATTTCCTGTTCTGTAATGGTAGAATATCTCCACTAATCATTGGGCCACCATGGGACATCGGCTTCCCCTTTCCTCCCATTCATAAGATGACTTGCAATCTTATCGTACATTATCCTAGCAATTAAAAAAAATTGGATGTGCTCAGCATATATAAAAAATGGCTAACCATATCTCCGAAAGATGGCACTGGTAGCACCTAAAAATATTGGAAAGCCTAGACAACAGTGGGAAACCAAGAGAGACCCCATAATCAGATAGAGGAGGGCTCCAAGCCCCTCTCTAGTGGATACAGTCACTCAACCCAAAAGGCCTTAATTCAGGCGAGAATGGTCCACTGAGCGCACCATGTGTGCCTTTGGTAAATCGGCACCTTTCTAGTGCATTTATGGTTGGTATTGATGGCATCAAGGAAGCAAGAAAGTCAATAAAGCAAGTGGTTGATAAAATCAAACATTTATTTATTTGGATTTATTTACTACCTTTTTGAAAGAATTCACTCAAGGCAGTGTACAGTAAGAATAAATCAAACATAAGCAATAGACAATTACAGCAGTAAAAATATTCAAATAACAATACAAAGTATGGCATAGTTACTACTTACAACGTCAACACAATACGTAATAGAACATTTTAATAGACAGCGTAGGGTGTAAGCAAAGAAGGAACACACAGATAGGTAAGACAGAAAATAAGGGAACTGGTTTAAAGAAAGTTGCACTGCATGATCTTGCATGTATCAGCAATAAAGTGTTTTTATCATTGTTGACCGTCCCGCGTTCCTGGTTTTTCCTTCTCCAACTTCCTACTCTTGTCTGATGACTACATTCTACGTGGGATTTCTTTCAGTTCTTCCATTTTCCTTAAAGAAAGTTGCACATGAGGTCAGAGAGATGGTTAACATAGATAGGTAAGAGGAGTAAGAGGAGTTAGAAAGTAAGGTGACTGATTTAAAGAAAGTTGCACATGAGTACGGAGAGTTGGTTCAATATTATCTCAGGTAGGGTAGGAGTAGATAAACATGTCCTGCTGTAGTATATACAGCCCGTGTCAGTGTGTGTGTGTGTGTGTGTGTGGTGTGTGTGTGACTAGCAAGTTAGTTACTTCTTCCATTAAAGGCCTGGTTGAAGAGCCAAGCTTTCACCTGCTTCTTGAAGTAGAGATAGTTTTGTGTTAAGGGGAGCCTTTCAAGGAGTGCATTCCGGAGTGTGGGGGCTACTCTGGAGAAGGCTCACTTGTGGGTATCACATTACGTAATGTCTTTTGGAGAGGGTGTGGTTAAGGATACCAAATGCGGTTGAACAAAGAACCTTTCCTTCCCCCGATTACGTGACAATTTCATTTCGCCAAGAAGGGTTGCCAAATTCATCTCTCTACTAACCCCCCACTCAAAACTGGACTGTACTGGATCCAAATAATTGGCCACTGCCTCTAGTACATAGCCAGGAAATGTATATTAGTTATGGGGTGCTAACTCTCACATTTCGATTTGTCCAATGACACGCCCCTCGACAGAGGATTGATGAAAATCTGTTTCAAGTCTGAGGTAGCTCCGTGGCTTCAAGAGCCATTTCCAAACTCCAGAAGCCATAATATCGAGTCAGATGCCTCCTCCATTCAGACTAGCGGATTTTAACTACAACTACCTTCTGCAAAAGGGCAACCAATTTCTGAATCTGTAATAGACAGATGCCCATAGATCAGTCTCCTCAGCCGTGAATCCCACCTGATCATCCTCAGATCCTAATATGTCCTTTCCAGACAAGGGAGGAAAAAAAGGTTTTCACAAAATCAAGATCTTATGTCTCAAAAAATCTGCAGATTCACAAGCTGTGGAGCTTGTAGGCTCCCAAACTATTTCACGGTCTACCGAGTTCATCAAACTCTCCGTGATTGTAAAAAGCTCCCGGAAGCTGCTATTCCCACTTGAAATCCATTCAGTAAAGGAAGTTTTTGTAGCATATTGGATTTCTGATTTCTACAAATTAAATCGCTTTCTCCACTGCACTCTTATCTCAGCATCCCCAGGGTCTCACACAGAGAGTCAGTGGCAGAGCCTGGGATTGGAACTGAGGCATGGAGAGAGAAACTGACTCTCCCTGAGGATACACAGAGAGTCAATGTCAGAGCCTGGGATTAGAACTGAGATATAGAGAGTGACTCACCCTGAGCTCACATACATAGAGAGTCAGTGACAGAGCCGGGGATTAGAACTGAGGCATGGGGAGAGAAACTCCCTGAGGATACACAGAGAGTCAATGTCAGAGCCTGGGATTAGAACTGAGATATAAAGAGAGAGTGACTCACCCTGAGGTCACATACATAGTCAGTGGCAGAGCCGAGGATTAGAACTGAGGCATGGGGAGAGAAACTGTCTCTCCCTGATACACAGAGTCAATGTCAGAGCCTGGGATTAGAACTGAGATATAAAGAGAGAGTGACTCACCCTGAGCTCACATACATAGAGAGTCAGTGACAGAGCCGGGGATTAGAACTGAGGCACAGCCTGGGAATACAGTGATTTGCTCTGAGATTGCACACAGATTTAATGACAGTGCTGGGGATTAGGATTCACTGCTTTTCTCTGGTCCTCTTTACAATTCCCCCAAAGAAGCTTTTCTGGTTCAGTACTTCTGCTCAATATAAAGGGCTCAGTGATCTGTTAGGAGCAGAGGAGGGTCCCCAGATATTATAGCCTGGGTGGCAAGCAGCTCACTTGGCTGAATTTCCAGGAAGAAAAGAGCTGTTTATATTCTATTCAGCTTCCTGCCAAATGCCGGAATGGAAATCCATATCTGTCAGGCACTGAACGAAGCAAATTAAACTATGAAAATTCTGCAGGGAGGGGAAAGGGTTCAGAGCAGGAATAATGCTACAATTGTTTAGATTTTGACAAGCGCGTCCCATGGAGTTTGTCAGACAGGGGACTACTGGTGTGTGTAGTATGTAACACCAAAACACCGTGGGCGGCACAACTGTTTTGGGACATCTGGCTCAGACCTACCTGAGTCACCGGTAGAATCTGGCTTTTCTATAACACTTGGTCATTGTGGAAAGAAAGTGGAATTCCAAGTTCGGGCTGTGTTTTTTCAACACTGTTTCTCATGAGTAAATAGGTCAGTGGACAACAGCTGCAGTTGTCCGATGGTTTATGGTTTATTGAAAACTTTCTATTCCACCCAATCTGAAGGTCTAGGCGGCTTAAAATCAGAAACAAATTAAAAATTCAGAAAGGAATTTTGTATTTCATGGGAAAGTCATACCATAGAATATTAACAAAATGTATGTTTATAATGTAGCATCGAGTTGGTGGTCAACCACAGGTTATGACCGCAAGATGATCCTTCAAATACCATACTGAACAAATGAGTTTTTAATAATGTCTGGAACTTCTTCTAAGAAAGTTCAGAATGGAGGGGTAATGGAAGGTAACTCAGAGAGCAGGGCCAACAAAGAAAAAGAGCAGTGACCGATAGATTCCTAGTGTGCATTCCTTGGGCCTGGCCATTTAGAGATCAAAGTAGATGAGAGGGTACATACAGAATGATTAGGTTTGACAAACAGTAACACACATAGGAGATGACGGCAGATAAAGACGTGTACGGTCCATCCAGTCTGCCCAACAAAATAAACATTGTATGTGATACGTTATATGTATACCTGATCTTGATTTGTCCTTGCCATTTTCAGGGCACAGATCATAGAAGTCTGCCCAGCACTGGCTTTGCTTCGCACCCAATCTTCACTAAGCTTCTGTGGATCCATTCCTTCTGAACAGGATTCCTTTGTGTTTGTCCCACACATTATTTTAGCTCTGTTACCATTGGATTTCCACCACCTCCCCACAGGAGGGCATTCCAAGTATCTACCTCCTCTTCCGTGAAAAAAATACTTCCTGACGTTACTCCTGAGTCTGCCCCCCTTCAACCTCAATTCATGTCCTCTAGTTCTACCACCTTCTTGTCTCTGGAAAAGGTTCATTTGCGGATTAACACCTTTCAAATATTTGAACATCTGTATCATATCACCCCTGTTTCTCCTTTTCTCCAAGGTATACATGTTCAGGTCAGTAAGTCTACTACTACTACTACTTAACATTTCTAAAGCGCTACTAGGGTTACGCAGCGCTGTACAATTTAACATGGAAGTCTCTCCTCATACATCTGATAACGCAAATCCCATACCATTTTTGTAGCTTTTCTTTGCACCGCTTCAAGTCTTTATACATCCTCAGCAAGATAAGACCTCCAAAACTGAACACAATACTCGAAGTGGGGCCTCACTAACAACTTGTAGAGGGGCATCAACACCTCCTTTTTTCTGCTGGTTATACCCCTCTCTATGTAGCCTTGCATCCTTCTAGCCACGGCCGCCACCTTGTCACATTGTTTCTTCACCTTCAGATCCTTGGACACCATCACCCTAAGGTCTGTCTCCTGATTCAAGCTTACTAATCTCTCCCATCCTATCCGGTACATCTCTTTTAGGTTTCTGCTCCCCAAGTGTATCACTCTGAACTTCTTGGAATTAACTTTTAACTGCTAGACCCCTACCATTATTCTAATGTTTGAATATCCCTTCTCATGGTTTCTACTCCCTCCAGGGTATCCACTCTATTGGCTAACTTTGTGTCATCCACAAAAAGGCAAACCTTTTCTTGTAACCCTTCAGCTATGTCTCTTACAAATATATTAAACAGAATGAGCCCCATCACAGAATTGGCTCCATCCAAATAACATGGAGTCCTAGCATGTAATGTTCTGAAAGGATAGACTTAGAACAAATATGATATTCCACTAGTAACCAGAGTGGAGGAGTAGCCTAGTTGTTAGTGCGGCGGACTTTGATCCTGGGGAACTGAGTTCAAATCCCACTGCAGCTCCTTGTGACTCTGGGCAAGTCACTTAATCCTCCATTGCCCCTGGTACAAAATAAGTACCTGAATATATGTAAACCGCTTTGAACGTAGTTGCAAAAACCTCAGAAAGGCGGTATATCAAGTCCCATTTCCCCTTCCCTATTTGAGATTCTACATGGAATGTTGCTACTATTGGAGATTCTGTTGCTACTATTGGAGATTCTACATGGAATGTTGCTATTCCACTAGCAACATTCCATGTAGAAGCCTGCCCCTGCAGATCAGCAACGCAGCCGCGCAGGCTTCTGTTTCTGTGAGTCTGACGTCCTGCACGTACGTGCAGGACGTCAGACTCACAGAAACAGAAGCCTGCGCGGCCGCATTGGTGATCTGCAAGGGCAGGCTTCTACATGGAATGTTGCTAGTGGAGGAGTAGCCTAGTGGTTAGTGCAGCAGACTTTGATCCTGGAGAACTGGCTTCCATTCCCACCGCAGCTCCTTGTGACTCTGGGCAAGTCACTTAACCCTCCATTGCCCCTGGTACAAAATAAGTACCTGAATATATGTAAACCGCTTTGAATGTAGTTGCAAAAACCTCAGAAAGGCAGTATATCAAGTCCCATTTCCCTTTTCATGGAGCACAACAGCTGTATTCTGTAAGGTTTGTAAACATTTTAATGATGTTTTGGAATAAATGACGTTACAGTAATCTATATGTGAGCTAGAAATGCATGCATGAAGGGCGTAAAGAGGCTGAATTGAAGTTTTCTGAATTGGTTTTAAGTTTACAGAGCACAGCAAGAGCTTGCTTGATGATATTAGAAATCTGTAAGGAGAGTTGAGAATCTAGGATGACACCCAGATATCTAAATGTATTAACTAGTGTAACTGGTTTGCCTGAAAGTTTTGGGGTTTGGGCAACTTGGAATTTTTATCCAGACATCCAACAAGCAATGGACTGGTCAGAATTTAAAAAAAAAGGTGATTATTACATAACCAAGTAGTGATAGAGTCTAGGCAACATTGAAAAGGTGATAAATCACGGGTGTCCAAAATAGTGTAACATACCAGTAAAATATCGTCGGCATAATAGTATTACATTGGCACTACTCCCTTAGACCAAATTCACCAGGGGGCTTAAGAAGATGTTAAATAATGATGGAGATAAGATGGAGCCTTAGGGAACACCACAGGTAATAGGATAAACGTTGGGGGAATCGAAGGATGAGGTAAGATTAGTGAAGTCTTGGTGCAGCCTGTGTTCCCTTGTTTAAATAGCTCTTGGCAGCCTTGAAAACTACGTACGACCACCTAAACCAGTCCAACATAAATGCCTGATCTCTGCAACACAACAAAACTAATGGACATAATGGACATAACACAAATCTTCCGCTGTACGATTCCTTAGTGTGGCTGTGCCACATGAACTTTATCTTAACACAACATCACTTTGAGGGGCATAATCGAACGTCGCCGGTGAAATAGATCGCCGGTGATCTATTTTGGCGGCGGCGCAACAGCTGGCCGGAACCGTATTTTCGAAAAAGATGTCCGGCCATCTCTTTTTTCGATAATACGGTTTAGCCTGGCCAAATGCCAGAGTTCACCGGGTTTGAGTTCACCGGTTTTGTTTTTCAGCGATAATGGAAAAAGCTGCCGCCCATCTCAAACCCAGCGAAATGCAAGGCATTTGGTCATGGGAGGAGCCAGCATTTGTAGTGCACTGGCCCCCCTGACATGCCAGGACACCAACTGGGCACCCTAGGGGTCAGTGCAGTGGACTTCAGAAAAAGCTTCCACATGCATAGCTCCCTTACCACAGGTGCTGAGCCCCCCAACCCCCCTCCAAAACCCACTACCCACAAATGTACAACACTACCGTAGCTCTTAGGGGTGAAGGGGGCAACTACATGTGGGTACAGTGGGTTTTGGAGGGCTCCCATTTACCAGCACAAGTGTTACAGGTAGGGGGGGATGGGCCTGGGTCC
Organism: Microcaecilia unicolor; assembly: GCF_901765095.1. Taxonomy (NCBI): domain Eukaryota; kingdom Metazoa; phylum Chordata; class Amphibia; order Gymnophiona; family Siphonopidae; genus Microcaecilia; species Microcaecilia unicolor. The sequence goes on along the minus strand of NC_044033.1, from coordinate 199,745,672 downwards.
GCCTGCCTTAAGTGCACTGCAGTACCCACTAAAAGTGCTCCAGGGACCTGCATACATGCAGGCCTCTAGGACTTGTTGCTGCTGTATAACCTTGGCACACCAGTTGACACATGAAGACTAATCTCTTTGAAAAAGTCCTTTATAGGATCACGTTTACTCACAGTTAACTGCAGATCAGAGGTTGTGCCCTACTGGCAAAGAGTCTCCCTGGTACTGAGATGAGCAGTATGTCAGAGCTGGCAGAATGGTGTACAATGCCCTCTTTCAGCAACATTCAAGGTAATAACAAAGTTCTCTAACGTGGGTAACACATGAAAGGGATCTAAAAGTGGCTGACAAAAATGGCCACTACCTCATGGACTACCGGAAAAAAAACTGTACACACTCTGACCCAGTTAGCAGGGGGAAAAGCACCATGGGAGTAGAGCCCACTACCCTACACCCACCACAATGCATTGCTGATGTGACTCTACAGTGCACCTAACAGAAAAGGTGTCACACTCACCCGAGAGCCACATCACAACCAGGAAAAGGCTGTCAGAGGATAGAACACATTCTGCTGTCGTGGAGGTGGGTATGACATTTGAGGCTGGCATACAGGCTGGCAAAAAAGGTTTTTAGTTTTATTGTTTTAGTGTGGGAGGGGGTTGGTGACCACTGGGGGAGTACGGGGAGGTCATCCCCGATTCCTTCCGGTGGTCATCTAGTCAGTTGGGGCACCTTTTTGAGGCTTGGTCGTGAAAATTAAAGGACCAAGTAAACCCGGTGAAATACTGCTGAACGTCGCTTTTTTTTTCCATTATCCGCGAAAGCCGGCCATCTGGTAGTCACGCCCATGCCAGCCCATGTCCTGCCTTCACTATGCCGCCGACACGCCCCCTTGAACTTTCGCCGGTGAGGCAACGGGAAAGCGGCGATGCTGTCAAAAAAGCCACTTTCGATTATACCGATTTGGCCACTTTTGCAAGATCACCGGCTATCTCCCGATTTATGGCCGGTGATCACTTTCGAAAATAAGCTTGTTTGTATTTGTTTACACTGGAGTCTGCAAACGCCTCTCCGGTACTATGTAAGCCACATTGAGCCTACAAATAGATGAGAAAATGTGGGATACAAATGTAACAAATAAATTACATTATCAGTGCAGTGTGCATTGCTTCTGGAACTGTCACCTTGTTGATGTATTGATGGCAGGTATTACTGTGATTTCAAGAAAAGAAGTTACATAAGAACTTAAGCAGGAGTTGGTCATTTAGGTGATTTATTACAATGCTGAGCACTTTCCAGGTGAGGGTTCTGGCACTTTTTTCCCTTCTGGCAGTCTGACACAGTGTGGCATCGCTCAGTGTGCTGATTCATTCCTTGGCACCAGCTCCAACTAATTCAGAATGCTGCGGCACAGCTGATAGAGGATTGCAAGCGGCATGACCATATCACACCCTTCCTGCAAAAAAAAAAAATGCACTGACTAGCAGTACCTGGCAGGGTCACATTTCAAACTCTAGCTTTGATTTTCAAAGTCCTGGGACAAAATGGGCCAGAGTACTTAAAGAATAAATTAACCCTCTGCACACCTTTGAGGCCTCTAAGGTCCTCCCCAAAGAGCATCACTATCTGTACCCTGGTCAAAAGGGATCCCAGGATGTGCTGCCCACCACCGAGCCTTCTCAGGAGCAGCCCCCACGCTCTGGAACTTCCTTGCAGAGGGGCTACGTCTAACTTGACTCCCAGGTGAAAGCCTGGCTCTTCTCCCAAGGGTTTAATACATAGGGTGACCAACTATCCACTCACTCTGCACCTGGACCTTAGGCCACTTCCTCATCTCTTATTCAACTGTACTTATCATTTGCCTTCGGTTTAACCATCCATCTATTTATTCCAACGTCTCTGTATTACCCATCTTGTCCAGGTCCTCTATAATATTCCTATGCACCTTATCTGAGACATATACTCTGATTCTCTATTCCATCAATGTGATTGTAGTTGTATTATATTTTAAGCCACATTGAGCCTGCAAATAGGTGGGGAAATGTGGGATATAAATGCAGCAAAATAAATAAAATAAATATTACAACTGGGCTGGCCCACTCGGCCGTCTATTAAGATGTTTTTTTGTACAGTACAGAACAAACAGAGAGGGTGATACAGCATACACGAGAAGTATACAAACAAAAAAAAGCAACACTGGGCCTTCAACACTGAGACAACAGGAGTCCTTTATTAACAGGTGACCCGACACGGGTCGTGTTCCGGCGTTAAACAGCGCCTGCCTCAGGGGTCTCAAGTGATTTTACCAGTTGTTTATGTAAACGACAAGGTTACTACAGGAGCTTTATCTTGACGTCGCGGCTGTAATTTTCGACAGACACGCTCATTTTTGAAGAACCTCTTCATCTCTTGAGACCCCTGAGGCAGGCGCTGTTTAACGCCGAAACACGGCCCGTGTCGGGTCACCTGTTAATAAAGGATTCCTGTTGTCTCAGTCTTGAAGGCCCAGTGTTGCTTTTTTTTGTTTGTTTGTATAGTTCTTTGTACAGTTCAACAGTTGTGAGCATCATATCTATGTTATATGAATGTTCTTCTGTGTTGCCTATTGTGGTAAAATTTCTATCCTGCTGACGTTTATTATATTTCTATTGCATGGTTGTTTTACAGTGCTGTTAGTATGTTTTTGATACGTTAGTCCTATTAGTAGGTTTCAATTTGACACTTCCAAGTTTACCTCACTGAGTGTATTTATGTTTATATTTGATTATATTTTACTATTGTTACGCTGTTAACAAAATTGGAAGGTTTATGTCAAGCTGTACCTGCATCATAAAGGTGGTAAATAATGGGACTAAGACTGAAAATACCTGAGAAGGAGGGAATTTGTGAAAATAGTTGCACAAAAAAAATGAAATCTGTCTCTGCCAACCTTGAAATAATACAATATGTTACGATCTCATACGTGGGCAAGTCTCATATATGCTTAACGGCTGGTGTCACTTCACTCCCTCGGTGAACCTATTGCCGTACAATATTATAATCATAGACTCTTACCCCCGACCTACCGATGCCTGAAAACTTTACTATTTATTCTTTTATTCTTAACATTGTATGTAAAGATCAGGCAATGTGTTACTTATCTTAGCTTGTTTCTAACGGGTGTGCTCACAAACCCCGACAGGTAGCCTGTTTCGCAATTCTTGCTTTGTCAAGGGGGAGCGCTTCACCTCATATTTGCTCGTAACAGAGGTGTTACGAGCAAATATGAGGTGAAGCGCTCCCCCTTGACAAAGCAAGAATTGCGAAACAGGCTACCTGTCGGGGTTTGTGAGCACACCCGTTAGAAACAAGCTAAGATAAGTAACACATTGCCTGATCTTTACATACAATGTTAAGAATAAAAGAATAAATAGTAAAGTTTTCAGGCATCGGTAGGTCGGGGGTAAGAGTCTATGATTATAATATTGTACGGCAATAGGTTCACCGAGGGAGTGAAGTGACACCAGCCGTTAAGCATATATGAGACTTGCCCACGTATGAGATCGTAACATATTGTATTTTTTGTGTATCCTCTACTACATTTATCAGTTTTGAGTGTATATTTCAGTAGAGAAGTGCCCATTAATTTTTGACAACCTTGAAATAATGGCATCCTGTACAGACTTGAAGTTACCGTCATTTTATTAAATCTCTGAGCAGCTGTCGTGGGGGCCCACATCATTATGGCAGCCCCTCTCCCCATCCCAACCCCACCTGCAATGGATCTTTGCAAGCAGCCAATCTCCAGCCAGGAGCTGCATAAAGTTAAAAAAAGGTCCACCTGTATCCTTGAGCCCGGAATGTTCCGAGGTGACGCTGCCGTGCCCCGGGGCCTCTGGATACCATTTAGGAATATAGTTTCAGCCTGCTTCTTGCTGCTGACTCCCCCCTCCCCCCCAACACCCCCACCCCCTTCCCCTTCTCTGGCATTCCTCACAGATAAAGTAGATTGATTAATTCTTTTTAACAGCTATCCTGCTCAGGGCCTCTCCCTCTCCCCTGCTCTCCTCTCCACCACCCTCAGGGGTGATATTCTGAGGAATCTGTGCTATGTGCCAGGCACAGCTCAGTGCACCTAGGCAGCATGATATGCAGTACAGGGCTAAGGTGTGGTGGGGGGGAGTGATGGAGTAAGAGAAGGGGGAGAGATGGAGGCATCAGGTGGACAGATCATCTCTAGGATTGCTTTCGTCCTTCTAAAGGTGGGTCTGTTCAAGGTCTGTCTGTGGACCACAGAGCAGGTTCAAGTTGAGACTTGAAGACCCAAGAAGTAGATTATCCACTAGGGTTAAACAGGCAGGGCTGAGGTTACATTTGATGCTGGAAACGGGGGGGAGGAGACTCCAAAGCCTACAGGCGGGCTTACGACTTTGGTGCCCAGGACAATTACCCTGGTTTTCCCACTCCTAACACCAGCCCTGAACAAAGGATTGGCAGCGTCTTCTCATTACAGTGCCAGAGCCCAGGACACAAATTTGCGAGGCTCTGTATCCTTTAACATTTGGGAAGGCTTGGGGAGGGGGTGCTCCTGTGGCACAGTAGCTTCAGTGGCTTAGTATTTAATTGGTTTGACTCTTTTTTGAAAAATAGACTGCAGATTTTCATCTTCACGGGAAAATCCTTGTGGTGTCCCCAAGGCTTTCCCATCTCCCCACTCCTGTACAAAGTGGCATAGCTACATGGGGCCTGGGCCCCCCCCCCCATTTCTTCTGGGCCCCTGATTTTGCTGGCGGGGGCACCAGCTGAAGCCTTCATCCAGCGCCGGTCTCGGCACTGCTGCATTGCCTACCCTGCTCACACTTCCCCTTACGTCCGGCATGCTCAATTTCAGTAAAAGGAGTGTGCAGGACGTAAGGGGAAGAGCGAGCAGGGCAGGCAGTGCTGAGACCGGTGCTGGATAAAGGCTTCAGCTGGCAAGGGTTGGGGACTCCTGCCAGCCAAGGTATTTGCGGCGGTGGGGAGGGTGGTGGTGGGGCAGCAGACCAAAATGTGACCCCCACTTCGGGCTCTGGCCCCCTCCCACCGTGAGCTCTGGCTACACCCCTGACTGTACAACTTGTACATGAGCTCCCTCGGTCAACTTCTGTTGAAATCTGGTGAGCTCACGTTGTCCTGTGAGATGATATTTTCTTTTTGTTTCCTGTTGGTCAGACTGTAGATTCGACCCCAGCTATCCTTTAACCCAACCCCTCCCTCCCCCCCCCCCCAATAACTCCTTGACAACCAATTTTGGGTAACATAGGCCGCAGCTTACTTTATTACAATTAACTTCCATTAACAAGAACAATATAAGCCCCCCTTTCTCGAGCTACATCAGCAGTGGCTGCCCCCCCCCCCCCTTTAGCCGTTCGTCATATCAGCAAAACGGCCACTTCCGCTTCCGGGCTCCGCCACAGCAGCAAGAATCCTACGCCGTGTGGACCTCCACACCTGCAGCCCGGGTCGCCTGACCCGCCTTTTCTGCCTTGGCTCAGCCCCCATGAGCACTCTCTCCTGTAGCTCAGATTTGTTATGTTCTTTTTGTTTGCCGCTTCGACAGCTTCTATTCCTGAAATACAAACAAAAACACCATCCCCCCGCCTCCCCCTTGTGAGGGTGGGCAGGTGGGTAAACGCCTCCGAGGATCTAAGGGAACGCCCTGACCTCGTCACTATCCCCCAGCTTTATTTTCCTCTTTGCTCCACCCCCCACCAGTCTCTCCTTCCAATCAGCTTCCTGCCTCTTTCTTTTGCCAGCCCCTTAACTTGAAACTCTCCAATCACACAACGGATTCGTGCTAAGAAATCCTCGTGGACCCAATCCTCCCCCCACCCCCTCCTGCTTCCTCTGCCCGCCTTGAGACCTGCTTGAACGGGCCCAGCCCTCGTTTAACTGGGCCCGTCGAGACGACCTCTCGGGCCTCTTATTCTTATGAAATCAACAGTTGCACAAATAGGATTAAAGCATGGTCAGCTAAGGTTAAACTCAAACTTAATGCTGATAAGACCAAGATAGTATGGTTTCTTAGGATTTAGCCAAAATTCCCCAGGTAGTCTTGGGTGATGATGGATCTCAGTTCAAAGCAGAGAGAATCTCCAAAGTTTTGGGAGCGATGCTGGATTCATCTTTAACAATGGAGCCACAGATTAATGCTTTAGTTAGAAAAGCCTCTTTCAAGTTAAAACAGCTACGCTTGCTAAGATCTTACTTTTTAGAAGATCACTTTAAGATCATTGTACAACTAACTATTCTATCACTTTTAGATTATGGAAACTCATTATATTTGGGTCTGTCCTCCAAGCAACTTTCTAGAACTCAAACGATTCAGAATTCAGCCGCTAGGCTTATCGTTCAGAAGACTCGGTTGGATATTAAAAGTCCTTTGTTGGAAACACTGCTTTGGTTGCCTGTAAGGACTGGGGTCATTTTTAAGGCACTTTGTTTAGTATTTAAGTGTTTGTAGAGTACTTGCCCTGAAGGTGGATCTCAGTTGGTGACTGTATTAAAATCTAGGACAATCTCTAGACAATGTAGTTACTTACTCTTAGCTTTTCCTTCAACCAAAAAGGTGCAGTTTAAAGCTTCTTTTTCTCAATCATTTTCTTTCTTAGCTGTTCGCTATTGGAATAATCTTCCTTTTGAATAACACACACTGGGGAGTTATCTTCTATTTTGCAAAGCCTTAAAAACGTATTTCTTTGTTAGGCTGGGAGGGGGGAGGTTAATATTTGTTTTTTCTTATGCTACTTTCCTGAAACTGTGTAATTCATGAGTTTTGTTGTCAGGTTGTTGGGTTTTTTTACATTGAATGTAACTCACCTTGAATCTTATATTAGACAGTTGGCGAGAGATAAGTCCCTCATAACATAACATAACCCCCTCCTAGCACCAGCCCTGAGGCTCAAGGTGGGTGAGGGCAGGAATGGGAGCAGGGATGGCGCAGGAGAGTTCCACCATGAATAGAAATGAATATTCACTTTAACATCCCAGGATTTAACAGGAGGTCCTGTATGCAGCAGGGGGTGGGGACTTTAAACTTGGTCACACAGATATGACACCCATGGAAATCATCTTTGGCTGGTGCTTTACAATGAGAGACTAGAAATGGTGAAGAGGGTTTGACGGCAAACGGAGAAGGTGGGGCAACATCCCCCATCCCAGCCTTTAACATTTCTTTCCCAAAGGGCATTGTGCTGCTGGAATGCCCTGGGACAAGGCTGGCATTGTTGGCCTTTGACCACAGCCTCAGATATGAATCTTGGAAAGACAGAGGGAGCTTAGTGGCCGGCTGTAGACAAGGGGCCATCAGAAATGAATAATGGCTCTGGTCCCCAGATTGCTTCATTCAGAAGCTATGCCCCCAAACGTCTCCAGCATGGCATGCCGGGCCACTGCTTCATCGCTTATTTCATCCAGTTAAACTTGGCGGGAGGGTATCTGTGGATCTCTGTCTCCAGTGAAAAATGTCACTCTGTACAGGTGGGTTTGTGTGTGCCTGATCTGTGTGTGGCTCCTTTGACACTGCAGAACAGAATAGGAAATTCAGACTGTCTTTTGGGGGGGGGGGAGGCGGGGAGTGTCTCAAATTTTGGTTGTCAAGCTGATGCCTTTGCTGTTTGAAGTGGAGCTTGGAATATTCATCAAATGCCTCTGCAAATTGAGAAAAGCAAATAATATGGGGGAGGGTGATTTTAATTTTCACTCCATCAGGTGAGAGAAACCACAGACTTCCTTTAGAGCAAATAAACTTTTGAATGATGGATTAACGGGATCTTCTGCATCCCAGGTCAAATCTGCTAATAACAGGGCTCTACAAAGCCGAGCCTGCCTCGGTTTCCCTCAAGTGCCTAGATGAGGGGGTTGAGGGATAATATTTGCAGGTTCCGACTGTTTGATCTCCTGGAAGACAACCCGAGTCCAAGATTATCCATGTCTGACCCTGCTGCATGTGGAGACTAGAATCACAGACTCATACCTAGCTCATTTTATTGGCATGATAATTTTACATGTGTTGCCAAAGTAATACATGCAGCAGTAGGGATGACAAAAGAAAGAATGGAGAACCCTTCTTAGATCGATACATTGTTACAAAGTCAATAATGAGGTTACAAAGACAGTGATGAGATTCAACATGAGTGGAGCACCCTCCAGCCCAAAGAGTTACAAGATTCATACAAACATCCTACTGGGGTTTGGGGGTGGAGGGAAAGAGTTCTCAAGTTATCCAGTTCCAGCAGGGATATTTCAGGCCATTTCTGGATTTCTGCCAACTTCATCCTGACGCATTATGGGACCTGCAGTACTGATTTCAATGGGTTGACTCAGGGTCTAGAAGTGATACAAGTTCAAAACCAAGACTGACCAAAAAGTCTCCCTTCTGAAACTGGGTAACTTGGGGGGGGGGGGGCAGGGGGTGGAAGGACGGAGCCATTGAGTGTGCTGGCTTTTTACGAGGGGCAGGCATTCTGTGGACTGGAGGTTTAAAGGTTTGAAAGTCAAATGTAACCTCAGAAAATTATTACTAGTCTTATATCACCACCTGCTGTCCAGTCCTAGAAATAGCACCCTAGAGGCTTCTCTAGGATATGGCATTTATTCATTTTTCCCAGCTGCTCCAGCATCGGACATTGTCTCCTGTGTTGTGAGATCCTGAGGATCCACTAGAAAACTGCATTAGATACAGATGACACAGTCTCCTGTGCTGTAAGAGTCTCCATATCTTACAGAGTATTTGTTCCACTCTGTCTCAGCACCACATAGAAACTTAGAAGCTTGATGGCAGATAAAGGCCACATGACCCATCCAGTCCGCCCATCCTCTGTAACCCCTAATTCTTCCTGTTCCTAAGCAATCCCACATGCTTATCCCATGCCTTTTTAAATTCTGGAACAGTCCTCGACTCCACCACCTCCACCGAAGACCATTCCACCACCCTTTCTGTGAAATAATACTTTCTTGGGTTACTCCTAAGCCTATTCGCTCTTAACTTTGTCATATGCCTTATCATTCCAGAGCTCTCCTTCATTTGGAAAAGGCTCTCTTCCTGTATATAAATGCCCTTGAGATAGTTAAACGTTTCTATCATGTCTCCTCTCTCCCTCCTCTCTTCCAGCGTATACATGTTGAGGTTCATAAGCCTGTCCCTATAATTTTTGCATTCAAGACCACTTACTAATTTCATAGCCGCCATCTGGACCAACTCCATCCTGTTTATATCTTTCCTTAGGTGCGGTCTCCAGAACTGCATGCAGTACTCCAGTTCAAGACACTGGCATAGGGGGTGTTTCTATAACTGGGCATCGTAAGTGAGGCCCCGAGATGAAGCACACTGAACGCTAATTCTATAATTGCATCTCGATGCCAAACTTCCATTACAGAATACTTAAGTCAGCATCTATGCATCTGCATTTCACACCATGTCGATCGCAGGCGTAAATGCATACAGCACTTTGCCATGATAAATGACAGTATTCTGTAATATGTACCCTGCCCAAATGAACACCCTTGAAATTGTGCACCATGCAAGTTCAGCGCTAAGATTATAAAATACCACTTGGCATTCAACTCACACTTACACACAAATCCATAACATTCATTCAGGTAAGAGCTAGTTATCTATTATCTGAGCTCTCAAATGGTGCATACACTTAGCCGCTTATGTTATTCAGGGAGGGGGAAATGTGCTTTCAGCAGCTGGGGAACCTCAGACTAAAGCCACTGACAGGGATTAAGATTTGAGAGTGGATACCAGTAGTACAATGACAAGAGAGAGGGGGGGAAGAAGGGAAGATAGGGGGAGAGAGGGGGTAAGAGGGAGAGAGAGAGAGGGAGAGGGAAGTGTGAGAGAAAAAGAGAGGAGGGAGAGGAGAGATGGGGAGAGGTGAAAAGAGAGGGAGAGAGGAGAGAGGGAAAGGGGGAGGGAGGGAGAGGGAGGGAGAGACAGAGAGGGAAATGGGATTAAGAAGTGTTACATAAGTGAACCCCTGAGAGAGGCTCATTCCTCTTTCTCCAGGGACCATCAGAGGAGAGAGAAAGCCAGAGAGGGACATGCCTGGCAGTGGACAGAAAACCGTCCTGGTGACAGGGTGCTCCAGTGGCATCGGCCTCAAAATTGCAGTCCGGCTTGCCAAGGATCCTCAGAGACGATATCAAGGTAACCCTGCCTCTGTCTGGAGTGCCACAATAAGCAATCCCAGTTATAATGGGGAGGGGGAGCAAACTTGAGGATGGGTGTGCCATGTGAAGTGAGAGGCTATGCTCTCTCTGCAGAAGCAGAAATTTCAGAGGGTCTGAGAAATGATTATCTATCATCCATCTGCCTTCTGAGTGACATGAGGTTGCCTGGATTTTTGCATTTATCAGGGGGGGGGTTGGTTTGTGTAATGGTGGGGGGGGGGGTCATCCCCACACTTTCCTCCTGCTCCTTTGTGCTTCCAGATCATCTGGAACCTGCCTCTTTTTGGGTTAAGCTCAATAAGCCTTCATTTCACAAATATGTGGAATTTCACCTATTAGGTGGTAGCCTCCTCCCAGCTTCCATAGCCCAGTCATGGTAGGGGCAGTTCTGGGTCAGGGTCACTAGGTGTCACTATTGAGCAAATGGCTGAAAATCCTCCCTCTCCCAGGGATCTCCCATATCCCTTATTCTTTTCAGATAAAACCCAGGTTGTCCGCAGGTACGATCCGGTACCATCTTTCTTCAAGTGTTCATGTTTCTCATTAGGATGCATCCCATCTAATTCACATGCTTTTCACTGACTATCAGGTTTCCCTAAATTAATTTGGGGATGCCTGTCCCCGTCTCCTCTCCCCCCCTCCCCCCCCCACACTACTTTCCTGTTATTCAGTATTCTAATTCCACATTTCAATAAAAACATAAGGAGTTGCTCTACTGGGTCAGACCAAGTGTCCTGTTTCCAGCAGTGACCAATCCAGGTCACAAGTATTTGGCAGACTCCCAAATAGTAGCAAGATTCCACTTAACTCCAGGGATAAGCAGTGGCTTTCCCCAGGTCTACCTCAATAATAGTTTATGGACTTTTCCTCCAGAAATTTGTCCAAACCTTTTTTAAACCCAGCTACATTAACTGATGTTACAATTTGCTCTAGCAAAGAGTTCCAAAGTTTATCTACGTACTGAGTGAAAAAATATATATTTTTTCCTATTTGTTTAAATTAAGGCTGCCAACTGGATCCAGATTCACAGGACAGGGTTTATCCAGTCCTGGGTTTACCCAGTTGCATGCAGGGATTTGTAGTTCTGACTTCCCCATTACATTCCTTAAGAAAAGCATGCAAATCTGGATCTGGTTGGCAACCATAATTTAAAGCACCTAGGAGAAAATATTTCTTACTATATAACTTCATGGAATGTCCCCTAGTCTTTGTACTTCTTTGAAAGAATAAACTATTGATGTGTGTTTACCCACTCCACTCCTCTTAGAATTTTATAGACTTCTGTCATAACTCCCCAGCAGCTTTATAAACATTCAGCAAGAGGGGCTAAGGAGCTACCCACCCAAGGAGGTCTTTGGAGACATTGAATGCTGGGAAGAACACAGCTCACACATTGGCAGGTGCTTTCACAGGGCAGTAACCAAGATGGCAGAACACTGGAGAGCTGGCTTTCACAAGTGACCTTCAGCAGTGTAGATGGCATATGAGTAAATTGGTGTGTACTGTGTCCTAGTTTACCTCTCCTCCTTGGCTTAGTCAAGATTAACTTAAAAAGAGATTAATATCCATCATCCTCAAGTCTCTTCTACGTTATCCACCTGGTGTTTTGAGTCAGAGCAGAAGGAAGACTGGAGGGAATAAGAGGACGAGGTTAAGAGGGACAGAGAGATGGTGAGGAGCAATCTAGGTATGGGTATAGATAAAACATCACCATTGAAGATTTAGATTTAAGGAAAGGGAACAGGACTTGATATACCACCTTTCTGTGGTTTTTGCAACTACATTCAAAGTGGTTTACTTATTTGTACCTGGGGCAATGGAGGGTTAAGGGGTCCTTTTACTAAGGTCCATTGAAAAATGGCTTGCGGTAGTGTAGGCATGAGTTTTGGGTGTGTGCCAATCCATTTTTCAGCGTGTCTGTAAAAAAGGCCTTTTAAAAATGTTTGCCAAAAATAGACGTGTGGCAAAATCAAAATTGTCCATCTTGTTTCGAAAATACGGGTTTACCCACCCCTGGTTGGGGACGTTTTGCGAGGACGTCCTCATCAAAACTTGGACATCCCTTTCGAAAATGCCCCTTTTTGTGATCTTTCACCACAGGGCGCAGAGTTGACACCTTTAGGTCTTCTTGAACAAACCCACCAGATAAAAAAAACAATTCACAATCTGAACTAACTAACTAACACCAGCACCAATCCTAAGTTTTTTGGCAACATTAGCGAACACACATCTCCCACTGCCCCTGTTGGTCGACATTTCCTGGTCGATCGCTTGAACAAAGGGGACAGTCTTAGCTCTGGACGCACTGAGAAACAACTCAGTAATGTGCATGGGAATAAGTTCCATTGCTGTACATTGAATCCATTAGATGACATATCGAATTTGAACCCTGACGCAGGCACTGTGTGGTGGAGCCGGAGGTGAGCCTGCAGTGCCTTCTTCGTCACTGACGTTGCTGCCACAGAGAGTAAAAGGGTTAAAACACACGCATGCTCGGGGGGGGGGAGGGAGGAACGGAGAGGAGGAGGGCTGCCAGGCGGGAAGGAAGGAGGGACCGCTGGAGAGCTGCCTGGCTGCAGCGTGCACGAGCCCTGTGTTTGTGGAGGCAGCAGCCAGGGAAAGGTCATGGTTGGAAGCCTCCCCAAGCCTCTTATACGGGGCGCCTATGCTGTGTGCCGAAACATGGCCCGTGTCGGGTCATTGTTTCTCAAGTCATATCATTAAAGGAATTGAGTCCCGATTTTGAAGGTGCTTCTTTTAATTGATCTCTCTATATCTTTAACGCCAGAGAAAGGAACTACAATATTTTGAACTTTCTGAATAAAATAATTGTCATGCTCTTCCAACAGAAAAGGAGAAGTAGCAACAGCATTAACTGCATCCTCTGTAAGTGACTGCACGGTAGAAATCAACTCTTTAGGATGATTCATCGATTTTTTAATGCGTTTGTGATACACAATGCATATACACTTGCAACTTTATCACATATGAATCCCGAATGTCGAGATCATGGAACTGTCTCCAAGCACGCTCTATTTTCTTCAATTCACGTCTTACCTGCTTCATACCAGAGGGTAACCAAAATACAGTGTTTTGCTCTTTAGGATGCTCCTTCACAATCCTCATCGGGACAACAACATCCAAAGCCTGACCTAGGATATTATTCCAATGCTGGACAAGGTCCTCCTTGTCCAGTACAGAAATAATCACCCAAAAAAGGAGCCCAAACACCCCATAATCTATCACATGGGCGAACCTCCTTAACAACCACTGACTTGCTACTTACTGCCTTTTTTAACGGTAGTTGTAATTCTATTAGGAAATTATCTGTCCATATTAATGATGTTATCCCCACTTGTACCCCTGCAACCTTCTGCCATGGTAAGAACGCTAAATCCAAGATATGTCCATTCTGATGAGTAACCTGGTATATCACTTGTTCAAAAGAGAGCACAGCCAATGTATCAAACAAAACATGTGACATAATATCACCAGCAGAGAATGGAATATTAAAATCATCCAATATCACAAGAGTGGATATATGTTGCCAATAAAGAGGAACAATCAACTTCACAATAACGCAGTGGACAGTAAATCACACATACAGAATATGTTGGACCACTCAACAAGGTTCAAAGAAGAGTGACCAAAATGATAAAGGGGATGGAACTCCTCTCTTATGAGGAAAGGCTAAAGAGGTTAGGGCTGTTCAGCTTGGAAAAAAGTTGAATGAGGGGAGATATGATTGAGGTCTACAAAATCCTGAGTGGTGTAGAACGAGTAGAAGTAAATCGATTTTTTACTTGTTCCAAAAGTACAAAGACTAGGGGACACTCGAGGAAGTTACATGGAAATACTTTTAAAACAAATAGGAGGAAATATTTTTTCACTTGACGAATAGTTAAGCTCTGGAACTCGTTGCCAGAGAATGTGGTAACAGCAGCTGGCGTAACTGGGGTTAAAAAAAAGTTTGGACAAATTCCTGGAGGAAGAAAAGTCCATAGTCTGCTATCAAGACAGATATGGGAAGCAACTGCTTGTCCTGGGATTTGTAGTATGGAATCTTGCTATTCTTTGGGGTTCTACATGGAATCTTGTCACTCTTTAGGATTCCAGAATCTTGCTATTCTTTGGGGTTCTACATGGAATGTTGCTACTCTTTGAGATTCTGCATGGAATCTTGTCACTCTCTAGGATTCCAAAATCTTGCTATTCTTTGGGGTTCTATATGGAATGTTGCCACGATTAGGGTTTCTGCCAGGTACTTGTGACCTGGCTTGGCCACTGTTTGGAAAACAGGATACTGGGCTAGATGGACCCTTGGTCTGACCCAGTATGGCTACTCTTATGTTCTTATCTGCACCATCACAGTTTTTTTTATCAAATACTTTAATAAGTTTCAGGCGTTCTTTAAAAAACTTTTTTGAAACACCTCATCCCCTTCTCCCTGACCTACAACCCCATCCCCGTTTGAAACCCAGAGGACAACACTAATTTGCCAAAACCATATCTGACATTTCAAACCAAGACTCTGTCACCGCTAGGATATCTAAATTAGACTGTTGTATCAAATCCCTAACTAGTACCACTTTGTTTCTCGCTGACCGTGCATTAATTAGAGCAACCACCAAATTTTCAGCAGAACGTCCATCCAAACCAGTCTGCAAAGGCACAATTACTAATACTCGTTCACCATTCTCTCTCCTAGACGTAAACAGAGATGGTTTGGAGGAATACAAAGAGAACTGTGGAAGTGTAGGGCAATGTTAAGAAACTCTCAGGACTGGATCAGCAAATCAGTATCAAACTGTGTCCAACTATAATGATGTTCAGATTGGCAAGATAATTGGTATTCCTGGTTCAGGACAAGGCTGTGACTTGCCACAGTTGTATTTTTCAATCCCACTGCTGACACCAACTCTTGCTGGGTTTCGCTCAGGCCTCTCTCTCTCTCTCTCTCTCTCTCTCTCTCTCTCTCTCTCTCTCTCTCTCTCTCTCTGCAGTGATTGCTACCATGAGGGACCTGAGGAAGAAGGGTTCCTTAGAGGAAGCTGCAGGGGACTGCATGGGCAGCACGCTGATGGTGGCACAGCTGGATGTCTGCAGCGATGAATCGGTGACAAGATGCCTCACTGCCATCCCGCACTGTAGGGTTGATGTTGTGGGTGAGAAGCAAACAGGCAATTAAACTCGGCCCTAAGGCCACTGCCAGGCCATTCCAGGTCAGCAGATGAAGACTGACCCATCCTGGGTTTACTTCCCCCCTTCTCCTACCATAGGGAACTACAAGTCCCAGAATCCCAGAGGCACAAACCCAGGACTGGTCCAGGCTGTTGCTGGTGAACTGGGGTCACTGATGAGTCTATTAAGATTGTTTGTAGACAATCAGCCCAAAGGTACCTTGGGTGTGAGGAGGGGACACCTTAAAGCTTCTGGTGAGGTACTCTGGGCTGTAGGGAAAAAAAGCAGGTCCTTAATAATATTATCAGACCAAGTGAAGAACTGCCCCTACCAGTAAAAGGCGCACAGGACTGGGATCCCACTGTTTCCACCATCTCACTGCCATATAAGTACATAAGTATTGCCACACTGGGACAGACCAAAGGTCCATCAAGCCCAGTATCCTATTTCCAACAGTGACCAATCCAGGTCACAAATACCTGGCAAGATCCCGAAAAAGTTCAACACATTTTATGCTGTTTATCCTAGAAATAAGCAGTGGATTTTCCCCAAGTCAATTTAATAATGGGCTATGGACTTTTACTTTAGGAAGCCATCCAGACCTTTTATAAACCCTGCTAAGCTAACCGCTTTTACCACATTCTCTGGCAAGGAATTCCAGAGTTTAATTACATATTGACTTGACTCTTAATATTTTTCCTAGCTTATGTTTGCCTCTGTGATTGATCCTGTAGGTAGCAATGTCATTGAGTGCTGTGAGGCTGCCTTTTGATTGGCTGGTCTCAGCAATCTTGTCCCCCACCCCATGAGTGGGATGTGTTCTGGCTGTCAGTAACCAATCTGTCTCCCTCTGGTGCGGTTCTGATTGCAGTGAATAATGCCGGCGTTGGACAGATTGGTCCCATTGAAAGCCTGACTATTGATGACATGAAAAAGGTCTTTGAGACTAACTTCTTTGGAACCGTGCGTGTGATCAAGGCGGTGCTGCCCGACATGAAAAGGAAGAGGAGCGGACACATTGTGGTGATCAGCAGTGTGATGGGACTGCAAGGTATAACGCTCACTGCTCTCTGCCAACCGTGCCTTCTTGAAGGAGACCTGCCTTCTGCTGGGGATGGGATCCTGTGCATTGTGTAAAGGAGACCTGTCCTCTGCTTGAGCTGGGATCCTGTGCATTATGTAAAGGAGACTTGTCCTCTGATTGGGCTGGGATCATGTGCATTGTGTAAAGGAGACCTGCCCCAGGGGATGGAGGGGGTTATGGACTATTCCTATGCTGGTTCTGTATACTAAGAACCTCTTTCCATGCCTGAATGTCAGTGTGTCTCCGCCTCTACAGGTGTCATGTTCAACGATGTGTATGCAGCCTCCAAATTCGCCATAGAAGGATTCTGTGAAAGCCTGGCAGTTCAGCTCTTACAGTTCAACATTTTGTAAGCATACCAGTAGAACCATCAGCGCTTAGTCTAATTTGTTCACCCAGACTGTAGTGTTGTCCCTCATCTCCCCTTACGTTCCCACCCGAAACCTCCGCTCACAGGACAAATCCCTCCTCTCAGTACCCTTCTCCACCACCGCCAACTCTAGGCTCCGCCCTTTCTGCCTCGCCTCACCCTATGCTTGGAATAAACTTCCTGAGCCCATTCGCCAAGCCCCCTCCCTGCCCATCTTCAAATCTTTGCTCAAAGCCCACCTATTCAATGTCGCCTTCGGCACCTAACCTTTATGCCTCTATTCAGGAAATCTAGACTGCCCCAATTTGGCTGCCCTATTTTGACTGACTGTACATTTGTCCTTTAGATTGTAAGCTCCTTGAGCAGGGACTGTCCTTATCTGTTAAACTGTACAGCGCTGCATAACCCTAGTAGCACTTTAGAAATGTTAAGTAGTAGTAGTTATTCAAGTGCAGTAAGATTTTGAGGTTACCGCAGGTTAACAGCAAGGAATGATGCACTGTAAACGCCATTCAGGTTACACATCCCTAGTGCCAGGGATTAGAACTCACCAGTCTCAGGATGTGAAGAATCACTGTTTGGCACAGTATACTTAACAGGGTTGATCCGTTTTTATATAATGCTGCCTGATGGGTCCTGATGCTAGGGTTTTTCAGTAGTCACACTGGTCCCAATGCAGTGCAGCTTCTGGAGAGAGCTGCTGACCCCGCAACATGGTGGCACCTGTCACATCTATTGGGCTGAAATGCTTTTCTTTCTCCCCATCCCCAGCGTATCTATGGTGGAGCCTGGTCCGGTGAACACAGGGTTCGAGGTGAAGCTGATGGAGGAGGTTTCTTGGTCAGACTTCCCGGGAACAGACACAGAAACTCTGAGATGTTTTAAGGAGACCTACCTGCCTGCTGCTCGAGAGATCTTTGCTACCATCGGACAAAGCCCTGAGACCGTGGCAAAGGTGAGGTCACTCGTGACAGGAGGATATGAGCCGGTCAGATTCCTTTACTATCCTTCTACCGCAGGGGCTCAAACCCATAAAAGTTATCTTACTCCCAAATGAATGCATTTCTAGCTGCCATCTCTGGGGTGAAACGTATCGTATTTCTTTTCATGTGAAAGAAGAAAAGAAATTATGTAAGTTATCATTTCTATAATGACATCTAGGTAATTGCAAGCACAGAGTCAGTGCCAGAGCCGGGGATTAGAACTGAGGCACAGGGTGATCAAGTGATTCAACCTGAGATCACACACAAAAAAGTCAGTAACAGAGCCAGGGATTAGAACTGAGATAGAGGGAGATAAAGAGACTTACCCTGAAGAGTCAGTGCCAGAGCGGGGATTAGAACTGAAGCACAAGGAAATAAAGTGACTCACCTGAGGTTACACACAGATTCAGGGCTTAGAGCTGAGGCACTCTGCTGGCACAGGGAGTAACAGCCATCTCTTCTGGATGGTGAGCAGCTCCGTGTTTGGGCATGGTTCATGTTCAAGCTGTCTACAGCTGACAGACCTCCAACTCAATACTGAGGGTTCATTCTGTGAAGACTCCTCTACATTTAGGTGACAGGAACATAGGCACGAATTGAGGTTGAAGGAGGGCAGACTCAGGAGTAATGTCAGGAAGTATTTTTTCACGGAGAGGGTGGTGGATATGTGGAATGCCCTCCCGCAGGAGGTGGTGGAGATGAAAACGGTAATGGAATTCAAACATGCATGGGATAAACATAAAGGAATCCTGTTTAGAAGGAATGGTTCAGTGGAGTCTTAGCGGAGTTTGGGTGGCGACGCCGGTAATTGGAAACAAAATGGGAGATGGGCAGACTTCTACGGTCTACGCCCTGATTGTGACTGAATAGATAGGGATTGGCTGGAGTGTACATTTTAAGGGGCTTTGACATTAGCTTCAGAACTTAGTACAAGAACAGTACTGGGCAGACTTCTGCGGTCTGTGCCCTGAGAAAGGCAAAGACAATTCAAACTCAGGTATAAAGTATCACATACCATGTAAAATGAGTTTATCTTGTTGGGCAGACTGGATGAACCGTTCAGATCTTTATCTGCCGTCATTTACTATGTTACTCTTTGGGGTTCTACATGGAATGTCGCTACTAATTCGGATTCCGGAATCTTGTAACTCTTTAGGATTCCAGAATCTTCAGAACCTTTAGTACAAGAAGAGTGCTGGGCAGACTTCTACGGTCTACGCCCTGATCGTGACTGAATAGATAGGGATGGGCTGGAGTGTAAATTTTAAGGGGTTTTGACATTAACTTCAGAACTTTTAGTACAAGAACAATACTGGGCAGACTTCTATGGTCTGTGCCCTGAGAATGGCAAGGACAAATCAAACTTGGGTATAAAGTATCACATACCATGTAAAATGAGTTTATCTTGTTGGGCAGACTGGATGGACCGTTCAGGTCTTTATCTGCCGTCATTTACTATGTTACTAGATAAATGCTGGAATCTGAGCCAGTTGTAAAGAACCATTTTTTTGGCTCCACTCTATTCTGTAAGGACGCCTCAGTCTGATGGCATGTGCTCTGCCCCACACGGGTGTAGTGAGGGCAGGACCCACATTTACACATCTAGATTATAAAACGCTTTGTTACATGTGGATCTCTGGACTCTAAGCTTGAGCTCTATATTAACTGTATGGCTAGTGTACGTACTCATGCCTAAAACCTAGGGGTGTATTTGACATGTTACACTGGTACTCTGTAAAGAAAAATAAGTGCCTACTTTCAATTATATAATGGACTCCAAGCAGGCAGCTTCGAGACACTTAAGACGAGATGCCCATGATCGAATAACCCTCTGAAAGCATTACGTATACAGATGATGTAGAGACATAACGGGGTCATGGGTTTTCTTATCCTTAGGTGACTGCTGACCTGATCAGCATGGAGCGACCTGACTTCCGCCGTCAGACCAACCCACTCTACACACCACTGACAGCACTGAAATACGCAGACAAGACAGGGAACCTCTCGGTTCGGACCCTCTACAACCTGATGTTCAGGCATAGGATGCTGTTCCGTCTCAGTCTTGGCTTTCTCAAATGCCTCACCTGCAGCTGCTTCCACGGACGTATCTCGCCTACCTGAGAGGGGGCATCTGGGAATAAAAATACAGAGCAGGGGGTAACATCTAAGGATGCTGAGGGGTGGGGGCGTATAGTAAGCAATTCTAGATTTTTCTCCGTTCTGTGTCATAAGGGACATCCCGATTCAAGCCTTGGTATGCCTCGTTGCATGCTGGGATTTGCAGTTCTGATTCCCTTCACCCAACCCCAAATTGACTTCCCAAAAAGTAAATCAGAACTACAAATCCCATCGTGGAGTAGGGGCAAAACCAGGAACTGGACCACTTTCTTACCTCAGTCATGGAGCCGAAGTAATCCTTCCTGAGATCTGGAGCTCTTGGGTTGGGTCCTGTTGCCTTAGAGGGTGAGGGTCATAAGTCTGAAGGCTGTAACCTGTCTTCTTAGACCACAACCAACATTTTATAACTGTGTTGGCCAATGTTACCAGTAACACTATGGGCACTTAGTCAGTGTCTTCACGCAGACTGTAGCTATCCATGTTGGTTTCCTGAAGAGAGACAGACTATACAGTAAGAGGAGGGGTTGGCCAAGGACCATGAGCCTTAAGGCTTCAGCTTCTTGTACACGTTTTCAGTAGCTCCCAACCTAGTGGGAACCTGCCTCAAACCCCACTCGACACCTTTCACAATGGGATCACACATACCTGAGGATCCATGTTCAGGACACCCTCTTCCATTCCCCAGAAGGTGTGTGTGTGGGGGGGGGGGGGGGTCAGAGCCGTGGGTGTTGCCACCCCTTCCTAGGTCAACCTGAGGGGCTCATGCCAGACCCAGGAATTAGATCTGGGTTTCATCTGAGCTTCCAAGAGGGAGATTTTGGGTCTGTCCTGGATTTCTGCCAACCTCATCCTGATGCATTGTGAGATCTGCAGCCCTGATTTCAATGGGTAGACTCAGGGACTACATATCCCACACTGCTATGGGATGTGAGTTAAAAACCAGGACTGGCCAAAAAGTCTCCCTTCTGGAACCAGGTAACCTAGCAATTCTGATTATATGTGGCCAAACAGGTAGAAAAAGCGACTGCAAAAGCTAGAAGGATGCTTGGGTGCATAGGGAGAGGAATTGCCAGTAGGAAAAAGGAGGTGATGATGCCCCTGAATAAGACTAGCCTGGAGAGACCTTTTGGAGACCGAACCTTCAAAAAGATATAAACAGGATGGAGTCTGTCCAAATGGCGGCTACTAAAATGGTCAGTGGTCTTTGTCATAAAGCTTATGGGGACAGAATTAAAGACCTCAACATGTATACTTGGGAAGAAAGGCGGGAGAGGGGAAATATGATACAAACATTTAAATACCTCCATGGGGTAAACACACAGGAGGCGAGTTTCTTTCAATTGAAAGGAAGCTCTGGAATGAGGGGGGCATAGGATGAAGGTGAAAGGGGTAGACTCAGAAGTAACCTGAGAAAATACTTCTTCACTGAAAGGGTGGTAAATTTGTGGAAGATAAAAACAGTATCTGAATTCAAGAGTGCTTGGGACAATTACATAGAAACTCTAAGGAGTGATAGGGTGAGTAGATGGCATGGATGGGCAGACTGGCAGTGGCGTACCAAGGGGGGGGCGGTGGGGGCGGTCCGCCCCGGGTGCACGCCGCTGGGGGGTGCTGCGGCGCGTGCCTGTTACCCTGTCTCAGTCCGAGAAAGTTCGCAATTCGCATGTGTTCACTGCTCCCTCTGAGTCTGCCAGACTCAGTGAACACATGCGAATTGCGAACTTTCTCTGAGACAGGGCAACAGGCGCACGCTGCAGCACCCCCCCCCCCCCCCCCAGAGGCGTGCACCTGGGGGGGGCGTCATTTCGCTGGGGGGGGGGGGGCGCATCGGCGATCCGCCCTGGGTGACAGCTAGGGTCGGAACACCACTGCAGACTGGTCTGGATAGGCCATATAGTCTTTATCTGCCTTCATTTTTCTCTGTTTCATTCAGGGACAGTTAAGGGTATCCCTTTTTAATTAAGTGCAGCCTGTTGACTCCTAGTTTGGGGGTGGGGGTGGATCTTGAGTCCTATCCCCTCCCTGCTCTACCCCTGAGTTGTAGTTCTGAACAATAAATAAATAAATATAAATAATATGTATAAATACAATAGAGCAAGAGACTCCATATGCAGGTTGGGGGATAAGATCAGGAGTGGATTATTTTGTCCCTGATGGGCCTCTGTACTCTAGCAGGATTTCTCAACCCAGTCCTTGGACACACCCAGCCAGTCGGGTTTTCAAGATATCTATAATGAATAAGCATGAGATCATTTTTTGTATGCACTAACCCCATTGTATGCAGATTGATCTCATGCATATTCATTTGGGGTATCCTGAAAACCTGACTGGCTGAATGCATCCCAAGGACTGGGTTGAGAACCCCCAACCAGTGCTTCCCAGTAAGGGAGATTGTGTCATGTTGGAGTCACCTGGTATGAGAGAGGAGAGGCACACAGGTCCAGTGGAGCTGGGTTTTTATGGAAGCAATGGTCACACAGACGCTGAGAGTCAGTGGATATTTGCAGGACACCCCTACTAGGTCGAACACCTAACCAAACCCTCACTTCCTGGTCTTTCAACTCCTTCAAAACACAGATCTCAGCTAAACTTTTGGGCGCTGCCTCACACCAGAACTGGCTTGCAAAAGATATTGGCAGAGCTCCAGAAGAGCCTTTGGAAGTGGACCAGAGTTTGGAGATCTTTCATCAAACTGCACTTACGGTTGAGACTGGGTCTTGAGTGCTCTTTGGAGGGGCAATAATTTGTCTGTTTCTTCCAATTAATTTCATGCATCAGCCCTGTTCTGAAGTGGTGGGGGTGGGGATCAGGGGGTTTTGGTTTGTTTGTTTTTCTGGAAAATGAACGGTGTGGAACTGTAAAGGAAGTCTGAAGTTTGGTTGCTCAGGTTACACTGTTCATTGAGAACCGTATTTGATTGCTGTAACCACTTAATGATGTATATGCAAGCTGATAGTTCAATAAAGGACTTCTAAGCTTAAAATAAAACAAAACCAGACAGCCATTTAAAAAAAAAGTTTGTACAGGTCATGGACAGATCACACCAGTTTTACAGGAAGATGGAGTCTTCCTGTAAACAGATGCAGCCTCCATAGTTGACTATTAACTTTCAAGAGAGGCTGTGCCCACCTCCCCCGCCCGCCACCAGGCTGTTTGCTCTGTCCCAATTTCTCCACATTACTTTGTCCCTCTGCCCATCCATTGCTTCCTGGGCTCTGAGTCCCTGCCTCCTGCTGGGGTGGAGGATCTTTCCCGGAATCAACCAGATGAATTCTCATGCCAGGGATTAAAATTAAAGGCCAGTCTCTGGGGGAAGGGCACTGCTGGGAAGGTGAAAAACGCATTTCGTACAAGGATCCCAGGCAGGACAGGATGGAGTTTGGGCTCCTCTTTTTCCTCATCCTATGCCCTGACCTCTCCAATGCTGCTAATTAGTAAGTTATTTTATTGTGTGTGTATGTATATTTAAGAACATAAGAATATCCCTACTATGTCAATCCAAAGGACAATCTATCCCAGTATCCTGTTTCCAGCAATGACCAGGAGTGGATCCTAAGCCCCACTAGGCAGTGGGTCTGTGCAGTGCCACCCACATCCTGTAGCACTAGGTGGTGGGATAGGGGGCAGTTACTGCATTCTCCTTGGAGAAGCAAGATAAAGCAGTGACATCATTGCAGAACAGTGTAGTGTCATTGAATGATGTCATCTATATGTGGTTTGCTTATCACGTTGAGAACAGAGAACCCCCCGCTACAGGTAAGCGACTTTCCATTATTACAGGTTCGTGGGAAGCGGGAATAGAGGAGAAATCCCAGGGGTGGGGCAGGATGAATTAATGTGGGCTTCTGTGTCTCTCAGTTTTATGCTTGTGACCCCCAATGTGCTGCGTGTGAACAGCGATGAGAACATTGTCATCCAGGCCCATGATTTCAGCAAGACCACAGACGTCACCATCACAGTTCTTGAGTTCCCCAAAGACAACCAAGTACTGAACAGAACCTCCGTCCAACTTCGGTGTCAAAAGAAAAATGACCAAAAAGACCAGGGCTGTCTGGCCACTGCTACAATTAAGGTATCATGCTGTGGACCAAGGCCAGAAGGGGGGATGTGGGAGCCAGAGAGGTAGGGGGTGGCCAGTGAGTTTCATCAAATGCACTGATGATCTTACGGTGCCAGGATGAGATGGATCCTGAGGCATCCTATCTTATCAGTTCAGGGGAGTGGGCAGTGAAGTGATTGTGTTTTGAGCTATATAGTCAGGCTTCTTTAACGGTGCAAGTCCAGCCTGCTATTCAATGGAGGCCAACTCTGGCCAGCTCCTCCAGGCTTGGATCTATTACTCCACTGCGTCTACGGACTAGAGGCCCATGTGTTTCCTAGAAGACAGAGGTATGGTTTTCAAGATAATCTCCCCTCCTCCCCCCAGATCAGTCTTTGTGAGAAATCTTTGCTTAATTGGAAAGTAAGGCCATCAAGTCCAGAGATAAATCACGTTTCAGATGAATCTGCTAGTAGGCCTTTGGGAGACCAGAACTACAAGTCCCACCATGCAATGTGGCCAAAACCTGGCCTGGCACAGGGTGTCACTGAAACAGGGAGGGGGTTTGGAGAGTGGCTGTCTGTAACTGTCCTCTATCGCTGCTCTGTAGATCCCATCTTCATATGCCTCATCGGACACCGAGGAGAAGCAGTATGTTGAAATCCGCGCCTCATCAACTGACTTTAACCTGCGGAAGATGGTCCTCATTTCCCCCCAGATGGGGTATATTTTCATCCAGACAGACAAGACGATTTACACATCCGGAAAGCGAGGTACTCACTGGCTATATTATAAGGACAGGAACTGAGCTCCCAAGAGCTGTCAAATGTATAATAAGGACAAAGATTGAACCCCCCAGGACCCCCTACAGAATAATAAGGACAATGATTGAGACCCCAGGAGCTCCTGCTGTACAGTTAGGACAAGGACTGAAACCCCAAATCTCCTGCTGTATAATAAGGACAGGGACTGAGCCCCCCCCCCCCCCCCCAGGAGCTCCTGTTTTGTAATAAAGACAGGGACTGTTACTGTATAATAAAGACAGAAACTGAGCTCCCAAGAGCTGTTACTGTATAAGGACAGGGACTGAGCTCCCCTCCCCCCCAGGAGCTCCTGCTTCATAATAAGGACAAGGATTGAGCCCTCAGGAACATTTACTGTATAATAAGGGCAGAGACTGGACTCCAGCTAAATGAACACCAGCTGGAGAGAGATAGAGATTGATTGAGATTTCTGCTCCTGATATTGTTGCATTTACTTATATCAAGTTAATTACAGAGTGTTCACCATGGACCAGTCGCTGGATCCCATCACTAAAGAGGTTGTCATCAATATCCAGGTAGGGTGCTCCCCTGGTTCATAGCACTGACAGTGTGAACCCCCATGCTACCCCATCCCGGCCGCCCTGCCCCAACCTGCCTCACCGTGCCCCACTCCACCCTTCCCCCATCTGGTTCCGCTCACTCTGCTCCATCCTGATTAAGAGACCCGCTTTCCTTTTTGCATTTTCCCCTTCTCCCATGCCTGCAAACTTCTTTAATACCTTCAAATACATTTGCAGAATGCATTGGATACCAAGAGGCAGAAGAAATATGCATGGGGGGAGGGGCTCTGTCTTCTCCTTTGGGAGTCCACAGCTGCCAACTTACCCACTTCCAAGAGGGAAATTTTAGGACAGACCTGGCATCCTGACAAGCCTATCACGATGCACTATAGGGGCCTTTTACAAAGTCACGCTAGCATTTTTAGCTCACAGTAAAAATCAGCTGGCGGTAAATGCTGAGACACCCATAGGAATATAATGGGCGACTCAGAGGGGCATAATCGAAAGGGACGCCCAAGTTTTCCTGTGGACGTCCTCGCAGCACGTCCCAGCGAAGGGGCGGGGAAACCCGTATTATCAAAATAAGATGGGCGTCCATCTTTCGTTTCAATAATACGGTCGGGGACGGCCAAATTTGACATTTAGGTCGTCCCTAGAGATGGTCGTCCTTAGACTTGGCCGTTTCTGATTTTCAGCGATAATGGAAACTAAGGACGCCCATCTCAGAAACGACCAAATGCAAGCCCTTTGGTCGTGGGAGGAGCCAGCATTTGTAGTTCACTGGTCCCCCTGACATGCCAGGATACCGATTTGGGTGACCCTGTGAGAAGGATGCCCATCTTCCGATTTGTGTCGAAAGATGGACGTCCTTCTCTTTTGAAAATAAGCCTGTCAGTGTCTACCGACAGCTGTTTTCTACCGTGAGCTAAAAATGCTACCGCGGCTTAGTAAAAGACCCCCCTATGGGACTAGCAGCATGGACTGGGGTGTAAGTTCAAAACCAGGATTGGTCAAAAAGTCTTCCTCGTGGAGCTGCGTAACTTGACAGCTCTGGGATCAATTGGCACATTCATGAAGTTCTGTATGATGACTGGCCGTCATGATTTGGGGTGATGGGTGAAAGAAATGCGCAGCAAAAACTGAGTTTATTCATTAACTTTTCATTTTTTTTGGATTTTACCATTTTTGTGCAAGAAACTTGCTAATCCAACTCCTGCATCCTCTGGCTCCGATGTGCACTTGGTTTGTCCTGGCACCTAATTTGGGCTCAAATGTGTCTGCCAGGTTTCTCTGCCGACCCGCAGTTGCTGCCTCCATTCCAGGGGAGTGGATGAATTTATGACATGTTTCCTTGCAGAATCCAGATGGTGTGGTGGTGATGCGGGAGCAGAAAAATATTCCACAAGGAATGTTATCACAAAGCCTGCAGATCCCCGACCTTGCCAGGTAAGGATGCGGGACAAGGGGAAAGGACAAAGGAGTCTTACCTTTGCTCAAAGTGAACACGCACCCTTCTGTTAAATTTAACTTCTGTAACTTTACAGCTTGGTATTGCTGGGGAAGGGGAGTCAGGGAGAGTGCAGGGTGGAGGAGAAGAGTGGCTCAGTGGTTAGAGCAAAAGTCTCAAAACCAGGGAAGCCTCGATTCAAATCTTTCCGCCATCACCAATACCGTTCATTGCCCTAACTACCCACCTAGATCACAGGCTCTTTAGGGCAGGGATAAATCATATTTGAATCCCTACTGTAGAGCCAGTAGCTCTGTAAGAAAGATAAATAGTATTATTAACATAGTAGATGACGGCAGATAAAGACCTGTATGATCCATCCAGTCTGTCCAACAAGATAAAACTCTTAGCATATTCGTATTACATAGGGTTTTTCTTGTCTGATTGTACTGATGCCAAAAGTTGTTGGTTTTGTTTTTTGTTAAATCTATCCCCCGACTTTGAATTTGTATGCAGCTCCCCCGCCCCCAGCCCCCAGATCAGAACAAAACTCTATCTAGCCCAGTGTCCTGCTTCTAACAATAGCCAGTCCAGGCCACAAGAACCTGGCAGAATCCAAAAAAGTAGCAAGATTCCATGCTGCTGATCCCAGAGATAAGCAGTGGTTTTCCCCATGTCTATCTTAATTGCAGTTTATGGACTTTTCCTCCAGGAATTGGTCCAATCCATTTTTTTAAACCCAGCTATTCTAACTGGAGACCCAGGCCAAGGTATCGGCCTGCTTATCCGACATTGCTACATGGATGCCCAACCGCTACCTGAAACTGGACATGGCCAAGACCGAGCTTATCGTCTTTCCACCAAAACCCACTTCTCCTCTTCCTCCGCTCTCGATCTCAGTTGATAACACCCTCATCTTCCCCGTCTCATCTGCCCGCAACCTCTGAGTCATCTTCGACTCCTCCCTCTCCTTCGCTGCGCATATCCAGCAGACAGCCAAGACCTGTCGCTTCTTCCTCTTTAACATCAACAAAATTCGCCCTTTCCTCTCTGAGCACACCACCCGAACTCTCATCCACACTCTCATCACCTCTTGCCTTGACTACTGCAACCTACTCCTCACTGGCCTCCCACTTAACCATCTATCCCCCCTTCAATCCGTTCAGAAATCTGCTGCACGTCTTATATTCCGTCTGAACTGATATACTCATATCACCCCTCTCCTCAGGTCACTTCACTGGCTTCCGATCAGATACCGCATACAGTTCAAGCTTCTCCTTCTTACCTACAAATGCACTCAGTCTGCAGCCCCTCATTACCTCTCTACCCTTCTCTCCCCTTAGGTTCCCGCCTGAAACCTCCGCTCACAGGACAAATCCCTCCTCTCAGTACCCTTCTCCACCACCGCCAGCTCCAGGCTCCACCCATTCTGCCTCGCCTCACCCTATGCTTGGAATAAACTTCCTGAGCCCCTATGCCAAGCCTCCTCCCTACCCATCTTCAAATCCTTGCTCAAAGCCCACCTCTTCAATGTTGCTTTTGGCACCTAACCTTTATACCTTACAAGAAATCTAGACTGCCCCAATTTGACTGCCCCTACTTGACTGACTGTACATTTGTCCATTAGATTGTAAGCTCTTTGAGCAGGGACTGTCCTTCTATGTTAAATTGTACAGCGCTGCGTAACCCTAGTAGCGCTTTAGAAATGTTAAATAGTAGTAGTAGTAGTAACTGCTTTTACCCACATATTCCATTAATGAGTTCAGGGGTGTGTGAGTTGAAGTATGGTAAATATCAGGGTTTTTACCTGGATGCTGTCTATCCTCAATAGTAAAAGGCAACATGTCTTTGCATCCTGAGCTTCCTGATCCATTGTCACTCTGCAGTATCCACAAGTAATTTAATAAATACCCCTAATTACCAGTTGCCTGCATGGACAATAAGTGAAAATCTAGGCAGCAGGGTAAGACTCTTAAGGGCTTCCCCTGCCAATAAATCCTATATATAAAAGTCTATAAATTCTTAAATATGGATATAAAAACCTTTTATTTATTTATTTATTTATTTCATTTTATTTGACAGCTTTGGATCCTGGAAGATCCTGGCCCACTTCCAGGATTCCCCTCAGAAGATGTATAGCACAGAGTTTGAAGTGAGAGAATTTGGTGAGTGACCAACCTTCCCATGGGTGTTCTCTGGTGAACTCTGCATCATACGTGTGCATGGGTTGACACAGTCTAGTGTTGACACTTCCATCTCTGTTGCTCCTGGGGCCCTTATTCACTGCTTTTCCTTAGAACAGTGGTTCTCAACCCAGCCCTCTGGACACCCTCAGCCAGTCAGGTTTTCAGGAGATCCACAACGAATATTCATGAGAGAGATTTACATGTAGCGAAGGCAGTGCATGCAAATCTCTCTCATGAATATTCATTGTGGATATCCTGAAAACCTGACTGGCTTGGGGTGCCTCCAGGACCAGGTTTGGGAACCACTGAGTTGGATATTCCTGTAAATCTACCTGCTATTTAATCATTCTGGGTATCCTAAGAACCTGACTGGTTCTGTGGGGTCACCAGAGATCCAAATTAAACTAGGACTGCTGCTGAGCAACTCACCAGCACCAGAGCCCCATGCAAAACCATGTAAAGCTGAACATTGGATCTTTGTCAGAGCATGAATACAGCACAGACAGCTGCAGAGCAGATCTTCATCAGGGGCCCCATGGAGGTGTCACACTGATACATCTACAACATGAAAGCAGTACAGATAGCTGAAAAGTCCTGTACCAAGTGTCACATTAATACAGAGGTTCTCAACTCAGTCCTCGGGACGCATTCAGCCAGTTGGGTTTTCATGCAATGAATGTGCATGAGATTAATTTGCATGCGCTACCTCCATTGTATGCAAATCTATCTCATGCATATTCATTGTGAGTATCCTGAAAATCCGACTGGCTAGGTGTGTCCTGAAGACTGTATTGAGAACCACTGCACTCATATTAGGTAAAGCATGAACACAGCACAGATGACTGAAGGGGGAAGATAGACATAGTGAAAGGCATGTACAGGGTTCACAGGTTTTCAGGATATCCACAATGAATATGCACGAGATAAATTTGTATACGCTTCCTTCATTGTATGCAAATCTATCACAAGCATATTCATTGTGGATATCTTGAAAACTAGACTGGTTGGACGTGTCCCAAGGACTGGGATGAGAACCCCTGATATAGAGAGAGGGTGGAGAACTAGGGATAAGACTGATGGAGGGGCGCAGTAGAGCCAGGACAGTGAATGTTTTCAGTGGTGGCGAAGGTGCTCTGCCAAATGGGTTTGGTACACGTTCAAGCCAATCCAATCCTGGTTTTCCCTCCCCAGACCCCAGTGCATGCTGGGAGATGTAGTCCCAGTTTTCATTAGCAGTGCTCAGATTACAAATCCCAACATGCACTGGGGTAAAAGCAGACCCTGATGACCTTTGGAAAAAGGAAAGGGGGGGAACTGGAAGTGCTGTTAAAGATTCTGTTCCCCCTTTTCATTTCAGTCCTCCCCACCTTTGAAGTGATGCTGAAACCAGCAAAGAAGTTTTTTTACATCAGCGATCCAGAACTTACCATTGAGATCAGCGCAAAGTGAGTTGGGTGATAGAGCAGAGGGCAGCTGCAACCCAGGAGATCAGATATCTAATATCGCTGTGCCACATCCCCACCTCCGCCTCATTTGAAATGAACATAAGAACATAAAAGTAGCCATACTGGGTCAGACCAATGGTCCATCTAGCCCAGTATCCTGTTTTCCAAACACTGGCCAAACCAGGTCACAAGTACCTGGCAGAAACCCAATTGGCGGCAACATTCCAGAACCCCAAAGAGCAACAAGGTTCTGGAATCCCCAAGAATAGCAAGATTCCATGTAGAACCCCAAAGAATAGCAACATTCCATGCTACCAATCCCAGGGCAAGCAGTTGCTTCCCATGTCTGTCTCAATAGCAGACTATGGACTTTTCCTTCAGGAATTTGTCCAAACCTTTTTAAAACCCAGATACGCTAACCGCTGTTACCACCTCCTCCTGCAAAGAGTTCCAGAGCTTAACTATTCGTTGACTGAAAATATATTTCCTTCTATTTATTTAAAAAGTATTTCCATGTAGCTTCCTTGAGTGTCCCCTAGTCTTTGTACTTTTGGAACAAGTATAAAATCGATTTACTTCTACTTGTTCTACACCATTCAGGATTTTGTGATTCCTCCAACTTAATCCTAGTCTAGGGAGAGCTGGGAGGACCAGATCTGGTCTGTGTCTAGAAGCCCCTGGAGCCGGCTGATCATCCTGGGTGGGGGGCAAAGGGCAGCTGTGTACAGAGAGGATATTCCCTTCCCGTTCTTGTATTTCTCACATTGTTTCGTATTTCTCTCTCCCTTCCACTTACCCACCCCCCCCTGTGCCATGTGTTAGATATGTATACAACAAACCAGTTGATGGATACGCCATTGCGATATTCGGGATTGTGAAGGACCCTGAAAGGGTGACCCTGGAGGAGTCACTTACCAGGACTGAGGTGAGTGACAGCGGGCATAGGTTAGAGTCCCCGGCAATCCCCTCTCCCAATCTCCTCTATCAACCCAGTCCTCAGCCACACCCAGCCAGTCAGGTTTTCAGGATATCCACAATGAATATGCGTGAGATAGATTTGCATACAGTGGAGGTAGTACATGCAAATTTATCTCGAGGATATCCTGAAAATCTGGCTGGCTGGCTGGCTGGCTGGCTGGCTGGTGTCCCGAGGACTGGGTTGAGTACCCCTGCTCTATGGTCAGGCAGCCATCAGTTGATGCAAAGCATTTAGCATAAAGGATGATGGGGAGGGAGGGTTTTTTTTTCTCAGAACTGCCACTACCCTTCAATTTAACCATAAACCTTTCCCACCCCTACCCTCATCCTGTACAGTGAAGCTGAGGGATGAAACTGAGGCCCTGGTTCCCACTCGGTGGAATCCCTTTGCTGCTAGTTGACCACCTTGGGTGACGCCGTGATTCATGGACCCTAAAATAAAAGTGTCCCAGAAGCGATGACTTATAGCAGTGGCTCCCAGGCCTTTTCTGGGGGAACCCTGGGCCAGTCAGGTTTTCTGGATATCCTCACTGAATATGCATGAGATAAATTTGCATACACAACAATCTCATGAATATTCATTGCAAACTTCCTGAAAACGTGAATGCCTGGGAGCCACTGACGTTAAGTTTAATGAAAGTATATAAGTATTGCCATATTGAGACAGACCAAAGGTCCATCAAGCCCAGCATCCTGTTTCCAACAGTGGCCAATCCAGGTCACAAATACCTGGTAAGATCCCAAAAAAGTTCAATACATTTTATGCTGCTTATCCCAGAAATAGTGAATTTTCCCCGTCCAATTTAATAATGGTCTATGGACTTTTCCTTTAGGATGCTGCCCAAACCTTTTTTAAAGTCTGCTAAGCTCACTGCCTTTACCACATTCTCTGGCAACGAATTCCAGAGTATAATCACACGTTGAGTGAAGAAAACGTTTCTCCGATTCATTTTAAACTTACTACTTTGTAGCTTCATCGCATGCCCCCTTGTCCTAGTATTTTTGGAAAGCGTAAACAGTCTAATATACACCGTCACTGCCCCTCAGCCAGGGCCCCCTACCCGGCAATAAATACCTTCTCCGTCACAATAAATGCCTTTCTTCAGAGTGAGACCCAAAAGGATAGCTCCTAAACTGTAGACCCACATTTTAAACCATTGCCAGTCATGTGCGTGGTACCTTCGTTCTTCTCCCCTCATACCTCTCCCATGTACCCACTAGTGGCCAGGGCATCATACATCCACACCAGGATTTCTTTAGCCCACCCCCAGTATGCCTCTTGGTTTAATTGTTCAGAAAGCATGCACACAGCCACCTCTGGGTTGTAGGAGATGTTCTAGCACATTCTGGCACTTGGCAGCTGGGGTGGGATGGAGAGGATTTTCTCAATGAGTGAAAAGTGTGCCGGTGGGCTTGTTTTGCACTGGTGGCTTTTGCTAAGCTGGGCAGCTGGGTTTTCTTTGCTGAAATTTACAAATAAAACGTTGTAACTTCACTATAACTTTTCATGATATTGCCCTTCCTGCTTTAATTGCATGATGTACTCCTGTCATTGTTTTGTATGATGATTTCATTTGAAATTTTGTCATTCTTGCCTTCTGTTGAGCAATTATTTTTCATGTATTTTTATTTGGCTTACAGCAAGTTCTGATCTTTACTTTCTTTTTTCAGGCTGATTTTTTATCAGTTTATATTTGTTTTCTATTTATTTATTTATTTGTTGTCTTATATTTTTTTGTTACTAGGAGGAAAAGGCTTCTGATGCTCGGTATGCTTATTTACATTAGCTTATCGCTTTGTAAGCTGCCGAGCCGACTTTTTCATCAGCCTAAAAACCTCCAGGGGCAAAAGTTTTTAATTTATATTCTGGCTTTGCACTCCATTTCACTTCAAACGTGTACTACTACTGTTTCTGAACTTCACATATATCAGGGGCAGCACCGGTACTTATCTTTTTATGTAGTGCTATCTGTGTTGGTTTGCTTAACAGAGCGCCTCCGTTTTGTTTGCTTCTTCAGTAGACAATCCACACTGCACTATTTCTGCCGTGCCCCCTTCACTTTTTCCGTCTATCTTTTGCCCCTGGAGGTTTTTAGGCTGATGAAGAAGTCGACCCGGCAGCTTACAAAGCGATAAGCTAATGTAAATAAGCATACTGAGCATCAGAAGCCTTTTCCTCCTAGAAACAAAAAATATAATATAACAAAACAAAACAAATAAATACAAAAATAAAAAACAAATATAAACCAATAAAAATCAGCCTGAAAAAAGAAAGTAAAGAACAGAACTTGTAAGCCAAATAGCCCCTACCTGTTACACTTCTGGTGCTAAGTGCTGAGACCTCCAACCCCCCCCCCCCAAAACCCCACTCTACCCACATCTAGGTGCCCCCCTTCACCCATAAGGACTACGGTAGTGGTGTAGAGTTGTGGGGAGTGGGTTTTGGGGGGGATTTGGGGGGCTCAGCACCCAAGGTAAGGGAGTTATGCACCTGGGAGGTATTTGTATATATTTTTTTAATTTTTAGAAGTGCCCCTAGGGTGCCCGGTTGGTGTCCTGGCATGTCAGGGGGACCAGTGCATTACAAATGCTGGCTCCTCCCACGACCAAATGCTTTGGATGTCACCAGGTTGGAGATCGCCAGCATTTTTTTCCATTATCGCTGAAAAACAAAACCAGCCATCTCAAACCCGGCGAACTTTGGCATTTGGCCGGGCTAAACCGTATTATCGAAAAAAAGATGGCCGGCCATCTTTTTCGATAATACGGTTCCAGCCAGTTGTAGCGCCGCCGCCAAAATAGATTGCCAGCGATCTATTTTGCCAGCGACATTCAATTATGCTCCTCTATGTTACTCTTTCATGGTTACCATGGAGACCAGGACAGAAATGAAACAGTGTAAATAGCCTCCAAAAAGCTCAAGATGAATAAATAAAACTTCTCACAGAAACATGGAGCCAATAGCACTAGGCTAGACTCTATAACAAACTCCTTTGTAAAGATGCTGGAAGAAGGAATACCCTACACCCTATCTATTTACCAATACTTCTTTACTGTATTTGTCACTGTAACGGTACCCCTACATTGTATTTGTTGACACCAGAGTCTGTAACCACCTCTCCAGAACTATGTAAGCCACTTTGAGCCTACTAATAAGTGGGAAAAGGTGGGATACAAATGTAACAAATAAATAAATAAATTTGAGTCCATGTTTTTCTGTTTAAATTATATATAACCCTACAACAAGCTGAAGAACCTCTATCAACAATCCTCCTGCAAGTAAAAAAAAATCTTTTTTTAATTTTGTTTTATTTTATTTTGTTGCTGGGAGGAAAAACCTCAAATGTCCTTAGCTGGCGGCAATCAAACAAGCTTAATGTCAGCACATCTTGGACTATGGTCATAACCTCTTTTGATCCTCCCGCAAATATTCAAATGTACTCTTTTGTTATGTTATTTTTATAATATAATATTCTCTCAAAACACCAGTACTTGGCTCAATTCCAGATCAGACATTTGGTGCATTCTTCCTTAAATTATATTATAGCACTTAGCTTAAAACTCATGTCCCCATGAGCAAGCGATATCACTGAAGTGAGTCTATGGTATTTAAATTATATATATAAAACTTCTTCTTCAATAATTTAATGCAATAGAAGTTTCACTTAGCTTTGCTAAGAGAAACAATTGACTTCCCAACTTTAGCTCTACGCAGTTTCTCCATTTCACTTTACGCCACTTCTTCAGAAATAAATAAATACAAGGTGCGTACGTACAGCAGACTGAGTTCGTATATTTTTATAAAATTAATAAAAATGTTTGAACTGTAAATTTACATTTTTGTGTGCGCGTTAGATTAAAAATGGCCAAGGTTTCCTGAAATTAGCCGGCAACATGCTGCAACAAGCCTTCCTGAACAGCGAGGAGCTCCTGGGAGCCTCCATCTTTGTCAATGTGACTGTCTTCTCATCAGGTGAGTGACAATCCCCGCTGGGTACCACTGTCTGCATCCTGCGTGGTGTTTGCTATAAACTGACTCTGGCTCTTTCTTCCATCCCCCTCCCAGGAGGTGACATGGTTCAGGCAGAGAGATCTGGGATTCACATTGTCACCACCCCTTACAAGGTTTCTTTCACCAGGACGCCTCACTTCTTCAAGCCTGGCATGACTTTTAATTTCATGGTAACGTATCAGTCAGACATTTTTGAACCTCCCCCGTCCATCCATGCTTTAACATCAAACGCTCCTGTCTCTAAAGACCCTCTGCTGAAGAGAAGCAGCCTGGTGCCTTGTAAAAATCATTTGTGCTGTTCTCAAAGAATCGATCATGTGCTTGGCAGGAAGGTTGAACGTTGCCAAAGCTGGTGGTAGCGTTGGGTATCTGGGACCAGAGTCTTCATGGTTCTGTGACTCTGTTCCTTTTACTAGGCCGCATAGACGCCTATGCATGCCCAATACACACCAAAATGGAGTTTACCACCCAACTACCGCGTGGCTCTTGCGGTAATTTCATTTTTGGTGCACGTCCAATACACATGTCTGAAAAATGACCCCCTCTGCCTTCTCAGCTCATGTTAGTTCTGCACTGGGATAGATGGACTCTGGGTGGGATTGGAACTTGGGTCTGGTACAGTGTTCGAACCATTAGCCACGGCTACGGTGACATCCGATTAGTATTGGGGTGTTCCTAATTTATCCTCACTTAGGGTTAGTGTTATCTTTTTAACTTATGGGGAAGAGGGAAGTTGGAGGGTGTGTTTAATTGAACTTCGTGGTATCCTGGATTGTTTGTTGTTTAGGAAGGCTTTAACAACCTTCCTATTTGAAAAGTATTTTGGATTATGAGATATAAATCGTACTGATTCATTTTGAAACCCGCTCTGACTCCTGTTGGAAATTTGCGGGATAGAAAAGCTGGGAAGGGAATGGGCAGGTGGGACAGAGAAGGGCACCTGTTGGACAATGTCTTCTTGACCTGTATCTACCGAACTGCAGGCAAACCCCTTCAAAACCCGCATGGCAGGATCTGTGCTCTAGAACAGCGGTAGTACCTCTTCCCTCAGGGCTGGTGCAAGGTTACTGGGTGCCACAGACAAATCTTCAGTCTTGAGCCCCCACCCAAAGACCCCAAATTACCTCCCAGCAGTAGGGGGTGACTCTGGCACAGCGCTAAGTCCTTTAACACAGCCTCCCTCCTATCCCCCCCCCCATTCTTTTCCTAGTATCCTCCATTATCTCTCCCCCACCCCAGAAACATACCCCCAATTGTCTCTCTCCTCTACCCCATGCTCCCTCTGTTTCTCCCTCCCCCATCCTCAGACCAGTACCACTGTTGTGCAAGTCACTTTTCCACATGAACAAAGGTTTTGCTCCCTCCCTCCCATCCTATCCTTATCCCTCACCAGCTACAACCTCCTCCACTTCTCCTTTCCCAGCTCACACCCCTATGCCTCCTTCCCCAACCCCATTCCTCCTCCTGAAACTCCCCACTGCACCCCCAACTCCTTTCCTTTCCCAACCTCCACCCTGCTACGTCTCCCTCGGCATTTGCCCATTGCCCTCTCTGCCTCCTACCTCCCTGCCCATTGCTACTGTGGCCTCCCTCCTCTCCTCTCCTCTCCACTATTCTTCCTCCCTTTAATGCCAACACCATGAGGACTTTCATAACTCATTTTCCACATGCACCACTCCCTCGTTGGCAGACAAGGACTGTGGATCCCTGCCAGTTACGCTGCTCTGCCTGACAACCCCATTGGCAGGTGTCCAATGCAATGTGGTTTTGCTGCCCAGCCCCCACCCCCTTTCAAATTCTGATGCTGTAGGCCATTGCCTGGTTTTCCAAATGGTAAAAAGCAAGGCTCTTCCAAACCTCCCCAACATCACCATCACCTGTCTGCAGCTCCAATCTCCAATTTAGTTTAATTTTCAGGCTCATATTCTGCCTCCTTCCTCCCCCCACCCATTCAGGTTTATATCACCAACCCCGACGAGTCCCCGGCAGATAGAGTCCAGATCGAGGGGGACACCAGCGCCAGCTCCGAAAAGTTCAGCGGCGTCTCCAATGAGGAAGGAATAGTGCTCGTCTTCATCAACACAGGCGGAAAGGACAAAAATATGACCATAAGGGTACGTAAGAAGCCACTCATCCAGCAGTCCTACACGCAAGCTACCTAGAGATCTGCATCTGTTAGCACGTATTCAGTTCATTAATGCACACACAATTGATTTAGTGGCCACTGGTCTACAAATTAATATGCATGTGATCTCAAATCAATTCTTGCATACTGCTAATATCGCCTTTCCAGGGTTCAGTGCGGTTTACATTCTAGGTGAGACCAAAGTCAATAATGTTAGTGTGAGGTATGAAAACAGTTAAAGGCCATTGGATTAATGCATGAGACCAAAAACTTTATAGGAAAGGACAATGGATAATACTAGGAAGTAGAAATCATGATGGATTATTATGACACAGTCTTTGGGAAGAGAAAGGTTTCTAGCTTCTTCCTGAAGTTGAGGCACCTGTTTTCTGTTCTGATGGGAATAGGTAGAGAGTTCCATAATTTTACTCCAAGTACAGGGAATAGAAAGCTGAAAATCTGCTGATTTCGAATTGATTCTGATTGATTTCCACATGTTAAAAAGTTCTAGTGTGGGTTTAAAAATATTTTTGGTGGGTTTTTTGTTTAATTGTTTCATAGTGGTGTGTTTTGCATTTTATTATGCCAAGCAAAAAAAGTACAACGGATCTCCGAGATTGGGCTGACAAACTTTATTGAAGGACCCGATACAGGCCATGTTTCAGTGTAACACCTGTGTCAGGAGCCTATTAGAAACAATATAAAAAAAAACTTATAAAACTTGTGAAAAGATAAATCAAAATAACCAAAATATATGTGAACTAATATGTGATATAAAATTAGAATAATGTAATGTTTTTTAGCTTTTACTTTTTTTATTAGTATTATTAAGTTTAAATTGAATTTATAAGCACCAATTTGAAAAGAAAAGCACAAAATAGAATATCAAAATATTTCGATGCCAGAGAATGTGGTAAAAGCAGTTAGCTTTGCGAGGTTTAAAAAAGGTTTGGCTAGCTTCCAAAAAGAAAAGTCCATAAGCCATTATTAAGATGGACTTGGGGAAAATCCACTGCTTATTTCTAGGATAAGCAGTATAAAATGTTTTGTACTTTTTTTGGATCTTGCCAGGTACTTGTGACCTGGATTGGCCACTGTTGGAAACAGGATGTTGGGCTTGATGGAACTTCAGCCTGTCCCAGTATGGCAATACTTAAGTACGTATGTACTAAAGTAACAAATATCAATCAAGAAATAATCATGTGCTACTTAGGACATAATAAAAGAGGAAGAAGTGGAGAAAAGTACATAAATACTACAAAACTTTTTTTGTAAGTCTAAAGTGTCTCCACATGATCATTTTAAGTTTACATATATTTTATTATTTTAAATTTATCTTTTCATGAGTTTTATAAGTTTATCTATAGACGTGGAGGGGCATAATCGAACGGGGTGCCCAAGTTTTCCTGAGGGCGTCCTCGCAGGACTTCCTGGCGAAGGGGCGGGGAAACCTGTATTATCGAAACAAGATGGGCGGCCATCTTTCGTTTTGATAATACGGTCAGGGACGCCCAAATTTCCACATTTAGGTTGACCTTATAGATGGTCGTCCCTAGAGATGGTTGTCCCCGATTTTCGGCGATAATGGAACCCAAGGATGCCCATCTCAGAAACGACCAAATCCAAGCCCTTTGGTCATGGGAGGAGCCAGCATTCGTAGTGCATTGGTCCCCCTCACATGCCAGGACACCAACCGGGCACCCTAGGGGGCACTGCAGTGGACTTCAGAAAAAGCTCCCAGGTGCATAGCTCCCTTACCTTTTGTGCTGAGCCCCCTAAAACCCACTCCCCACAACTGTACACCACTACCATAGCCCTTTGGGATGAAGGGGGGCACCTACATGTGGGTACAGTGGGTTTGAGGTGGGTTTTGGAGGGCTCACATTTACCACCACAAGTGTAACAGGTAGGGGGGGGTGGGCCTGGGTCTGCCTACCTGAAGTGCACTGCAGTACCCACTAAAACTGCTCCAGGGACCTGCTGTCGTGGAGCTGGGTATGATATTTGAGGCTGGCATAGAGGCTGGAAAAAATATTTAAAAAATTTTTTTTTTAGGGAGGGAGGGGGTTAGTGACCACTGCGGGAGTAGGGGGAGGTCATCCTCGATTCCCTCCGGTGGTCATCTGGTCATTTAGGGCACATTTTTGTGGCTTGGTCGTAAAAAAAAAAAGGACCAAGTAAAGTCGGCCAAGTGTTCGTCAGAGACGCCCTTCTTTTTTCCATTATTGGCCAAGGACGCCCATGTGTTTAGCATGCCCCAGTCCCGCCTTCGCTATGTTTCCGACACCCCCCTGTGAACTTTGGTCGTCCCCGCAACAGAAAGCAGTTGAGGGCACCCAAAATCAGCTTTCGATTATGCCAATTTGGGGGACCCTGGGAGAAGGACGCCCATCTCCCAATTTGTGTCAAAAATGGGTGCCCTTCTCTTTTGAAAATGAGCCCATTAGGGTTCCTTTTCCAAAGCAGTGCTACCGATTAGCGTGCGCTGAATGCGAAGAGGCCCATTCAGCGCACTAAACAGTAGCACCGTTTCATAAAAGGAGTCCATGTATTTTTATATTTTTTAATATATTTTTAATATTGTTTCTAATAGACCCCCGACACAGGCGTTATGCCGAAACACAGCCCATGTCGGGTCCATCAATAAAGTTTGGATGCCAGCCCAGTCTTGGAGGCCCGTTGAGCTGCTTTTGCTTGGCTTGTTTTCTTGTGCTTCGGATTCCCTCTTTCCTGTTTGCCTTGTAGTTTATTAAGAACATTTTATTGTGATCCACCCAGAAATGTAACAATAAATATACTGACAGATTTCAACAAAACAAAAAAAAATGAATGAACATTGGAGGGAAAAAGCAGAGTTTTCCAAAAACGAGCAGAAAATATTTGGCCATGCACATCCTGAACGTTACTAGATTGTTTATGTTATGTTTCAACAATTTTTATTAATGACATCCCAGAAAGCACACATACATAATATTTTGCATCAACCGTCGTAGAAAGAAGATTAGCTTCAACAATGACATAATTAAACATGTTGTCATCAATCTTTTTACTTTTTTCCCCTCTCCCCCCTTCCCTCCCACTCTCAGATGTTCAATATTTACCTTGATGACATATTAACCGAATCAATCTTATTCCACCTTTTAAAGGTGCAAATATTCAAAACTTGACATAACTCCCCACACATCCATGTGCCGCATTCCGTCAGCAAACTTTTAACATTTTTATCCCCTTCCCATCCCTATCCTTCCCTCCTCCCTCCCCGTTCCCCCACCCTCCCCACTTCTCTCCGTATACCTCGTACTTCCTCTCTGCCTACCTGAACTTAGCTTCTGATAGTTAGATTGTTTATGTTAATATTGTAAATTGATTTGGGCATTCAATTTAAGCAGAAAGGCTGCAGAGAAAGGGTCAATATTCAGCCCCCAGTAATCAGTGGGGGGATTTTAAGTTCTGACCGCCATGGGCTGAAGTAGACTTGGATATCCAGTGCCAGGCTTTGCCCAGCTACCCAGCACTGAATGGGATTATCATGGCTGACAGAAGTTATGCAGGTCAAGTTCATATTCTGTGCAGAACGTTCCAGTTAATTGCCACTGAATATCAGCGTTTTGGCCAAGGGGAGTGATTTAACCTGGCAGGAGCCTCCCCCTGCCCAATTAAATTGCTCTGAATATTGACCGGTAAGTTTTAAATATTTCTGCATCAAAGCATCATCCAGACACCCTTTAGGGTTACCCAACCAACAAAGAATGGAACGAATACCGTGGACTACTCAATTGCTCTGGCAACCCCCTCCCTTCCCCTCCCCCCCCCCCCCCCCACACACACACACAATATCGCCATAGTAATAAAAAAACATTGTTTTTAAATGTTGACAGTTGTTTAATTATTAACTGTTTGTTTTTTATAAAGGAAAAAAGACACCTCAGCAGTCAACAGCTAACCTTGTGTATGGTCAACTGATTTTTGTACTGATTTCTTTTTCATTTGTTGGTCTAAAAACCTCCTCATTTTTTCTATATGGTGTGCTGAATCATTATATATTAATGAATTCAAGTTTGGTTATCAAAAAACAAGCATTCTTAAAAAATTAACAACAATTACATTTTTTTATAAAATTTTTATTACCAAAAGTCGGAATTGGTTTTTTTGTTGACCCTTTAAGGTTACCAGATTGCTCCAGGTCATGGAGGACAGATTGAGATTGAGCCCTCTGTGATCAAGACAGAGGATCTCTAATTAGAAAATGAATGCTATAAAAAAAAAACACAACTTAAAGGGTTGCATATGTACTTGTATGCCAAGTGGTGCTTAGATGGCAACTCTGGCTGCATCAACTAAGACCGGTGATGGGCTGGCTTGTACGGTCTGAGTTCCCCCCCCCCCCCGCATATAGCAATCCAGTTTGGAATGGGCTGAAGAGGACTTTGACGGAGACTCCAGTAATTTGAAACGTGAGGATAGTGACAAGCAGATTTTTACGGTCTGTGTCCCGCAAACGACAAGACGGATTTGGGTAGGCTTTGTCGGCAACTCTAGTAGTTGGAAGAGAAGGACAGAGCCGGGCGGACTTCTACGGTCTGTGTCCCAGGAACACCAAAGGAAGACCATGATCAAGTATATAAAATCATGTTCATTGCTGATTTAATCTTGAATTAATAATGAATATGACTTTTGGGCAGATTGGATGGACCATTCAGGTCTTTATCTGCCATCACTTACTATGTTACTATTATGAGCCAGTCTGGGTTTTACTTTCACTGCTCTCATGGAAGTAAAACTGGCTAAATCTGTCTTCATGACCTGGAGCCATCTGGTAACTTCTTTGTGTCTGATGCCCCCACCCCCTAGTCAGATTCCTTCTTTTATTTTCTCTTTTGCATGCTTAGAGTTTAGGGGAGAAGGGATGTCTCTTTCCGCCATTTTTTTTACTTGGATAATTTGGGATTTTAGCTCCATCAGTGACACTTTCTAAAGCAATTACTCCTCTTTGTATTAGCCCAGACTAGGGGTTGATGATTGTGGTGCTGGAATCTAGATCCATATCTTTGGAGATAATCATCATCTTTTTGTTTTTTTACACTTTGTTTTCTTTGAAATGAACCTGGTTGGGTACAGGTCAGGACCAAGGACCCCAGCCTCCAGGAGAACCAGCAGGCCGAGGCTAGTTTAGTGGTGAAAGCCTACACGCCGCAATCAAGCAGCTCCGGCAATTACTTGCACATCGGGGTCGAGTCAATGGACACCAAACTGGACAACTTGCTGAGGCTCAACCTGCACACGAAAAATGCAGAGCAAGCAGTGAGGGAGAAGATAAAATACATAACCATCCTGGTAAGCCCAGGAGCCAGGCCCTGGTGGTTGGGATCTAAGCTAAGCCAGGCCAGTTTCCGTGGTGATCCATGGACTCTCTGTTCTGGCGGCCATTTTCTGTGCTTCTTCTCTTCAAGAAAACTTCAGGGCATACACAACGCTGTACAGATACACATAACAGCCCCTGCTCTGTGCAGTGTACAGTCTAGTCAAGGCAAATAGAGAACACGAATAAGTGTTTGGGGAGAATTGAGGAAAATTATGTAAAATCTCAAGGCTGGTTAATAATGATTTATCTGGAGATAAGGACCAATTTATCTCATTGAACAAAACAGAAAAAATTGAATGTCTGCCCCACAAAACAATCTGTATATGGAAAATGGCAAATGGGGTGGGTAGGTGAGAGGCAGGGCAGGTGAGTTTCCAGATTAACATCTGCTTCCTGGTAAGTAATGCATTTCCAAGAGAGTAGTGTTCACACACTGTGATAGGCCACCAGAAGCCTAGTTGTTTTAATATATAGGCCATTCTTGGCACATATGTGGAAAGTTGAACTCCATGGCACATGGTACCTGTTCTGGTTTTTAAAGACTCCTCTGTCCTCCCACCATAAACATAGGCCTCAGTGCTTGCAAAAAAAAGAACTACAATTCCCAGCATGCACTTGGAACCAGGGCTGGCTTGGCCTGTCTCAGATGACCTGGAATTACTTAATAAGTCCAACAGACACTGCACAGATGCCCGTGCTGATAATTATTTTGATGTACAGGCTAACCCTTACCAGGTGTCCTTCCCTCCTTCCTCCACCAGCTGCTTAGCAAGGGGAGACTCGTCCAGCAGAAGATACAAACCAGGGAGCCTCAGAGTGAGCTGACCTCCATGTCGATTCAGGTGACACCAGACCTACTGCCAGCTTTCCGGATTGTGGCCTACTACTTCCTATCACTGACCACCCACACAGAGGTCGTGGCGGACTCCATCTGGATCCACGTGACTGAGAGCTGCATGGGTACAGTAAGTGTGGGGGTACAGGTAGGGTTACCATATGGCTCCAGAAAAAAGAGGACAGATTGAGCCAGTCCGGATTTTACTTCCATTGAAAGCAACGGAAGTAAAATACAGACTGGCTCTGTCCTCCTTTTTCTGGAGCCATATGGTAACCCTAGGTACAGGAGGAGACTTAGGGGTTAGAGTGCTGTATTCTCAGGAGGCATCCTAGATTTCAAAACTCACTTCTGCCACTGACACTGTGTGACCTCATGGGTGAGTCACTTTATCCACCTGTGTCTCAGTTCTAATCCTTGGCTCTGTCACTGACTCTCTGTGTATAACCTCAGTAGTATGTCATTTTATGTCTCTGTCCTTTAATTCTAATCCCAGCTCTGTCACTGACTCTCTGTGTGCAGCCTCAAGGTGAATTACTTTCTCTCCCTGAACTTCAGTTATAATCCTTGGCTCCGCCACTGACTGTGCGAGACCTCAGGATGAGTCACTGTATCTCCCTGTGCCTCAGTTCTAATCCCCGGCTCTGTCACCTACTTTCTGTGTGTGATCTCAGGGAGAGTCACTGTATCTCTATGTACCTAATCCCCGGCTCCGTCAATGTCTGTGTGTGATCTCAGAGTGAGTCACTTTACCTCTTTGTGCCTCAGTTCTAATCCCTGGTCCCGTCACTGTTTCTGTGTGTACAATGCTGGAAGGG
Organism: Microcaecilia unicolor; assembly: GCF_901765095.1. Lineage (NCBI taxonomy): Eukaryota > Metazoa > Chordata > Amphibia > Gymnophiona > Siphonopidae > Microcaecilia > Microcaecilia unicolor. The sequence goes on along the minus strand of NC_044033.1, from coordinate 199,701,183 downwards.
GATGAAAGAATCCAGTACTGGCTCAGCGGGTTCCTGGTAACCAGCAATTGTCCTGTTTAAAGCATCTCCTTCTACTTGACAGCTGAAGGTCAGCGCAGTGAACGAGTTAGAGCAAGGGAAGATCTACAAACCGCAGGAGAAGTATAACCTGGTAGTCACCGGTGACCTGAATGCAATCGTGGGTCTGGTGGCTGTGGACAGAGCCATTTTCGTCCTCAATGAGAAAAACAGGTTTTCCCAAAAGAAGGTACAGTGACATATCTCCTCCAGTTACCTGCTGAGCACTGCAAAGCATCTGTGGCGGCAGCAGTGACAGCGGCGACAATCACACTGTCCCGTGGGCAGGGGAATCCTCTGGATTTTTGTTTCTGTGAGATCATGGCGGTTTCCTGAGTCTCAACCTGCTTCCTTTCCTGTCTTTTCCCCGCACAGGTGTGGGCTACCATAGCGAAGAGCGACATTGGCTGCAGCCCGGGAAGCGGTGCCGACAGCCTTGGGGTATTCAGAGACGCGGGTCTCGATGTGGTATCCAACTTGGGCTTTCAGACCCAGGCGAGGAAAGGTAGAATCAGAGAAGTGCTCTGCGAGAGTTCACCAACAGAATAAAACAACAAAAAAGCAAGGGTGACAAAGAGAAATCCCAAAGGTTGAATTCCAATTGAATGTTTTATTGCGTTGAAAGAAAGAAAGACTCTACATGAATTCATGTTTCGGCCAAACTTCATCAGGAGTCCGATCTCACGACTTGGCATCAAATAAAGTGGTGCTAAACATGCGAATACACCTTCATAGAGTTACAGCAAAATGAGTAGAAAGAAATATGGCACGAGCATCCAAGCTGACCGTGTTTCTTGAGATAAGCTTGGTTGCTCTTTACATATTTTTCCTACTCATTTTGCCGTATCTCTATGAAGGTGTATTCGCATGTTTAGCACCACTTTATTTGATGCCAAGTCGTGAGATCAGAGCAGTGGCGTTCCTAGGGGCGCTGACACCCGGGGCGGTTGCCGATGCGCCCCACCACCTGGGTGCAGCGTGAACCCCCTCGTCACCCCCCCACCCTGGCGAAAGAACCCCCCCACCGGGTGCACGCCGCTGGGGGGGGGTGCCGCGCGCCGGTCAGCTTCGTTGTTTCCATGCTCCCTCTGACCCGGAACAGGAAGTAACCTGTTCCGGGGCAGAGGGAGCATGGAAACAACGAAGCTGACCGGCGCGCAGCACCCCCCCCCAGCGGCGTGCACCCGGGGCGGGCCGCACCCACCCCCCCCACCCCCCCACCCCCCCCTTAGTACGCCACTGGATCAGAGTCCTGATGAAGTTTGGCCGAAACATGAATTCATGTAGAGTCTTTCTTTCTTTCAACACAATAAAGCATTCAATTGGAATTCAACTTTTGGGACTTCTCTTTGCCATCTTTGCTTTTTTTGTTGTTTTTTCCGTTGGTGTTATGCAAAAGCTTTTTTCTTCTTCTGCTTGCCTCGAGAGTTCACCCCATCAAATAATAAGTCAGAAATTGTGGTGGTCATAGCTCTAATTGTAGGAGAGGCTCACTCTGGGGGGTCTTCTCCTTAGGCGCGCTGGTGTTTTTAGCGCGCGTTAAAAATAGGCACGCATTAAACACCAAAGACACCCATAGGAATACACTGGCATCTTTAGCATTTAGTGCACGCTTATTTTTAGCATGTGCTAAAAACGCCAGCGCGCCTTAGTAAAAGACTGCCTCTATCTCCCTGTGGTGTGTGAATGCAGAACATCCCTTTTATACTCCACATGCTATAAGTGGGGTAATACCAGCTTTTCAAACATCCACAAAAAATCCAGGTATCAGTCCATCCATCCATCCATCCCAGAGCTGGCTGAACATCCTTTTCCTAAGCGACATTCAATTCGGGGTGCAGGGGGGGAGACGAACATCATTAATTCCCAGCCAGACTCTTTAATTACTTCACAATGTTATGTTAACATATAGCCCTCAAATGGTCTCTTTGGGTGACGGGAACTCTATCCTTTTCTCATTTCCAGAGTTGACCTGCCCTCAGCCACCCATGCGCAAACGGCGAAGCTTCACCATAGTGCAACGAAAACTTCACAAAGGTAGCCAGACAGTACTGCGCCCTCTCCTTGTCCCTGGTCTGATTTCTCTCTTTTTCTTTGACATAGCTTTTGGTGTTTTGAGGTGTCGCTGTTCTGTTTGTGATCAGAATTCTCCACAAGCAGAATCCTGGGGCCTAAAAAGTGAATGCAGCACAGACAACTGAAGCAAGCTGTCAGGGAAGGGGAGTGGAATGCCCTGAGACATCAAGTTAAAAATATGCTCCTTAGTCCACAAAATCATTCAAGGAGATGCACCAGCCTACATGTCAGACCTGATAAACTTACCACCCAGGAATGCCAAAAGATCATCCCACACATTCCTCAATCTGCACTACCCTAACTGCAAAGGTCTAAAATACAAATTCCTCCACGACCCTCCAGACCGGTCAAGACGCGTGGGTTATGTCCTCCTACCAGCAGAGGGAGACTGAGAAACACTGAGCTTTTGAATACTGTATATATAACCTGTGCAGAACATCCACTAGCCAGTATTTTCTCAGTCTCAGCAGAGGTAGATGGACAGCCTGTGCAGTCTTCAATAGTCTGGTGAGGTAGTTTGACTATTCGGTTAAGGGGATTTTCTCTTATTGCCAAATTTATTGGTTTTGACTATTCCCTGTACGTGTGTTAAAAAAAAAAAAAGTGCTTCGGGGCCCTGGGTCCGGTGGGGCCCAGTTTTTCCCCCTGGGGTGTTACACCTGTGTTCAGGTCCCTCCCCCTGTGCTGCTCTCTATGGAGATTCTGGCAGCTTTGTGCCTCGGCTGCTTTTATAATATTGTAGCCTTGAGTGCCCCCCACTTCTCAGCTGCCAAATTGGGTTGATGTCTCATTAAGAGCTATCTGAGGCTATATCTATCTAGGAACGGATGGCAGGTTCGATTACTGTTGGTAACGAGAGAGAGAGCAGTGCGAGTGATTGTTGTGGGGAAGCGGTGAGTGAGAAGTTTTGACGCCACTTCGCACAGCGTGTTGTGAGCTTTGGAGTTATGGCAGGCAAACTCCTCCGGTGTCGCGCGTGTTCGCGCCAAGGAGTAGAATCTCCGGGAGGTCAGTGCCGGTTGTGCGGTGAACCGAAGCAGGCCTCGCCGATGGCGGCGCCCCCGGTGTTGGTTGCGGAGGTTCCAGCTATTTCGGGGGGTGTCGGGGGCGGCAGGAGCGCCGGCAGGGACGGCGTCAGCGAATTTAGTTTTGGCGGAAACGTCCGCCATTTTGGATACCGCGCGTCCCGCGGAATCAGCTGTTTTTGGCCCTGCTGCTCCTGTGTCGGCTCCGAATGTGGTGCCTGAGGGTACAGGAGGCGTTGGTTTTCCTCCGGAGTTTGTTTGGACCCTCTATCAAGCCTGGAAGTCGGGACCCCCACCTTTAGGGGAGGGGACTAGTTCAGCACTGGCTAAGAGGCCTCGGTTTGAGTGGGACGACGAGGAGGGAGTCTCTCCTGTAGGATCCGAAGGTGCTTTTAGTGATATAGGGGATCCTGAGGGGTTTGAGGGCTCTCAGGATCCGGAGTTGGTGGTTCCTGGGGAGGATCCTTCTGTAGTGAGGATTTTTCACAGGGAGGAGCTTGTGGAGCTCATTGAGCAGGTCTCTTCCACTCTTAAGTTTGAACAGCCAGAGGCGGCTTTGGGGGAGGCTAGACAGGTGGATCCCTTGGTTAAGGGAATTCAGCGGCAGGCTAGGTCCTTTCCCATGAATAAGGACCTCCGGGATATGGTGTTTCAAGAGTGGCATTCGCCGGATTCTCCCTGTAAAGTGTCAAAAGCGATGTCAAGACTTTATCCGCTCCCACAGGAAGATAGAGATTCCTTTAAGGCACCCACAGTAGATGCTGTGGTGACAGCAGTTACAAAAGCCACGGCTATTCCGGTGGACGGGGGGACCGCTCTCCGTGACCCCCAGGATAGGAGGCTTGAGTCCTTTCTCAAGCAGAGTTTCGATTTGTCGGCCCTGGCCCTGCAGGCCTCGGTTTGTGGGGGGCTGGTTGCGCGGGCGTGTTTCCGATGGGCCGAGAAGCTTCTTGATGATTCGGTGGAGGTTGTGACCTCGGGGGTGCAGGAATTAGCCAAATTGGAGATGGGATCGTCTTTTTTGTCTGATGCGCTTTATGATTTGCTCCGTGCCTCAGCCAAGAATATGGCTATGCTGGTGGGGGCACGTAGGGCCCTTTGGTTGCGAGATTGGGTCGCGGACGAGGCCTCTAAAGCCAAGCTTTGTTCGCTTCCTTTTAAGGGGTCCATGCTTTTTGGTGAGGATTCGGATAAGTTGGTGCGTGGTCTCAGCGATGCCAAGGCCCCTCGTCTTCCGGATTTTCATCCCAAGGCAGCTTCCAGGGGTACTTCCTCCCGAGGTCGGTTTAAGGAGGCTCGTCGGTATAGGCCCGGGAGGACTAGTGGGTCCTTTAGAGGTCGGTTCTTCCAGCGCACCCAGTCCTTTCGTGGGAATCGGCGCAGAGGGCGTGATTTTTCCGCAGGAGGACAGGTTTCGGGGCATAATTCACAATGAAGGTGTGCGGGCCCAGTCTCTGGTTCGGGTAGGGGCTCGGCTGAGTCTGTTTTACCAGGACTGGGCCCAAATCACATCGGATCAGTGGGTTCTCGAGGTGGTGCGAGATGGATACGCTCTGGAGTTCGACAGCTCGCCTCCCGAAAGGTTCCTGGAGTCCCCTTGTCATTCGAGGCTCAAGCGGGCAGCAGTGCGGGACACTCTGGCTCGCCTGATCAGTCTGGGGGCGGTGGTACCTGTTCCCGCTGCTCAGCGCCGCTTGGGCTGCTATTCAATCTATTTTGTGGTCCCAAAGAAGGAGGATGCCTTTCGGCCTATCTTAGATCTGAAGGCAGTCAATGCAGCTCTCAGAGTCCCCTCTTTTCGCATGGAGACGTTGAGGTCGGTCATTGTCGCGGTGCAGGAAGGGGAGTTTCTCACGTCTTTGGATTTGATGGAGGCTTATCTGCACATCCCCATTCGGGCCGCTCATCAGCGTTTTCTGCGCTTTGCAGTGTTAGGGAAGCATTTTCAGTTTTGTGCTCTGCCTTTCGGATTAGCAACGGCTCCTCAAACATTTTCCAAGATCATGGTTGTAGTGGCGGCGGCCTTGCGGAAGCAGGGTATTCTGGTGCACCCGTATCTGGACGATTGGTTGATTCGGGCCAAGTCCCAGTCAAAGAGCGAGGTGGCCACTGCTCGAGTGGTTCCGTTTCTTCAGTCTCTGGGCTGGGTAGTGAACTTCGGCAAGAGTCACCTGGTGCCGTCGCAGTCGCTGGAGTATCTGGGAGTTCGTTTCGACACCAGGAACGGTCGAGTCTTCCTGCCGGGCTCTCGGATTCACAAGTTGCAGGGTCAGATTCGTCGATTTCTGGCGGAATCGGCTCCGAAGGCCCGGGAGTATCTACAAGTCCTGGGGTTGATGGCTGCCACCATAGAGGTAGTGCCATGGGCCCGGGCGCACATGCGCCAGTTGCAGTCAGCTCTTCTCAGTCGGTGGTCGCCTCTGTCTCCGGAGTTGGACATGCGCCTTCAGCTGTAGGTAATCCCGCGCCTCAGTCTCCGGTGGTGGTTAGATCCATGCAATCTGGAAAAGGGAATGCCGTTGGAGGCCCCGCAGTGGGTGGTCCTCGTCACAGACGCCAGTCTCCAGGGCTGGGGAGCTCATTGTCTCGGGCAGGTAGCTCAAGGTCGCTGGTCTCGGATAGAAGCGCAGTGGTCCATCAATTGTTTGGAAACTCGGGCCATTCGGTTGGCGCTACAGATGTTTCAGAGTCTACTGGTGTGGAAAGCAGTCCGGGTGATCTGCGACAACACCACCGCCGTGGCTTATGTCAACCGTCAGGGGGGCACAAAGAGTCAGGCGGTCGCGGAGGAGGCGGCGCTGTTGTGCCAATGGGCGGAGGTTCATCTTCTAGTGCTATCCGCGGCACATGTGGCTGGAGTAGACAACGTGGAGGCAGATTACCTAAGCAGGCATTCGCTAGACCCCGGAGAGTGGTCTCTGCATCGGTCGGTGTTCAATCGCATTGTGTCGGTCTGGGGAATTCCCATGATGGATCTCATGGCAATGGCCCGCAATGCTCAGGTTCAGAGGTTTTTCAGTCGTCGGAGGGATCCTCGAGCGGATGGCATAGATGCGCTCCTGATGCCTTGGCCTCTGGAGTTGCTGTATGTTTTTCCTCCATGGCCGTTAGTCAGTTGCGTGGTTCAGCGCATAGCTCGGCATCCCGGACAAGTGATTTTGATAGCCCCAAATTGGCCGCGTCGGCCATGGTACGGCGATCTGGTTCGGTTGGCAGTAGTGGATCCTCTGCCGTTGTCAGATGCAGTGGTGTTGTGTCAGGGACCGATAGTTATGCCAGATCAGGATCGGTTCTCGCTTACGGCCTGGCTCTTGAGAGGCACAGGTTAAGGAAGAAAGGTTTTTCGGCCAGAGTTATCGATACGATGTTGAGTTCGCGTAGGCAGTCCACTTCGTTGGCGTATGTCCGGGTCTGGAGAGTTTTTGAGCATTGGTATGCAGGTAGACAGGTTCTGCCCTTTCGAGCGTCGGTGACGGATGTATTGGAGTTTTTGCAGGATGGTATGGACAGGGGTCTGGCCTTGTCTTCCTTGAAGGTACAGGTGGCGGCTTTGTCGTGTTTTCGTGGGAAGATCCAGGGGAAGTCGTTAGCTTCTACTTCTGATGTTGTTCGGTTTTTGAAGGGTGTTAAGTTACTACGACCGCCCCGGCGATGGATGGTGCCTCCATGGGATTTGAATCTCGTTTTGGATGCTTTGGTGAGGCCGCCGTTTGAGCCCTTGGTTTCTGTTTCGGATAAGGATCTTTCCCTAAAGACGGTGTTCTTGGTGGCCATTACTTCAGCTCGGAGGGTGTCGGAACTTCAGGCATTGTCTTGTAGAGACCCCTTTTTGTCTTTTTCCAAAGAGAAGGTTTCGTTGCGCCCGGTGCCGTCCTTTTTGCCCAAGGTGGTTTCAGAGTTCCATGTGAATCAAATTATTTCCTTGCCAGTTTTGGGGCACTTGGCAGGGGATGCGGAACAGCGTCGACTGGCCAAGTTAGATGTGCGAAGAGTCTTGCGCTGTTATATTTCCAGAACTCGGCACTATAGACTTTCTGACCGTTTGTTTGTTCTTCATGGTGGGGCAAGAAAGGGCGCGGCAGCTTCCAAAGCTACGATAGCTAGATGGTTGAAGGAATCGATTGCCTCTGCTTATTTGCTGAAGGGTCGCGTGGTCCCTAAGGAGTTTTTGGCTCATTCTACCAGGGGAGTGGCGATCTCTTGGGCGGAGAGTAGTATGATTCCTCCGTTAGATATTTGTCGCGCGGCAGTTTGGTTGTCATTGCATTCCTTTGTTAAACACTATAGGATTGATGTGCATGCCAAGGAAGAGGCAGGCTTTGGGGCTGCAGTGTTGACCTCTGGCCTTCGTGGACCCCGCCCTTAGGATCTTTACTGCTTTGGAACGTCCCACGCGTCTTGACTGGTCTGAAGGGTCGTGGAGGAAGGTGAAATTAGATCTTACCTGCTAATTTTCTTTCCTCTAGACCCTCCAGACCGGTCAAGGCCCGCCCGTCTGTACTTCAGGCCAGGAGGTCTGTTTGGTCTGTTTTGTCGGTTGTTCTCTATTGGCAGCTGTTGAGTGTGGTTTCTATGGTTTCAGACTCTGGTTTTACCAGTTTTGTTGGTATGAGTCTGGTCAGGTGTGACCGTGTTTGATAGTCCACCTGTGGAAGCACACACGATAAAAGGGACACAGTGAAAGAAATGAAGAGAGTGTCCAGTTGGCAGTGACCACGTACAGGGTTTGTTCGTTGTAGTTGGTGTTTTTGTTTTCTCTGCTTTGTCAGGGTTATACTGGCTAGTGGATGTACTGCACAGGTTATATATACAGTATTCAAAAGCTCAGTGTTTCTCAGTCTCCCTCTGCTGTTAGGAGGACATAACCCACGCGTCTTGACCGGTCTGGAGGGTCTAGAGGAAAGAAAATTAGCAGGTAAGATCTAATTTCACCCTAATGCACGCGTCAAACTTTACCTACTTGAGCACACAGCTATGGAACACATTGCCGCGTAACCTAAAAACGATCTACAAACTAATTAACTTCCGCAAACTGCTGAAGACCCAACTCTTTAACAAGGCATACCACAAAGATCAACCAATGTGAACACACACAATTCCTCCACATCAGTGGCGTAGGAAGGGGGGGGGCAGTGGGGAGGTCCGTCCCGGGTGCACGCCGCCGGGGGGGGGTGTCGTCTCCGTTGGTTCCTTGCTCCCTCTGCCCCGGAACAGGTTACTTCCTGTTCCAGGGCAGAGAGAGCAAGGAACCAATGGAGCCGACGCAGCTCCCAGCGACGTGGACTCGGAGGCGGATCGGCCCTCCCGCCTGCCCCTCGCTTCTAAAGTAAGTAACAATGCGCTCCGGGGGGGAGGGGGCGCGCCGAGGGGGGGGGCGCTGTGCTGCACCCGGGGGGGGTGCGCAGCGGCGACCCGCCCCGGGTGTCAGCCGCCCTCGCTACGGCACTGCTCCACATATATTCAAAACTGTCTTATAATATCTGCTTGTTATGCTATTATCTTGCTTTATTATAATCATATTACCCAAGATTCCTCTGTAATACTAAATGTCTATTTTCTAATGTCTTCTATTTTTCAAGATGTATTGTAAGCCACATTGAGCCTGCAAAAAGGTGGGAAAATGTGGGATACAAATGCAATAAATAAACAAATAAATAAATATAGAGCAAACAGCTGAAGAGAGCTCAGGAGAGAGAACAGCAGAACCGAAAGACATCTAAGCATAAATACAGCACAACTGAAGCGAGACCTCAGGGAGAAGGAGACATCAGGATAGAAGACAGCAGCGTTCAGAGACACCCAGAGTATAAAAACAGCACAGACAGCTGAAAAGAGCCCTCAAGAAGAAGACAGAAGCATCCAGAAATACCAGAGTATGAAAACAACACAGACATCTGAAGCACAAACTCAGAAGAGAAGACAGCAACACCTGGAGACACCCAGACTTTGCATACAGCACGGACAACAGAAATAAAACTTAATGGATGACACAGCCACACGCTTGCTAAATTTTTCTACTTTCTTTATTTTTTTCAGTACATGAGTTCCCTCCTGAACTGCAGAAATGCTGTAAGGCTGGGCTCCAGGAGAGCCCCATGGGGCTATCGTGTGAGGAACGGGCAGTCCACGTCCTACTGGGGGAGTGTGTCCTTGTCTTCCTGAACTGCTGCCGAGAGGCAGAAAAGATGAGTCAGGAGGCTCGAGAGAACCTGGAACACTCCAGAGGTGAGCATCAGGAAGGTCCACCTTAAGAAATGGAATGGCGTAGCTACGTGGGGCCAGGGGGGCCTGGGCCCCCGTAGATTTGGCCCTGGCCCCCCCCCCCTCTCGCCGCCAACCTGCCGTCGCCTGCCTTTGCTGGCGGGGGACCCCAACCCCTGCCAGCCCAGGTCCTCTTCTTCTCGCTAAAGGCTTCCTTCTGTTTCTGACGTCCTGCACGTACAACGATCTGCAAGGCTTCGTTCTGTGAGGACCTGGGCTGGTGGGGTTGGGGTCCACTGCCAGCAAAGGCAGGCGACGGCGGGTTGGCGGCGGGAGGGGGGGTCGAGAGGGTCAGCGGCAGGGGGGGGCAAAGTCGGCAATGGCGAGGGGGGGGGTCGGCAGTGCCGGGGGGGGGGGGCTAAAATGTGCCCCTCATCTGGGGCTCTGGACCCCCCTCCCGCCAAAGTCTGGCTACACCCCCCATGGAAAGGGAAAGGGGATGGGATTTGATATATCCTCCTTTCTGTGGTTACAATGAAAGCAGTTTACATATTATATACAGGCATTTATTTTCTACATGGGGCACTGGAAGGGTTAAGTGACTTGGCCAGAGTCACAAGGAGCTGCAGTGGGAATCAAGCCCAGTTCTGCTGGTTCTCAAGGATGCAGCACTAACCACTAGACTACTCCTCTATATAAAATTTTGTAGTAAAACAAATCTGAAACAAACTGAAAATAGCATTCCAAATCATGGAAAGCTGCAAAAACTCCAAAATGAATCAAAACCTTTTTGCCTGAGAGAGGAGAGTGGGGTGGTACCTCCTCTGGTATTTTCAGCTGCTACAGTTTGTTGAAATCTCCTCTGGTATTTTCAGCCATTGAGCCCTCTCTCTAGAGGCTGCATTGGTGCTGTTTTGTTTCTAGAGGTAGCTGCGCATTTTGCCCGTGGAATTCTTAAGCTCTCCCTTCTCTTTCAGCTGAGGAAGAGTGTGAAGACTGCGCTGCTGATGACGTGGTGATCAGAAGTTACTTCCCAGAGAGCTGGCTGTGGGATAAGATTACTCTAGAAGAAGTAGTGGACCAAAAGTTGGGGTACTAAACAATTTTCAGCCTGTGACCTTTCTCTGTCTGCTCTCCTTTGATCTTATTTCTCAGTCTCCTTTCTTTTCAGTCTTAAAATTGTCATAGACCCTCCAATAATCAGTCCATAGTGGTCACAGTTTTAAAGCCACTGAATCGGAGCCGGATATTTATTGTCCAGGCTCTGTCTGGGCATTGGCATTTAATATCTAGGTCGGCTGTGGACCTGCCAATACTTAGTGCCAAAAGGTAGACCTGCTTTTTGTGCCATCCTATCGGTGTTGTTCAGTGGCATAGCTAGCATACTTGACACCCGGGGCTGACCTATTTTTAACACACACCCCCCCCCCCCATGAAAAAATTATTTTTAGCAATAATCTCTTCTGCCGACGATACCGGTGGCTCGGCGGGGGTGGATTGTAATAATAGTGCAGCACTGCAGCTGGAAGCAGAAGGCTCACGGCTGCACTGAAGACGGCGGTTGGCCACGAGCTGGGATGAAGAGAAGAACCAGGCACTGGGCAGCCACCTGTAGGAGACGTCACAGCTGCAGGAAGGGCGCACTGGCATGATTGGCACACAGGGTGCCGCAGGGGGAGGAAGACGTTTAGTGCAGATGGGCTGGAGGCGGAGCAAACTTCCTTGGGTGGGAGAGAGGAGCCGTACGGTGGGAGGAGACAATGCAGTGAGGGAGGCAGTGAACAGCAGCACGTGGCGGAAGTGGAAGGTGTGCGCCGGTGCCGCGGAATAACTGAGGGGAAGGGAACTCAACTTGGGGGAGGCAGGCCACTCCAAACAAGAACTGACGGCGGGACGAAGATAGGACACTGCGTGCGACACCCCCCTACCGGTTGCACCCGGGGTGGACTGCCCCCACCGCCCCGCCCTTGCTACACCACTGGTGTTGTTCGATTTGTAGGAACACTGGTGGCTGCATAACTGCTGGATCCTCCCTGACTGTACGCACGGACCACCTCAGCCCTAACCGCGCAGTGCTGAGGTGGTCGGCAAGGATATTCAGTGCTACCGTGTGGTTGCGTGCCGCTGAATATCTGGGGACAGTCCCCTGAGCGGGTTTAAGTGGGCAGGAGCCTCTCTCTGTGATTTTCCACTAAAGAGGAATTAACGATGTGCACTTTAATTCCGTTATTAAGAGTTTCGCTCCTCGAGTCTCACTCTTCAGGTTTATACGTATGTGTGATGTCTGCACAGCCCTCTGATAAAGACACGCTCGTATTCATGCTTTACGTGTTTCACTATGATGCCCGCATGAAGACCTGCTCTCCAGCTGTCCCTGCAGTATTTATATCGTACATGTGTCACTGTGTTGCCTGCAAGGGACTGATGAAGATCTGCTGTATTCTTGCTTTATACATATCGATGCAATGCTGGCATCACCCATTCTTCTTCTGTCCATGCCGTATTCATATTTTATAGGTATCACAGTGAGACCTGATGCTGATCTGCTCTTCAAGTGTGTGTGTTTGTGCATGTGCTGTGCATTTGTTTGCATATGTGCATGTGTGTGTGTGCATGCATATGTGCATTCTGAATGCATGTGTGTGTGTGTGCATGTGTGTGTACGTGTGTGCACGTACGCAGAAATCCTTGTTATCTGTGCTCAGGTAAGGAAGACCCGCTGCTCTGCTGCTGTAATGGTGAAAGTACAGTGGCAAAGCCCAGCTGTTAACTATGGATGGATTTCTGTTTTTCTGTCCCCGACCCCATCCTGTTTAGGCTCGGAAGACGTGTCTTGGAAAGCAGACCACTCCCGGACTCCATCACCACTTGGGAAGTGCTTGCTGTCAGCATCAAGACCGGCAGAGGTAACCCCCCTCTCCCCAGCCTCTGGGCTCCCATTCAAGGTTCCAGTTTAGCCCAAAGATGCTGGCCGAATCCTTGACGGCCTCACATTCTAGCTGTTGAGGTCCAGCCCAAATATACGAATGTGCTCACCTGTCGGAAAAGTCAGATTTCACGCTTTACAGACTGCTGTACTCCCACAATTTCTCTTCTCAGCAGTTCTTTCTGGGTATCGGCTCTGCTGTGGGAGCCCAGGATGGTTCCACACGTGTGTGTGTCTGTCTCTGTCTGTCAATAAGTCTGTCTCCCTCATCCACTCCTTCCAGGTCTCTGCGTCTCCAAGCCTTACAAGTTAATGGTGGCGAAAGACTTCTTCGTAGACCTCCGCCTGCCTTACTCCGTGGTCCGTAATGAACAGGTGCAGATCAGGGCTGTGCTGTACAACTATGGCAGCATTGACATCAAGGTGCGAAGAGGTTTTTAAATCCAGAGATATTATGCCGGAGTGAATGGGGTGGACTGAGGGGGAGCTGTTTATCCTGTTGTATGATTACTGTTCTACTACTACTATGACTCCTGAGACCAGGTGCCTTAGTCCTGATTTTACACCACCCCCATCTCCTCCCCCTATGCATGCAGTGGACTTAAATTAAGACAGGGATCAACCTATCTGTCCCATGTGACATCCTGAGGCCCAATAATGGCATCAGCCCTAGAAAGTATGTAAAAAAAAAAAAAAAAAAAAGAAAGAAAGAAACTAGAATCCAACACATCCTGACCTTTTATAATCTATTTCCTCTCTGCAGTATAAGAAAGAAAAACTATAATTTTTAACTTGATTTCATCCCTAACACAGAATGAAGGTTATACATTGCGCTGGGGGAATTTAGACAAGAATAAGACAGAGTGTAATATAAGCAAGGGAAGTTATTCATGTTTAAAGGGTTTGATAATAATTGGAACGTATTACTATTTCTGGGGATCATCTAGTAACGGTTAGCATGTGCTTAACCCTGCCCTGCGGCAGATGACAGGTATTATTACGTGCTAGCCATTAATAAATGACTTCTATTTGTTTCGGGAAATTTATAGTTTAAAATATTATGAGGTCGATATTCAAAAGGGTTAAAACCCCCTGAGCTGGCCATCTGGAAATATTCAGTGGCACTTAAGGGGGTGGTCACTTCTGAATATTACCTGAAACCACTTGGGCGCTGTCCAGTTAGTACCTGGGAGGTCCGTGGGCGGAGCAGGCACTTAACTGGTTAGCAGCAATATTCAGGGGCCAATGCACAAAAGTCCCCGTAAAAAACCCGTTGCTTTTAGATCCCCGAGTCTGAAATAGTGAGCGATGCTCAAAGGAAAACTCAAGCAAATGAGCTGCTTGCAATTACAGCGAGCAGCTCGGTAAGGAAAAAGCTAGCGCGTGCGCAGAGACAGTCACTCGCTAAGCTTGGATGCTATGAGCATGCCCAGAAGTGTGTGCTATGGACGCACCTCCGCGGCATTCCACGGCTACTACACATGGCTTTCATACACACATTAAGCCACCCGGGTAGTTAAAGTTTTTTTTTCTGGGGTTCCACACCAACTTTCACGCTCTGGGGAGGGGGAGGGGGTTATTGTTTATATGTGAGTGTATGAAAGGTGTGTGTGTAGCTTTTTTTCTAAAGTGTGGATGCCGTGGGTGGGCCTCAACAACATGTTTTGTTCCAAGACAACTTCTTCACACCCCTGTTACATGCGACACACACACACACACACACACACATGCAAATACTGCAGCAGACTGCTCCAAGAAGCCGCTGTCATGCTACGACAGCTCCTGGCCTGCCATTAAAATTTCCTCGTAAAAGGTAGGCGCTCCTTTCTGTGCATCGCTCGGAATGCACATTTAAATACTAATCAGCTCGTTGTAATAATTTTGCATACGATTCTCGGCTTGCTACCGCGAACGTTAAAAAATCTTGCAAAACTCCTTTGTGCATTTCTCGCTGAATACTGTGCTCGCTAATCCAGCTAGAATCGGTCAAATTTGCACGTTGCTGGCACGGTAAGTTTTGTGCATTGGGCTCTCAGATCATTAACTGGTTAAGTAAGCCGATGATGTTAGGACAGCTAAAATGTTCTCCCAACTTCCTCCACTGAGCTAACTGAGCAACGGTTTGAATATCAGACAGTACCCAGTTAACTTCTGGGTGATCGGTGACCCCAGTATTCAACGCTGGAAACCGGGCATGGCCCAGTGCCAACAATCCAGGCTTAATTCAGCCTGTGGCTGCAGTGTCGTTCCTTGGCTGGCTGCCACCCGGAGTGAATCGCCATTTCCCCCCCCCCCTGGTGCAGCGTGTCCCCCCAGCGCATCACCTCCAAGCCCCTCCCTCCGGTGCATTCTTCCTACTTGTTGGGAGCAGCCGCATGGCTGTTGGCTCCGCTGGTTTCCTGCTTCCTCTGCTATTACTTCCTGTTCCGGGGCAGAGGGAGCAGGGAACCAGCGGAGCCGACAGCCACACGGCTGCTCCCTGCACCCCTCCTGCTGCGTGCACCTAAGGCGGACTGCATCCACCACCCCGCCCTCATTACGCTACTGTGTGGCTGTCAGTGGGCTGCCAGTTTGAACACACTGAGTAATGTTACCTCAATTTTGGCGATATTGTGAAACACAGCGAAATTGTTAAGAACCCCTGATGAAGCCGTTGGTGAAACAGAGATCCCTGTTGGGAGTCATAGGTGCTGCTGTTTCCTTAAAACAGAGAATCATGGGACTTATTAATGGGCTTTGAAATTATGGAAGCTGCCGATTAATGACTGTTTTGTCACGGTAGTGATGTGAGTTTAAAGCCATGATTATGAATATGGTAGCACATTATTATTATATGAGAATGACTAAAAATGACAAATAATGAAGATGTATGTTGTGCTGGTTTAATATGAAAATAAGGGGAGTTTTTAATAGGACCCATGATTACAAAGGAGCCTTTAAGCATTAAGCAGACTCGTATAAAACTTTTTAGTAAAGTGAAGTCATTGCATGTGGCCATATGAGGTCCTTTTCTCCCCTATAACAAAGACATCTTTGATTCTTATTCCACACATATTGTTTACGGTCAGTGGGTTCAAATCACTGCCAGCCCCTGTATTTCCTGTGCTTACATGTGTCCATGGGTAGGCTTCAGGGGACCAGGGGGTCATCCTTTTTCTTGCTATGACTCTTATGGTGAAATGATTTAACTACTCAAGTGTGAGACACTCCTGATGATTTTACGGGTATATCAACAAGCCCTAAACACCTACCCTTTTCGGTAGATAATTCGATCAGTTTTGAAACTTTAAATCTAATGATCTGCCTTGGTATTGTTGGGAGAAGACCGAGGAAGGGGGACTTGACCAGAGGCAATGGCTCTCTGGTTGTGTTATTTTTGATTACATTGTTAGAATGATTTGGTAATTTCTTTGATTTGGAATGTCTGTCATTGACATCATTATTTATTTATTTGTTACATTTGTACCCCACATTTTCCCACCTATTTGCAGGCTCAAGTATGTTTTATTACTTACGAACGTTTGATCGTGACCCATGGGAAATACATGTTTAAATAAATAAATCAATGGGATCGCTTTTGTGGAATCCATTTATTTCTTTTGCGCTGTTTTATTTAGATGGTTATATCTTTGGCACAGTTCTCAACAAAGCATGAGATCAAATTAAAGTTGTCATTATCATTCCAGGTCATGGTCTTTTTTCCTTACAATGACAAAGTCTGTGCTGCAGCTGCGAAGGGTAAGCGGTACCGCATGGATGTCGTGATCCCAACAGCCTCCTCTGTCATGGTCCCCTATGTGCTGGTCCCCCTGGAGGTGGGTGTGATTAACATTGAGGTGCAAGCATTTGTGATGGGAATGTTCGTCACTGACGGTGTCAGGAAGCCGCTCCTGGTGGTGGTGAGTAACCCCGTTATTCAGTGCATGAGACCCCTCACTAGCCCCGCCCTTCATAATGTCTTTCTCCCTACTGTTTCCTATGCCATCACAGCCAGAAGGCCAGATCCAGAGGGTCTCCAAAAGCTATGTTCTGCAACCCAAGGGTGAGTCAAAATCCATTTGTGGCTAGCGAGCTTCGAGAGCCATGCGGCTGGCTTTAGAAATCTTTTACTGGTGACGGGGATTCCATGCGTATCACTTCATGATGGGGATGCAGACATTATGTATCGATTAATACCCTGTTCGGGAGCTGGGTGTCTTTCCCACGTCCCTAACTTGTCCCCGATGGGGCATTTGTCGTCTCGATCCCTGTCTCTGCATAATTATTGCTGTGCCATTCCCTGTGGCTCTAGAGAGCATTTCTGGCTAATTGTTTCAGATGGACCACAGGCATTCCAGATTTTGGGCTGGCAAAAGGAGGACCTCATCCCAGATACGGAGCCCACCAACTATTTCAGCTTTCAAGGTATGGGGTGAAACAGCTGTTAACATGTGGGCAAACGCTTTCTTGTATTTGCTTTTCTTACGTTTTGATAGACACACAATTCTGAGGACCAGAAATCGTCATAGATACAACCTACAGATACTAAATTATACCTTCATAGGTATATGAACCACAGCTCATTATTCACATTGGTTAATAGATTTGAGATCTCTATCCAATCTTTATAGACCACTCCTTACCATACGCCTTTACTTATAGACCATAGTTTTAGTTCTTTTATATGTTATTATTTTTATCTATATATGTACATTATGATGATATTTATGTGTATATATATATAATATATATATAAATATATATGTAAATGCCATTGTTTTATAAGCCTTTGTTTTTTTATATAGACACATTAATATACACATATGCAAATGTCATTCTTAGATATTGACTACTTGCTTTTATTTGATTTTATTATTTTTTTATATATGGATGTATGTTATTTATGAGATATATGTGTGTACAACTGCCATTTTTAGATGTTTTTTCCATGTGTTTCCATTAGTGTTAATACGTTTGATCTAGACATCAACAGCTGTCTCTTTCCTATAAAGTTTGATTAGTATTTATGCTTGTTGCTATGCCAATGATTTATACAATGTATATGTGCTGTATTGTCTAGGGACTCCTGAGGCAGGCCTGAGCAGCCGAAACACGACTCGTGTCGAGTCCAGTTTTTAGCAATTAAGTTTTGATGTGAACTCTTTGAGTCCATTAGAGGTTGTTGTTGTCATCATCCTTCTTGTCTCCTTCACTGTGCCTCTTTGCTTTGCTTGACCTGTGTGAAGGCTTCTTGTTCTTCTGTATTTGTCACGGCAAACCGTGAATACAAGCTGTACCTGCTTTCTAGTGCCCATGTGTGTGTCTGTGAGTGCACTGCTTGCCCTGTAGCTGCCCATCCTCTACTTGCCCTAACACTGTTTAGGGTGTGTATTTGGTAGGTGATATCCTGGGAGAGACTCTGCTGGGGACCCTGAGCAGCTCTTCCCTCGAAAACTTGATTCGTGTCCCCTCCGGCTGTCCTGAGCAAAACATGATCAAAACCTCTCCCAATGTGATCGTGACCCACTATCTGGATGACACCCGGCAGTGGCACCTCGTGGGCGTGGAGCGACGCAGTGAGGCCATCAAAAACATCAATAATGGTGAGTTGGCAAGAAAACACACTCTCACCAAGGGGGTGCAGAAAACCATAGGCTTCCGACACAGTGCAGTGGGAGGTGGGAGAGCATCTGAGCCAAAACCCAAAGCAATGGAAGCAGAAAAAATTTTTCATTTCTGATACCACTGTGGCACAAATTTTGCTTTCACTCTTTAACTATGCTATCATTCAGGGGTATAGTTATCAACATGGGCTACTGTTAAGAAGAGTTGTTTTACTGTTAACCCCCGTTATTAGTAACTAGGTCTCATTGCATAAAATAGGAGCTGTGCTAAAATAGCATGAGTTACTGGTAAAATAACCTATCTTAATGGTAGCCCACATTGATAAATTCTTCCCTTAGTGTGAAGAGTTTCAGTCTGGTAACCAGATCTGATATTGTTACATCAATAAAGCCTCATTCCACCAATAAGAGCCAACCTCTTCAGTGATGCCACAATGGCTTGATTGCCCTATATGGCTTTCTGATATTGTGATGTCATAAGGCCTCATTCCACCAATAAGAGCCAACCTCATCAGTGATGTCACAATGGCTTGATTGCCCGATACTTGGCTCACTTCTGATATTGTGATTTCATAAGGCCTCATTCCACCAATAAGAGAGAGCCAACCTCATCAGTGATGTCACAATGACTTGATTGTCCTAGGCTCACACGATTTTGATTTCTAGAGACATTTCTTTTTTATTTAAGGGCAGAAGTTATCAATGTGAGTTGCCATTAAGACGTGTTATTTTGTTTTTAACCCCAGTTATTAGTAACTAGGTCTCATTGCATAAAATGCAATCTGTGCTAAAATAGCATGAGTTTGTGTTAAAATAACACATCTTAACAGTAACCTGCGTTGATAATTCCCCCCCTTAAGGTATAAACTCTGAATCATATGTTTAACTTGAAATATTCACTTTACATTTCTGTCTTATAGGAATCACCACGCAGCTAACACACCGGAAATCTGACCATTCTTACCAAGGAAGCACCTGGTACTCTCCTGCCTTTGTTTGCTTGTTTATTTATTGGGATTTAATAACCGCCTTTATGAAGAATTCTTAGTTTGATTAATTAAGGTTGAATTTTGAATTTCTGACACAGAACTAGCTTACCAGTTAAGTTTTGGGCAAGTGGACCCTTTACCCCTCCATATCTCCCAGAAGTTTGATAGTTGAGGGTGGGTAAAATACACAGAACCATAACTATCAGCTGAAATGAAAGCAGATAGCTGAGATGAGGGAAGGGAAGAGAAGAATGGAAGAGCAAACGGGAGAGATTATTAGTCATGGGCTTATCTGAAGATATTCAGGATACGTAGGAGGAAGAAGAGAAGCCACCAAGCACAGATGCCCCATGGCCACCAACATCCACCCATCAAACCATTTACATTCACCCCCCTCTGTTAAGCTTTCACGTCCTTATTCAGTTTGTTCCTACTCCTGCTCCCACCACTCTCTACAGGAAAATGTTTTTCATATATTTCTTTTGTGGGGGGGGGGGGGAGGGTAGTTGAGGTTTTTCTGATCCTGTAATCTACCCATGCACCCTTCCCCAGCTCTGGCATGGTTACCAGGCATGGGATTTAAGCCTACCTGTTACAATGTCATTCTGATTTTTGATCAATTAATCAGTCTACCTACATGGCCCTGGCAACTCTAACTTCACTGTGTTACTTCCCCATTTAAATGAATAGAGAAAAGTGAAGGAAAGACAGGAGGATAGTCCCTTTCCCTATGCGTCCTTCTGTCTGTCCTACCCTTATCCCTTATTGGTCCTGTCTGTCCGTCCTGATTTAGATTGTAAGCTCTTTTGAGCAGGGACTGTCTTTTCTTCATGTTCAATTGTGAAGCGCTGCGTACGACTGGTAGCGCTATAGAAATGATTTATAGTAGTAGTAGTAGTAGGATTGTGAGAGGCCTCTGCAAACCATATCAGCCCTTAATATTATCCAGAATGGGATCTTGCAATCCTGCGGAGAGTCTAATTCATTCCAGAACCTTGTTTGGCTCCTAAAAAACAGTGCTTTATAACTAATGTTGGGTTAATTAGATACTAGTAAAAAAGGCCCGTTTCTGTCAGAAATGAAGTGTATGTTTGAGAGAGAGAGTGTGTGTGAGAGATGTAGAGTGTGATAGACAGAGAGTGTGTCAGAGACAGTGTATGTGATAGATAGAGAGTGAGTGAGAGTGAGTGTGCACCCCCTCCCCCTCCCTTTATGGTCTGAGGCCCCCCCTTCCACCCCCACCTTTCTGGTCTTAGGACCCCCCCACCTTTCTGGTCTTAGGACCCCCCTCACCCCCCCTGCAGCCACCCATGTCCAGCGACCCTCCTCTCCCCTGCTCCCCTCCAGCTACCCGTCCTGCAACCCTCCTCTCCCCCTGCCCCCTTGCAGCCACCCATGTCCAGCACTGACCCTCCTCTCCCCCTGCCCCCCATGCCCAGCGTCCCTGCTCTCCCCCTGCCCCCCCCCGTAGCCACCTATGTCCACCGACCCCCCCCTGCAGCCACCCATGCCCAGCGACCCTGCTCTCCCCCTGCCCCCCCTCCAGCCACCCAGGTCCAGCGACCCTGCTCTCTCACCTGCCCCTCCTTCATCCACCCAGGTTGTGTTTAACGAAATCTTCAGGGCAGGCAGGAAAGATCCACGTTCCTGCCTGCCCGCTGCTGGCGCTGGCGCTGCTGATGCTCCTCCAATGCCGGATCGCTGTTGAAAATGGCAGTCTCGCGAGACTTCTGTTGAAGTCTTGGAGGCTGCCCTTGTAAGTATCGGCGGCCATACATGGGTGGCTGGAGGGGGGGCAGGGGGAGAGCAGGGTTGCCGCTGGACATGGGTGGCTGCAAGGGGGCAGGGGGAGAGGAAGGTCTTAGGACATGGGTGGCTGGAGGGGGGCAGGGGAGAGGAGGGTCGCTGGACATGGGTGGCTGCAGGGGGGCAGGGGGAGATGTGCTTTGGGTGGGGGGAGGGGGGTGTTTGATGTGCTTGGAGGGGGTTCATGTGCTGGGGGGGCTTGGGTGATGCGCCGAGGGGGGGGGTTCTTTGTTTCCGCACTTGTAGTTTTTTGATGTGCCGCTCCCTGCCACTTGCTCCGAAGTGGCAGGGAGCGGCGCACTGACAGCTGATTCTCAGGCAGCTGTCTTGCCTTGGAATCAGCTGTGAGTGGCGTCATCCTGGCTACGGAGCCTTGCTCAGCAACTCCAGGAGCCACGGACACAGGCAGTCCCACATTAGTGGGTGGTGAGAATTATTATATAGGATAAGATTGGGTGCCAGTGTGCCAGCCCATCTGCCAATCTGAAGCTACAAAGCAGTAAATTTAAAATGAATCGAAGAAAATATTTCTTCACTCAACTGGAATTCGTTGCCAGAGAATGTGGTAAAAGCAGTTAGCTTAACGGAGTTTAAAAAAAGGTTTGAATAACTTCCTAAAAGAAAAGTCCAAAAGCCATTATTAAGATGGACTTGGGGAAAATTCGCAGCATAAAGTGTATTGTACTGTTTTGGGATCTTGCCAGGTGCTTGTAGGCCACTGTTGGAAACAGGATGCTGGACTTGATGGACCTTCAGTCTGTCCCAGTATGGCAAAACTTATGTACTTATGGCATGAACAGGCTAGGATGCAGGGATGTGTTGGGCCACTCTGGGCCTCCAGGTGATCAAGAACTTACTGCCATGTCCTCAGAAACTGATAGGGAAGTTTGGTTTCTTCTCCCTCTTCCCACCCTCCACTGTGGTGAGGCAGGTTAACCGCCTACGTGGTAAAGATCTGTGCCATGGCCAACTCCCTGGTGTTCATTGACACTGTGAAGCTGTGCGAGTCTGCACGCTGGCTGCTGATGAAGCAACAGAAACTGGATGGGCTCTTCCAGGAGGATGGTGTTGTGTACTCGAAACCAATGCAGGTACCGTTGCTTGTGTGGTGCTGTCTGTCAAGGAGTTGGCATGGCTCTTAATGGGTGTAACACATGCCCTTTGTTTTTTTGTTACACATAAAATAACCGGGGGTTTTGTTAATTGGAGGGGGGGAGTTTGGGGAAGATAGAAGTTACTATGAACCCCCAAGGAACTGTGCATCCCTCATACCACAGGACCAGGCCACGGTGGGTAGTGTTTAGCATAGAGCTGTTTGGTTTTGCAGATCAGCCAGCTTTATATATATAACGTATTCCCTTATTTATGATCTAGTAGGGCAATTAGCTAGCTTTTGTCTTCTTGGCCTTCTCAGGGACAATAGACAGGCTTGCTTAGCCCTAATAATAGGCCATAAATTTTAACAGGTGTCTGTTTGATTCAAACAGGCCCTAAACAAAACTCAGAGATTCTCAGTGAAGGACAATTATGAGTGATAAGTATTCGAGGGAGGGAGGTTGCAAAGGGCAAATGATGGATAATTGGGAAAAATACCAAAGAAGCAGAATTATGTGAAGGTGATAGAGGTCAGAGTTGAAGAATACCAGATAAGTAAGAGAAAAAATATAAGGCATTAAGTGACTGGACAAAAATTAAGCTTCAGTATTCTGGCTAAGCACATCTTGTACGAGTCAGATTCTGATAACTTCCAAAGGAAACAGAGAGAGAGAGAGAGATTTTGTTTTCCTTATACTGAAATTTGGACTGATATAAATAAGAATGCAATTTTCTGTAATTGGGATAAAAGAATTTTTATTGTAACCATTTATTTACTCTAATAAATTTTAGCATTATTATAAAAGAGAAAAACTAAGCTCTGGAGTGATTTTCCTTTGTCAGAAAGGCTTTCTTTTCTGAAGTTGTTCAGCTCCCCTCCCCCCTTTAGAGGCAAGAGGGGGTGGGCTAAACCCTGATGAAACTGGCAAGGGAAAAAGTTTTCACATACTAAATATGTCATACTAATGGAGGAAAAAGCCTCAACAGACTCCTGTACCTTAGACTCATAGGCTCATCAATTCACGGAGTGCTTGCTGTCATCATTGGGACAAGAAACCTCCACCAGTTATTGAAATATTGAAAGTTCACAAAACAAAAAAATTGATCTTTTGCAGGTGCACAGTATCTTCACACTATCTACGGCCAACAATGGCCGAAGTTTCATCTACTTCGTCAGGGTCTGTTCAACTCACTTCACTTCTATGGCTTGCCTCTGCATTTTTTTTGTTTTGTGACCTTTCAATATTTCAATAATTGGTGGAGGTTTTTTGTGCCAATGACGAAAGCAAGCACTCCGTGAATTTATGGGCCTATCAGCCTAATGTATAGGAGTCTGTTGAGGCTTTTTCCTCCATTAGTATGACATATTTAGTATGTGTAATGCAGTAAGCTACATTTTCATTTCAGCTAATCCAATAGTAGAGAGGAGTTTTGTTGTATAGCTCTTAAATTTGATCAAGGAAAAATATTTATCATAGTGTAGATACTGTAACATAGTAACACAGTAGATGACAGCAGATAAAGCCCAGCAGTCACAATCATTATCAGCTCATGATTAAACCAACTCTGAATGATTTAAAGAACGAGAAAATTATTATGGATAGAACATCATTCCTTGTCTCCAATGAGACTTAAAACCTGCTGCAGCCTGGCTCACCTCTCTCCTTTGGGCTGGAAGTGAATGTAACCCGCGCTCTCCTCTCTGGATGAGACATATCCCTTCTACAAGGATTTTTTCAGCTAGAAGAGCCATCAGGACGAGAGCCAAATGGGAAGGTGTTGGCTCCCTGATGAGAGCTGGATAGGAAATACTGAGCAAGGTCATGTGCTATGGATGCCAGATGTGTCATAGCTTGAGGGAGCATGCTGAAGAAAGAGGACCTGTAGGATGTATCCCTGATGAAAACAGATGGAAGGAGTCAGGGAAGAGCCCATTGGCTCTCAAATAAGGAAGAAGGGAGAAGACAGGGTGTAAAAGATGGGTCCCTGATGAGAACCAGATAAAGACAGGGGACATGTGACATTCAGATGACCTCATCATATTCTTCAGAGTAGCAGATTTCAAGGTCCATATGATGCCCATCTGCTCCTCCCTAAAGCAGAAATTGCGGGTGCTGGGCAAATGTTTACACATGTTACTGACATTTTTTTTCTCTATTTTCACATCTCCCTCCCTCCAGGGTGGGTACCCAGGATCGGAGCAGGATGCCTCCCTCACTGCCTTTGTGCTGATAGCTCTGAAGGAAGTGGAGCCCATCTGTGGAAACCAAATCGAGGTAACGGAATGCTCCCTCCCCCATCCTCTATCCGTGCCCTTCTGCACTTCAAGTCTAAAAGTAACCTTAAGTGTCCAGGTGACACCACCTGCTTTCCCCATCCACCATGAACAGCTCTCACTGCACCACCCCCCACCTGTGATTTGCTGCAGATCTGATGAGGTGACAGTGAGGAGGTTAATTGGGAGTGACTCCCCCCCCCCCCCCCCCCACCCCCCGAAGATCTAGTCCTGGGGTTTCCTCCATGGCTACTTGACTTGTTATTTTTTTATTCTCCTTTTTCTTTCGTCTTTTGGAGGAGTAGCCTAGTGGTTAGTGCAGCGGACTTTGATCCTGGGCAAGTCACTTAACCCTCCATTGCCCCAGGTACAAATAAGGGCCTGTATATACTATCAGGGGCATTATTGAAAGAGAAGGGCGCCCATCTTCCGAGACAAATCAGGAGATGGGCGTCCTTCTCTCAGGGTCGCCCAAATCGGCATAATCGAAAGCCAATTTTGGGCGCCCTCAACTGCAGTCCATCGCAGGGACGACCAAAGTTCACGGGGGCATGTTGGAGGCGTAGCAAAGGCAGTACTGGGGCGTGCTTAAGAGATGGGCGTCCTCAGCCGATAATGGAAAAAAGAAGGGCGTCCCTGACGAGCATTTGGTCGACTTTACTTGGTCAATTTTTTTTTCACGACCAAACCTCAAAAAGGTGTGCCAAACTGACCAGATGACTACCGGAAGGAATCGGGGATGACCTCCCCTTACTCCCCTAGTGGTCACCAACCCCCTCCCACCCTAAAATATATTTTTTAATTTTTTGCCAGCCTCTATGCCAGCCTCAAATGTCATACCCAGCTCCATGACAGCAGTATGCAGGTCCCTGGAGCAGTTTTATTGGGTGCACCACAAACCCACTGTACCCACATCTAGGTGCCCCCTTCATCCCTAAGGGCTATGGTAGTGTTGTACAGTTGTGGGGAGTGGGTTTTGGGGGGGCTCAGCAGCTGGGAGCAATTTGTGAAGTACACTGCAGTGCCCCCTAGGGTGCCCGGTTGATGTTCTGGCATGTCAGGGGGATCAGTGCACTACGAATGCTGGCTCCTCCCATGATCAAATGCATTGGATTTGGTCGTTTTTGAAATAGGCGTCCTCAGTTTCCATTATGGCCGAAAACCGGGGACAACCATCTCTAAGGTCAACCATCTTAAAATTTAGGTCAACCATGTCTAAGGTCGACCTAAATGTTGAGATTTGGGCATCCCCGACCGTATTATCGAAACGAAAGATGGACGCCCATCTTGTTTCGATAATACGGGTTTCCCCGCCCCTTCGCCGGGGCGTCCTTAGAGATAGGCGCCCTTAGACATGGTTGTCCCCGTTCGATTATGCCCCTCTATATAATCCACTTTGAATGTAGTTGCAAAAACCACAAAAAGGCAGTATATCAAGTCCCTTTCCCTCCTCAGACTATGGCAAATGTGATGAAAAAAGCTGAGACTTACCTGCAGAAGCGCTTGCCCCAGCTGTCTAAAACTTACAGTGTGGTGATTTCGTCCTATGCCCTGGCATTGATGGGCAATTCTGAAGCTGACAGTGTGATCGACAACTTCAAGTTCCCAAGTGAGTTCAAACCCTGCATGGAGAGAGCACAAGATAATAGATCTTAAAATTTCAGGATGTGTTTTGTGCCTGAGAAAAAAACACTCCCTGACCATGGCTATCCATTGCCACTCAGCAGTACTCTGAACATGGAGGGAGATTACCCAGGCATTACAAGGAAGGAATATCTCTTTTTCCTTTAAATAGGTGGAAAGAGATTGTTTCCCTGTAATGGAAAAAAAATTCCCTCTCCCTTCCCGGTCATCTTTTTGAAATATCCCTGGCCTTTTCCTTACAGGTAAACCTGCTTGGGTTGTGAACCGGGAGCCATTCTCCGAGTACACTATGGAGGCTACCGCCTATGCCCTGCTCCAGAAACTAGCAGTCGGCAAGTTCAAGGAGACCCACAAGATAGCTGAGTGGCTGGTGGAAAGGAGACAGTTTGGAGGGGGGTTTGGAAACACACAGGTGAGCAGGATGTTTTCTTGTGACTCCTGGGCTATGAAATGGGAGTCTGAGGTCACTTCCGTCAAACACATATGGGAGCAGGCCAGACCCCGAGCACTTTTGTAGCACTTGGATGAGTAGAGAGAATGACCGACTGACGTGATTGTTTTTAACAGAATTATAATTGTTGTCTGCTGCCTTTAATATGTAGAACACAGTTATCGTCATGCAAGCCTTGGCGAAGTACAAGACCTCCCTGTCCGTGGCAAACGAGATCAACCTGCACATCAACATGTTGATAGATGGAAGAAGCCGACCCAACTTCATCATCATAACTAAGAACGATGCGTACCTAGAGAGGACGGACCAGGTTAGAAAAGGGGAGAAGTGTTATCAACCTCAGCAGAAAGAGAGGTGGTGTCTGACTGCCAAAGCGCCCTGTGGGTTGCACTCTGCCCTAGTAGTGCTGGATTTTGTTTTGTTCTGCCTCCCTACTTGCCCCTACCCACCTTGTGAGCTTCTGGGCAGAGGTGATGGGGGGAGCAGAGGTACAAGGAAAGGATGAGAACAGAGTGGCCTTCTCATACCATTGGCCCAGCTGCCTGATGATGTCACCAGCCATTCTCACCTGCCACCCCTGAATTGTGACAACACTGTCCCTTTTATTAGTGCTGTGCCGCTGCTATTGGCTGCTGCAGTTGTGATGTCACCACTTCCCATCTGAGCCGCTATTGGTTGGCAAACACACTTATGTAGGCAAATGAGCATCTCCTCCTCCCCCACCATCTCCATCACCATCAGCAATGGAAACCTGGGGTCGGAGATCACTCTGTGGTCCCAGCTGTGAGATACCATCTGAAACAGTATTTGCACTGAGGCAATTTTAGATGGGTTTTTTAATATAGTCTTTTAATCTTTTTTTTTTTTTTTTAAGATTTCTGCTGCCAAAAACGTTAACATAACCGTGACAGGGACAGGAAT
This sequence comes from Microcaecilia unicolor, assembly GCF_901765095.1. Classification (NCBI taxonomy): domain Eukaryota; kingdom Metazoa; phylum Chordata; class Amphibia; order Gymnophiona; family Siphonopidae; genus Microcaecilia; species Microcaecilia unicolor. Next base: position 199,674,114 of record NC_044033.1, on the reverse strand, counting down.
GGGCACCTTGACTGTAAGTAAATGAAACATTCCTTGTCATCCACAGCGGTTAAAACAATGGGCCGATGTAATGGAAGTGAATTTTAAAGATTGTTTTTCAACTCTGTCTTGACCGATCAGTGCACTCAGGGTCTGTATTGTTGATTAGAAGTAATTCTGTTTAAAAATGATTGTTTAACTTTGATTGTGTGAAAATAAGTTGGAATGCAGAAGATAAGACACAGCTCTAATTAATTTGGTATGTGAAGGGGAGGATGGCACTTGTTTTCCAGGCCCAGCTTGGCCACCTGGACTTGGAGAGCATGTGACCAAGTTCCCACAGTATGGCTTGTTTATCTAAACAGAGAAGCATTCTGTAATTTTCCCTAGCTCTGAACATGAGTTCTGAGCCTAATAAAAAGGGGAGTTTCTTTCAGTGAAATCGGGAGCTCATCTGTGAGTAATGTAGGTACTGCGCAGAGGATCTGTTCCTGATCTAAAAAGCTCCTGGCTTTCGCTGTAATGGGCCCCTCCCCCAGCTGATAAGAGCCTGGATGATGTAAGGACCAGTGATGATTGTATGTATGTATTATTGCTTCTTTTCCTGGTCTAAGAACTCTTAGCATTGCTTAGATGTAGAAACCAGTGATGTAATGATTGTTTATAGCTAATCATTGTATATACCTTAATCATTGTAGAACTTAGCCCCTCTAATAAAGGTTTCATTTATCTAATATGAATCCAAAAGAATCCACGGTAGTTATTGAGTAGTCTGTGTCAGTGAGACAGGCTGTAAATCCATAGCAGTACAGCCGAGAGCTAGAGAAAAGAGGAGAAGATCCAAAACCTCACAGGTGTGTAGACATCAACAAAGTAGTGACGCAAATAGAACAAGGATGTTTAAAGATCAGGGACCTTTATTATAGTCACAAGAACGACACATGTAGGACCCGACACGGCCGTGTTTCAGCGCGTGAACCTGCCTCAGGGGTCATCAAACATGTAAGCTTATGTTGGTGGGAATACAGGTGAAAAATGTTTAAAAGAAAGTAGTCCTCTGTTAAGTCAATTGCAGTGCCTGTGGCATTCCTGCTCTTCTATGCATGAAGAGCTCCACAGGTTTGATGACCCCCCGAGGCAGGCTCACATGCCAAAACACGGCCATGTCAGGTCCTACGTGTGTCATTTTTGTGACTATAATAAAGGTCCTTGATCTTTAATTATCCTCATTGTATTCGCCTCACCACTTCATTGATGCCGAGAGGTAGGGAAGCCAGGATTCAAATCCTTCTCTTGTCAGTGACTTTCCTTGTGAACTTGGGCAAATCATTTTCACTTTCCATTGCCTCAGGTACAAAACTTAACAGGGGAAGCCCCCTGGGGCAGGACTGTACGTACAGTACCTCTATGAGTTTGCGTTTAGAAAGGCACATATTTGAATCCAAAGTAATCCTAGGAAGCTAGGTTTTCATGCGGGGGTGAGAGGCGCCCTGCCCCATCCTGGTTCCTGAATCTTAAACAGGAGGCAGCGCTGATACACGTAAGAGCCAGCCGCTGCCCCATGGAGCTTATGCACAGAGGTTTTAGGAGATTTCTTTATGTTATTATTTGTCTAGAAAAATTCTTCCTTTTAGATGCCCAGAAGGGCAGCCAGATGCTTTGTCTCCTCAAGGATCATTTAACTGATTTCCTTCAATCTTCTCAGTATAACATTACAGGACGAACTACCCTCCCGGTGTCATTTGTTCGTGAGTGTGAAAAAATAACAATTCTTAAGACACATTTTTAGTAGGAAGGTTCTGATTCTTCCTGACACGACCCGTAGGAAAGCTGTTCTTCATTTAAAGACTTGAGCTAGCTTCTTGAAGTCTCCCTGCAAGTGCTTGGTCGGATTTCCTGATTCTACTTCTATATTTTATGAATCTTCTCAATTTGAAGGATTAAAGAGTGAATAGAAATAATATTTCTAATTGTGTCAGATAGACGAGGGTTATTGGGCCTTAGAAATGATCAGGTGATAAGTACATTGTATACCTAGATTTCTTAATTTGTTTCCTTTTCTTATATTCTCTCTGTATCCTCACTATTGTTTATACTTGTATATTAATTAAAATAAAAACATAGCAAAAATGGTCAACACTGTGATCCCAACAGATGGGTGTGGGAAATCATGGGTTCAGTGAAGGTTCGCCTGGGCGGAGGAACACTGAGATCCTACGGAAAGAATACAGAGAGACAAAGGTAGTGGGAAATGGACCAGGCTGACCAGGAACAGCACTGTGTTTCGGCAGAAAGCCTGCTTCAGGAGTCTTTATGCAACATATGTTAGACCATGAAAGGGTAAATCACATTGGTACAAGCAGATAGTAGATGACGGCAGAAAAAGACCTGCACGGTCCATCCAGTCCGCCCAACAAGATAAACTCATATGTGCTACTTTTTCTGTATACCTTACCTTGATTTGTACCTGTCCTTTTCAGGGCACAGACCGTATAAGTCTGCCCAGCACTATCCCCGCCTCCCAACCACCAGCCCCGCCTCCCACCACCGGTTCTGGCACAGACCGTATAAGTCTGCCCAGCACTATCCCTGCCTCCCAACCACCAGTCCCGCCTCCCACCACCGCCTCTGGCACAGACCGTATAAGTCTGCCCAGCACCATCCCCACCTCCCGCCACCGGCTCTGCCACCCAATCTCGGCTAAGCTCCTTAGGATCCATTCTTTCTGAACAGGATTCCTTTATGTTTATCCCACGCATGTTTGAATTCCGTTACCGTTTTCATTTCCACCACCTCCCGTGGGAGGGCATTCCAAGCATCCACTACTCTCTCTGTGAAAAAATACTTCCTGACATTTTTCTTGAGTCTGCCCCCCTTCAATCTCATTTCATGTCCTCTCGTTCTACCGCCTTCGCATCTCCGGAAAAGGTTCGTTTGCAGATTAATACCTTTCAAATATTTGAACGTCTGTTTCTCCTTTCCTCCCTGTTTCTCCTTTCCTCCAGAGTATACATGTTCAGGTCAGCAAGTCTCTCCTCATACGTCTTGTAACGCAAATCCCTTACCATTCTCGTAGCTTTTCTTTGCACCGCTTCAATTCTTTTTACATTCTTAGCAAGATACGGCCTCCAAAACTGAACACAGTACTCTAGGTGGGGCCTCATCAATGATTTATACAGGGGCAACAACACCCCCTTTCTTCTGCTGGTCACACCTCTCTCTATACAGCCTAACAACCTTCTAGCTATGGCCACCACCTTTTCAGATGAGGGAGACCTTTGTCGGAAAATTGGAAATCCGGCATGAAATGAGCTGTCTCTGCTTCAGTCATGCCCTGTAGTAACAAGATGTTCCAGAAAGATGATTCACAAATAATTTGATTACTGTATCCTATGGATGTATCGTGCTCTGGATGAATTTGCATGCCCTCCCGCCCCCCAGGTTTATGAACCATCCTCCACTGCCAGGTCCCCTCTTTGCATGCATGTTTTCCCATCTTCTCCTCTCACTAGGTGATGACGGTTTACCATGCCCGCCTCTCGAAGCAAGTGAGCAAATGCAATTCCTTTGATCTGCGTGCCACTGTAGAGAACGTGCCAGCTGGTGAGTCGTCCATATGGCTTCATTGGGTGATGCACCAGGGGAAGGTTTGAGGGAGGTAGGCTTCTTTCTTTATGTTCCAAAAGCTGCTGGCGGCAGCGATTCCCATGTGCTGCCCTGCCCCCGGCACCGGACTCTTCTCTACTGCGGACACCTCTGTGGAAACAGAAAGTTGTATCAGAGAGGCGGCCGCAGTAAAGAGAAGAGGCGGTTGCTGGCAGCAGGGCAGCGTACATAAGTATTGCCATACTGGGAAAGACCAAAGGTCCATCAAGCCCAGCATCCTGTTTCCAACAGTGGCCAATCCAGGTCACAAATACCTGGCAGAAACCCAAAGAGTAGCAACATTCCATGTAGAACCCCAAAGAATATCAATATTCTGGAATCCTGAAGAGTAACAAAGATTCTAGAATTCTAAAGAATAACAAGATTCCATGCAGAATTTCAAAATGTAGCAACATTCCATGTGGAACCTCAAAGAGTAGCAAGATTCCATTCAGAATCCCAAGTACATAAGTATTGCCATACTGGGAAAGACCAAAGGTCCATCAAGGCCAGCATCCTGTTTCCAACAGTGGCCAATCCAGGTCACAAATACCCGGCAAGATCCCAAAAACGTACAAAACATTCTATACTGCTACATCATGACCTGATCCTCTTGTCTTCTTCCTATCACTTTGTAACTCCAATTGTATTTCTTCTCTGTTATGGTGATGCCATGACAGATCTTTGTAAGCCACATTGAGCCTGCAAATAGGTGGGAAAATGTGGGATACAAGCAGGGGTGTGCTGGTAAATTTTAACAACAGGCTCTTTCTCCGGACGTAGCCAGCTCTGCAGTTGGAAGGGCCAGGGGTGGCCAGGGTGGGGTGGGGGAGCAACACTTGCCTCTATCTCCTCTCTCCCTTCGTGCGGGCACGCTAGGCATACCTTTGCTGGCAGCCAATAAATGGACTGCCACCACTCCCAACGTCTTGCTCTGAGCAGCATGCTGGAACTTCTCTCACATGCTCGAGAAGTCCCAGCCTGCTACCCAGAGCTGGAAACAAGGAGCGGGGAGCAGCAGTAGTCTATTTACTTGGCTGGCGGGGCTCAGCATCCCCACCAGCAAAATAAAAGATAATTCAGCAGGGGGCCCAAGCCCACATTTTGGGAGCCAGTTGTTAAAGCAGCCATGGAGGGCCCTACTTTAACAACCGGCTCCCAAAATTCTTAAAAACTTAACAACCAGCTCTTGCAAGCCTGTGAGAGCCTGCTCCAGCACACCACTGGATACAAGTGCAATAAATAAATAAATAAATCCCAGAAATAGTGGATTTTCCCCAAGTCCATTTAATAATGGTCTATGGACTTTTCCTTTAGGAAACCGTCCAAACCTTTTTAAAACTCCGCTTAGCTAACCGCCTTTACCACATTCTCTGGCAACGAATTGCTGCCGCCGCCAGCTTTTGGAACATGAAGTAAGAAGGTAAACTCAGGGAACAGGGTGGAGGAACGAAAGGAGAGATGCCGTTTCTGAAAGAGTGATGCCTGAGGTCAGAGGCGTAGTTAGGTGAGTCGCCAGGGGTGCAGCCGCTCCCCCAATCAGACATCCGACAACGCCTATTTTTCATGTGATCTGTCACATTTAAAATACGCACTAGCACCGTCGGCAGTCTTCTCTCCGCTCCCCCCATGCCCTCTACCTGGGTACAGTTCTGCCTGAGGCCCCCGCCTCAGGTGGCCTAATGGTCGGGCCGCCCCAGGTAACAGGGGTGGATTTAGGGTAAAGAAAAGAAGTTAGAGGTTCAGCACTAGACAAACGAATGTCAGGCCTGAGCTGCAGTTTTTATATATTTAACTCTTTTTCTTTTATAAGAATAAATTCACAGTTTGCAAATAAATCTTGGAGAAAAAAAACAGGATAGACTCCATATCAACATTCAATGGCTGTGAAATACAAAACACTGTCTTGAGTGTTAATGACCTCCCTCCCCTTATCCACCCCCCCCCCCCCATCACTCTCAATGCCCCCCACCTAGAAATCTAATTTTTAAAGGTTCTTGTTTTTTTGACAGTGATGGACAGGCGGAAAGAGGGTATATACGAAAGCTTTATCCTAAGAATCCGTACCAGGTACAAAAATATACTCCTCAAGTTTTCTGTTTCTTTGTTTGGTAATCAATAGAAATCAAACAAAATAAAACATGGAAAAGAAAATAAGATGATACCTTTTTTATTGGACATAACTTAATACATTTCTTGATTAGCTTTCGAAGGTTGCCCTTCTTCGTCAGATCGGAAATAAGCAAATGTTGGGAGATGACAGTATATATAAATGAAACATCAAAGCATTTCAGTGACAGTCTAACAGGATGGGGGTGGATAGGTGAGAGACCAGGAGATATGCATGGGAACATCTTTGTTTTAATGCTCAAATTTGTCTTACCAACTACAACTACTTATGGTTTCTATAACACTACTTGACATATACGGTGCTGTACACAAACACGTTAGAGACAGATCCTGATGCACAGAGCTTACAATCTAATCAAGTCAGACAAACAGGACAATAAAGGATCGCGAAATGGCCAGAAGTTTCCCAAAATTCTCCCATGTGGGCATTCGCACTCCGAATCCCTGTCACCTTTCCCAGAAGCAAAACTTGCATGGCACTGTTGGAAGATTTAGAACCAACGTTCTATTCCCCAAACTGAAAGCATTTCTCGTTCCCTCCTGCTCCTCCTCCCTCCCATGCCCTTGCTCCCTGGGAGTGGCCATATGTATAGATGTACCAGAGGTGGTTCTACGTGATTGCTCAGTTTTTGAAGTGGGGCATATGGGGGTGTTCTGTAAAGCGGGTGCTAATATTCACAGGCCAATTACGCACATAAATGTTTACAATATGACGTATATGCAAATGTGCTTAAATGCCAAAGTTCCGCAAACACGCACATACCATATATTTTACAGTTACGTGCACAAATGGGCGGAGTCTGCATGCGACTACGCACGTAAGCCCAGCATTTAGGCTCACTTCTAAATTATCCACGTATGTGTATCTAGTTGCACCAGTAGCCTATGAAGCAGTGGCGTAGCCAAGGGTGGGGCCAAGCCTACCCACTTTGGGTTCAGGCCCACCCAGTAATAGCACACCTATGATGTGGCTGGCAGGGATCCCCAAGCCCCACCAGTCAAACTCCCAACAATTGTCTCTCCTGCATACCTTGTAAATAGCAGATCTTCGCCTGCAGCGGCCCCACAGCCTTCCCTCTGATATATTCCCGCCTATGCGGAAACAGGAAGTTGCATCAGAGGGAAGGCTGTGGGGCCAACATGAGCAGTGTGTATGAGTTACAGCTCGCTGGCGGTGAAAATCTGCTATTTAAAAGGTATGCAGGGGAGGGGGGATGTTTGAGAGACGATATGGTATGCAGGCGAGAGAGGGAGAGACCAAATCACTTGTGGGATAAGGCAGAGTTCTTCAGCCCACCCATCTTTGGCCTAGGCCCACCCAAAATTGGGTGTCTGGTTACGCCCCTGCTATGAAGGAAAGTAGGCGCCTGTTTTCCTTTATAGACTAGACACCCTCTAGACATCTAAATATTGTTGCATTCTTTAGGTGGCCCATTTACTACAGGGTTGGCCAATCCAGAACTACCAGTAATTCCCACCCCCAGTATGTGCCATTTCCAGTGCTACAAAATATTTTCAATTTTGTAGTGCCAGTGCTTACCTGGTAGTAATTGGGCAGTGCTGCACACTACCTAGTTTCCGCTGGGTTAGCATGGGAGCCCTTACCGCCACTCAGTGGCGTTCCTAGCCTCGACGACACCCGGGGCGGATCACCGATGCGCACCCCCCCCCCCGGCGAAATGACCCCCCCCCCGGGTGCACGCCGCTAGTGGGGGGGGTGTCGCGGCGCGCGCCTGTTGGCTGCGAGTTCAAATCGCTACGCTAAATTCTCTCGTTCACTGCAGCTCCCTCCCTCTGCCCCAGAACAGGAACCTGCTCCGGGGCAGAGGGAGGGAGCTGCAGCGAACGAGAGAATTTAGCGTAGCAATTCGAACTCGCAGCCGACAGGCGCGCACCGCGGCACCCCCTGGCGGCGTGCACCCGGGGCAGACCGCCCCCACTGCCCCCCCCTTGGTACGCCACTGCTGCCACTTCAATGGGTAACGGTGTTCCCCCCCCCCCCGGAAAATGGCTGCACGGCAAGGGGTTCTCTTACCGCATGGCCATTTTTTTTCCCAAAAAAAGATAGCCTTTTATTCGCTGTGGTAAAACGGGGCCTCAGCATGCGTCAAAAACATTCATTGATGCTAGTGCAGGCCCCCCCCTTTTACCGCAGGTTAGTGAAAGGAGCACTCGATGTGTTCTCAAGAGGGATCGTGTTCTGAAAAAGAGGTACCAGGTTGCGGCCGGCAGGGGGCTCCACCTTCCATAACTCGGGGCAAACGAAGCAAACTCCAAAAGGCTTGGGCTCGGCAATCGAGGGTTCCAGGTCTGTGACTTGGCAGGATAATCACCATGTCTGATAGTGATGCCACAGGGAGTCAATCAGATGCTGGCTGAGGGTTGAGCGGGGTTGGGGGGAGGGGAAGAGGATGTCATCAGGAGTGCCAAGATGGCCGCTCCCAGGAGCACAAAGGAACGGAGCTGAGGAAGTTAGGGCCCGATATTCAGCTGCAGGCGGGCAGTGCATTTGCTGTCCGCAGCTGGCGTTGAACCTGAATATTCAACGCCAGACCATTTCCGGCAACTGGCACTGACTATCCAGGTCTATTTTTAGCCATTATAAAGTTAACCAGCTATGCCAGTATTCAACACTAGCTCACTGGTTAACTTTTAGTGGTCAAAGATAGGCCTGATATTTAATGGCCTATTTTGACTGCTCAACTACTACTACTACTTAACATAGCCGGTTTGATGCTGAATATCCATGGTTAGATGCTTAAACATTATTTCACTGGCCAGGAGCCATTCCTGGTCAGTTACATAGTTTTGAATATCGAGGGGGGGGGGGCGGATGATTTGTTTTGTTTTGCACAAATCCTTGAGTAGTTGCCTCCCTTAGGTACACAGGGGAATATGGTGCCACCATGACACTTATTGAAATCAACATGCTGACTGGCTTTGAACCGGACAAGAAAGACTTGAAGAAGGTACGTGCTTATTGCATTTTAGTAATTAAATGTTCACCTTGCTTTCCCCTTTTACAAAGCTGGCGGATGGAGGTCTAAAACGGAAGAATGTGCACATGGCTAGGGGCTATGGTCTGGGTGTGTTTTGGGCAGGACTAGGACAGGCCCTAAAAAATGAATATTTATTCCCATTTCAGAAAGGGAATGAACGTCTGTGTCCAACAGACCTACACTGGGATTTCTACCTGCTACAGAGATTTCACCATTTCAGAGAAATGCTCCTGTTGAGCTGCATTGCACTACAGGGATAAGGCAGGACCAGTGGTGTAGCTACGTGGAGCCACAGGAGCCTGGGGCCCCCCCCAAAAAAAATTTCCTCTGGGCCCCTGGTTTTCCTGGCAGGCATCCCCAACCCCCACCAGCTGAAACCTTGTCCAGCACCAGTCTCTGGCACCGCTGCGTTGCCTACCCTGATCTGTCGTCCCATCATGTTCTGCACACTCCTTTTAGTGAAACTGAGCGGAGACCGGCACTGGACAAGGCTTCAGCTGGCGGGGGTTAGGGACCCCCGTCAGCCAAGGTATTTGCTGCGACAGTGGGTGGGGAGCAGCAGGGCAGCGAGGCGGCGGGGGGGGGGGGCAGCAGACCAAAATGTGCCCCCCACCTCGAGCTCTGGCTACACCCCTGGGCAAGCCCCCCCCCCCCCCCCCCATTCCACCCTAATCCACTCCAAAAGCCAAACCGACAAGGGATACTGGGCTCTGTGACAGCTGCAAGAAAAATAAATAATGACTTAGATAAATGTTTGTTACTAGTCCCACAACATAAACCTTTATGTGTCTCTTATGACCTGTTGGTATGTTAGATGTTTATTTTTCTAAAATGGATCTTTAGACCACATGTAACCAGTGCATAAATGTCCATTTCTACATATACTTTAGAACAGACTGTTGTCAGGAGTTCCTGTTCTAAAACACTTGTCTTGATTTCAACATCCTTTTTAAAATGCTGCTCCACCTCCCTTAGCCACACCTGCGGCTTGGCGCTGAATTCAAGTAGACCGTGCACGTCTGGGGAGCCTTTAATTGGAGCAGCAGCAGAATGTCCCTGGCATCTAAACTGTGAACTTTCAAGTTTGTAAAGGGCTCTTCCTTCAGAGGACCACAGGAAACCAACTTTTTGGTTGATTATCCTATGGATCTAGCAAAAAGGTGTCAGGCAGCCTGCAAACAGCTCTCACTGTTCTTTAGGTGTAAGGTAGCCAGTGATTTAATTCTCCCCCCCCCCCCCCCATAAATTGTGGCCCTTGTATTCTCTCAGTCATGAACAGCAGGAAAACCATCAAGTACCAGGCACTTTTCTATCTAAGCCATTGTAAGAGCCCAGGAGGTCGAAGCAAGACTTCTCAGCATCACCGTTTTGGCATCACCATTTCAGCACCGCCAAAATGGAGCAGAACTTAAGGCCACGAGAATTTTGGGAGAATGGAATTTTGGACACAGTGCAGGCAAAAGCCTATACTTCTCTCCCCCCCCCCCCCCTTCCCCCAGCACTGCATCCAAAATTCCAGCTGCCCCAAATTCTTGCAGCCTTAAATTCTGCACTGTTTTGGCAGCACTGAAATGGCGACGGCAAAACGGCAAAAGTTCACATTTCCCCAGGAGGTCCACCTAGTGATAGGACACGGTAAAAGTGTAGTGAGATTTGGTGTGGCTTTAGACATGGTGCATGAGGTCAACCTTTACACATTCCAGGAAGGGGGAATGCCACAGTTATTACCAGATTGCATTTGACCAGTGGGGTTCAGGTTCCGCAGTAAAATCGATCGTTCATGCGGATTATCTTGTGAACCTGAAGGGAGGGAAACTGGAAAGGATGATGTGGAAATGTGTTTTCACAGGAGGGTGGGAGACATTTGAACTGGATTTCCAATGGAGTTGTACAAGCTAGAACAGTGACAGAATTCAAGTGTCTATAAGACGGACAAACATATTTACTCAGCGTTAGGTGGGTAGGGATCCAAAGATTCTTATTGCAATAGCTTCTTTATCATTGGTATGATATGTTTGATTTTGGGAAGGGGGAAGAGGTTCAAAGAGGTGTGGCTTGTTCAGACTATTGGTACTTGTGGTAGTTTATTCAACAGGTAGGTTACTAAAAACTGGAGGGGAGGGAAGGGAGGTTTGGAAGAGCTGGATAGTGAAAGGGAAAAACCGTTAAAACATCAATAAAGGATTTTATCCTCTTACACCTCAGTAATATATCTTGCAACTTAGCCCGTTGAATAAAGTATTTGAAGACTAGGTTTATTTGCTGTATCCTCCGTAAAATATGTTGAAAATAAAAACGGAGGACAAGGGGGGGGGGTTATATGTTGGGTAGGAGATGAGGGGATAAATATGTGAAAAGATTGACGATAGACTTCATCTTGATGTCTTGATTACGTATGTTCTGATATTAGACACCTTGTATATATATTTGTTTTGTTATGTTTCCTTTGCAATGTCATCAATAAAAATGGTTGAAACGTAAGACAGACAAACAGGGCCCTTAGGAAGGGAGGGGGAAGACAACAGATAAAGGAAGGGGAGAGGAGCTGACCAGTCCATCTCTGTTTCCGTAATGCTGCCTCGCTGACTTCCTGTTGTCCACTTCTTCACACTCAGCTCACCAATGACGTGGAAAACTACATCTCCCGGTTTGAAACCCGGACCACCGCCAACAACGGAACCGTGATCATTTACCTGGATAAGGTGAGGGGAACAAGCTGGCAGCAGCCAGTGGGGTGGTTTACGGGACACCGTGGAATAGTTTTAATGGGGGGGGGGAGAGAGAAGGAGCAGGTGGAAGAGGAGAAAATGTTCTGATTGAATTCATGCCATTTGCTTACAGGATACATGAGAATTTGGGGGAGGGTCCCAGGCCAACACTTCCTCCTTCTATTTAGCTGTACAAATTCAGGAATCAAATACTTGGGGGTGGGGGAGAGGGATAAGGAACCTGTTTCTTTTATTCTTAGCTGAAGCCATGGACCAAATGACACAGCTTCTCAAAATCACAAAGGGGCCCTTTTTTACTAAGTTTATTTATTTAATTGTTACATTTGTATCCCACATTTTCCCACCTATTTGCAGGCTCAATGTGGCTTGCATAGTACCGTAAAGGTATTCGCCAATTCCGGTATGAACAAATACAGTAATGTTGTGGTAGAATAAGGTTCGTGTGTACAGACACATTAGGGAATCGTACAGAGGAAGAGTTATTATATGTCCATTACGAGCTTTGGTTTCGTTGTGTTGCAGGGTACAGGCATTTAAGTTGGGTCGGTAGGGTATGCCTTTTTGAACAGGTTAGTTTTTAATGATTTCCGGAAATTTAAGTGATCATAAGTTGTTTTCACGGCTTTTGGTAATGCGTTCCATAGTTCTGTGCTTATGTAGGAAAAGCTGGATGCATAAGTTGATTTGTTTTTGAGTCCTTTGCAGCTTGGGTAGTGGAGATTTAGGTATGTTCGTGTTGATCCTGTTATGTTTCTGGTTGGTAGGTCTTTGAGGTCTGTCATGTATCCTGGGGCTTCACTGTAGATAATTTTATGAACCAGCTGTGGTAAAAAGCGGCCTTAGTGTGTTCATACACGGGTTTTTCCCCCAAACAGGCCATTTTTAATGCGTTTTAATGGCCATATGCTAATATTGAGATTAGTGCACAGCCATTAAAAAATTAGCACGCGTGTGCTTCCTGACATCTATTGTATAGGCAGTAATGTAGCTGCGCTAACTGATTAGCACAGGAACCCCCCCACTCAAAAAAATGTTTAAAAATATTTTAGTGCATGGTTACCACGTGCATATTTGACACTTACTGCAGGACACCATTTTAAGCTGTGTTAGGCGAACGTTAGTGGAAAGGGCCCCAAAGTGACCAAGCTGTGATTACTGCACCTGATCCACCATCCCAAAGGACAATGGTGGGGAGGGGCACATTTGTTGGGTTAAGACAGCAGCCTGACATTAAAAGTGATAAAGTTTCATTTGAAATTCTTCTGCTAGAGGGGTCGACAGAATGTTCCCATTCTCCACCCCCACCTGTCCCAATACTTTCCCCCTGGACCCAGGTAGCTGAAAAAGGCCCCATGCCACCCCCTTCCCTTCCCACATTAAAATTCCAGGGATCTTTGTGAATGGGGGGGTCAAGTCATCTGAAAGAAGTTAGGACCCCCCCCCCCCCCCCGTCCCCCTTACTCGGGAATTAATTTTTGTCACCACTGCTTTTCTCTGGTGGTGAATTTTGGGGGGCAAAAACTACGTACAGTGGAGGTTCGATGATTCCTACGGAAAGTAGTTGGGTCAAGGAGAAGGAAGTAGGACAAGTGGGCTCTATCCAAACACGAGGGAGACGTATGAGTTTCCAAATCTTTATTGAGGAACAATCAAACAACTCGACACAGCTGCCATGTTTTGGCGCAGATGCGCCTGCGTCAGGAGTCTTATAATGAGATAACCTGGTGTTTCCTTGTTACACAATATAATTACAAGGAACAATGCACAGTTAAAAATCCAAAGTAATGGCAATAAGCGAGGAGTCCAGCAAGGAGTTCCAGTTAAAGTGTCGAGTCGTTTGATTGTTCCTCAATAAAGATTTGGAAACATACGTCTCCCTCGTGTTTGGATAGAGCCCACTTGTCCTACTCCCTTCTCCTTGACCTGATGGTGTATTTTGGGTGTCAAGGGCTGGTTTTGTGTTTGTTATCTTTTGGAGTCAACTGGGGAGGGATGAGGGAGTCCTCCGATGACTCATTTGAGATGCACTGAGGCTTTGTTGAGGTCTGTCCCCAGGAGAGTGTGGCGTTTGCTGTGTAACAAGTAGCCAACAGTTCTCTAATGAGTTGTCCGATGACCTGGTAAAGGTAGGGACCCATGGCTAGTCTGTGCAACCTCTGGAAAAATGTTTCCTGCTCCTACATGATGTGGCTGACCACTGATGTGTTGACCCTTTGGCTTTACACACAGGTCTCCACCGATCAGGACACGGTCATTGGGTTTAAGATTCACAAGTACTTCCCAGTGGCACTTCTCCAGCCAGCAGCCATCACCATCTATGAATATTATGACCAAGGTAGGTAGGATTGAGTTTCTCATGCTGCCCTGTACGCTTAGGGGTCGATATCCACAAGAGAGACATGGCTAAAATCGGGCTGTGGCCAGTCAAATCTACCTACTACTACTACTACTATTTAGCATTTCTATAGCGCTACAAGGCGTACGCAGCGCTGCACAAACATAGAAGAAAGACAGTACCTGCTCAAAGAGCTTACAATCTAATAGACAAAAAATAAAGTAAGCAAATCAAATCAATTAATGTGAACGGGAAGGAAGAGAGGAGGGTAGGTGGAGGCGAGTGGTTACAAGTGGTTACGAGTCAAAAGCAATGTTAAAGAGGTGGGCTTTCAGTCTAGATTTAAAGGTGGCCAAGGATGGTGCAAGACATAGGGGCTCAGGAAGTTTTACCCTGTTAAAACTCTGGTTGCTTAATCGTCTATATTAATGGGGTTGAAACCACAAGCTGCACCCTTTGAACCAACTAAAAAGAGGTGGTGTTAGCACTTCATTGATAGGTGTGTAAAAAAATGAAAAATTCATCTCATTTTTATCTCACCCCCTTGGCACTTTCTGATTACCAGTCCCCTAGTGTTTGGAGATGATTCAGAAATCCTAGATTAGGACTAGATGGAGGGAGGAAGTGGTCAACCATAAAATCAAGTAGGAAATGTGAGACCTTACCTACTAGATCAGATACAGAGGCATCTCAGCCAGTCTCCCATCCGCAGCCGAAAGCGGGGTGAGCGTGGAGAGTGGTCCCTCCCCCACCAGCCCCTCAAGTTCCCTCATGGTTTCAGGATACAGAAGACACTCCTCCCCCTGTTAAACAATAGTCCCTGACTTATCAGCCTCTCCCCTCAAATGTTACCCCCCCCCCCATTTCCTTCCACAGGGTCCCACAGTGAAGAGTGGGGGGGGGGGGGTAACTGCACCGTGTGAACAGCGAAATTTCCTTATACATCAGATTCTGACACAACAGACCTCAAATTGCTTTTTTTCAGAAAAAAACAAAAGGTCTAAGTGCTATTTTTCAAAAAAGCTGATGAGATATCCTTATTGATAGATATCTGAACATTACAAGAAGCCCTTTTATATGGATTTTCTTCCCTTCTACAGCCAAGCGATGCACCAAGTTCTATCATCTGCCGAACCAGAGCGGAGAGCTGAGGAAGCTGTGTCAAGGGCAGGTTTGCGTCTGCGCCGAAGGTATTGAACGCCGGACCCTGGCTGCAGTAGACAGAGCAGGATCAGAGCATCTCAACGCACAGGGAAACCGCAAGGCCTCTCTCTCATTTTCCCATGCCCCCTCTCATTGCAAATACTACAGAGACCCCCAGTTCTACCATCCCCCGTGCCCATTCCAGGCTTTAATGAACTGCCATACCATGTTGAGGTCAAGTCAACACTCTATACCAGTGAAGTGGTCCCTTATGTGGTAGGGCAGTCCTAAGTGTGCTGTGGGGGTCGATCTATACATCTGCCCCCATTTTCATATCTCCCCAGGTCCTTTTTATTTAGTGGAGGGGGGAGGGAGAGGAGGAAAGTTGTGGTATTAACTGAATTACCATCATCTGCAGAGAAAAAAAGGGAGAGGTTAAATTTTGATTTGAAAAACGTGAGGCCAAAACTAATCCTAAGTGACTTAAATTGACCCTTGCCTGTTAAAAATAACCGAGTCATTTGGTTAGAAACTTGTGATAGTTTTAATAGAGGTCTAAATGTTTTCCCTCTCTTTTGGTTTCCCCAGAAAAATGCCCCTCACAGCAGGACACTGACGACATCCCTACGGTACTGGATCTGGTGAACGAAGCCTGCAGATCAGGAGTGGATTTTGGTAAGAGTCTCCCCACCCCCACAGAAGGACAGGCGTGATGTCACACAGAGCAGGGGCTTGGGGGAGGTATCCGATGTCATAAATGACATCACACATGACCTCCTCTTTCCCTATGGATGGTCCCGCTCCCTACTCGGCATTGAGGTTCGAGTGTATGAGTGTGTGGAAAAGGGAGACTCGATCCTGAAGGAGCCAGAGCTCTTTCTGAAAAAATCTTGTCTTTGGTCTCCTCAGTTTACAAGACCAAACTGGTGAATTCTGAACAAAGGGACAGTTATTTTTACCATGATATGAGAATTCTTGACGTCATCAAGGAAGGTAAGTGATTTATACAGCTTTCAAGGAAGCTCTGGTTGGTTCTAATTTTGTTTTGAAAAACCTCCTTTTCCCCAAAAATACTTTGATCTGTGGTGCCCCATCAGGACAGTGACACCGTTCCCTCCACTTTACCCCCCCAGGTACAGACATGAAGGCATCAGAAACATCAACCAGCCGAAGATTCATCAACCACATGGCGTGCGAAGAGAAGCTGAGACTGGAAGCCAACAAGGATTATTTAATCATGGGCATGACTTCTGACCTCTGGGAAACACAAGCTGAGTGAGTGACAGAAACTTCCAGAAGGGTCTGTTCAACCATCAGGCAAACTAGGTTGCCACCTAGGGCAGCAGCTTCAGGGGGATGGGGGTGGCAAAATGATAGATTGGGACAAACATACAAACAAAAAAAATCATTAGCACATACGATTACAGTTTGAAGAATTTTTACAGGATGACTTTAGGAAGGGTGGTGAACGGATAATCACAACTGTGGAGTTTAAAGAATCTTGAGGCCTAAATTAATGGGGGGGGGGGGGGTCCAAGACTGAAATTTTGTCTAGATGGCTAATATCTGTCCATGATGGGCAGCTTTTTCTCGAAATCCATTGTTGAGGAAGGGAGAGAGGAAGAGATATTTCATGTTGTTTGTAAGGGTTCAGACCAATATTTTGTTTGCATTGTTTAAATCCCCTTTTTTTAGATTTTCTCTCTCCCACTCCCCCTTTTTTTCATTTTCTTAGGATGACCTACGTTCTGAGCAGCAGTACCTACATCCGCTGGTGGCCGGAAGAGGAGCTGTTCCAGCAGGATGAATACCAAGATTTTGGCCAAGTTTTGCAGCTCTTCACAGACCACATCAAAACGTTTGGCTGTGAGACGTAACTTTCGCTTGTCCATCCGCACCCCGCCTTCGCTGACCGGGTTGCTTCTTTCTGAATCATGCAGACTTTCTTTTGATTTCATAAGTGTCAAATAAAGTTTTTGTAATCATTTTTTTCCACAAATTTATCATTTGTACTTGAATCTGATCTCCACATGTGGCACGGCACAGCTGATCGCCAGATCTGTCGTGCCGTGGAGTCTCACCTTTCTATAAAAACACTTCTTGAGGCTTTTTAAGAGGATAATTAAGGAACATCCATGCATTTCCACACTACAGAAGTTGGTTAGGTAGGCCTTTAAGCATAGGCGGTCGGTGGCGAAAGGGGCGGGGTTTACATCCATAATTGTCTGACAACACACAGAAAAAAAATAAGTAAAAATAAAATAATCACAATTAATACCTTTTATTAAATTTAGATATTAGATATGTATCATATGTCAAAGAATAAAGTGGTTGCTCAAAGCATATACTAACCACAATTGCTCAACTGCAAAACACTATGCACAACTTTGTGCAAAAACACACTCATAACCTTACTGTACCATAAATATTACACTGGGCAGAACCTAATACACCAATATACCACCCAGACCGTCAACAATATTGAAACAAGGGATCATAATATCACAATTCTCATGTAGAGCCACAAAACACCCTTTTAGGGTGGATAGTGTTCACAATGAGCTCCTTTTATTAACGACCAAAATTAGCAAATAAAACAAAACCAAAAAATATGCTGATATCTTCTTATTTGACTTTTTGGCTAGTTTTCAGAGGCCAAAAACTCCTTTAAGTCAGAACGAGCATACTGTCCTGACCTGGAGAATTAGGTTTTGATCTCCGAAAGCTAGTCACAACAATGTATTTAATCCAATACAAAGGTGTCACCTTATTTTTTTTTTTTAATTTTTGTAACTATTTATTAACTTTTAAAGTGGACTAACATGGCTGCCACATTACTTCATCCTAAATTTAAAATAAAATTCTTTTTTCTACCTTTGCTATCTGCCCGTTCTAATTGTGTTGGTCCTGGTCTCTGGTTACTGCTTCTCTGTTTTCTTTTAACTCTCTTTCCATGGGTCTCCTGTCCAAGTGCCATTTTTTTCTCTTCTGTCTTCTTCACCTCTTCCATAACAACTAAAATCAACACTTATCTGTTCCTTTCAGCTTTCTTCCATATTTTGTTACCTAGCCATTCAGATTTCACTCATATTATCGTGTCTTCCATCTCCCTTTTTTTTTTTACTGCACCTACCTACAAGTTTTCATCTCTTTTCCTCACTCTGGCCCTACCATTCTCCTTTCTCTTATTCCTCAGTCTTTCACTAGCTTCTTCATCTCTCCCACTGTCATTCAGCGTCTCCTCTCTCCTTACCTCTGCCATCCAGCATCTCCTCCTTTTCTGTTTCTATCACCTGCCATCCAGCATGTTTCCTGTCTCTCTTTCTCCCACCACCATCCACATTGCATCTCCCCTCTCTACCCCTGTCATCCAGCATCTCCTGTTTCTATTTCTATCACCTGCAACCCAGTATCTTCTCTCACTCTCCCACCACCATCCAGCATTACCTTTCTCTCACACCTGCCATCCTGCATCCCCTCTCTTGTCTCTCTCTCACCCCTGCCACCATAAAGTATCTCATCTCTGTCTCTTTCCCTTACCCCCACCATCCAGCATTGCCCCTTCTCCCCCCCATGCAGTTTTACTTCTACCTCTCTCACCTCCTCTCTGTCTCTCCCTGTAACCAATATCTCCTCTGTTTCTTCACATACCTCATACCCCTATCATCCAGCAGTGCCTGCAATGCCCATTGTCTCTCTCCTCTACTCTCCATCACTATTCAGTCCCTCCCAGCCGTTAGCTATCACCTTCCGTTTTTCCAACACCACCTCCGCCGGTTTTCTGCATTGATTTGATCGCCTGTACGTTCGCTGTATTGGCGGTGCCTTGGCTTCGGCAACTGGATCGCAGATCGGGGATTGTGTCTGCGCCGGTCAGCTGGCTCCTGTCGGGCCTGAGGGGGTGGCGGTAACCGTTACCCTGCGCATCTCGGTTCGTCACTGGCTGTTGCCCCATCTTGTGTGAAGTCGGCTGCAGTTCCTGTTCCTCCCCACCTATTCACTGCCACCTGCAACTGCAGCACTTCAGTGTTCCTTCTTCTTGTATCTCTGCCACCGGTCCCGCGCTAATAAGCAATGATAGAAGAGCGCGGGACCCGACTCTACAGCGTCGCTAGTGCTTCCTGTGATGGTTCTGCCTCTTCCGATGTAAACTTCCGGGACCGGCATAAGAAACGCTAGTGGCGCTGCAGAGAGCCGGGTCCTGTGCTCTTCTATCTTTGTATATGAGCGTGTGTCCGGTAGCAGCAATGCAGCGGGAGGGAGTGAAACATTTGCAGACCAGCCTCCCCAAGCCTCTTATATGGGGCGCCTATGCCTTTAAGGACAGGGGCCACTACATGAAGTGGGTCAGAGGTCAGTGTATGGGTCAGAGAACAGGAATCAGAACTTCTATGTCCTGCAATGACTCTCTGTGTGTGATTTCAGGGTGAGTCACTTTATCTCTCTGTGCCGCAATTCTAATCCCCGGTTCTGTCACTGACTCTGTATATGCGACAGGGCCGACTCCCATGTCCCCCTCTGTACTGCTATGGATTTACAGCCTGTCTCACTGACACACACTACTCAATAATTACCTTGGATTCTTTTGGATTCGTATTAGATAAATGAAACCTTTATTAGAGGTGCTAAAATCTACAATGATTAAGATATATACAATGGTTAGCTATATACATACAATGATTAGCTATATAAACAATCACTACATCACTGGTCTCTACATCTAAGCAATGCTAAGAGTTCTTAGACCAGGAAAAGAAGCAATAATACACTATACATACAATCATCACTGGTCCTTACATCATCCAGCTGATGATAAGAGCTGAACTTCCAAAAACAAGAACCATCCTCCCCTTTGCATACCAAATTAATTCTTATCTTCCAACTTGTTTTTGTATTTACAAGGAAAGTTACTTTTGGTCAAAGACAGAAGATTTCAGAGTTCATTATCGATCAAAGCAGGGTTGAAAAGCAATCCTTTACATCTTCCATTACACCCTCTCCTCTAGGGTCTTCATATCCAGGTCTTCAAATCTCTTCTGTGACCCCAATATCATTTTTGTCACTTCCTTCTGAACTGCTTTTTATGTCCTTAGGCAGTTATGACCTCATGAATACAGCGCAGACCACTGCACAGAGGATTAGAGGAAACGTAGCAGCACCCTGAGATACTCACACAGTTCAGCAGAATTCAGGGGGAGAGGAAGGGGTACCCAAAGTTTGAATACAGCATTGACTGCTGAACAGAGACTTCAGGGTGAGGGAAAGGGGAAACAGCAACATCCGATGACAGACGAACAGCAACCTTGGAGGAAAACATGGCAGCACGCCGAGACACCCACGCAGTTTGGCAGAGACTTCAGGGGGAGGGGAAGGGGAGACAGCAACTCCCCAAGATGCCTAAAGCATGAATACAGCACAGACTGCTGAACAGAGACCTCAGGAGCGAGAGATATGCTCAGAATGGCCTATTTCAAAAACAACAATTCTAATTAGGCTGTAACTAACTGATTTAAAATTTGATCTAAGTAGACGTTCAGATATTTGAAAGGTATTAATCCGCAAACGAACCTTTTCCAGAGACGGGAAGGCGGTAGAACTAGAGGACATGAATTGAGGTTGAAGGGGGGCAGACTCAGGACTAATATCAGGAAGTATTTTTTCACGGAGTGGGTGGTGGATATGAAAACGGTAATGGAATTCAGACATGCATGGGATAAACACAAAGGAATCCTATTTAGAAGGAATGGTTCCACGGAATCTTAGTGTAGATTGGGTGGTGACGCCGGTAATTTGGAAACAAAATGGGAGCTGGGCAGACTCTACAATCTATGCCCTGGAGTGTAAATTTTAAGGGGCTTCAACGTTAGCTCCAGAACTTAGTACAAGAACAGTGCTGGGTAGACTTCTATGGTCTGTGCCCTTAGAATGGCAAGAACAAATCAAACTCGGGTATAAAGTATCACATACCCTGTAAAATGAGTTCATCTTGTTGGGCAGACTGGATGGACCATACAGGTCTTTATCTGTCGTCATTTACTATGTTACTATGTAAGTAAAATATGGTATTTTAATTGAGTTTTCATGGACACTCCACTCAGTTGTTCATGTGTAGGAAAGTGTGTGTGTGGGGGGGGGGGGAGGTACTTGTTACTGGTATGATTGGAGAGGAAACTCCAGGGTCTCCAGGAACAGGTTAATCTTTACCTCCAGCATCTGTTTGTTTGGCGAACTTCTGCAGTGAACGAACTTTGTACCCCAGTTCTCTTTCCAAACACTGTTTGGCTATCCCAGCATTAAAGGGCGCTACCCCCACTTCCTGTATCTGATAGAGCAGGTTGGCACATGGGCTAGACCAGAGATGCCCAGATGTGGGGCAGAGTACCTTTCTGCAGGGTGGCTAAAAGTGTCACGGGGACCCATTCCTGATATGGACAGACTGGACAGACTTCCTGCAGCTGGGCAGTAGCCAAGGCAGTGCTGCTTGTTACTGGTCTGTGAAAGCTTTGCTCTGGGAGTGACTGGGACTCTGGGAGGAGTCTCGTCATCTGGGGTTGTGACCTGTTCTGGGCAGTGTTTTCTTTCAATCAGGGACTAAGATTAACTGCTCCAGGCAGGGAGTTTTGCTGATGGTATAGCAACCCCCCCCCCCCCCCCAGGCAGTGCCTTAGGCAGGACAGCAAATGGGGCTGATTCCCTTGTTGCAGGCAGTGACAGGGGGCAGACTACCTTCGCCAATGCACTGCCTATCCATCAGTCTCCTCCCTGCCCCTACCCCCTTCAGAATTTTTTTAAGTCCCTTATAGTTTCTGGCAAAATTTCATTTTTTTCTCATTCTCTTAAACCCCCCTCCCCCAGCTAATCAAAAAATGTGTTAAAGGATTTTGCTAGGTACTTGTGACCTAGATTGGCCACTGTTGGAAACAGGATGCTTTGGTCTGTCCCAGTATGGCAATACTTACGTACTTGATTCTTTGTGGTTAATTTGGTAACATTTATCTCTGATGCCCCCAGTCACTGCCTGAAACAAAGCACTCCATCACCGCACCTGCCCGCAGCAAGACATTCTGCCCCAGTAGCCAGGGCTGGTGTGGGGGGTGGGGTGCAACTAAGGTAACTGCCCTGGGCTCCCTACGCCTGTCTGAAGATGCAGAAGACTCCTAGTTCATCACAGGTGCATTCCCTTCGGGGCATAGGAGCCAACTTTTCAAAATTATTGGGGGTGCTAAACCCAATGGAAATAACCCCTTCCTGGACACATACAAGGAATTTTCTCAATATTGAGGGTGCTCAAGCACCCACAGCGCCGGCTCCTATGCCTCTGGGTGTCTCTTGCTGATATAGTCTTCCAGTAAACTTTGGGGACCCTCCCAATCATGGCTAAGACCAGTCCTGCCAGTTACTGCCCTGTTCCCATGAGCACCCCCTGACTGGATCATTGCAGACTGGTAACAGTCTGTGCCACCCTGGCCGCTGCCAGCCCGGGTACCGTACTGTCAGGTTTCACTGCATTGCTGCCTTCCTCATTGACACAGCCCAGGATCTCCACACCAGAACCCATCGCCATCCTGCCAGGCTCTGCTGCCCTCCTCTCTGTCCTGGGTGCTGTGTTAGCCAACTATGAACACAGCACAGACAGCTGTTCTCTCTCTGCCCCGATGTTGGGCAGCCAGGCTCCCTGCACTGCCCTCTGCCGCCACCAGGTGTCGCCCACGCTCCGGCCTCGGCCGGGAGCCAGAGAGAGCGAAAGCGAAAGCAGCGGCGGGAAGGGGAAGGGGAAAGGGAAGAGCAATCTCCGGCGCGGGAGGGACCTGTCGCCCGTTCCGGTCGTCAACCTGCACCGAGCTCGGGGCTCCAGCGGCCCATCCTGCAGCCGGCGAACATGCATGAGAGCATGGAGGAGGCGGTGCAGGTACTGGGGGGACGAGAGATAGCCAAAGAGTGGGGGAAGATAGAGGGAGAGGCGAGGGGAAAAAACAGCCGGAGAGAGAGTGGAAGAGACAGCCAAAGATGAAGGCAGGGAGGAGAGACAGCCAGAGATAGAGGAAGAGGGGGTAGATAGAGATCAGAGAATTCTCCATTCCTGACCCCCCCCCCCCCTTCCTCAAGGAGGAGCTAGTTCTCACCACTACGCCTGTTGTGACAGACCCAGTGACCCTCCAAAATGAACCACGATCCCGCATTTACAGCAGAGCTACTGAATACCCCCTACCCAATGGCCAGGTCCCCAAAAAAGGGGGTTTCAAAGCCATAGCCTGGCCCCAATGCACATGGTCATGATGGGGTGGGGAGTGGGGGGGGGTACTAGCTGGACACAGGGACCCCCTCCATGTATCTTGGGGTGATACAGGCAGGGAAGCTCAGGGAAATAGCTATGAAGCATCCCCTTATCCCCCCCCCCCCCCCCCAATATTTTGCCCACCCTACACAGATGTCTCTTGCCTTGCACACTGCAGTGGCAGTTGCATCTGGCTCTTAAGGTATGACATTTTGCCATTATGGTATCTCCTGAAGGTCAGGCAACTGGTCTGAGAAATGGATTTCTCCTGCAACTCAATCTCTCAATGCCATATGTCAGTTTCTACCACTTTCCCCGAGGTCACTTGCGCAGCCACCTTTCAGACTGTGAGGGTGATGCAGTCCTCAAAGAGGCTGGAGTAAAATAGGGGGATTATCATCTCTGCAGATACATCTACCTGAGATAGATTATGTGCAGAGGATCCTGTCTGAAGGGGGGGGGGGGGGGCTGGATTTAGAATCAGTTACATCTTGATGTCCTTTCCAGCCCCATCCTTCCCAGGCTCTGTATGATCACCTCCTGAGATGCAGCCCTGTCTTAATCTACCTGG
The DNA here is from genome assembly GCF_901765095.1 of Microcaecilia unicolor. Classification (NCBI taxonomy): domain Eukaryota; kingdom Metazoa; phylum Chordata; class Amphibia; order Gymnophiona; family Siphonopidae; genus Microcaecilia; species Microcaecilia unicolor. Next base: position 199,650,308 of record NC_044033.1, on the reverse strand, counting down.
GGTCTCTTCCAGTCCCCTCTTTCTCTATATATATTGGTTGTAGATGACCTCCTGGAGTTCCTTCCAGCCCTATATGACTCTAGAAGATCTCGCAGGGTCCCATCCAGCCTTATATTTATTATTTTATTTATTAGGATTTATTTACCGCCTTTTTGAAGGAATTCACTCAAGGCGGTGTACAGTAAGAATAGATCAAACATGAGCAATAGGCAATTACAGCTGTAAAATATTCAAGTAACAATACAAAATATGGCATGGTATACTACTGGCAATGACAACACAATACGTAATAGAACATTATAATGGGTAGTGAAGGGTAAGGCAAAGTTGTAACATATAGATGAGTAAGAAAGTAGTGTTATATGACTAGAAGATCTCACGGAGTCCTTTTGATCTCCTGCCATCCCTTCCAGCCCTCTTTCTCTCTATGACTCTAAATGACCTCCTGAGTCCTTTCCAGCCCTACCTCTCTCTCTGACTTCAGATAAGTTCCTGGGGTCTCATCTCTCTGTGACTCCAGATGATCTGGTGTCCCATGTTCCAGCCCCATTTCTCTCTTTTATTCCAGATGACTTCCTGGGGTACCTTCCAGCCCTCTTTCTCTCTCTATGACTCATTGATCTCCTGGTGTCCCAAATTCCAGCCCTATCGCTCTGTATGACTCTTGATTAGAGAGTGGCATAGAGACAGAAATTTCACCCACCCCAATGGAATCTAACCCATACCTGTTAAGATTCAATCCATCTCCACAACTAATCTCCTCCATTCCCACCCTTACCCGCAGGAGTCGACGCTATTATTTACTTGCTCGCAGCCCTCTGTTTCCCCCCAACTCCAACAACCTCCTGTGGTTTTTTCAATGATATTCACTATTCAACCATTGAGTGTTCCAAGCCTTATTCTGGTGCTCCAGTTGCCTCTCAGTGCATTCCAAGCCTCAATCTGGAGTTGTCAGAGATTTTGACTACACTCCTGCGGGAATCACTTGGCAACTTCTTCCATCTCTGTGGGAATCCCATGACAACTTCTTCCATACCTGCAGGAATCTCGCAGTCCCCATTCCCGTGCAACCCTCTACTGTAGATGACTTCCTGGGGTCCCTTCCGACCCTCTCTCTCTCTCTTTGACTCTAGATGACTTCCTGCAGTCTCTTCCAACCCTCTCTATGTCTCTGGATGACATCCTTGGGTCTCTTCCAGCCATGTCTCTGTATAACTACATGATCTCTTGAGGGCCCTTCTAGTCTTACCTTTCTGATTCTAGGTGATCTTCTGGGGTCCCTTCCAGCCCTGTCTCAATATGACTCCAGAGGACCTTCTGGGGTTTCTTTCAGCCCTATCTCTGTGCAACTCCGCATGACCTCTTGGAGCCCTTCCAGTCTCATCTTTCCCAGATTCTAAATGTCTTCCCGAGATCCCTTCTAGTCTTATCTCAACATAACTCTAGATGCTGAGGTGCTTCCAGTCTTTCTCTGATTCTCAGTGACTTCCCAGTGCCCAACTTTCTTCAATTCTGGATGGTGTCAGGACTCATTCCAATCCTATTTCTCTGACACCAGGAGACCATAAGCCCCCTTTAGCTGCATCTTCTGATTCTAAATGACCTGGTGTATTCTTTTCCTATTCTCTGTTGGTGGGCTGGTTTCATGGCCAGCCTTATATTTTTATTTATTTCAATCTGTGAACTGCATCTATCAAATGATGCAAAGTAGGGACACGTACACAAAATTACATAAAAATATTATCCCCACCCCTACTCAAGACTTCTTAAAAATTATGCTATAGATTGTCTCTGGTTGCAGCTGGGACACTCTGCACCCTCCCTCCTCCCCATTTTGTTCGGGCTACCATGATGAGTTTGTAAGGCATTCTGCAGGACAGAATATGTTGCCTGATTATATTAAAGGGGTTCTAGTGGTCCAGACTCTCCATTTAGTAGCCGGACAGTTAAGGTTCGAGGGGCTACTCAATTTAGGGGAAGGGGCTCTCCATTGCTGTTCTTGAAAGGACCCATTTTGTGCTGAAGAAGGGGAAAGGGGTGAGGTCAAGTCAGTAAGTGGTCCAACTGTGGGACAAGGGCGTATTGACATCAGCCTTGTTCTCTTTTGGCTAAGTAGCAGAAAGGTAAACGTGGTTCCTGTTAAAAGCATTTCTCCTTCCCCTCTCCCCACAGCTGGAGAAGAGTGTGCGGAGGCTGCGTGAGAAGTTCCATGGGAAGGTGACCGTGGAGAAGGCCGTGGTCCTGATGAGGAGGTTTGCAAACAATCATGACATGGTTTGCAAATACATTATCTTGTACAAGGACCGAAACACGGGTGAGCACATCCTTCCAAGGGGTGGGGAGAGGGGTGCTCATCACAACATTGTTGGGTACATGTTGGGGTGCTCCTTCCCAGAACCCCCCATCCATCTGCTCTTCTAATTCCTCCCTCCTCCCCATCTTAAGACATCTCTCCCACTACCTCCCATGTCCCTCCCCTCTTCTCTGTCCTCCCCTCCCCCATCCATCCTCTTTTCTAACCTCTCTCCCCCCTGTTCTAAGACATCTCTCACACTACCTCTCCTGTCCCTCCCCTCCTCCATGCATCGCTCATCTAACTCCTTTCTCCTCCCCATCCTAAGACATCTCTCCCACTACCTCCCATGTCCCTCCCCTCGTCTCTGTCCTCCCCTCCCCCATCCATCCTCTTTTCTAACCTCTCTCCCCCCTGTTCTAAGACATCTCTCACACTACCTCTCCTGTCCCTCCCCTCCTCCATGCATCGCTCATCTAACTCCTTTCTCCTCCCCATCCTAAGACATCTCTCACACTACCTCCCCTGTCCCTCCCTTCTTTTCACCTCACCCCCCCATCTATCCACTCTTCTTCCTCTCTCCTCCCCATCCTAAGATGTCTCTCCCTCCCCTGTCCCTCCCCTCTTCTCACCTCACCTCCCCCATCCATCCACTCTTCTCTGTCCTCCCTGACCTAAGATATCTCTCCCACTACTTCCCCTGTCCCTCTGCTCTCTCTTTTCTTTCACATCCCCCTGCCTTTTCCACTCTTCTAACTCCACTCTCCTCTCTATTCCAAGATCTTTCCCTCCATTTCCCCCCATCTGCCCACTGTTCTAACTGCTTTCTCCTCCTTTTCCTAAGACATCTGTCCCTTCACTGCCCCATCCCTCCCTCTCCTAATTCCTTTCTCCTCTTTATCCCAAGATCTCCCCCATCCCTCCCTCTTCTCTATCCTAAGCCTTCTCGCCCTCCGGCTCCTCTCTTTGTACCACTCAGGCGTGAGTCTGTTTTTAAGAGAAAGTGAATGGGAGGTGATATGGGAAGAAACAAGCTGGTAACGAGGGAGAGAGAGAAAGTGTAGATAAAGGATGTTAATAATCATAACACTCATGTTGTTGATTTAGAAATGGACAGTGATGAAGCGGACACCTTGAAGAATGACCCGATAGCCCAGGTAAGATTCATTTATAGGTGTTCTTATCAGACTCAAACTCCCTTAGGAGCACAGGGCTTACAAACATGACTCTAAAGGGTGCCCGACCCAAAGAGCTAAGACAAAGTACACATTTGGTTCATTCCAGGCATCCTCCCCTTCCACCCCTCCCTTTTTTTTTCTGGCAAAAATGTTTGCTGATATTGACCCTCTGCTTGAAGCGACTTTGCACAGGGTTGGGAGAGGAGAGCTGGAACAGGGGACAGCCAGGTGTTCATTGTCGTGTTTTAATTGACACCACTGCCTTCAGACAGATGTACCACATCTGCTCAACATCAGGCACATATGGGTGCAGGTCTCACTGGTGACTTAGGGCTGTCCAGGAAGAGACTGATTTTTGTATTTTTCCCCCACAGGGTGTGGTGAAGAAGCTGAAAAAAGAGGAAGAGGAAAAAAAGGTGGGTTCACCCCCCCCCCCGATACCTTATCTGAAAGTCTGCCACAACATTCCCTGCCCCCACAGTGTCTTCTTTCAATAATCCTACCCTCGGTACACCCCCCCCCCCCCCCACACACACACACACACAATTCACATTATCTGTCCCCTCCTGTATCTTATTTATTTATTTTACTTATAAAATTTATATCCCGCCTAAACCTAAGCGGGTAACAACGTAACATTCACAAATTTGCATATAACACAAACAATGACAATACCCACTGATTCCCAACCAACCAGAAACTTTTTAAAAAGTCGACGCAAAACATTTTAAAAGGCCTGAACAAAGTTTATCCACTCCTACCCTAGCTGAGATAATATTTAACCATCTCTCTGACCCCCATGTGCAACTTTCTTTAAATTAGTCACCTTACTTCTCTTACTTATCTATATGTTACATCTTTGCTTCACCCTTCACTAGCAATTAAAATGTTCTATTAAGTATTGTGTTGGCATTGTAAGTAATTTTACTATGCCATACTTTGTATTGTTATTTGAATATTTTTACTGCTGTATGTCTATTGCTTATGTTTGATTTATTCTTACTGTACACCGCCTTGAGTGAATTCCTTCAAAAAGGTGGTAAATAAATCCTAATAAATAAATAAATGAATCTTCAGAAACTTCTTCAAATGTCCTGCATTGGGACAGTAGCGCAGATGACTAAGCAGTGCATTCCACAATTCAGGACCTGCAACCGAGAAAGCTGCTACCTGTGTGCAAGCATACTGCACGCTTATCAATGAACTAGTAAAAAAAGGCCCGTTTCTGGCACAAATGAAACGGGCGCTAGCAAGGTTTTCCTTGTAGTGTGTATGTTTGAGAGAGTATGTGTGAGATTGACTGTGTGTGAGACAGTGAGAGTGAATGTGCGAGTGTGTGTGTGTGAGAGAGAGTGAGACTGCTGGGTGCGAGTGTGTCTCCTGTGGCTCCCCTGTATCCACCGTGTGATTCTCCTCTCTCCCCTGCTCCCCCTCCAGCCACCCAGCGATTATACTTTTTCCCTTGCCCCCCTGCAGCCACCCACTGATGGCGTTCTCTCCCTTGCCCCCCCTGCAGCCAACCTGCGAGTCTCCTCTGTCCCTTGCCCCCCAGCCACGCAGCGAGTTTCCTGTGTCCCCTGCGCCCCCTCCAGGCACCCAGTGAGTGTTGTATGCCCCCCTGCAGCCACGCAGCGAGTTTCCTGTGTCCCCTGCGCCACCTCCAGGCACCCAGTGAGTGTTCTATATTCCCTGCCCCCCTCCAGCCACCCTGCATTTGTTGTCTGTCTCGTGGCCCACCTCCAGCCACCCAGTGATTATCCTATCTCCCCTGCCCTCCCTGTAGCCACCCTGCTATTGTCCTGTGTCCCCTGGCCCCCCTGCAGCCACGCAGCGATTGTCCTGTGTCCCCTGCCCCCCCCCCCCCCCCCCGTGCAGCCAGGCAGTGATTTTCCTGTGTCCCCTGTCCCCCTGCAGCCACCCTGCGATTTAGGTGTGTCTCCTGCCCCCCCCCACCCGTCCAGCCAGCCAGCGATTATATTGTGTCGCTGCCCCCCTGCAGCCTCCCTGCGAATGTCCTCTCACCCTGGCCCTTTTGGCACACCCCCCAGCGTCCGTCACCGTTCCCTTCCCCCCGATGTGTGTGTTGCCAGTGCACCCCCTTCCACCCCCACCGGTCGCCGGCACTCCCCCCTCTCCGAAGGCCCCCCCACCTCACTGACCTGCCGAAACAGAAGATTTTAGCATCATGTCAATGCCCCTGCAGTAGGAACCGATAGAGTAACGTGCCCCGCCCTCGACGTCATCGCGTTTTGACGCGAGGGCGGAGCAGAGCTACAGTGCAGTAGAACGTTGGAGGTGAGAATGTGCTCCACCCTCAACGTCATAACATTTGACGCGAGGGCGGGGCCCAGAGACTGTGATTTTGTGTGGCTTCAGAGCTTCGAACTTACAAACCTAGCTTCAGTGACATCAGTGCAAATAGAACGTTGAGGGTGAGTTTTATATACAGTGGGGGAAATAAGTATTTGATCCCTTGCTGATTTTGTAAGTTTGCCCACTGACAAAGACATGAGCAGCCCATAATTGAAGGGTAGGTTATTGGTAACAATGAGAGATAGCACATCACAAATTAAATCCGGAAAATCACATTGTGGAAAGTATATGAATTTATTTGCATTCTGCAGAGGGAAATAAGTATTTAATCCCTCTGGCAAACAAGACCTAATACTTGGTGGCAAAACCCTTGTTGGCAAGCACAGCGGTCAGACGTCTTCTGTAGTTGATGATGAGGTTTGCACACATGTCAGGAGGAATTTTGGTCCACTCCTCTTTGCAGATCATCTCTAAATCATTAAGAGTTCTGGGCTGTCGCTTGGCAACTCGCATCTTCAGCTCCCTCCATAAGTTTTCAATGGGATTAGGTCTGGTGACTGGCTAGGCCACTCCATGACCCTAATGTGCTTCTTCCTGAGCCACTCCTTTGTTGCCTTGGCTGTATGTTTTGGGTCATTGTCGTGCTGGAAGACCCAGCCACGACCCATTTTTAAGGCCCTGGCGGAGGGAAGGAGGTTGTCACTCAGAATTGTACGGTACATGGCCCCATCCATTCTCCCATTGATGCGGTGAAGTAGTCCTGTGCCCTTAGCAGAGAAACACCCCCAAAACATAACATTTCCACCTCCATGCTTGACAGTGGGGACGGTGTTCTTTGGGTCATAGGCAGCATTTCTCTTCCTCCAAACACGGCGAGTTGAGTTCATGCCAAAGAGCTCAATTTTTGTCTCATCTGACCACAGCACCTTCTCCCAATCACTCTCGGCATCATCCAGGTGTTCACTGGCAAACTTCAGACGGGCCATCACATGTGCCTTCCGGAGCAGGGGGACCTTGCGGGCACTGCAGGATTGCAATCCGTTATGTCGTAATGTGTTACCAATGGTTTTCGTGGTGACAGTGGTCCCAGCTGCCTTGAGATCATTGACAAGTTCCCCCCTTGTAGTTGTAGGCTGATTTCTAACCTTCCTCATGATCAGGATACCCCACGAGGTGAGATTTTGCGTGGAGCCCCAGATCTTTGTCGATTGACAGTCATTTTGTACTTCTTCCATTTTCTTACTATGGCACCAACAGTTGTCTCCTTCTCGCCCAGCGTCTTACTGATGGTTTTGTAGCCCATTCCAGCCTTGTGCAGGTGTATGATCTTGTCCCTGACATCCTTAGACAGCTCCTTGCTCTTGGCCATTTTGTAGAGGTTAGAGTCTGACTGATTCACTGAGTCTGTGACAGGTGTCTTTCATACAGGTGACCATTGCCGACAGCTGTCTGTCATGCAGGTAACGAGTTGATTTGGAGCATCTACCTGGTCTGTAGGGGCCAGATCTCTTACTGGTTGGTGGGGGATCAAATACTTATTTCCCTCTGCAGAATGCAATAAATTCATATACTTTCCACAATGTGATTTTCCGGATTTAATTTGTGATGTGCTATCTCTTACTGTTACCAATAACCTACCCTTCAATTATGGGCTGCTCATGTCTTTGTCAGTGGGCAAACTTACAAAATCAGCAAGGGATCAAATACTTATTTCCCCCACTGTATATAGATTGGTTGCCAGTTTTTTGGGAAGTCAGATCTCAGCCCCCTTGCAGATAGAAACAACTTGATCACGGACTGAAAATACCATGCAATCTTGCCATACGCAACATGATGGAGAAAATACAAAATCTTCAAATGAATCCTATATTGCACAGGCAGCCAGTGCAGATGCTTCAAAGCGGGAGTGATAGGCTCACACTGTGAGAGCCCCATAACCAGGGCTTTTTTGAGGGGGTACTTGGGGGTACTGAGTACCGGCACCTTTTCCATTGTCTGCTAAAATTGACCCGTGGAACCAGTGGTGTGCTGGAGCCGGCTCGCAAGAGCCGGTTGTTAAATTTTTAAAGCTGTTGTGAGCCGGTTGTTCCGGCAGGCGAGCCGGCTCCCAGGGGCGGCGCAACACGGTGGTAATGCGTTACTCTCCCTTCCCTGCTCAAAGCGTTCTATCTCTCTCCACTTCTTCTTCCCCCCCCCTCCCCCCCCGGGCTCTCTCCCTTCAGATCTGTCCTAGTACTGTCATGGCCACGAACCCACCTCTCTTCCCTTCCGCTGCTGCTGCTTCAGTGCAGTGGTAACGGCACTACGGCAGCAAAACAAAGTACAACTATTGTCGGCTGTCGCGGATCCGCACTAGATAGACTCGCAGCTGCCCTGGAACAGGAAATGACGTCGGAGGGGGAGGGACTAGCAGCCATGAATCTGCACAGTGTGGCTCCGCGATTGCTCTACTTTGGAGTAGTCAAAGATGAAGTATTAGCAGCAGTGGGGTGTCGGAGGGAGGGGAAGGGAAAGAGGTCGGATGCTGGAAGGAAAGGGGAAGACGGCAGTGGGGACAGGAGCTGGATGGGAGGGTCAGAGTGAGAGAGGGAAGGGACACATGCTGGTTGGAAGGAGGAAGAGAGGGGCTGGATGGGATCCTGAAAGAAAGGGTCAGAAAAAAGGGGGAGGAGGGAGATCTGGAAGAGACAGTTACTGAATGGAAGAATGGAGAGTGGGAAGGGACAGGTGCTGGATGGAAGGAGTGATAGAGGGGACAAATACTAGAAGGAATGGTCAGAGAGAAGGGCAGGTGCTGGAAGGAAAAGTCAGTGAGATGGGTTAGAAAGGGGACAGATGGTGAAAGGAAGGTGGGAGAGAAGGGACAGACTCTGGAAAACAGGGAGCGAGAAGGGAGAAAGGGGGCAGACATTGGATGAAAGGGGAAAGAGTGCACACTGGATGGAAAAAGTAGAGGAGGCACACACTAGGTGGAAGAGGGTTAGGGACAGACACTGGATGGAAGGGGGAGGAGGAGCATTCTATTATTTCATAGTTTGTTTGTTTTTTGCTAACTCTCCCCCCTTTTCCAGCACTTCTCTTTCCTCCCTACTGTTCAGCACCCTCTTTCTATTTTCACTCCTCTGCCCAGTATATTCTCTCTTGTTTTCTCTCACTCCCCTCCAGCATCTCTCCCTAACACTCCATCCAGCTGGATGGAAGGGGACAGGCCTCTAAAGGGGTTGAGTGAGGGCAATTGCTGGCTTGGAAGAGGGAGGGAATATTGGATGATGCTAGACATGAGGTGAGTAGGAAGACGGGGAGATGGTGGACAAGGGGGAATGAAAAAACAGAGGGGGGTACTGGACATTGCACAGGGTTGAGGACCGAGAAGGGGTATGCTGCACATGGGAGGAGTAGGGATATAGGGGAGATGCTGACATGGAAAGGAGAGAAGGACAAGGAGGAATGCTGCATACGAGGGGGGAGTAGGATGTCAGGGAGAGGTGCTGGATGGAGGTGAGGGAAAGAGGAAATCCTGGGCGGAGGGGGGTAAGAGAAAATGAAAGAGAATATACTGGTCAGAGGAGTGAAAATAGAGGGTGCTGTACAGAAGGGAGGAAAGAGACGGTGATGGAAGAGAGGGGATAAGTGTAGGGGCACCTAAAGCTTGCTGCACTGGATTGCACCTTCACAGCTGCCACCATGTCCACCCCACCCCGGCATGTAGGATACAAGCATCTTAACACCTCCTCCTTCCCTCCCCCATTCCACCCTCTACCCAAACGGAATAGTGGCTGGAAGGAAACATTGGGGAAATGCTGGAGAGGAGGCGGGTAGACGTTAGAGAGAGGTGGATGGAAGGAGAGATTGGCAGAAGATGCTGGAGAGGAGGCGATCGGCCATGTGAAAAGAGACATCAAGAGAAGATGCTGGAGAGGAGGCCAAGTGGAAGGGGAGATCAGGGGGAGACACTGGATATGGTGGAAAAGTAGATGGAGGATATACTGGCCACAGAAGAAGGTGGAAGGGGAGATCCTGGAAAAGTAAAGAAATAAATGGAAAGGAAGCCCTGGAAATGGAGTTAAGATAGCAGCAGAATCGGATACTGGGCCAGCATGATCAGAAAAAACAAAGTCACCAGACAACAAAGGTAGAAAAAAAATCATTTTATTTTCGTTATAGTGTTTGGAATATGTCCACTTTGAGAATCAGGTGCTCAACATTAAAAGTTTATATTTATTTACTTATTTATGGCATTTTATCCCACATTAAACATGAATTAGATTGGAACCTGGGATCATTTAATTTTTTTTTTCCTGGAGTAATGCATTGCCCCCCCCCCCCCCCCCCCAGGCTCTCTACCCGGCTATAGCCAGCTCTGCAATTGTGGAGGGGGCACAGAGGTGGACCGGGGAGAGAGCCTGTTGTTAAACATTTACCAGCACACCACTGCGTGGAACCCAAGTTTTAATGATAGAGCTCAGGTTCTACACACCAATTCTGTGTTGTCATAGATTCTGTGACTGGTTGCAGGGGGCCTGGCTATTATGGGATGGGACCCTCAGTGATCACCCCACTCCTGAAGGGTGGCCTAGCATTTGAGTACCGGCATCTTTTTTGCTAGAAAAAACACACTGCCCATAACCACCCTCACGGCAGGTATCTGCAATTTTCACAACTGGTTTCCCCAGGTGTAAAGAGGTACAATAATCTATCCTCGATATGACCATGCTTTGCAAAACAGTGCAAAAATCAGAAGTCAGCATTGGTTTCAGCCGATATAACAAATGTAATTGAGCAAATGATGTACCAATGTCACCAGTAATCTAAGGTTCCATAGTAAGATGTGCATCCAAAAACCCACCCCCAATAATTTCATCTCATTCCTGATCTGCATTTCCACACCACACACTTGTCACTGACTGAGGCTGTCTATCATCCCTCGTTTGTCCCACAATCATTATCTCAATTTTGTTCAGATTCAAAGCCAATCTGTTTGCCTCCATCGAGTAGCTATCATGTATGTTGAAATTTGACTTGTCAAATCAATACCCCACACCGTTATTGGGGGAAAAAAATCTTCCACTCCTAAATATTTAAGCACCCGACACAATGGTACTAAAAAGATGTTAAACAAAAGAGCAGAATGTGCCTATCCATTCGGTACCCCCTCCGAACCACTGTGTCTTGTTCAATAATGCTGTTATAATGTACCTGTGTGCCCCTGTCCCGTATCCCTCTGATTCACGTTATTATCCGACCCCTGCTGTATACTGTTCGATATTGCTGTTATTATTTTCCCATATGCCCTCGGTATCACTCTGATTTACGTTATTATCCAACCCCCACTGTTTACTGTTCAATGTTGCTGTTATAATGTTCTTGTGTGTCCCCTGTATCACTGCAATTCACATTATTATCTGATCCCCCCTGTATATTGTTCAGTAATTTTGTTTTAATATTCTTGTGTAATCTCTGTATTCCTCTGATTATTTTATTATACAACCACTACAGGGTTTGTCTGAAAACACTATCGGACATCACCCGTTCTTCTAGCAATCCAATAATTATTCTTTTGTCCCATGTTCCTCTTTTCTTCCAGAAATCCCAAAAAAAGATGGATCAGGACAAGGACATCCAGGTGAAACATTTTTCCAGATTAAATGCCCTGTATGAAAAGTGAATACCCTTTCAGCCCTGTGTCCGGATGGGTTAGTTCTGTGCATACACTTACTGGGATGAGCGTCACTCGAACGTCTGGGTAGCTGGTTTACTTGGGTTTAATACTGTCTTGCACAGGAAAACACATGAATAAACAGAGGCCTTTGGGTGAGTCCCACAAGGGGCAGTGGATTTAGAAACTGGACAAATGATAGGAGACAGAGGGTGATGGAGGAGACAGAGCGGTGTGCCTAGAAAATGTGGTTTATGCATCATTTTCAGATTTTTTTTGCCAAGTTTTGCACATTTTTTAGCTTATTTCAGAAATGAATGCATTAATTCACATTAATTCAGAGGTTTTGTAGACATCAGTTGGATTTAATGCCTGTCCTGTATGTGCATAATTTTTTTGGAAATGAAAACAGAACCCAAGGGTACATCCCTAGTAATGGAGCACCTCGCATTCGGTCCTGGGGCAGGGTTTCCCCAACATCCCTATGAGTGATATTGTGTAGGGGTTTGAACAGACGTTCTCCCCTTTCCTGGATGACACCAAGATTTGCAAGAGAGTGGGCCCACCAGAGGATGTATGAAGAAGGAGAAGAGACCTAAGAAAGCTTCACATCTGAAATTCAGTGCAAAAAGTAGCGTCTTGAATTTGTGGGGGCCAGAAATCCAAAGGGACTGTACATGACTAGGGGGTGAAGAACTGATGTGTATCGACCAGGAGAGAGACCATGGGGTAGCAGAAAAATGTGATGCCTGGCCAAAACTGGAGAAATGCTGGGGTGCACAGAGAGGGGTATAACCAGCAGAATGGAGGAGGAGATGTTACCCCTTTGCAGGCCGTTAATGAGGCAAAGTTATCAACACAGAGTCCTGTTAAGATTTTACTATTAACCCCAGTTAATTTTACTCATTTTATTAATTTTACTATTAACCCCCGTTATTAGTAACTAGTCTCATTGCATAAAATGGGACCTGTGCTAAAATAGCAGGAGTTATTTTATCTTAACGGTAGTCCACGTTGATAACGTCCCCCCCTTAGTGTGGTGTTTGGTAACCAGAGCTGATATTGTGATGTCATAATGCCTTATTCCACCAGTAAGAGCCAAACTCATCAGTGATGTCACAATGGCTCGATTGTCCTATAGTTGGCTCACTTCTGATATTGTGATGTCATAATGCCTCATTCCACCAATGCCTGAGCCAACCACATCAGTGATGACACAATGACTTGATTACCCTACACTTGGCTTTCTTTTATTACATAGTAGCAGTGATTCCGATTTCTAGAGATGTATTTTTTCTTTAAATAAAGAGGGATGTTATCAACGTGGGTTACCGTTAAAATGTGTTATTTTACTGTTAATCTCAGTTATTAATAACTAGGTCTCATTGCATAAAATGTGACCTGTGCTAGAATAACAGGACTTAGTGGTAAAATAACCTGTCTTAACGGTAGTCTACGTTGATAACTTCACATTCTAGACGCCGTATCTCATACAGGATATAGACTGGCTGGAGCCACTCCAGAGAGCGATACCAAAGTGTTACAAGGTACAGCAAAAGCCCTATGAGTTGAAACATAAGGACCTTAAATGTGTAAACCTTAGTGAAAAGGAGAGACCGGGGGAATATGAGCGAAACATTCAGATACCTCAAAGGTGTACATAATGCACTGAAGGGGAACCTTATTCAGAGGAAAGGAAACTGTAGAACAGAGATGAGGCTCTGAAGAGGTGGAGAGTAATGGGGACAGCATAGTAACCAGTCTGGGACAAGCAGAAAGGATCCTTAGCTGCCGGAAGGCCAGAGATCAAGTAGGAAGTAATCTGTGTAACGACCGGATGACTTACATGCTTGTCCTCCCAATTGCTATTCCTAGGGTTTCACAACTCCCACTGCAGAGTGGAGTGTGCCATGCTGGCTCATGCCATGATCCAGGCTGGGCCATGGGCATTGCGCCAGATCACGAGAGCCAACCTGGCCAGTCCCGGTTTTACAGCACACAACCCTACCTCAGGTCGCCTCAATGGCAGAGTAGCTCAACCTAGGCTATTCTGTTTCAAGGGTGGAGGGGAACCTGAAATTTGATGGGCTTGGGGAGGCTGCAAAGGGATGATTCAGCGGCCTCTAACTTTTCTTTCTCTCATCTGCTGGTGCCCTCAGGAGATTGCAGACCAGCTGAAAGTCCTTCCCCTGACAGAGAACAATGTCAAAATGTTCAACAATGCCAACAAGAACTTGATCCCCTTTTGTGACAAGCAGTTTGCCTGCAAGCAGTGTGACAGCATGTGGTGGAGGAGAGTACCAGAGAGGAAGCAGGTAAGGGAGAGACAGGCCCAGAACATGCAGGGGAAAAGAAGAAGGATTATCATTGGTTGTTTTTACCCGTTTGGACTTGGGTCCTGTTTCCAGACCAGTTTCCAGCTCCAGGTTAGGGTGATGAGTTGACCCAACTCCAGAGACGTGTCACCGCCAAAGGGGCAAGCTGAAGGGGCTTGTCCCGTTGTGAGTGGCAAAGGAGCAACTTCATGCCTCTGGCCTTCAAGGCAAAGGTCGTTAGGGTGAGATGTTACTCCTTTAAGGAAGTTTTAGCTAAGCTGAACTCAACTTTTTTTTTTTATGTGTACCCCACCTACAATGTGAGCTAGTGTGGCATATATATTTTCAACTAAGTAAATAAGCAAAACATGGTACCTGGTCAAAATAGCCCCGACAAAAAAGCTCCAAACAAAGAAAGCTCCCGACATAATAGTCCCTGAGATAACAGCCACTGTCAAAACAGCCTGCCCACAATATAACCCTTGACAAGTTAGCCGCAAGACAAAAGGGCCCGATCAGGCTGCCCAGAATATATGTTGATGGAAGAATAGTTTCTTTAAATAGCAGAACAGATCATGAATACCAGTTTGTAGCTATAGAATTTTGTTCATTTATGTATGCTTTATGTAATTGAATGCTGGTAGCATTCTTTATCAGTGAAGATTTCAGTTGTAGTTTATTATATTTTTTGTGATGTGTTATTTTTTTCTTAGGGGCTATTTTGTCAAGGGTTGTTTTGTGGAGGGGCCATTTTGGCAAGGGCTATTTGTTACAAGGCTGTTTTGTCAGGGCTACTATGACTGGGTGCCGCAAACATATACTATGATTATGTATTGCATACTGGTTTGTAACTTGAATTCAGTTTGCTGTTGCCCACTTTGGTACAGCTGGGAAGGTAGGATATAAATTGATTCTGCTCTGAGATTGCAGAAAATGAGACTTGAATTCGCATCCCAAAGTGTCAGCCAGGATGTCATTTTCTTTTCTGGCTGTGTGTGTACTCAGCAAGGTTGTCCTTCCCTCATTCCCACCACAGGTATCCCGCTGTTTCAAGTGCAAGCGGAAGTATGACCCCGTTCCCTTGGACAAGATGTGGGGCCTGGCTGAATTCCGCTGCCCCTCCTGTAACCGGATGTTCAGGTAACAGAAAGAAAAAACTGATTATGGTTGTAAAAATCTGTTTCCATCATTTAGTGTTTTCTCTGTTTATTTTCTCCCTGGTAAGCTCTGACATAGTGCTGAGAAATTCAGCGTCACGTCATGGGTCATTTTTCTTTTTCTCTCTTATTTTTTAAGAACAGTAAACAGAGACCTTCATTTCCTGATAGCAACCCGTCTTTCCTTTTACACTGTGATATCACCATGTCCTTTCTCAGCAACCTCATACCCCCCCCCCCCCCCAACCAGTGACTACTCACAGATCATCTGATTAATCGGGATCATTTCAAATCTCTTGTTCTTGGTGATTTGAGTCATTAACAAGTTTTATTTGGAGCTCGTACAGAGATGTGTTTTTCATGAGGAATAATTTGCAAATTTAAAATGTTTCATAAATAATCAGGGTTAGCCCAGGGCTTCTTGTTGGCACTGTTAGGGATAAGGTAAAGTTGGAGTTAATATGGATGAGGGGTTTTAGAATATTCTCTTCCAATTGATGCCATGTAAGCAGCTTAGGGGGGAAGTTATCAACGTGGGCGGGTTATTTTACCACTAAGTCCTGTTATTTTACCACAGGTCAAATTTTATGCAATGAGACCTAGTTACTAATAACTGGGATTAACAGTAAACGCATCTTAATGGTAACCCACGTTGATAACGTCCCTCCTTAATTAAAGAAAAAAATAAATCTCTAGAAATCGGAATTACTGCTGTTATGTAATAAAGCCAAGTGCAGGGTAATCAAGTTATTGTGACATCACTGATGAGGCTGGCTCTTAGGCATTGGTGGAATGAGGCATTATGACATTACAATATCAGAAAGCCAAGTATAGGACAATCGAGCCATTGTGACATCACGTGGTTGGCTCTTATTGGTGGAATGAGGCATTATGACACCACTTCAGGCACAGGCAGCTCCTTGTGACTCTGGGCAAGTCACTTAACCCTCCATTGCCCCATGTAAGCCGCATTGAGCCTGCCATGAGTGGGAAAGCGCAGGGTACAAATGTAACAAAAATTAAAAAAAATAAAATAAATATCAGAAGTGAGCCAACTATAGGACAGCCATTGTGACATCACTGATGAGGTTGGCTCTTATTGGTGGAATGAGGCATTATGACATCACAGTATCTGGTTACCAGAAACACCACACTAAGATTTTCTCTCCTCTCATGCCATCCTTGACCCCCTTCAATCCGGTTTCCGCCCTCTACACTCAACAGAAACTAAAGTCTGTAATGACCTGTTCCTTGCCAAATCCAAAGGTCACTACTCCATCCTCATCCTCCTTGACCTATCCGCCGCCTTTGATACTGTTAATCATAATCTACTTCTTGATACACTATCCTCATTTGGGTTCCAGGGCTCTGTCCTCTCCTGGTTCTCCTCTTATCTCTCCCACTGTACCTTCAGAGTACACTCTCATGGATCTTCCTCCACCCCCATCCCACTCTCTGTTGGGGTTCCTCAGGGTTCTGTCCTTGGACCCCTTCTCTTCTCAATCTACACCTCCTCCCTGGGCTCACTGATCTCATCTCATGGTTTCCAATATCATCTTTATGCCGACGACACCCAGCTCTATCTCTCCACACCAAACATCACTGCAGAAACCCAGGCCAAAGTATCGGCCTGCCTATCCGACATCGCTGCCTGGATGTCCAACCGCCACCTGAAACTGAACATGGCCAAGACTGAGCTCATTGTCTTTCCACCCAAACCCTCTTCTCCTCTCTCTATCTCAGTCGATGGCACCCTCATCCTCCCCGTCTCATCTGCCCGCACCTTGGAGTCATCTTCGACTCCTCTCTCTCCTTCTCTCTGCCCATATCCAGCAGACAGCCAAGACCTGTCGCTTCTTTCTCTACAATATCAGCAAAATTTGCCCTTTCCTCTCTGTGCACACCACCCAAACTCTCATCACTTCTCGCCTTGAGTACTGCAACCTACTCCTCACTGGCCTCCCACTTAACCATCTGTCCCCCCTTCAATCCGTTCAGAACTTGGCTGCGCGTCTTATCTTCCGCCAAAACAGTTATGCTCATATCACACCTCTCCTCAAGTCACTTCACTGGCTTCCGATCAGATACCGCTTACAATTCAAGCTCCTCCTACTAACCTACAAATGCACTCAATCTGCAGCCCCTCACTACCTCTCTACCCTCATCTCCCCTTACGCCACTACCCGTAATCTCCGATCACACAGACAAATCCCTCCTCTCAGTACCCTTCTCCACTACCGCCAACTCCAGGCTCCGTCCTTTCTGCCTCACCTCTCCCTATGCCTGGAATAATCTCCCCGAGCCCATACGCCAAGTCCTCTCCCTATCCATCTTCAAATCCCTACTCAAAGTCCACCTCTTCAATGTCGCCTTTGGCACCTAACCATTGTACCTCTACCCCATGAAATTTAGACCATGAAATCCAATTTTTGATTGTCTGCACTCCTTGTCCTTTTTGTCCTTCTTGTCCTTTAGATTGTAAGCTCCTTTGAGCAGGGACTGTCCTTCTTTGTTTTTGTACAGCGCTGCATAACCCTGGTAGCGCTCTAGAAATGTAGACTACCGTTAAGATAAAATAACTCCTGCTATTTAGCACAGGTCCCATTTTATGCAATGAGACTAGTAACTAGGGTTAATAGTAAAATAGCACATCTTAACAGGAGTCTGGGTCATAACTTTGCCCCTTAATCTCTTCTCCCCCCTCCCCAAACTTATAATTCCCTAATGATAATACTGAGTTAAGAACAAGTAGATGTAACCTGCTTGTTTACTCTTTCAAAAAATACAGAGACTAAGGGGCACGCAATTAAGTTACTAAATAGTAAATTTAAAACAAATCAGAGAAAATAGTTCTTCACTCAACATTTAATTAACTCAGGAATTCAAATAACAATACAAAGTATGGCATAGTAGACTACGTACATGTTAACACAATACGTATAGAACATTTTAATAGACAGTGTAGGGTATAAGCAAAGATGGAACCTATAGATAGGTAAGAGAGTAAGAGGAGTCAGAAAATAAGGTGACTAAATTAGATGATTAAAGAAAGGTGCACATGAGGTCAGAGAGATGGTTAATATTATCTCAGCTAGGGTAGGAGTGGATAAAAATGTCCTGCTGCAGTATGTGCAGCCCGAGTCAATCCTTGTGTATGTGAGACTAACAAGTTAGTTACTTCTTCCATTAAATAAAATAACCATTAAAATAAAATATTACCAATATACCATATTTAAGAAAGGTCTGAAGACACTACTGTTTCAGATCTATGTGAAAAAGAAATAATTTCATTCATAGCTGCTTTCTGTCTTTTTTTTTTTTTGTAATTATTATTAGTATGTTATACTGTTTTAAGGTTAAAGTATTTTTTGCATTTATAATATGTAACTTCCTAGACTATTTATTGTGCTCTAGAATCTTACTGTAATCCGCTGTGAACTATATTCATGGGAAACGGCGGACTATAAAATGAACAAACTGTAACTGTAGGGTTTTAAAAGAAAAGTCCATAAATCATTTTTAAGATGGACTTGGGAAAATCCACTGCTTATTCCTGGGATAAGCAACATAAAATCTGTTTTACTGTTTTGGGATTTTGCCAGGTACTTGTGACCTGGATTGGCCACTGTTGGAAACAGGATGCTGGGCTTGATGGACCTTCGGTCTGTCCCAGTATGGCAACACTTATGTACTTGGGATTCTGAATGGAATCTTGCTACACTTTGGGGTTCTACATGGAATGTTGCTACACTTTGAAATTCTGCATGGAATCTTGTTATTCTTTAGAATTCTAGAATCTTGCTACTCTTTGGGGTTCTACATGGAATGTTGCTACTTTTTGACATTCTGCATGGAATCTTGTTATTCTTTAGAATTCTAGAATCTTGCTACTCTTTGGGGTTCTACGTGGAATGTTGCTACTCTGAGATTGTACATGGAATGTTGCTACTCTTTGACGTTCTGTAATGTTGCTACTAACAGGGTCTCTGCCCAGGATACTGGGCTTGGTGAACCTTCGGTCTGATCCAATATGGCAGTGCTTATGTACTTATGTTCATTTTATCTTTCAGACCAAATATTTCTAGTTTGAATGTTGATCGAACGCCAGCAGTGGTGTAGGCACTGTGGGATTATATACATTGATGGGGAGCTTCTTTGATTATACATTATTCATGCAGCACTTTGGGAGGACAGGTCACAGCGTACCACTGTCCTTTCCCTGAAGGACACTGGTACACTGAAAGGCTGAAGCTTCTAGGGCTGTGAGGAAAGGCCGAAGCGTCTAGGGCTCTTCAGCTTGGAGATATGATAGAAGTCTATAAAATAATGAGTGGAGTGGAACGCTTAGGCGTGAATAGTTTGTTTACTCTTTCCAAAAATACTAGGACTAGGGACATGCGCTGAAGCTACAAAGCAGTAAATTTAATACAAATCTGAGAAAAATTTTCTTCACTCAACGCGTAATTAAACTCTGGAATTCGTTGCCAGAGAATGTGGTAAAGGCGATTAGCTTAGCGGGGTTTAAAAAAGGTCTGGACGGCTTCCTGCAGGAAAAATCCGTAGACCATTATTAAATTGACTTGGGGAAAATCCACTGCTTGTTGAACTTTTTCGGGATCTTGCCAGGTATTTGTGACCTGGATTGGCCACTGTTGGAAACAGAATGCTGGGCTTCATGGACCTTTGGTCTGTCCCAGTGTGGCAAGACTTATGTAAGAGCTTGCCAACTGTGTCAGTCTTTTTCCTTTCCTTAGGGAAATGAGAGTTGTAAAGTCACAGTGATAGATGGCTGAACCCGGGGCTTGCTTTGGGCTGTCCTAAGTGACAGAGGTCTGGCAGCAGCATGCACTGTTCATGGTCTCTCTTTTTTTTTGTCTGTCCACAGGGGGTTTACGCAGATGGGGATACCATGCCCCTGCTATATCTGTAGCATCCCAGTGCTACCAGACCGCATCATCCCACCACGCAGACCCTCAGGGCCCCGGAGCCGCAACCCGCACAGTTGCTATGCGGAAGACTGTTACAATCGCAGAGGTGAGAGGGGTTTCTTCCCTCCCCTGCTAACTATGTGTAATATAAATATATTGTGCTAACCTTGTCCCCCTCTTTTCTGTTTCTCCTTCTGAGTAGAGCCTCATATTCCTGGGATCCACTGCGTTCACCCCCGCAGTCGGTCAAGGAACAACCTACCAAAGGTTTTGTATCCAAGCAGCAACCATGTGTCCTCCGGCTCCACCGTGGCCACATGCCTCAGCCAGGGCAGCCTCTATATCGGTGACCTCGATGACATCATCATGGATGACCTCCAAGAAGAGGACGAGAACTCGTCGGAATCAGACAACAGCGACACCTAAAGGAAGGGGAGAAGGGGGTGGGGGCTTGCAAAAAGAGGAGCCAGGTGTGGTGGAACCAACCTAGCTGCTGAAGGTCAGTCTGCGCATCCTTTCTCTTTTGAATGCGTGCATGCAGTTTGCTGGCTTGAGATTTCCTGCTATGCCAGGAAGGTAGGGCAGCACTCTGTCCCACCCTACCCCCAGTCGCTGGCAGAATTATATTTTGGTTAACTGCTTTTTATACTTGTTTGCAAATTAATGCTATATGTTGAGTCCTGGGATGGGAAAAGGGAATTTAATATATATTTGTAAGTTTTTTTTGTGTTATCATGATTTAGCTTTGAGTAAGAATGCTCGTGGAACAATATAGCCTGGGAGGACACATAGATTTATCTGTACAAAGTCAATCGAAAAAGCTTTTTCTATGGGAAGTAATCATTCCAGTGATACTAATATAACAGTCTCCTGGGTGACTGTTATCTTTATTAAGTTCTGTTTTTTTGTGTTTTTTTAAAGAACAGTTACAAGTATGCCTTCTTTCCCAGCCTTCTTCTGCTTCCATGAAAATCAATTGTAAGATTGTAGTGTTTGTCATGTTTTTTTCTTGTGTTCCTCCGCTTTTTCATTCATAGACATCAAGGGAAATTGGACCAAGTCAGAGAATCTGGATAGCCATCTGGACCGGGTGCTTGCCATAGGGGAAAAATTGCTATTTTTAAGGATGAAAGGGATTAGCTGGGAAATTTGACAGTGGTGTTGTGCCACTCCGTAGGGCAGGTAAGGCATTCCATTAAAATTATTCTGCAGGGAGGAAAGCTGAGGAGAGGTACTCAACTCCAGTTCATCAGGGACAGTCTAACCCAATTCTGGTTTCACCCCCAGTCGCTGTTCTTGGAGTTGTAGTTTTACAGTTCATCTAAAGAAAAAATAAACAGAAGTAACCGTGAAGCCCATGGAGGTGAGGGCTGGAGGTGAAACCAAGGCTGGCCTCAGGGAGTCCCCCCAGTGGTCTGATGGTACCTCTGTCTTGTGCTGTTTACATGTTATCTGCGGGAAGGCTATTTTGATCAATTCCCGGAGAGAGTCCGGCCCAGCTTCGTGCCCATTTCAAAATATTCCTGGGTTAGGGGTGTGGAGGGTCGAAGAGGTGTTTGTTTCTATGTGTTCTTTAAACAGGTCCTACTGAATTTAAGGACCATAAGTGACACCAAAGCACAACACTGGTGTTTGACAGATTCCTGTTAGCGGGGGTTGGGGAGATCCAGTTTACAGAACAGCCACCCCCTTCCCCTCTCCAATTAATATATAATGCGTTTTCTTTCCATTGGTATATAAAGGTTAGTTCCGAGCAGGTATTTGGGTTCGAACAGCTGTTATCAATGCCAGAGCTCATCTGGAGTCGGTGGTTTTCCATTTAGTGGTGATATTCAATGCTGCTGTATCCGGATAATGCCGCCAGCTCATCGCCCTGTCCAGAGACTGCAGCTGAATATCCAAAAAAAAATAAAATTTTTTTTTTTTTTTTTGCCCATTTGTGGCTAGTGTTTTAAACAAACTCTTGACCCCAAGGGCTGAAAATTGGGAGGGTAGGGGGAAGAGCCCATTTTCTGTTACACCTGTACAGTTTCTGTAATGTCTGGGTTTATCTTTTAATAGTATATGAAAATAAAGACATAGATATGTGTAGATGTATAAAAAATATATATCTACATCTATATATATATATATGTGTGTGTGTATAGATTTTTATTCCTGTTTTATTTGTTATGAAAATCACTGTTTTGTTTGGTCTCTCTACATAGAAGTGTATAAACTTATAGTATTAAAAAAAAAACAGGAAATAGATGATGCTATCGTATTGATTATTGGTTGAACTAGGAACTATTGCTCTCCCATTGGGCATTAGTTCAGGTGTACAGTTTTATCATGTGATCAGCTCTGGACCAATCAGAATTTTTATCACTGGTCTTAAGGTTTTCTATTGCATACTGTAGGTAGGTAAGTCCGCTAGACTAATGCTGCTTATACAGATTCCACGTGTCCAGTGCATTGCTTTGAGACTGGGGTACCGCCTTCTGATTTCTGATCTGTAAAAGGGGCATGGCCATATCTTAAAGTCTGTAGATAAATAAATTGCACAGATGTTGTGGAAGTTTCCTGGCTGCAGTGTTTGCTTTGTAAATTTACAAATGTCTTTTGTCTGTGCTAACGTGTTGTGTGTGGTGTGGGGGGGGGGGGGGGTATTTGTAAACCAAGCCAGCATGAGGATTTTCGGGGAACAGTCACCTTAAACTATCAGGAGACCATTCAGGGGACAGGGATCCCATTTGATGAGTTTCGTACGGGCTGAGAACAGCACAACAGAGTTCTTTTCACCACGTTAATTCAGCTCAGGGCAGTGCACCAAGCTATTACCAGCTAGCTCCAGCTTTTGTGATAAAGCTGAAAGATCTTCCTTCTGGGTCAGATTTGGAAGATGCTGTCATCCCCTCCCTTCCTCCCAATTGCGTAGCCAAGGGTGGACCTGGGTGGGCTCAGGCCCACCCAGTCGTACCACACCTATGATGTGACTGGCAGGGATCCCCAAGCCCCACCAGTTGAAAACTCCCAACAACTGTCGCTCTGGCATACCTAGTAAATAGCAGATCTTCGCCTGCAGCAAGCAGCGACTGATATGAACTGCTCACACCGGCCCCACAGCCTTCCCTCTGATATATTCCCCCTATGCGGAAACAGGAAGTTGCATCAGAGGGAAGGTTGTGGGGCCAACATGAACTGCGTGTATTAGTTGCTGCTTGTTGCTGGTGAAAATCTGCTATTTAAAAAAAGGTATGCAGGGGAGGGGGGGATGTTTGAGAGACCATATGGCATGCAGGCGAGAGAGGGAGAGACCAAATCACTTGTGGGACGGTGCAGGGTTGTTCTGCCCACCCATCTTGGGCCCAGCCCCACCCAAAATTGGGTGTCTGGCTACGCCTCTGCTTCCCCCCATAAAGTCTGGGGAAAATCTTCAAAGGAGAGAGGTTCTGAATGAGGAGCTAGTGGTCTTCAAGGAGAAGAGTTGTTTAGACTTGGCAGAATACAAATGTGGTTGTATGTTCTTTTCATTTTTGATACGCTGTCTTTCAAAGTAGGGTAAGGGCATGACAAGGCCAGTGGTGGATCAGGTCAGGCACAGTCTGCCCTTCATTACAGGGCAGGGAGATACCATGCCTTGGCACCTCCGGTTTGGAGTGAAAGGGATACAGGGAGTAACAGTGTACTTTGGGATGATTAATGGGGTTTTACCCTACTAGGGATGAACGGGGCCAGTGAGAGGTTAAACAGGACATACAGTGGTCTTGTTGGGCAGGACTGGATAGACTGTACAGGTCTTTATCAACCGTCATTTACTATGTCACCGCATGCTCAGAGCTTGGGCAGGGGGGAGCTGTGTCTTCATGCCTATTTAACACTGTACACGGGGGTGGTATGCAGGCAGCAGTGTTAGCACCACGGACCTGATCATTGCAAATTGGGCCCAACACCTAAAACTCTGCTCCAATTGCAAATCGCTCAGTAGTGATTATGGTAACAGATCGTGTTGGTATTACTTTGGGGGTACCAGTCCAACAGCAAATATTTTTTAAAATGTTCTGTTCCACATTCAACCAGGGCGGTTAACATTTTTTTGTAAACACCAGCCACCATGGCTGAATGAATCCGAACATTTGGTGCCGGTATCCAGATAGGCAATCAGTCTCAGGGCTATCTGGATACCTTTATTTATTTTATAACTCGCATATCATACCTACGCAGCATAGAAAAAAAAGCATACGTAATCAAACACATTAAAACAATATTCAGCTCCACACCGAGAGAGTTAACCATGCAGAGGGTGGCCTTTTTTGCTGCCCTAACTGCATCCGGATAGACATCCGGTTAGGGGGATTTTTTTCTCTACAGTCGTCTAAAGATAGCCATAGGAAGGATATGTGCTAAGAGCTTGATTCTGTACTGGTAATTATGTATGTAATGGAGTCCCATTTAGAATATTGAGTTCATTTCTGGAGACATACCTTCAAAAAGATATAAACAGCATGGAGTCGGCCAGAGGGCGGCTACTAAAATGGTCCAGTGATCTTCATCATAAAGCGTATGGGGACAGACTTCAAGATCTCAATATATATACATAAGACATAAGCTTTGCCATCTGTTTACATTTTTATACTTTGGAAGAAAGGTGGGAGAGGGGAGATACGATAGACATTTAAATACCTCCATGACATGAATGCACAGGAGGCAAATCTTCAATTGAAAGGAAGCTCTGGAAGGAGGGGACATAGGATGAAGGTGAAAGAGGACAGATTCAGAAGTAACCTGAGGAATACTCCTTCACAGAAAGGGTGGTGAATTTGTGGAACGGCCTCCCAGTGGAAGTGGTGGAGACGAAAACAATACCTGAATTCATTTATTTATATTTTATTTATTAAAAAAAAAACCATTTATAACCCGAATATCACAGTTCTAAGTAGGGTATAATAAAACACATAGAGGTAAATATTTAGCCAGCAGTGGTGAGAGTTTTGCTGACCGCTGCCGGCGTTATTCCCGGAGACTCATTGCTGGGCCATGTCCAGGCTTCAGCAACTGATATCCAGTTTATACGGCACCAGCTAACACAGCCAGTTAAGTTGATATCCAGAACTTAACCAGCCCAGGGTTGCCACATAAAGACAGGGCTGTGTTTTATGCGGTTACCCTGGTCCATTAAGTGCTGAATATCAGCCCCAAAATAGCCAATTTTCACTTAAGCACTAACCGCTAATTGTAACTGGTTAAGTGCCGCTGAAAATGAGCGGACGGCCCCAAACAAGCGGCTGTTTGTCGACCAGATAGAAGGGACAAAACCAAAACATGCATCGTAACCAGTAATAAAGTGTCCAGCAGTAAACATAACCACATTACCATATACTCATCAAAGTAGCTGGTGAAATTACAGCAACATCTGTACCAGGCTGGAAGGGAGAGGGCTGAGCCCCCTGAGTACATGCTAGGACTTTCAGTTTTTATGGAAAGCAGAACTAAAAGCAAGATACAAGGGGGCTCTGTGAACCCCACTTCGCTCTTCCCTTAGAGCCTGGGTAATGAGTGGTCATTATGAGACAGACAGGGCTATTGGGGTTAGCAAAGTGGTGAGGGAACAGGTCGACCGTGGTGGAAGCTCATAGATAGGGGGGGGGGGGGGGGGTGGAGAACTCCAGCATGCTTAATTCTTCCCAGGGAGGGCTTCCAAGTTTTGTGCGGCCTTTTTGCTAGCACCTGCAACTGCTGTGCACAAGCATCCAGGGGACGGGTCACCGCTCCAGCCCACCATGTTTTATAACTCTTCCACCGCTTCTCTTGCAAGAACCGTAGCAGGCAGATACAGACCATATTAGGAGTGTCCCCGAGTTTAGCACCTCCACAATCACTCAGTTTCAAGCACAAGATGATGCTATGAAACAGCAGCAGGGAGCCTCTGTCGAGGGTTTTATCCATATCTCAGTCTTTCCAGAAGCAGGTTGGCTAACTTCTTGTTGACCAAGAGAAAAGGTCCACGCTGGTGCTCCTATTAGATGGGGGGGAGGGGTTGAGGGAGGGGACAGGAGGGTTCATCCCAGCACTACCCATTGCTACTTGTTCGGTTTTACCATCATGAGCACTGTCTTCAAAGAGTAGCCCTCCGCGGAACTCGGCCCAATACACGCCATCCTGGAAACGGCTTCGGTAAATGACCCCCTTATTACCAGACTCCGTTCAGGTTGGAATGGGCGCACATGTTATACCACAAGCCTCCCTTCTGGTAATGGGCACAGTTCCCTTTAAAAAAAAGAAAGAAAGGTGGGAATAAATCAGATAAATGGAAACCTGCCATTCTGAACAAAACAAAAGGAGTGGGAAGTGACCAATGACTCCAGAGACTGGGACAGGAGGGTAAAACAAGAAAACCTTTATTACAGACTTGACACAGATCCGTGTTTTGGCCACAGGCCTTGCCTCAGGAGTCTCTGTGAGATAGTCAAAAGGAATGCATCTGAGAGATGGGGGGTCTTGAAAAAGACCTGAAAGTTTGCAATCTCAACAGCGTGTGATTTTGCTCTAATCAGCGGAGCTCAGATGGGAAAGCGGAAGTCATACAGCTCTTTTTGCAGAGTGTAAACCTGCCATTCTGACATCACAGTATTCCGTTACTGTGACATCACTAAGCCTCTTTCTACAGCTGTTATGACCTCATCTCTCTCCACACATAATACCTGCCAAGCTATCACAGATTTATCAAACTTCTTATGACATCAAATATTGCCAACGGCTGAGATAATACCATTGGCTCCCATGCTGTGCCTGACAGCATGTCATCATGACATCACATTGTCACCGTGGCATCTTGTTACCCGAATAGGCGTCCCGGTCATTGTCCAAGGTGCTGAACTGCTTGTCGGCATGCCAGGAGAGGGAGTCGCCAGCATTGCCCTGGTACTGGCCCAGCCGCAGCCGGTAGAAGTCGCTCTCTGGTCCCACGGTGAAGTAGTCGTATTCGGCTTGGACCTGCCGGCCCTTCCAGTCCTCCAGAAGGACCAGTAGCTTGTAATTATCTTGACTGGTCAACCAGTAAAGGTTCTCCAGTCCCAGCCAGTGCTCCCCATCCATGTTCCCAAAGCCTTGCTGGGAAGAGAGAGAAACAAAAGATTGAGCTTGGGGGGGGGGGGGGGGAGGAGGGGAGCAGCTGCTGCTTACGCAATACAGATTCGCTGCAGTCTGATAAAATAAATGTTAAACCGCTTTGGCTGTATCACAGAAAGGTGGTGTAGCAAGTACTTGAACCTTGACCCTATATATGTTAGCCAAAGAGGATCCCATATGTTTATTGTTTATAACAAATTTACTAGACTGCCTAATTTGGGGTGTACGGTCAGGGCCGTGCCTAGGGTCTCCAGCGCCCCCCTGCAGTTGGCGCCTCCACCGCCCACCGCCCCACCGCCGCCCCCCCCCGTTGGCACCACACCGCTCCCCCCCCGAAAATGATCGCTACACTGCCCGCCCTCTTCTCCCCCCCAGATCCTTTTCCTTTTTTTTTTTGTTTAAATATACCTCTGTCCGGCGGCAGCGTAGCGTCAGTGAGAAGGAGGCGGCGCTCCCCCGCCCCGACGTGTCTACTAGTCTTCTTCCCTTGCTGAGTGTCCCGCCTTCTTCTGACGTCATTTCTGACGTCAGAAGAAGGCGGAACACAGCGAAGGGAAGACTAGTAGACACGTCGGGCGGGGGTAGCGCTGCCTCCTTCTCACTGACGCTACGCTGCCGCCGGACAGAGGTAATTTAAACAAAAAAAAAAGGAAAAGGATCTGGGGAGAAGAGGGCGAGGTAAGCATGGTGCGGCGGGGCGTCCCCCAGAGGATGGCGCCCCTCCTGCCATGCTTACCTCGCTTACCGTGTTGGCACGGCCCTGTGTTCGGTACACAAAAATTAATTAAAAGAGCTTCATTTAAAACAGGAAAAACAAAATCAGGATCACAAGTACAGTTAAAGCCAAAGGTGATTTACTGAGTTTTCACAACAGGGGGTCACTTTCACTTGTGACATCTATAGGAACCCAGAAAACATATAGGTGACTCCATTTTATACAGGGTCCTTCATGCTTATCTATCTCATAATAACTCCTACCACGGCTCAATGTGTACCTTGAGGGATCCCCCAGGTAGGAGACATCAACAGGTGTTAGGTCACTGCTATCATACGTTAGTGACTAAATCATAGCCCCCCCCCCTACCACATCCATCTGCTCACCTCATCCCCTCTGCTGTGCTGTTTCCCCACTTAGCCGGGGGAGGGGTAGAAAGGGGACCCGCCTCTCACCTTGTACTGCTCCCAGGTGGTGAAGAAGTTGACAGAGCCATCCTGCCGCCTCTGGATCACGGTCCAGCCGCCACCCTCTCGTTCCTGCTCACACCACACCTGCATCATTTGGTTCCCAGCATCAGGCCTCACCAGGTACAGGCCGCTGGCTGCAGCCTGCCCATTCTGCAGAGCGTCCCAGCAGTCTCTCCAGGGACCTGTAGCGAGAGAGAGAGACAGCTAAAAGCATTACTACTGTGATGAAACACACTTCATACCGCAGAGTAACAAACAGATCCGATATCACAATATGCCACAATGGCACAGATCATAAGAGCATTGGAAGTAGACAGATAGTTACTATGTACAGTGCTATGTACACTAATGGCATTGCATACAACTGGAAGACTATTTGCTTTGCTCATGAGCTTTGGATAGCAGCTCTCACTCCAGCCCTCCCTTCTATTATCAATCAAAGCTGATTTGGATGTTGCTGTGCTGATCATCATTAACATGGTTTCAACAGCCAAGAAGAAAAGGCTTGTAAAAACAGACAGGGGGAAACGCCAGAGCGTAAACTCATGATAAATACAACAGCCCTGAGCAAAAGGAGAAAAATGGAGGCAGGGCTCAGACGAAGGGTGAGACATGGACAAATCCAAGTAGGTTGCTTGCTGCCTGGCTTCTGCCCAAAGTGTCTTCCTAGCCAGAGAAAAAAGGGCTGGGCTGGTCACGAGAGGCTCTTCATGAATCAGAAATAACACAGCCTCGTCACCGAAACAGAGCTAATCCCTACAAGGGCTTTGCACTCAGGTACAGTATGGAACTCCAATGCAGCAGCTGAGAGACTCTAGGACTGCCATCTGGGCAAGCATGGTGGGAGCACCTATTGTTCTGCAAGCATTCCCCATGGTATGCAGGTCTCCAGGAGGGACGAAGCTGCTTCTAGAGGTCCCACAGATGGGCCAGGAAGTGCCACCAGTGCCCCCAGAAGAATGCATGAAAAGCTTTTCAGCAAAAGAAATGGAGTTGGTGGGGGATGGGCTGGAGCGTCACACTTGAAGAAAGGATCGGATAAGCCCCCCCCCCCCCCCCCAGGAGCCTTCATTGGTGGGGGGTGGGGGGAGAGATATTACATCAAGAAGGCAAAAGACTTGGAGGATCTATAGCTGCCCTGGTTTACCCCATTGCATGCTGGGTCTTGTAGTCTTCATTTTCTTAAGAAGGCATACAGTAGGGAAATCAGAACTACAAGTCCCTGCATGCAATGGGGTAAAACCTGGCCTGGATTATTCCTATCGAATCTGGAGCCAGTTGGCAACCTTACCCCAGAATGCACCCCACAGAAGTGCTGGACCACATTCCTGTTTGAGACATGCTCAGGGTGGTTTTGGCTGAATTACTCAAAAGGGAAGTCTCTCCAGTGTGCTGCAGTTGTAACCCCCCCCCCCCCCCCCCCCCCTCCAGAAGCAGATTCTGTGAGAGAGAAGCTGAGAAGGGCTACCCAAGGCTCGGCCTGCTCTCAATTACAGCAAGTATGCATTAGTCTGGCTGATTTTTTTTTAAGGTGGTAGTTATGTAAAGAATCCCCCTAAAAAGCCAACACAGCAAGTAGTGGGGGGGGGGGGGGGGAGAGAGAGTGCTGAGGAGATGGGGGTCGGATTAGAAGGAGAGCTGGGAACATGTTGTTAATCCCTGAACATCTGCAGAACAGGAGATTTCAAAACAAATGAAAGTCCATTCAGAGGGAAGAGAAATTGCAAAATATCAGGGGGACAGAGCTGCAGCTCCAGTCAACTAAGGCCCAATGCACTAAACTTTAACGACCCTTTAACGAAGAATTTTTGAACCGTGACATGCATTAAAGGCCATTTTCTGACGATGGTAGCAGAAAACGAAAACGGAATGCAGATGAGCAAATTGTGTAGAAACCCTATTGAAACGAGATGCACTAAAGTTTTCCGCCTGCCCTAACGCTGGAAAACTGCCGGAAAGATAACGACAGGTCTGTACCTGTCGTTAGGGCTGTCCAACTAAAATCTTCAATGTAACACCCCCCCCCCAAAAAAAGCGAGGGGGACGAAAACGCATGTCAGGGGCATCCTTTATTGACGCCCGAGGTCGCTGCTTCTCCCCGCTCCCCCTGCATCAATCTAAAAGTGAAAAAAAAAAAGGATCGGGAGGGGGCAAAGGCGCTTGTCAGGAGCATCCTTTATGGACGGCCTTGCCCCCCCCCCGCACGAGGTCGCCGCTACCCCCCGCTTCCTCCCCCCCCCCCCCATTTAAATTAAAAAAAAAAAAAAAAAATTCAAAACTTTAGCAGCCCTGGGCCCCCCTCCCTTCCTTTCTCTCAACTCTTTCTCCCCACAGCTCCGCCTCCCGCCATCCTCCACCCCCATGCCCCGCCCACGCCGCCACCCCTGAGGTCGTCGCCGCCGCTCCCTCCCCTCCACTGGTCCCCCCTCCTCCTTACCGGGCCCGCGCAGCGCCTCTCACCTCTGTGTGAAGGCGCAGCACAGGTAAGAAGAACAGCTGATGCCTCCAGTCTTCGCATCTCTCCTTTCCTCCTGGGCCCGCCCCCATCTGACGTCCAGCCCCCCCCCCCCCCCGAACCCCCAGAAATCATGGTGGCTGCCTCCGGCCAAACACTGTCCCACCCTCCCATCCAGCGATGGGGGGGGGGGGGCTGGAGGTTCAATGGGTCTCCAGCCCCCCCAAACCCCCAGAAATCGTTGTGGCCGCCTCCGGCCAAAGGCTATCACACACTGTTATCCATCGAATATCCACTGTTGTCCATTGAATCCCTGGTGGTCCGTGGTGACCCTCCCGGCCGGCCTCCCTACCTTTCGTTGGAGGAGGGACGCAGCCTGCCTGCCTCCCTCCTCTTCCTGTCGACACCACTGCAAAATGGAATCGCTCCCTTACATGGTCTGGAGCCCCGCCCAGCGCATCCTAGGATGCAATGGGCGGGGCTGGGCGCCGCCATTTTGCAGCAGCATCGACAGGAAGAGGAGGGAGGCAGGCAGGCTGCGTCCCTCCTCCACCGGACCTCCAGCCCCCACCCCCCCATCGATGGATAACAGTGTGTGATAGCCTTTGGCCGGAGGCGGCTACAACGATTTCTGGGGGTTTGGGGGGCTGGAGACCCACCGAACCTCCAGCCCCCCCCCCCTGTCGCTGGGTGGGAGGGTGGGACAGCGTTTGGCCGGAGGTGGCCACCACGATTTCTGGGGGTCGTGGGGGGGCTGGAGACCCACCGGATTTCCAGCCCTCCTTGGGCATGGAGGGGGTCGGATCGTCGGGGGGGGGGGGGGACTGGAGGTCCACCAGACCTCCAGTCCCCTGGTTGCGTTTGCTTTGGGGTGGGAACAGGGGCCTGCCAGCATGCAACTGCATGCTGGACAGGGCTCACCATTCCTCCCCAATGATCCGCAAAGTCTAACGCCAGCTCGGAGCTGGCGTTGATTTTGCCGCGGCCAGCAACCCAATCTTTGGCGTGCTGGCCGCTGATCATTGGGGATGAATGCGTTAAGCGCTGATTAGCATGCATTTGCAAGCTAATTGCGCTAGAAGCCCTGTTTAGCATGCATTTGCATGCTACTTGCGCTAACAGCCCTCGAGTGCGTTGTTTCAGGCGCTCGAGGGCTCTGATCATGGGTCGGCAGCTAACTCCGGTGCTAGTATGGCGTTAACAGCCTGTAGCGCCGGAGTTTGCTTTTGATCATGAGGGTGAATGAATTCCTTCAAAAAGGCAGTAAATAAATCCTAATAAATAAAAAATATAATTGGCATTAACATCCAATTATTAGCTATAATTGGTGCAAACTGGCACATCATCCTCATCCCTAACTGTAGGCGCCCTATAGAGAATTACCCCCTTTATGGGCAAGAAATGCAGGCGGCCATTGTAGGCATGATGATTCCCTGATAAGAGACTAGAAGGAGGAAAAACAGAAACTCCGCCTGTGATGGCCCCCTGAGGAGAGATGGATGAAAGACCCCAAAAAGAACAGCCTGCCTGCTAGATTCCCACTGAAAGGAAGAAGGAAAGAGACCATGCTTGATGATTCCCTGATGGGAACCAGATGGGAAGGAACAGAGAGAGGCTGTGCATGCCCTGTGATCTCCATAGAAAGCTGGATGCAGTGGAATAAGTGCTGTGCAGGATGACTCCCTGATGACAGCCAGATGGTAAGTCTGAAGGAGAGAGGCCATGAAGGATGTGTTCCTGAGGAGTGCCAGGAGGTAGAATAAGTGCAAAAAGACAGGTACAAATCAAGGTAAGGTATACACAAAAAGTAGCACATATGAGTTTATTTTGTTGGGCAGACTGGATGGACTGTGCAGGTCTTTTTCTGCCGTCATCTACTATGTTACTTACAGGGGAAAACATTAAGTGGAAATGACCAATGAAAAGCAGTGAGAGACTTGCAGTGAAGGTTAACTTTAACAAGATGGGCCAAAGTTGTTCCTTTCTCGGAGAGGGGCTGCTTTTTAAAACAACACCAAACTGAACTAAGCTCTTCCCCCCACCCCTCACCGTTACCCACTGTGGAAGCCACTCACCGGAGGAGTTTCTGCCTTTGGTGCTGGCTGAGGCTCTGGAGATCGTCGCCTCCTTCTGGGCACGCTGCTTCCGGTCCTGGGAAGAAGAACTCCCAGCTACTGCCTGACTCCTCGGCACCTCAGAGAGGGTCTTATTGGCGTTCCCCACCCCTGAGTCATAGGGGATTACGTTGACCAGTGGTGGCTCGATGGGGCCCTGGAAAAAAGGTGAGAGTCACAGCCATTACTGTCTTTCAGTGTGGAAAAGACCCCCTGCCTCACCCACAAAGGGGTACCCTAACATTCACTCTGTAGAAATAGGAGCTGAAGGGAGGAGGAGGAGGGGAAACAGGCCTAAACAGTGAAATATCAGCGGAGAAATGTACGAGTTCTAATCCCTGGGTCTTCATGCAAGGTGAACCCCTGTCGAGAGCCTACAATGGAAAGAGACATGCCACACCTGATGGCTCCTTGATCAGAGCAGGACAGGAAGGAGTGAATTGAGAAACCATGCACAATAACTCCCTGATGAGAGCCTGATTCAGAAAGAGTTTAGGATTGAGAGGAATAGCCGTGAATAAGGAATGCCAGACAATAACAGGACAGAAAGAACCGAGGAGAAAGGAATGAGACAGGTTATGAGTGACAGCTTCCTGATGAGAATCAGATGAAAAAGCATGGGGAGAGAGGCAGTCAGCAGTGAAGGAGAAGGCACAGTGATGGAGGTTGTCAGCAGCGGAGGGGAAGGAGTGAGGATGGAGGTTTTGAGCAGTGGGAGGGGAAGGAACAAGGATGGAGGCTGTCACCAGTGGAAAGAATTGAGTGCGGATGGAGGTTATGTGCAGTGGAGGGGAAGGAGTGAGGATGGAGTCTGTGTGCGACCGCTCCCTGGGAATCTCACCTGGTCCACACGTCGATCGTTGGCACTGCGCTGGCACTCTCTCTCCAGCCGAGCTATGGCAACGCTCTGGTTGTTAATCAGAGAAGCCAGCTGCCCATACCTCTCTTGCAGGTCCCGGTACTGGGCTGCAATCTCCAGCACCTCAGCCGTGGTGTTCAGCACCCGGCCCTCCAGCTGGCTGATTGCGGCGGGACCATCCTTGCTCAGGATGATTTCGTGAAGCAGCTGGGCGTAGATCTGACTCATACGGGTGCTCATGCTGCGGTTCTCCTTGCGTAGGAACTTGATCTCGCCAACAATGGCGCTGTCCGCCTCCACCACCCGCTTCAGCTGCCCGATTTGGAAGTGCTGTCTCTTCAGTTCATCCCTCAACTCCCAGAGCTCGCTCTGGTTCACCGCAGGCGGCACGTCCTGATACCGGGCGCTCACACAGATGGCTCCTGTTATTTTATGCTGGGGGACGATGAACGTGTAGGAGCACTTGCTGGGAGCCACAGGATCCTCGACCTGAGCTTCCGAGAGCAACACGCATGCCAAAAACAGTGCCTGAAGCAGACCACGGACCTGCATCATTCTGACAGCAGGGGGCAGTCTGAAAAAATATATATATTAAACAAAATTAGAATTGTTTGATTTCGAAAACTTTAGTGACTTTGACTAATAAATGATCTGGAAAGACGGAGGTGGGTCTCTGGCTAATCTTTAGGTGAAACTTAATTCACCATCCCTTATGGTCAGTTCAGGAGTCCAGAGGCCAGCGCACGAGGGTAATCTGGGGCCGGACTTCTTAGGGGTCAGTTCATGGGCCACACTTGAAGCGGCTTCGCCATACGGGAAAGTTGGACTGGGAAGAAAAGGCAGGCGAGAATGTGCCACTAAGACCAGTCATGACGGCTCCCTGAGAGAGACAGAACCTACTCCATGGGTTTGCAGCTGCCAGGTTGCAGATTTAAATCCCCAGCTCTCAAGCTGGATAAGTCAACTGCAGAGTTGCTAAATAGAGCTACAGCTCCCCAGAGAGCACCATCCAGAAAGGCAACAGGGATCTAAAAGGCTGGATATTTGGGTATTTCGACTATTACAAAGCTCTGTGGATGCACATGGGAAGGGAGGGGTGGCGTATTTAGCATTTCTTATTTCACTTTAAATGAGACAGGATATCCCTCCCTTGTTACCCCTTAGGAAAATTAACCTTTCTATTAACCTTCTCACCTCCTGCTGTCTCCACCTTGAGCAACCAGAAATCCCCTGGGCTTTATCCCAGACCCTCATAGGGCATATTTTGCAACATAGATGTAGACTCACAGTCTGCCCATCAAGATAAACTCATATGTGCTACTTTATGTGTATACCTGACCTTGATTTGTATCTGCCATTTTCAGGGCACAGACCATAGAAGTCTGCCCAGCGCTAGCCCCGCCTCCCAACCACTAGCCCCGCCTCCTAACCACTAGCCCTGCCTCCTAACCACTAGCCCCGTCTCCCAACCACTAGCCCTGCCTCCCAGCCACTAGCCCCGCCTCTCACCACCGACTGCCACCCAATCTCTGCTAAGCTTCTGAGGATCCATTCCTTCTGAACAGTATTCCTTTATGTTTATCCCAATCATTTTTGAATTCCGTTACCGTTTTCATCTCCACCACCTCCCACGGGAGGGCATTCCAAGTATCCACCACTCTCTCCGTGAAAAAATACTTGCTGACATTTTTCTTGAGTCTGCCCCCCAGGTAGAAATGCTGCCACACATTTCTACCTGCTCTGAGGCTGGTGCAAATGGGCACATGTTCTCTGTATGTGCACTTCTATATGAGAAAAGGCTAAAGTAGCTAGGGCTCTTCAGCTTGGAGAAAAGATGGCTGAGGGGAGATATGATAGAGGTCTATAAAATAATGAGTGGAGTGGAACAGGTAGATGTGAATCACTTGTTTACTCTTTCCAAAAATACTTGGACAAGGGGGCACACAATGAAGCTACAAAGTAGTAAATTTAAAACAAATCAGGGAAAGTTTTTCTTCACTCAACGTGTAATTAAACTCTGGAATTTGTTGCCAGAGAATGTGGTAAAAGCAGTTAGCTTAGTGGGGTTTAAAAAAGGTTTGGATAGCTTCCTAAAAGAAAAGTCTATAAGCCATTATTACAATGGACTTGAGGAAAATCCACTGCTTATTTCTAGGATAAACTGTCAAATCAACAAGGCACTTCTCTGCTAATAGTCTCCTATATGCAAAACAAAAAAAGTAGAGGGTTCTCACGGAGTACCACTAAAACTACTTCGTGTTAATTAGGGAAGAGTCTTAATTAGACTCTTCCCTAATTAACACGAAGTAGTTTTAGTGGTACTCCGTGAGAACCCTCTACTTTTTTTATTTCTAGGATAAGCAGCATAAAATGTACTGTTTTAGGATCTTGCCAGGGGGGCAGACTCAAGAAAAATGTCAGAAAGTATTTTTTCACGGAGAGAGTGGTGGATGCTTGGAATGCCCTCCCGTGGGAGGTGGTGGGAGGAAAACGGTAACGGAATTCAAACATGCGTGGGATAAACATAAAGGAATCCTGCTCAGAAGGAAGGGATTCCCAGAAGCTTAGCCGGTGGTGGGAGGCAGGGCTGGTGGTTGGGAGGCGGGGATAGTGCTGGGCAGACTTATACGGTCTGTGCCAGAGCCGGTGGTGGGAGGCGGGGCGGTTGGTTGGGGGGCGGGGATAGTGCTGGGCAGACTTATACGGTCTGTGCCCTGAAAAAGACAGGTACAAATCAAGGTAAGGTATACACAAAAAATGACACATGAGTTTATCTTGTTGGGCAGACTGGGTGGACCGTGCAGGTCTTTTTCTGCCGTCATCTACTATGTTACTATGTTTTTTAACCTGGATTGGGCACTGTTGGAAACAGGATACTGGGCTTGATGGACCTTTGATCTATCCCAGTATGGCAATGCTTATGTTCTTATGTACTTGCCTGACATTACAACCCTGTCAGCTTCACCCAAACTGCACCTCCAGGGACACCTACACACAAATCACATGAAAGTAGGCACACAATTTCTGCTGCATGTATTTTATAGGGGCAATTCCACAAAGGGTGTCAAGATGCAGTGCACTTAGCGCAAATTTTATCATGGCATCTGGGCACCCAGATTGCATTACAGAATACTAGCCTAAATTAGCATTTATGTGCCAATAGCAGGCATGTAACTAACAGTATTAAATAATTTGCATGCATAATTGTTGTATTGCACAGATCGACAACACTGCTAGTTTATCGTGATGATTTTAAAAACCCAAATAGCAGCAAAACCATGTATATCATCATATCGACAATTCAAAAAACTCAAAAAATACTAAAAAATGTAAAAAAAAGGGGGAAAAAGTCTCAACAAGTACGACAACCCTCATAAACACAGTTAGTTGTACGTACAAAAAGTCATCGTAGACTGAAAAAAACCCCATAGACAAAAAATTTTTTTACATATATTTTTAAATCGCTTTTCACATGAACAGTCACAAAAAATCTGTAGAGCCTTGAATACTCTTAAAACAATGTCAACATGGTTAAATAAAGTGCACCAAAACACTTAGCTTTATAGTGTCTGTTGCTGTGAACTCTGTAAAAAAAAATTTTGTCTATGGGGGTTTTTTCAGTCTACGATGACTTTTTGTACGTACAACTAACTGTGTTTATGAGGGTTGTCGTAATTGTTGAGACTTTTTCCCCCTTTTTTGACATTTTTGAGTATTTTTTTTAGTTTTTTTAATTGTCGATATGATGATATAGATGGTTTTGCTGCTATTTGGGTTTTTGAAATGCATAATTGTTGGACACGCCCATACACTGCCATGCACCTCCCCCTGTGAACACCCTCTTATGTGCTAAGCAATTAGCACTTATACACATAACTGTAACAGTCATGTGTTAGGTGCTAGTATTTTATAATGTAAGTACACATATTTATGCCTAAATTTAGACGACATGTTATAGAATGGTTTATACACATACTAGTAAAGAAAGCCCGTTTCTCAGAGCAATGAAACAGGAGCTAGCTTGTTTTTTTTGGGGGGGTGCCTCACATACGCAAAGCAGGAGCATGGCCATAAAAATGGATTTCTTCTGTCAGCGCTGTTCGTGTTGTCGGTGCTGCAGTGTAAGTGAGTGGTTATGTCTTCATTGGTGCTGGCGCTCCGTTTCGTCCAGTGTCAGTGCTCCATCTTCGTCGTCATCACGTAGTGATGCGAGGGCGGGGCACACACTGATGGGGAAAGCGGCTATCTCGACGCCTCAACTTCCAGTGGGGAAAGCTGATCTTGACACTTCAACTTCCAGTGGTGGCTTCATTTAGAACGTTGGGGTTGTGAATTATATAGATAGATAGTCGCACATTTTATAACAGCCCTTCTCTGTGCACAAACCAGGCTTTACACTGGATAAAACCGCCTAAAATTGAACCCACAAGTCCACTCGCTCCAGGAGGACATTCCGCGCTTCTACCAGCTTTCTGTGAAAAAATATTTCAGGACGTTTTCCCTACATTCCCCCCCTTGGAGCAGATGTCACGTCCCCTTAATCCCTTGAACAGGGTTTCCTATATGTGGATTGTGAGCATCTTCGAATGTCTTCTGCTCAGTTCATATTGATTTCTGCATGCTTACTACTACTACTTATCATTTCTATAGCGCTACAAGACGTACGCAGCGCTCTACACTTGAAAATTAAGAGACAGTCCCTGCTTGACAGAGCTTACAATCTAATGCTTAGATTTCAACACCCCCAAGTGCATGATATGGCACTTTTTTTTTTTTTTTTTGGGGGGGGGATATTAAATCCAAGTATATCCAACTCTTTGACTATGCCTGCAGCAAGTGAGTGATGGAAACACATGTCATGGTTACTGCGATCGATCGATGAGCACAGGGGAGATTCTGAGAATTTCCTCGGATGCCAGGATGCAGTTAAAACCCAAGGGGCGAGAAAGAAGGGGGGGATTGCTTTCATCTGAAGGCTTTCTCTACATATGTGCTAAAAGTTATAAAAATAAAAAGGGGAAGGGGAATGCCAAGAAGTGATATTTCCAGCTAGAGCTGCCTGGTGTAGCTGTATTTCTATGTCTTTGAAATGAGTCTTTTATTAGCTACATCACAAACACTGGGATTAACTACACAGATTCCTCAAATAACAGTTCCAGTAACCAGCTATTGTCTCAGATTGTCTGAACTGCCGAAAGAAAGAGAGCAAAAAGCCCACAGTGGTTTTTCTGTACCTCCCTGAAGAAAGCTTGGACCAGCCAGAGCCAAGGAAACTGCTTTCCACAAATGGTTCCAAACCAGAGCTGGAGCCGAGTGCAGGATCACAAATAATAAAAAGAAAAAAAGCTTGACAGGAAGATATTTTAAAGAAGAACAGATGAGTGGCCAGGATGCAGCGCTCGGGATACAAGTTGTCAGAAAACAGCTGCAGAGTCTCAGTTAAACTGTCAGCAAATTCATTGCCGGGGGTCCTAGTGCTTCAACGGAGCCTTCAAGACTGGTAGCAGCAAGCTACCAACACCCCTAACAAGCAATAATCCTTTTATCCAAAATAACTTGTTAATATTTCCATTTTGACACAAACCATAGCATACTCTAATTTGCTCCTCAGGCTTGCTACAAACTGGTTTCTGTTCCCCACAGAGGACTTTGTTGTGGTCTGTCGCTAGCCATCCATGAGAGACCTTCACCACCTCCCAGCCAGCTCCAGGGCCTGGGAGTGCTGCTGTCCAGTTTGTTCTTGGCTGGGGCAGAGTGATCATGGTATGAATGACACCTCAGTGGTTTTGGCAGCACTATGGGGGTTACTCTATGAAGTAAGTGCTTCCTTTTGGGCGCCCCAGTGCTGCACGGTGAACGTCTATTCTAAAATGCAGCAGGATTCTGTAAGTTATGGATGTAACCGGGAGCCCTGCTCCAGCTCCCCTTGCAGTTCCCACTATAACACTGACATGCACCCTTATAGAAACTCGATCTCAAAAGTGAATTTACAAGAGCATCTAGTTATTTATGAAATTGCCCTTTACTTGTGCCTTTTAGACTTCAGTGCAGTGCACGGAAGGAGGTTTTGTGAAATTATTGAACGATCATTACAAACGATCATGAAATCTAGGAATAACATTGGCATACTGGGTGGGGGGGATACATGAATGCGATGTTCATTCTGTTTTTGGTTATCAATAGAAATCAAACAAAATAAAACATGGAAAATAAAATAAGATGACACCTTTTTTATTGGACATAACTTAATACATTTCTTGATTAGCCCTTCTTCGTCAGATCGGAAATAAGCAAATGTGGTAGATGACAGAATATATTTCTATTGATAACCTTTAAGAGTGGACTAACAAGGCTACCACACCATTCTGTTTTTGAGAAGCCTCTAGGCATTTCTTCCATACACAATAAAAAGCGAAGAGGAAAGGGGTAGAAGAGAAAGTGTCGGGGGGGGGGGAGGGGGATTAAAAATTGTAACGTAATTATCCAGCCGATGGTGGTCAGTGATTTTTTTTCACCACTGCTGGCATTATGCCCACATAGTCAATGTCAGGTTATTCAATATCTGGGTTAGTGCACACGGACGGCACTTAACCAAGGATGGGTCTGTTTTGTATGTCGTCCTATTTGGCCGGCTAGCTTAACTGGGTAAGTCCCGAATATTGGCACTTAACCAGTCCTACTACTACTACTACTACTATTTCTATAGCGCTACAAGGCATACGCAGCGCTGCACAAACATAGAAGAAAGACAGTCCCTGCTCAAAGAGCTTACAATCTAATAGACAAAAAATAAATAAAGTAAGCAAATCAAATCAATTAATGTGAACGGGAAGGAAGAGAGGAGGGTAGGTGGAGGGCGAGTGGTTACGAGTCAAAAGCAATGTTAAAGAGGTGGGCTTTCAGTCTAGATTTAAAGGTGGCCCAAGGATGGGGCAAGACGTAGGGGCCTCAGGACGTTTATTCCAGGCGTAGGGTGCAGCGAGACAGAAGGCGCGAAGTCTGGAGTTGGCAGTAGTGGAGAAGGGAACAGATAAGAAGGATTTATCCATGGAGCGGAGTGCACGGGAAGGGTTGTAGGGAAGGACGAGGTGGAGAGATACTGGGGAGCAGCAGAGTGAGTACATTTATAGGTTAGTAGAAGAAGTTTGAACAGGATGCGAAAACGGATAGGGAGCCAGTGAAGGGTCTTGAGGAGAGGGGTTAGTATGAGTAAAGCGACCCTGGCGGAAGATGAGACGGGCAGCAGAGTTTTGAACCGACTGGAGAGGGGAGAGGTGACTAAGTGGGAGGCCAGCAAGAAGCAGATTGCAGTAGTCTAGACGAGATGGGTGACAGGGTGTGGATGAGGGTTTTGGGGTGTAGCGTGCTCGGAAAGAAAGGGGCGATTTTACGGATGTTGTAAAGAAAGAAACGACAGGTCTTGGCGGTCTGCTGGATATGAGCAGAGAAGGAGAGAGAAGAGTCAAAGATGACCCAAGGTTTCGAGCTGAGGAGACAGGGAGAATGAGAGAGCCATCAACAGAAATAGAAAACGGGGGGAGCGGGGGAGGTGGGTTTGGGAGGGAAATGAGAAGCTCGTTTTGGTCATATTTAATTTCAGGTGGCGTTGAGACATCCAGGCAGCAATGTCAGACAAGCACGCTGGAAACTTTGGTTTGGATGCAAGGTGAGATATCAGGGGTAGAAAGGTAGATTTGGGATCATCAGCATAGAGATGGTAGAAAAGCCATGGGATGAGATTAATGAACCAAGGGAAGAAGTTAGATAGAAAAGAGGAGGGGACCAAGAACAGAACCTGAGGTACGCCGACAGGCAGAGGGATAGAAGTAGAAGAGGATCCACCAGAGTGAACACTAAAGGTGCGGAGGGAGAGGTAGGAAGAGAACCGGAAAGGACAGAGCCCTGGAATCCAAGTGAGGACAGGGTATCGGAAGTATGCTGTGATCGACAGTGTCAAAAGCAGCGGAAAGATCAAGAAGAATGAGGATGGAATATTGACCTCTGGATTTAGCCAGTAATAGGTCATTGGAGACTTTAGTAAGCGAGTTTCGGTTGAGTGGAGAGGGCGAAAACCAGATTGTAATGGGTCAAGAATAGCATGTGAGGAGAGAAAATCAAGGCAGCGGCGGTGAACAGCACGCTCAAGTAATTTGGAGAGAAAAGGAAGGGAGGGAGATGGGTCGGTAATTAGAGGGACAAGTAGGGGTCAAGTGAAGGCTTCTTAAGGAGAGGTGTGACCACAGCATGTTTAAAGGCAGCAGGGACAGTTGCAGTGGAAAGTGAGAGGTTGAGAATGTGACAGATAAAGGAATAAGAGTAGGAGAGATGGCATTAAGAAGGTGGGTGGGAATTGGGATCAGAGGAACAGGTGGTACATTTTGAGGAAAAAGGAGAAGTGTAGTTTCCTCAATAGTAACTTCAGGAAAGGAGGAAAGGGAATGAGGGGAAGGAGAGAGAGGGGAACGGACTAGTGGAGGGAGAGGTGGTGAGGTAGAGAAAGCAAGGTTTATCTTTGAACCTTGTTGTGAAAGAATTCAGCAAGGGTCTGAGGAGATAATGAAGGGGGAGTTGGGGGAGGGGGCACCTTGAGGAGAGAGTTCAATGTGGTGAAGAGAAGTCGAGGATTAGAGCCAAGAGAGTTGGTCAGTTGGATATAATAATCCTGTTTGGCACGTAAAAGAGCAGATTGGAAGGAGGTCAGCATGAACTTAAAGTGTAAGAAATCAGCAAGGGCCCGAGATTTCCGCCAGAGGCGTTCAGCGGAGCGGTACAGGAACGTAGGTAGCGGATATTAGAAGTCAGCCAAGGTTGGGGTTTTTGTACGCCTTACAGGGCGGGTCATCAAAGGTGCAAGAGTGTCTAAGGCAGAGGATAGAGTATTGTTGTAAGAAGAAACAGCCTCGTTGACAGACGTGGATGGTGCCACAGTAGAGAGGAGGTTTGAAACATGGGAGGATAGAGATGAAGGGTCAATATCGTGAAGATTCCTAGATAAATTAGATAGGATAGGACGGGACTGGGAGGGAGGAGATTTAAGTGTGAAAGTTATAAGGATGGTGATCAGAGGAGGGATGATCAGAGGCAAGGAAACTAGAAGGTGAACAGTTGGAGGAGAAGATGAGATCAAGACAGTGCACCATTTGATGAGTGGGGGAGGTGGAGCATAGTTGGAGATTAAAGGACGACGTTAAAGCGAGTAACTTGGAAATATAAGAGTTGGAAGGATCATTAGCAGGAATATTAAAGTCACCAAGGATGAGAGAGGGGGAGGAAGGATCATGGAAGAAGGCAAGCCAGGCGTCAAAGTCACTGAGAAAGGATGAAAGGGACTTATCAGGGGGACGATAAATGACCGCTATTCGAAGAGGCAGAGGAGAGAAAAGGCGGATAGAGTGACTTCAAAGGAGGAAAAAACAGTGAGATTGAGGTGGAAGAACAGGTTGAAATCTGGAGGAGGGAGAGGAGAAGTAGTCCAACACCGCCCCCACGGCCAGAAGGGCGAGGAGTATGTGAAATATATAACCGCCA
The DNA here is from genome assembly GCF_901765095.1 of Microcaecilia unicolor. Classification (NCBI taxonomy): domain Eukaryota; kingdom Metazoa; phylum Chordata; class Amphibia; order Gymnophiona; family Siphonopidae; genus Microcaecilia; species Microcaecilia unicolor. Next base: position 199,607,220 of record NC_044033.1, on the reverse strand, counting down.
TGGCACAGGGGCTGCGACTGAAGCAGAGTCATCAGGGCAGAGCCAGGTTTCTGTTATGGCGAGCAGATGGAGGTGACGCGAGATAAAGAGGTCCTGGATATAGGGGAGTTGTTACAGATAGAGCGGGCATTCCATAGGGCGCAAGAGAAGGGCAGAGAAGAGGAGGGGAGTAGAGGACTAGAGATCAGGTTAGAGATGGTCACGGTGAGATCTGTAGAGTTTGGAAATAGTTGGTGAGGAGGGCCAGGATTGGGATTGATGTCACCAGCTGAGAGTAAGAGAAGGAGTAAAAGAGAGCGGAGGAGAGTATGAGAGGTGTGGCCACGAAGGCGGCGAAGGCGAGAGGTATTTAGGTGGAATGGGGAAGGCAAAATTGGAGGGAAGAAAGGAGACGGAGATTAAAAGCCAAGAGGGAGGCAGAGGGTAGGAGAGAAGGTGAGGTTGATGAAGTCAATGGATGGGAAGTGAGTTCCTGTAGCGGGGAGAGGTAGGGGGTGAGGGAAAAGATTAGGAAGGGACAGAGCTAGGAAGAGAATGTGAATAGGGGCCATAAACGATTAAGGTACTTTAGCAACTGGAAAAAGATTAGATACAAAGAGAAAAATGCGCGGCACCTAGAGCGGAGGCCCTGAGTGGATCGGGGTGGACCTGGGTGTCACCCCGGAGAAGGCTGTAAGGATATGCAGATGAGCTGCAAGTCCTCCACAGCACCTGAAAGGCAGCCGGTGGTAGAGGTGGGCACCTCTCAGCTGAGGAAAGGCTTACCAGGGGTTAGGCCGAAGCCAGCATTCCTCCCCCTGAGGGTCCCAACTCTGCCCCCAGACTACCTTCCCCCCTTCGAAATAACCGGTTTGGGCTTAGGCAGTTAGGGCTGATATCCAGCCGCATTGTCCAGTTAAGTGCCACCAAATATCAGGCGATAGCACCGCACAGGTGACTGCATCCGACAAGAGATCATAACTTCACTGGCTACCAGAACAACACAGGGCAAAATTTTAAAGTTTTATGTCTGAGCATTGAGCCTGCCATGAGTGGGAAAGCGCGGGGTACAAATGTAACATAAATAAAATAAAAAATAAATCTTCAAGGCCCTTAAAGGAAATGGCCCTGAGTACCTGACCCTCTACACACCACAAAGGACACTAAGGTCCTCTCAAGGACTATCACCAACCACACCCTCTCCAAAAGACATTACATGATGTGATACCCACAAACGAACCTTCTCCAGAGTAGCACCCCCCCCCCCCTACACACACACACACCTACCTCTTACTCTGTTACCTATCTATATGTTTCGACCTTTGCTGACCTTTAAGAGGCTGCTTAAATCACACTTTTTTCAGGAGGTCTTTCCTCTAGTATTCTGAATTGAGTATCTGGGGTCTGGGGCTCTGACCACACCGCAGGCCTTTGTTTGTATTTTGCTTAGTTGTTTTTTTGCTGCCTGTTTATTTCTTTTCTTTCTATGCAGTTGGTGCAATTTTCATTAATTGCATTATATAATTTTTTAAATGTTCTAATCCACTTTAATGGTTGTCCTTAAGGGGTCTATCAAATAAAATAACCTTTAACCTTAAACAGTGCACACAGTTAGGCACTGTTAAAATCGGGTAATTAAATTTGCTGATGACACAAAGTTATTCAAAGTTGTTAAATCACAAAAGGATTGTGAAAAATTGCAAAAGGACCTTATGAAACTGGGAGACTGGTCATCTAAATGGCAGATGACGTTTAATGTGAGCACGTGCAAAGTGATGCACGAGGGAAAGAGGAACCCGAATTATAGTTACGTCATGCAAGGTTCCACATTAGAAGTCACCAACCAGGAAAGGGATCTAGGCGTCATCATTGATGATACATTGAAATCCTCTGCTCAGTGTGCGGTGGCAGCTAAGAAAACAAACAGAATGTTAGGTATTATTAGGAATGGAAAGCAAAAATGAGGACGAGGACGTTATAGTTCCGGAGAGGTGGATTACAGACTCCGCAGTAGACAATACAGAGTGTATAGTATAATTAGAGTTAGTGTGGTTAGCCCCATGCAGGTTGCATGGGGTGGGATCATGTGGCGAAAGTTTTGTGTACTGTCCGTTTCCTTGTTTAATTATTACAAACTTCAACATTGTAACAAACTTTAAAATAAGACCCGATACAGATCTGCATTTCAGCACCTGCCTCAGGAATCAACAGTATCTGAAATCTATCCCGGAAAGGATATGCTCTTTGTCCACTGGCTCAACCCACTACATCTTTGTAGCTCCTGACACAAGTACTTCTCATCTGTCCTCACAGTCTTTGTATTTCACCTGCACCAGCACTGCCTAAAATGTAAAGACTTACCCCCTTTCCTAATAGGTGTGATACTGACCTCCAGAGCTTCACTCAAATATCTGGTGGTGGTGATAAAGGGGCCTCAGCAAAGCTGACAACTCTCAATCTAAATCCAGCAATTCCAGCTTCCGATGGATCGTTCGTTCATCCTGGACCAGGTCTACTTGACTGGATGAAATCGTGTTCGTTTTCTGGTCCAGAGCTTGTACTTCTGTCTTACAATCTAATAACTCTTTTTCTTGGGACCAAGACCTTGCTGAGGAGCCAAGCAAATTTTAACTAAATCAGAAGCAGACATGTCCAACGAAAGACAAAACTGTCCTTAGAGAGTCCAGAGAAACCTGACCAGCTTTAGCTAAGGGAGGTCTTAGTTGATATTATCCAAAACTGCCACAGCTGTACCTGTCAGATTAGGGCTTATACCCCGCTCGGAAGCATCCTCAAAGGATCTTCGCTTTCTCCAGCAGAGTAGCTGTCATCTACTCCTCTGAAAAGAGAGAGAAGCTAGGGGCTGCCTGGGGCTTTCCCAAAACAGTGGTGTCTCTTGCTGCTCGCGGACTAATTTCTTCCAAGTCTTTCACAGCAGTGATGACTGTTGCAATGCCCAACCATCCTGGTTCCAGGTTCCTATTCCAGTCATCTGGAGAGAGTGTTGTGTTGAACTCAGACCCCGGGGGGTGGGGGGGGGGGGGGGGGGGGGGGGGGGAGCTTCCTTCCCTGCCTATACAGTGAGGCTATCACTTCCAGATTCTTGAGGTGCTCAATCATGATTGTCTTGGAGTAAGGTTGATGAAGGGACTTGGGGGGGTGTTCCCTTATTTCCCCCTTTCTCTTTTGCAGTGTAAAAACAAGGAAAAATAAGAAAACCAGCAAGAGTCCAGCAGTATCAGACAGAGAGCTCACTTGCAGAGCTCCTGCACCAATGCCATTTTCTCCTCCAACCCACCCCCAGGGTGAGCTTTTCCTAGGAACTGAAAACAGCATGTTCCAACTGTGTCCCCTACACTCTGAACAATAACCAGCACCATGCCCCTTCAATCACTCCTCACCCTGTCACCACTATGACTTGAGGGTTCAGGGGATGGATACAGTGATACAGAGCCTGTCACCTCTAGGACTGGAGGGTTAAGGGGATGGACACAGGGATACAGAGCCTGTCACCTCTAGGACTGGAGGGTTAAGGGGATGGACACAGGGATACAGAGCCTGTCACCTCTAGGACTGGAGGGTTAAGGGGATGGACACAGGGATACAGAGCCTGTCACCTCTAGGACTGGAGGGTTCAGGGTATGAACAAAAGGATACAGAGCCTGTCACCTCTAGGACTGGAGGGTTCAGGTAGGGTTACCATATGTCCGGATTTACCCAGACATGTCCTCTTTTTGAGGGCATGTCTGGGCAACCGGGCGGGTTTTGCCAATCTGCCCATTTGTCCAGAAATCCAGACAAACGGGCAGATTGCTAGCCTCCCCTCCCCTTACTTACTACTGCCCTGGTGGTCTAGTGACCTCTTCCGCCTTCGGGGCAGGAAAGAGCCCCCTCTTTCCTGCCTGGAGCGCGGCCCTGCATGCATCCTTCCTATTCACGATCTTGGTGCCAATTCAAAATGGACGCCGAGAGTTGAAGTGACCTCGCGAGACTTCAACTCTCGGCGGCCATTTTGAATCGGCGCCAAGATCACGAACAGGAAGGATGCATGCAGGGCAGCGCTCTGGGCAGGAAAGAGGGGGCTCTTTCCTGCCCCGAAGAGGTCACTAGACCACAAAGGCAGTAGTAAGGTAAGGGGAGGGGGGTGACGGGGAGGGGGAGTGATGGGGTATGTGACAGGGGGCGGAGCGGGGGTGTGAAAGGGGGCGGGGCATGTGTCCTCCTTTTGTAGGTTCAGGGGATGAACAAAAGGATACAGAGCCTGTCACCTCTAGGACTGGAGGGTTCAGGGGATGGACACAGGGATTCAGAGCCTGTCACCTCTAGGACTGGAGGGTTCAGGGGATGGACACAGAGATACAGAGCCTGTCACCTCTAGGACTGGAGGGTTCAGGGGATGGACACAGGGATTCAGAGCCTGTCACCTCTAGGACTGGAGGGTTCAGGGGATGGACACAGGGATTCAGAGCCTGTCACCTCTAGGACTGGAGGGCTCAGGAGATGAACACAGGGATAGATGTGTCCCAAGGATTTGGTTGAGAACCCTTAGATTGGTAAGGTCTTTGGGGGTATGGACACAGTGGTACCCGGTCAAAATAGCCCGGACAAAAAAACTCCCAACATAATAGACCCTGACATAATAGGCCCTGTAAAAACGGCCTGCCCACAATATAGCCCTTGACAAATTAGCCCCCTGACAAAAGGGCCCGATCAAGCTGCTCAGAATATGGCACTGCATTTTTTTCTAGGGGGCTATTTTGTCAAGGGCTATTATGTTGGGGTGCCACACACAGTGTACCTACTTATTACCACTACACAGCTGCTGAAGGAGCAACACATCTCAGTCAATCTCAAGGGCTGGTTCCCACCATCCCAATCAGTCCTTTAAATACAATAGTCTCTGGCCCTACCACTACCTTAAAGTGAATTCGGTGAAGAGCCAGAAGCCAACGAAGACTTTTCAATAAGGAAGCCCCAAGTTCCCGCCCTCATAGCCATAGCTTTTTCTGCCTGTTGTAATGTGCCAGTCAGTGTATTGAGAAGACCCCCTACAGCAGACCCTGCAGCGACAAGGAGAGACGCTGAATGCATAATAAATACAAAGCATAAGCAAGAGGTTTTCCTTGATAAAGCCGACACAGCAAAACGGGACCCCGTCGGATGGACAACACAGATAAGTGCGATATGCTAAAAAAATAATTACATTAATGATATGTAATAATAAATACAATTAAAAATTAAAAGTAAAAATTAGCAAAGCATATGGAGGTTTTTTTTTAGCCAATGACGAGATGGAGCCCTTGGAGTCACAAAAATTGAAACGGTGACAGAGGACATACAGAGGCTTTCCTCCATAAATTAAATATAGTGGAATTAAATTAAATAGATATAGTGGAATTAGAAAAGGTGCCGAGAAGGGCGACGAAAACGATAAAGGGGATGGGACAACTTCCCTATGAGGAAAGGCTAAAGCGGCTAGGACCTCTTCGAGCTTGGAGAAAAGGTGGCTGAGAGGAGATATGATAGAGGTCTATAAAATAATGAGTGAGTTGAAAAGGTAGATATGAAAGCGTCTGTTTACGCTTTCCAAAAATACAAGAACTAGGGAACATGCAATGAAGCTACAAAGTAGTAAATTTAAAATGAAAAGGAAAAAATTTTTCTTCACTCATCGTGTAATTCAACATCTGGAATTCGTTGCCAGAGAATGTGGTAAAGGCAGTTAGCTTAGGCAGAGTTTTAAAAATGTTGGACAGCTTCCTAAAGAAAAAGTCCATAGACCATTATTAAATTGCACTTGAGGAAAATCCACTATTTGTGGGCTAAACAGTATAAAATGTTTTGTACTTTTTTTGGGATCTTGCCAGGTATTTGTGACCTGGATTGGCCACTGTTGGAAACAGGATGCTGGGCTTGATGGACCCTTGGCCTGTCCCAGTATGGCAATACTTATGTACTATGTACTAAATGAATTTGAGAGCATCACTATATGGAGATCACAAGTAAGTTGTTGTGAAGTAGTTTTCTTGAGAGTGTGGTAGAGTCCTTTCAATTATAACTGTGATATTACACATGCAAAAGCAAGCGGTGGTGTGGAGGTACATGGGTTAAAAAACAAAAAAAAAATCTTGTTCTTTTCAAAGCCATCACACAGAGAGGGCATCTGAGTTTAGTAAACTGGCTTTCCTCCCTGGAGGTGGCTGCACCCGAGTTTCAGAACGGAACTGTCTACGATACATTTACTCCATGTTATCATCGCAAGCCACTGGACTGGGATATAAAACACACAGAAAGAGTCATCAGGGAAAATCTTTCGCTTGAGAATCCACTGCATTTGGAAGAGCCATGGTTTAGGAGTCCTCTTTGAGGGAGTTTCAAAAGTTAAAATAATAACCCCCACCTCCAAGAACATTGAAAGGAATTGCAAAGAGCCTTTGGAGGTTTCAAAGATTCTAGAAGCCTTGAGAGGGGGCACTGCCAGAATCATCATTAGCCCTTCCAGTGACTAGCACCAATGCAAGAGAGAACGATGAAGAAGATCACGCCAAATGATCTGAAGTCAAAGAAAGAAAGAGTGGGGAGGGGAGTGAAGAAAGTTACTCAGAATCAAATGCTCGTGGCTACACTGTGTAAGGGACCTGCCACCATTGCATCAGTTTTCCCTGTCTGTGGGGTGGGCCTGGTCTCCTTTCTCTGTGCACACCAAAAGGAAACTAAACCAGGCCATTATATCAAAGCAATAAACTTGTAATCCACCCCCCCCCCCCCCAAAATAATAATAATAATAAATAACCTAAAATAAGGATTTAGGAAAGAAATACAGTGTTAGTCTAGAAAATCAATGAGGTTTAGAAACAGCAGCAGTAGACCTTGAGCTAACCTGGAGAGAGAGCCCTCCTCCCCTACCCCCCCCCCCCTCAAAAAATTAAGAAAGTTCTGTGAAGACAGGTAAGGGAGCCAAAATGGATGGTGTGCACTGGGAAAGAGGACCAAGGGTGGGGAGCTTGTTGCCACAGGCAGGTCATGAGGTAGGGGTGGCATTATCCTTTGATTGTATCAGAAGAGCAGAGAGGATCTCTTTACCAAAATACAGTCACACAGATTAGCCCCACTCCCCCCCCCCCCCCCCCCCCACACACACAAAACAGCTCATTTGCACCTCTAAATATATAATTTTGACAACACCTTTCAAATTCTCAGGCCAGTAAACCAACCTGAATCTGACCCCTCCATCCCCCAAGGTAGGTGTGCATCCCTTCCATAGATGCTAGAATTCTGCCACATTTTTGGGTCTTACAACCCCTCTGGAAAGACTGGTCCAGGTGTCCCCCATTCTCCTGGTGAAAACATATTGAACTCCTTCCTTACCAGTTTCCCTCCCTCCAGCTGAGTAAACAGATTCCTTCTGGTGTCTTTAAATGATGCTGGAGATGAGGGTTAGATCCAGAGTTGAAAGCTGCCCAGAGGTACTCAAACCGTGCCTGCGGGTCACAGTTTTTTGTGGTAGAGATGGAGGTCTCAGCAGTGAGGTTAACATTCAGAACCAAGGTTGCTTCTGTAGCTGTTGGGAAGTGGAGTGGTTTTGTTCCCGTTTTTTCCAGGACAGGTATGGTTTTAGGACTGGTCTGCACTGTGCAATGTCCAGGAATGAGCACCTTTTCTCCCCAACTGGCTGCAAAGACAAGGGTCTTCCTGCTGTCAGTCCTGGCTGCACAGACCAGGCATCTCCCCAGCTGGCTCCCAAACCTTTGGAGGGGGGTTCTCCCCAGCTGATTGCACTCCAGCCATTAATCGTGTCTGCAGAGATTAGGGATCTCCCCAGCTCATTATCAAAACTGGAGAGGGGGGTCCCAGCCAGCTGCACAGAGCAAGAGTTTCCTCTGTGTATAATGATTCCAAGCTCCACAAAGTAGCTCCACACGATTCCCACTCCCTCCCCGGATCCCTTATTTGGGGAGCTGATGGTGGTGATGTCACAGGTTAACTCTTGGGATTTCAGGCTTTTTGATTTCCTCAAACAGAACCTCTGAAAAGAAGGAACCTTTGCTCCAACCAGGTTATCAGGGACATGCTAGGATGCTCCTGGTCCAGTCACATCTCAGAGCTTTGTAGGTCCTAGTCCTTCTTAAGGAATTTAGAAATATGAGTCCAGAGATGGGGGACAGTAACCTGTAAGAAGCCATAGTGTTCACTGTAGGAGAAATACTAGAAAAAGAAGCCCATCCATCTTTATTATCAGTAGTATTTTCTTGGCACAAGATTATTTGAGACACTTCTAGAGTACACTCAGCAGACTGTAAAAAGTTATTTTCTTTGCAAACTCTTGGCAATTACAAAGATACAATTGTATGATAAAGCATGGTGTCTATACTAAAAATCAATTTGCCAGCCCACTAGATCTCTGGCCGGGAACAGCCCCTGCTGTTCCTTTGAACTGTCTGGGAAATGAATAAGATCTAGAAACAAGACCCAGGATAAAAACAGAGGAGACTGCCAAATGTAGAAAGCACTGGAGCTGAAAACACTAGAGGAGACTCCAGGAAAATGCAAGGGCTGAAAATACCAGAGGAGATTCTAGCACAAGGCAGAGAGCACAGGGTTGAACATAGTACAGGAGACTCCAGAAAAAATACAGAAAAGCAAAAAGTGTAACTATGTGTTTCAAAGTAGCTTTCTGGGCTTTTCTCCTTTGTGTCACTGGTTTCTCCAAATTGCTTCCAGAAATCAAGTTTCGCCAGATAGAAGTCTCTTGTATCACTGTAAGATTTGTCTAATTTTGCTGACACTGAGTCTGTCATGCTGGTAATAAATACATCCCGTCTCTGTTTATATTCTTCCCCTCCAATTCCAAACAAACTTCAGGTCAATGCACGAATGGTCATTAAATACCCTGACCTCTACCCACACAGAGAGGATTATCGGTCCCCAGCAGGGTCTGCAGTGCATCCTTAGACAGAATCAATTGTCCCAGGCACGCAGATGTTGGAAAGGGCTTGAATGTGATAAGCGAACTTGGCTGTGGATATAAACAATATATCTCCTCTGTAAAGTAACATGGACTCTCCGCTATCAGTCTAAAGTGCAGCCCCTTAGCTCTCTGCGTTTGGCTAGTTACTGCGCTTTCTGTATTTTCCTGAAGTCCTCTCTGGTATTTTCAGCCCCTGCACTCTGCATTTTGCTGGAGACTTCTGGTATTTTCAGCACTATGCTGGTGCCCTCTGGTACTAATTTTAACACCTGCACTTTCTGAATGTTGTTTCACATCTCTTCCGGTATTTTCAGACCCTGACTTCTCTGTATTTTGTTGGAAAATACTTTGGCATTTTCAGTCCTTGCACTCTGCATTTTGCTGAAGCTACCTGGTATTGCACTCTCTATGTTTTGCCAGAACCTTCCCTGGTATTTTCAGAGTCTGTGCTCGCTTCATTTTCCTGGAGTTTCCAGAGATGCCAAGTTACCCAGTTCCAAAGTGGAGATTTTGGACAGTCCTGACTTTGAATTCACATTCCAAAGCAGTGTGGGATTTGTAGTTCCTGAACCTGCCCATTGAAATCAATGCTGCAAATCCCATAATGCACCAGGATGGGTGGACAGAAATCCAGAACTTCAGCCTGGAACTGGGTAACTTGGCCGCTCTGATTTTCCTGTGGTATTTATAGCCTCCTGCACTCAAGTTTTGCTTCCATAGCTGTCCAGTTCCAAGAAAAAGACTTTTCCTCCACTTCTGAGTTTTTGACAACTCCATCTTGTTGCCACATGGGCGCTACTGCAGCACTAATTTCAATAGGTAGAATCTGGACCCCTCCCTCAAGCGCAGTGAGTAGGCGGGGCCTCGCTCTCCCAGCCCGGAAGTGGAACCTTAGATGGTGCTGACAGTTTCCGGCCGGCCTCATTTCCAGGAACACGGACACGGAAGTGCTGGGTAGACAGACACAAGACACGTGGTGAGAAGACAATAGCATGGGGCGCTGGAGCAAGGTAAGCGTACGGGGTCTAGGGAGGGAAGGAAATCATTGAAGAGTTTTTTCCAGTTCCGAAATGTGAACACGTAGAACATTGTACAAGTAGGGAGACCGATTTTACTGTAAGAGCATAACATAAGCGTTGCCATACTGGGTCAGACCGAAGGTTCCATCGAGCCCAGTATTCTGTTTCCAGTAGTGGCTAATCCAGGTTACAAGTACCTGGCAAGATCCCAAAATAGTACAGTATATTTTATGCTATTTATTTATGCTTACTTAACCCCAGCCTTGGCTGACTTCTAGAATCCACTACCTACGTTCTGTGCCCGCTCTGCCAATGCCTTTGGCTGAAATCCCGTGCACATGCTGACTTCATACATTTCAAATTCTTGCTGACCTCCTTCCATTCTGCTCTTTTACTTGCCAAACAGGACTATTACATCTAGTTGACAAATTCTCGTGGCTCAAACCCTCAACGTCTCCTTGCCACACTGAACTGGGACGGTGTAAAAGCCAAATCTGCGGGATCCCTGGGATCTTCCGGATCCAAGTACGTCCTTAAGACTGGAGCGCGTCTTTGTTTTGACGGCTGCTGCTGCTTACAGTATGCAGCAATCACCGGCCATAACCCAGCGCTGCGATTCTGTATTCCCCTCTTTCTGTGGCAAATCTTTAAGGAGGTGTAATAGACTGGAGTGGAAGTGAGCCTATCTAGTTCACTGTAAGTAAGGAATACATTTGATTAATCTCTGTTTCCACTCCCTGCGCAGCCATCATTGCCGTTCACTCAAAACACAGCAAGCAAACCTGTGAGCTGCTGCATCCATGTTGTCGTTCTTCAAAAATTCATTGTAGCTAGTAGAAACAGCAATTATAAATTATGTAGTTTGTGCTAATTTTTCTTCATTGTGTTTCTGTACAATTCAGATGGCCAGATTTCAGTGACAATATTCTGTTTCCTGATAGGTTCATCTTAACTGGTTGTAATCTGCCTTGGGAAGCCTGGTGTTTATAAAGACGATGGAATATCTACTATAATAAAAAGCACCTCCAACATTCTGAAGCTGACTCCGTGGCAGTGAAGGGTTGTAGGGTTTGTGCTGACTGTAACACTGTATCCATCTCCTGTTGTGACATTAGCGTACTTCCTGGTACGTCACATGCATGAGGATGTCGTCGTCCCTCCCAGTTCCAGGCCCCCTCCATCCGATTTTTAAAAGTCATCATCACTTACCAAGTCAGGGTTACGGCAGACGGCAGCAGCGGTAAAACGCTGCAGGCTCGGCCCTTCTCTCTCAGCTGTGGTCCCGCCCTTGCAGAAACAGGAAATGAGGGCGGGACCACAGCTGAGAGAGAAGGGCCGTGCCTGCACGCCTTTTACTGCTGCTGGCGGCCGACGTAACCCCAATGAGGTAAGTGAAGATGACTTTTAAAATTTGTAGGGAGGGGGCCTGGAAGGGAGGGACAATGACCCTGGAACTGGGAGGGATGGAGGGGGGACCCTGAAACTCAGAGGGAGGGAGGGGACGACCCTGGAACTTGGAAGGAGGGAGGGGGGGCGCCCCTGGCACACACTCTCAATCTCACACAAGCAAAGGCCTCTCTCACAGACACACTCACACCCAGTCTCATTCTCTCTCTGTCACACACACACACTCGCACATTCATTCTCTCTCACATAGTCACTCTCACACACACTGTCAAACATACACACTCTGAGGAAAACCTTGTTAGCGCCCGTTTCATTTCTTCCAGAAACGGGCCTTTATTCCTATTGTTTTTAATTACCTCTTCTTATAGACCTCTTTCTGACTCCGTCACATGGGGGGCTAAAGATACTTATTTCATATATCAGGTTCTGTATAGTTTCTCTAACCTCCATTGTCACCCAATCATAAGGGGGTGGCATTAGGAGCTGTAATTGAGAACTAATTCCCATAACTACTGCTTTCTGTCCAAAACTGAGTGTCACTTGTATGTGATCTACCTTGTAGGCTAAATGTTAGGTGAAGAGAAGAGAAGATAGACTCAATAAAAATAGAGGCAGAGATAGGTTTAGATAGATAAGTACATTTTATTTCTTACCCAAAGACAAGCCTTCAAGTTGATACAAATACAGACATCAGACAGATTCTGGGTTAATCTGCACAGCGCCCTGCCGTCTGAGAGAAGCGTTGGAGAGGACTCTCAAACTAAGGCAAAATCTCCCATCTTTTATACCCTATCCTCTCCATAGAAGTTAATGGTGAGATACCTAGCTCCTAATATTTTGCATTTCTGAGAGCATACTTTCCCATGCGGTCTGCTGCCTGATGTGCCCACCTCCTTCCGTTCTCAGCTACTGCTAATTATCAACATGTTTTGGGAAGCGTTGAGATAACAGTTTCACATCTTCCGGCTGCAATACTTTTCATACTTTTCATACCTTTCATACCATTTCATGAACTCTGTATTACCTCTGTATCATTGTATACCAAAACTAATAAGCTCCATTTTATTCATCTGATCTTTCATTACAGATGCTATATTTGATTTAAAAATTGTACCAATTTGTGTCAGAAGTCATTATTCAGACCTGCTCTTTGCAGATTCTCAAATATTAAATCATTTACTTGTTGTTTGGCCTAATCAGTACTTTTTCAGTTGTTTTCGGCTGCATAGCTTTGGCCATCACTATTCCAGTGGTAGCCTTAAAGCTAGGCCATATATTAACACTATACAGCACTGGAAATAACAAAGCAGCTTCTGCAGTACTGACAAATATATTTTGAAAATAACCCTTCCCCCCTTCACATACCCTTGAAAATTCCACCAGCCCAGCCCCCATAACGCCTCTTAGATCTTCTCTCCACCCCCCCACCCCCCAAATCCCCTTACAAGAGAGAATGCAAATCTACTTTGCTATTGTTTTTGACAAATGGAGATGGCTGCTGTAGTGGGACCGGCTTCAACTTTATAGTCGTACTGTCTCCTGTGGACCAGATAAGCTCATCCCATGTTCCCTCATTTAACCTCAAGGAGATGAGTTTTCAATTTTGGCACAGTATAAGACATCACAAGAACAAAATGTAAGAAAACCACTGGACTGCATTAGGGGCTATTAGCCCATATAGTTATGTTTAAACAAAAGAGATCTGCATGAAACAAAATATTTATTTTTATTTGGAGTTATAAAACCACTTGCCCCTGAAACATGTTCCAAAACAGAATAATCCATTTGTGTATCTAAAAGACAAACTTCTACAAAACAGATGAAAATGTGATTCCATGTGCCTCTATGAAAGGAGAGTTTAATTCTACTTCCATTTAATTTCAATATATTCCATCAAATTTATAAACACCAGGCAGATTACAACAGTTAAGATGAACCCATTAGGAAACGAGATATCCTCACTGAAATCTGGTCATCTATATTGCACAGAACAGTGAAGAAAAATGACTACAACTACCATTTACCATACATTTTGAAGCTTTTTTTAAATGGTATTCATAGTAACGTGTAGTAAATGACGGCAGATAAAGACCTGAACGGTCCATCCAGTCTGCCCAACAAGATAATTCATTTTACAAGGTATGTAATATTTTGTATCAGAATTTGATTTGTCCCTGCCTTTCTCAGGGCACAGACCATAGAAGTCCGCCCTGCACCGGTTTTTATTCTCCAAATGCCGGTGTTGCCACCCATGTTCACTAAAATTCCATAGATCCATTCGTTCTAAACAGGATTCTTTTGTGTTTATCCCACGCATATTTGAATTCATTTACCGTTTTCATCTCCACCACCTCCCGGGGGAGGGAAATATCCACCACCCTCTCCATGAAAAAATACTTCCTGACATTACTCCTTAGTCTGCCCCCCTTCAACCTCAATTCATGTCCTCTAGTTCTACCATTTTCCCTTCTCTGGAAAAGGTTTGAATGCGGATTAATACCTTTCAAATATTTGAACGTCTGTATCAGGTGACCCCAATTATGTCTTTTATCTTCTACCTTGTAAAACCTGCCAATCCAACTGAAACAGCTTTAGGCTTGTTACAGATGGATCAACAATAAAGAACTACAACGCAGATGCAGCAACTAATAGGCTTGCTTGCTTTGTTTTGAGTGAATGGCAGTGACGGCTGCGCGGGGGAGTGGAAATAGAGATTAACCAAATTGGCTTCCTTGCTTCCACTCCTGTCTATTAAACTTCCATGCAGCGGCTCATAGGTTTGCTTGCTGTGATTTGAGTGTATGGCAATGACAGCCGCACGGGGGAGAGGAAACAGATTAACCAAATTGGCTTCCTTGCTTACAGTGGACTAGATAAGCTCACTTCCACTCTTGTCTATTTAACCTCCTTGCAGCAGCTCATAGGTTTGCTTGCTTTGTTTTGAGTGAATGGCAATGACGGCTGTGAGAGGGAGTGGAAACAGAAATTAACCAAATTGGCTTCCTTGCTTACAGTGGACTAGATAGACTCACTTCCACTCCAGTCTATTGCACCTCTTTGTTTAACTTTCTAAAAGATTTGTGCAGCGCTGGGTTATGGCTGGTGATCGCTGCATACTATAAGCAGTAGCGGCTGTGAAAACAAAGAAGCGCTCCTTTTGTCATTAAACCTTATTTTAAGCTTGAGAACGCCCGATCCGCTAAGTTACACCCCCTGTGACGTAATGTTACCGTCGCACGGAGGATCGCAACTTTTAAGGCGGACAAGGTTGGTAAGGAAATAGGAGGATCCCGGGAGAATAATCCTCGGCGTTAACTACATCAACTGTCGTTTTCTTAAAAACATTTATTTTGGAGGATATATGTAAAATGTCCACATGTAAACGACTGGGCAAAGAAAAAAATTAACTTCTAAAGGTTTTTAAATCGAATTCAGGAGGATCCCGCTGTATCTGTTTTTTACCTTTTGCCAACTGAACTATTTCTTCAAAGTGCCTTCACCTCCAACCCCCCTTTCACTTTCCCCCTAGACTCTGGCTGAGTACGTTTCATGATAAGGTTCACAAGATTAAATTTGAATTCTCAACCAGGTCACCTCCACCTCTCCTTCCCTTAGTCCATTCTCTCAACCCTCCAACCCCTGCCTCCTTTTCTGAAATCACTGTAGAGGAAACTACATATCTTATTTCCTCCTTGAAACTAACTACCTGTTCCTCCGATCCTATTCCCACCCATCTACTTAACAATATCTCTCCTACTGTCATCCCTTTTATCTGTCATATCCTCAATCTTTCACTGTCAACTGCGACTATTCCTGATGCCTTCAAAATGCTGTAGTCACACCACTCCTTAAGAAACCTTCATGGGACCCTACCTGTCCTTCCAACTATCGCCCCATCTCCCTCCTCCCTTTCCTATCCAAGATACTTGACGTGCTGTTCAGTGCCATTGCCTTGAATTTCTTTCATCTCAAGCTATTCATGATCCACTTCAATCTGGCTTTCGCCCCCTTCATTCAACTGAAAAAGCGCTTGCTAAAGTCTCCAATGATCTGTTCCTGGCCAAATCTAAAGGTCTCTATTCTATCCTCATCCTTCTCGATCTATCTGCTGCTTTTGACACTGTTGATCCCAGCCTACTCCTTGATACGCCATCCTCACTTGGATTTCATGGCTCTGTTCTTTCCTGGTTTTCTTCTTATCTCTCCCAGCACACCTTTAGTGTATACTCTAGTGGATCTTCCTCTATTTCTATCCCACTGTCAGTTGGTGTACCTCAGGGATCTGTCCTGGGCTGCCTTCTTTTCTCCATCTATACTTCTTCCCTTGGTACTCTGATCTCATCCCATGGTTTTCAGTATCATCTTTACGCTGATGACTCCCAGATCTACCTCTCCACACCAGAAATCTCAGCCGAAATCCAGGCCAAAGTATCAGCCTGCCTGTCTGACATTGCTGCCTGGATGTCTCAGCACCATCTGAAACTAAACATGATCAAGACTGAGCTTCTTATCTTTCCCCCTAAACCAACCTCTCCTCCTCTCCCATTCTCTGTTTCTGTGGATAACACTCTCATCCTTCCTGTCTCATCAGCTCGTAACCTTGGGATCATCTTCGACTCCTCCCTCTCTGCACATTTTCAGCAGACTGCTAAAACCTGTCATTTCTTTCTCTATAATATCACCAAAATTCGCCCTTTCCTTTCTCAGCACACTATCAGAACCCTCATCCACACTCTTATCACCTCTCGCTTAGACTATTGCAACTTGCTTCTCACAGGTCTCCCATTTAGCCATCTCTCTCTTCTTCAATCTGTTCAAAATTCTGCTGCACGACTAATATTCCGCCAGTGTCGTTATGCTCATATTAGCCCTCTCCTCAAGTCACTTCACTGGCTTCCTATCCGTTTCTGCATACTCCTCTTATTGACCTATAAGTGCATTCACTCTGCAGCTCCTCAGTACATCTCCATTCTCATCTCTCCCTACATTCCTCCCCTGGAACTCCATTCACTGGGTAAATCTCTCTTATCTGTACCCTTCTCCTCCACTACTAACTCCAGACTCCGTTCCTTTTATCTTGCTGCACCATATGCCTGGAATAGACTTCCTGAGCCGGTACGTAAAGCTCCATCTCTGGCCGTCTTCAAATCTAAACTAAAAGCCCACCTTTTTGATGCTGCTTTTAACTCCTAACCCTTATTCACTTGTTCAGAACCCTTATTTTATCATCTTCACTTTAATATTCCCTTATCTCTTGTTTGTCCTGTTTGTCTGTCCTAATTAGATTGTAAGCTCTGTCGAGCAGGGACTGTCTTTTCATATTCAAGTGTACAGCGCTGCGTATGTCTAGTAGCGTTATAGAAATGATAAGTAGTAGTAGTAGTTATCCTAGATATAAATAATGGATTTTCCCCAAGTCTATCTTAATAATGGCATATGGACTTTTTTTTTTTTTTGAAGGAAAGTAGCTAAATATTTTTTAAACCCTGCTAAGCTAACTGCTTTTATCACATTCTTTGGGAATGAATTAAAGAGTTTAATTATACATTGTGTGAGTATTTTCCCCGATTTCTTTTAAATTTACTACTTTGAAGCATCATTGTGTACCCCCAAGTCCTAGTATTTTTGGAAAGAGTAAACAAACGATTCTACTGTTCCACTCCACTTGTTATTTTATAAACCTCTATCGTGTCTCTCCAAACTGAAGAGCCCTGGCCAGGTTAGCCTTTCCCCATAGGGAAGGCATCCCATCCTCTTTATCAATTTTGTCACCTTTTTCTGTTCATTTCTAATTCCGCTATATCATTTTTGAGATGCAACAACCAGAATTGCACACAGTATTTGAGGTCACACAGTGGAATGGCACAACGGTAAAATGTCCTCATTTTTGTTCTCTTCCCCACTCCCCCCGTTTATAAATAGTTAAGCTCTGGAACTCATTGCCAGAGGATGCGCTAACAGCAGTTAGCATATACAGATTTATAAAAGGGTTGGAAAGTTCCTGGAGGAAAAGGCCATAGTCTGTTATTCAGATGGACATGGGGGACGCCACTGCTTGCCCTGGGATTGTTAGCATGGAATGTTGCTACTCTTTGGGATTCTGAATGGAATCTTGCTACTTTTTGGATTCTGTGTGGAATGTTGCTACGCTTTGGGATTCTGAATGGAATCTTGCTACTCTTTGGGGTTCTACATGGAATGTTGTTACCCTTTGGGATTCTGCCAGTTGCTTGTGATCTGAATTGGCCACTGTTGGAAGGAAGATACTTGGTTAGATGGACCACTGGTCTGACCTAGTATGGCTATTCTTATGTGGGATATTTTTATGTTTTGTTTTTAATTCTCTCCTTTCAGACTAAGAGCCAGAAGAAGGCACGAGCCAATGCTGTTCACACGGCACAGGAGGAGTTCAGCTCTGTGCCGCACTCCTTTGTGTTCCACCGGGGACAGATTGGTAAAATGGTACAACAGCTGGTGCTTAATGTCAGGCAGGCAATGGAGCCCTACACAGCCACGTCGCTGAAGGTGAGTGCCACTCATCGGCAAATATTAAGCCCGGGGTGGAAAACAGCACGGAATTGCTATCGTACTTTCCAGGTTGCAGCAGCAGCGGGATTGGAACCTGGGGTCTGCAGGCATGTTGCAGCTTTGTGCTCCTGGGAGTAGGCTTACACACAGATGAGCTCACAAGACCCCCCTGCCCCACCCCAGTCCCTGATACTAATCTCATCATTGTCAGCAAGACTAGCACAAAGGCTTGACTTGGAAGTTAGAGCTGAGGTTCTTGTGAGTTTTCTGCATTTGCCTCTCTGCAAATATATATGTTTATTCGAGGTGATTGCTCTTTTTTTTTTATTGTGAGGGTTCTGGTTGAGCTCAGACCGTTGTATCCCTGCTGAGTTTATAGATGCGGAGAGTGCCTTAGTCCATTTCTTCCCTCACCACACAGCCCTGCTCCCATTAGAAGGGCAGTGGCATGGTGGGGGTGAGGGGGTGTCTTTGGATGCAAGTAATGAACGTTTGAATGATGCTGAGATCCTCTTGTGATTTCTTTCAAAGCAAACGCACTGATGCATCCACAAATGGGGGTAGCGGTAGCTGAACAGAGCTTGAAATTAACATCTGTTGATCTGCTGACAGAAGGTCAGCGGTGTTGGTGATCTAGCATCAGTACATTCTTTACATATCAAATATTGTGTGAGCGTAAAGCAAAGGACGTACTGCTAATAGGCTGGTGGCAGAAGTGGGATTAAAATCCTTGTCCTGTGGGTCGTCAAGCTGTGTACTCCCAACACCATTTTATGGTAGAAGCAGTAGGATTAGAATCTCTGCCCTATGGGATTTCTTGATCATATGCGCTTAGGAGTAGATCATACCACATGGTATCAGAAGTGAGATTAAATCTTTGCATCACAGGGTGGCAGGTGCCTGAGGAATCTGGTCTGTTTCTCCTTTTTTTTTTTTTTTTTTTTTTTTCTGATGTTGGTCTCATGCCCGTGCAGGTGCAGAAAAAGAACACTCTGAAGGACTTTGTCTCTGTGGTGGGTCCGCTGGGTGTAACACACTTCCTTATCTTCAGCAAAACGTCCGAGAACATAAACTTTGTAAGTACCTCAGAAAAACAAAGTTCATTTCTGTCGTGTTCTTGACATAGAAAGGAGCCTTTTATCTATAGAAGGAGCCCTTTACGCCCTCTGGGAAGGGAAGGGAGGACAGATTTCAGATTCTCACAGTTGGAGGGGGTCTCCGGATGCAAATGATGAAGGTCTAGTGAAGCTGAAGTCTTCTGTGATTCCTTGCAAAGTAAACGCACTGATGCATCCGGCGACCAAAAGAGACATTTAGTGACTGTTCTTGGTGTTTGGGCACAGGAGGTTACGTCCTTCCTGTCCAGAAGTAACGAGACATGCTGTTTTTCTTGTGAGTTATGCATGGCTGGTTTCATGCAAAAGCACAATAACAGCCCATAATGCTGTGGTAAAAGCCCGATGAGGCCCCAGAGTAATCCACACCTTCCAGCATAGTTCAGGTTTTTATGTATATGATTTAAGTACGAATGCTTTCTTTAATTTTTTTATTGAAATTTGCCACTAATACAGCAAAGCAAAACATTAAGAACAAAACACATACTGTGTACAGCAGTAACAGAACAAAAATTATATAAACATTTTCACCATCCCTTATCCACCCCACAAATAAAGTAACCAATGACATGATATTCATCATCTGCCAGATAACCAAAAACACAGGGTGGTACAAATACAAAAATGTCCAAAAGTTGTCATAATAACAGGGAACTTGGATTCTCATAGTCCCCCATCCGTAAAAGAGGACCCCTTACCATTACATATATCCTAGACCTCTCTTTCTCTCCCCCCCCCCCCCAAAAAAAAAACAACAACCCACACACACTTAGACGCATCGTAAGTGTAAGTGGTAGCACAGAGCTAATAATCACCTTAGCCAATGCTCAGCTGTAGAAGGAGTTAAGAATCGGACTACAGGCCTGTGCTGACAAAGATTGTGTAGAAGAATACCATGTAGACAAAAAATGTTTTTCCTTCCTGAATGGAAGTCGGGCGTTTTTGTGCTCCAGCATCTTTTCGCCAGCTCCAAAAAGTGGGTGGATCAGCAACTGTCCAATCCAGTGGTTCCCAAACCTGGTCCTGGAGGCACCTCAGCCAGTTGGGTTTTCAGGGTATGCACTATGAATATTCATGAGAGATTTGCATGCAGTGCCTCCACTGAATCTCTCTCGTGAATATTCATTGTGTATATCCTGAAAACCTGACTGGCTGGGGTGCCTCCAGGACCAGGTTTGGGAACCACTGGTCCAGTCAGTCCTGCCTTACAGCATAATAGACATTTATCACTGCCCTGGAAGCCACCCAGTAGGCGACAATTGGGAGACATTGTCCTATCGATCTAAGTACGAATGCTTTTTAGTACACTGTCCAGGTTATCATTTTAATTGTCTTTATTTGAAATGGTTCTTTATTGAATTTTCCCAGATTTTTACCACTTTTGTGTATTTGAATTTAAATGATATATCAAGAATAATTCTTGCTCAGAAAAACGCATAACGAAAAAGCTAGAATAGTAGACAAAGCTATGCATATCAGACCACCATATCAAGGGCCTAAAAGAATCCAGAAAGGTATACTTCTAAGAAAAGCTGTTATAACGAAGAGGAGTGGTCAGTCTCATTCGAATGACCGCCATGTTTTATATTACTGGATGCTTGGATTATTGACTACCTAGAGTCCAGGAAAGATTTTAGCACCAGGGTTCAAAAATATGTTATCAGAGTTTTGTAAATAGATAAAATGGAAATAAAAATTAGTTGTTGGTTTAACAGAGGTTGTCTGCTGTATTTTGGGGTTGGGAAATCTGGAGACAGGACTCCCCTGAACATGTCTGTGCTTGTTTGCTCCATTTGCAGAGACTCATTCGTGTCCCACAAGGCCCCACATTAACCTTCAGAGTCAAAGAGGTGAGTGATCGCTGTTTAGTTAACTGTAGAGATCACAGGGACTGGCGAGGGGGGGGGGGGGGCTGCGAAACCGCATGGCTGATCTCACAGGTTTTGGACCTCTGAGGGCCCATGATTAGTGGGAAAGCCCAGCCTGGCTAGTAATTGGCTGACAGGTTGGCCTGGTGCCCCACAGCAAAGTCTGCCATTTTTTGAGTTGAGCCTTCTGTGGTTTATAATTTTGTTTCTTCCCTGGTGACTGTCTTGTCTGTTTATCCGGCAGTACTCTCTGATAAAGGATGTGGTCTCCTCGCTAAAGCACCATCGGATGCATGAGCAGCAGTTCACGCACCCGCCCCTTCTCATCCTCAATAACTTCGGCCTCCCAGGCATGCACATCAAACTGATGGCCACCATGTTTCAGAACCTCTTCCCCTCCATCAATGTTCATAAGGTGAGTGGGGGGGGGGGAGATCTTGTGATTCGCAGGTGCAAAATGTAAGTTGGAGAGCACCTCCTAGTGCCTGCGATGTAAGTACCAGGCAGACATGCCTCGTTGGCTCATTCTTTCCGTATGTTCCCTTTCTCAGATAAATCTTAACACCATTAAGAGATGCATCCTGATTCACTATGACCCCAACTCCCAGCTGATTAGCTTCCGGCACTAGTAAGTTATTCCTCTGTTTCATTGCTCAAACCACCTCGTTTCACTACAGTATCCTTCCTCCTAACCCCACATGTTTTCCGCCTGTCCGTTTCCAGCGTGCTGCATTGTATGCTTCCTTGATTGAGTGGATTGAACTTTTCTGGAGGATGGTGAGTGCTGATGAACCTCCCTCTCCCCTTCTCTCTCTCTTTTGTGCCTTGCAGTAGCCTCAAGGTGGTTCCCGTGGGCATGAGCAAAGGTGTGAAGAAACTTCTGCAGGAGAAATTTCCAAACATGAGCCGGTGGGAGGACATCAGCGACTTGCTGGCTCCGTAAGTGCCACTCACCTTTTCTGGTTTGTTTTTTTGTTTTGTTTGTTTGTTTTTTTAATCACAAGTCAAAACCACTTGTCTAGAAATATAGAAAGAATTTCTATAAGATAAAGAATGGAAAATCAATTAAGGAAATCCAGATTTCTTCCTTACACCACAACTTAGGTAACACTGGGGGGCGTGAATAAAAAAAGTTAAGGAGAAGAACAGGTAACTTACCGCTCACCCTTTCTGGACATCTCAGAAGCTTAGCTCGCCTGAACCTTGTACCCACAGCTCTGAAAACCAAAGCAACCCCTGCATCACAAAGTCAAGGGTTGGGAATACAGACGTGTGAGATGTGCAAAGATCAGTTCACAGGCGAGGCCCCAAATTTGTGAAGTTAAAAAATATATGCATATTTTATTGAAAAATTCAGAAAAAGTGCAAAACATAAACAGGAAACTAAAAATAGAAATCCACAAGGCCCATGAAAACAGGAAAGTTACGTAAAATGCTGATAATACCATCTGAAAAGGTCTTATCAACCTCCACAAGAAACATGGATTCAGCAGCTTTACGTTCGAACCAACGTATCACGAGAATTGTGTGCCACCAAACGTTCGTGTTCAGATGGCTGGCATTTTCCAGTGGGTGGAAATCATCTGTGTAGTTATGTTTAACACTTTTTATTGAGCAAAACAATGATACCAACAACATAACTCGATTTTATAGGTTTCTATATTTTTTCTCCCGTATTTTCTTTTTACTGTCAGCTCTGTCTTGAGCTTTTATTTGTAAACCGCTTAGCCGCTGTTTTACGATTGGCGGTATATCAAGTCTTGTAAGCAGTGCTTTTTTTGTAGAAAAAAAGGTGCCGGTACTCATTGTGGGCGGGGTCATCACACATGGCACCGCCCCTATTATAGCCACACCCACATTAGTCACACCCCTTGTACCAGCCATGGCGCATATAAACAGACATCATTGAAAATATTATACTAGTATAGGAGAAAAAATAATTTGATTTTTTTTCATTATAAATAATTTCTGTAAGCTGTTACAGCTCCAGTATACCCGGTGCAAAATAAGACAAATTCCAACACTAAAATGAAAATAAAATGATTTTTTCTACCTTTGTTGTCTGGTGACTTTGTTTTTCTATCCATATTGGTCCCAGTCTCTGATTCTGCTGCTATCTGTTCTCTTAACTCCATTTCCAGGGCTTCCTTTCCATTTATTTCTTTACTTTCTTCCTTTCTTCTTCTTTTGTTGCCCTGCATCCATAAGTAAAAGCTGGGTCCTCCTCCATGGAATTGACTGGAGGAGGTATAACATGGATCCAGCTTTTGCCTATTTTCTCCATCCATGTGCAGTTTTTCTCCTCTTCCCTTTCCCTCATCTCCATCCATGTGCATCTTCTTTTTTCTTTCCTCCCCTGCATTCATGTCCAGCACTTCTCCTCTCTCCTCCCCTCCATCCAAGTCAGCATTTCTCCTCTCTCCTAGCCAACTCCTCCATCCATCCATGTCCAGCAGTTCTCCTCTATCTCCTGCTCTCCTCTCCATCCATTTCTAGCATTTCTCCTCTCTCCCCTCTCATCCATGTCCAGCAATTCTCACTTCCCTGTCCTCCCCTCCCTGTCCATCGATTCTCCTCTCTCCCCTCCATGTCCAGCAATTCTCTCTTCCCTGTCCTCCCCTCCCCATCCAGCGATTCACCTCTCTCCCCTCCATGTCCAGCAATTCTCTCTTCCCTGTCCTCCCCTCCCCATCCAGCGATTCACCTCTCTCCCCTCCATGTCCAGCAATTCTCTCTTCCCTGCCCTTCCCATGTTCAGCAATTCTCTCTCCCCTGCCCTTCCCATGTCCAGCAATCCTCTCTCCCTTGCCCTTCCCTCCCATCCCATGTCCAGCAATTCTCTCCAATGCCCTTCCCTCCCATCCCATGTCCAGCAATTCTCTCTCCCTTGCCCTTCCCTCCCATCCCATATCCAGCAATTCTCTCTCCCCTGCCCTTCCCATGTCCAGCAATTCTCTCTCCCCTGCCCTTCTCACCCATCCCATGTCCAGCAATTCTCTCCAATGCCCTTCCCTCCCATCCCATGTCCAGCAATTCTCTCTCCCTTGCCCTTCCCTCCCATCCCATATCCAGCAATTCTCTCTCCCCTGCCCTTCCCATGTCCAGCAATTCTCTCTCCCCTGCCCTTCTCACCCATCCCATGCCCTGCAATTCTCTCTCCCCTGCCCTTCCCTCCCATGTCCAGCAATTCTCTCTCCCCTGCCCTTCCCATGTCCAGCAATTCTCTCTCCCCTGCCCTTCTCTCCCATCCCATGCCCTGCAATTCTCTCTCCCCTGCCATTCCTTCCCATGTCCAGCAATTCTCTCTCCCCTGCCCTTCCCATGTCCAGCAATTCTCTCTCCCTTGCCCTTCCCTCCCATCCCATGTCCAGCAATTCTCTCTCCCTTGCCCTTCCCTCCCATCCCATGTCCAGCAATTCTCTCTCCCTTGCCCTTCCCTCCCATCCCATCCCATGTCCAGCAATTCTCTCTCCCCTGCCCTTCCCTCCCATGTCCAGCAATTCTCTCTCCCCTGCCCTTCCCATGTCCAGCAATTCTCTCTCCCTTGCCCTTCCCTCCCATCCCATGTCCAGCAATTCTCTCTCCCCTGCCCTTCTCTCCCATCCCATGTCCTGCAATTCTCTCTCTTGCCCTTCCCTCCCATCCCATGTCCAGCAATTCTCTCTCCCCTGCCCTTCCCTCCCATATCATGTCCAGCAATTCTCTCTCCCCTGCCCTTCCCATGTCCAGCAATTCTCTCTCCCCTGCCCTTCCCTCCCATATCATGTCCAGCAATTCTCTCTCCCCTGCCCTTCTCTCCCATCCCATGCCCTGCAATTCTCTCTCCCCTGCCCTTCCCATGTCCAGCAATTCTCTCTCCCCTGCCCTTCCCATGTCCAGCAATTCTCTCTCCCTTGCCCTTCCCTCCCATCCCATGTCCAGCAATTCTCTCTCCCCTGCCCTTCTCTCCCATCCCATGTCCTGCAATTCTCTCTCTTGCCCTTCCCTCCCATCCCATGTCCAGCAATTCTCTCTCCCCTGCCCTTCCCTCCCATATCATGTCCAACAATTCTCTCTCCCCTGCCCTTCTCTCCCATCCCATGCCCTGCAATTCTCTCTCCCCTGCCCTTCCCATGTCCAGCAATTCTCTCTCCCCTGCCCTTCCCATGTCCAGCAATTCTCTCTCCCTTGCCCTTCCCTCCCATCCCATGTCCAGCAATTCTCTCTCCCCTGCCCTTCCCATGTCCATCAATTCTCTCTCCCCTGCCCTTCCCTCCCATTATTTCCAGCGATTCTCCGCCTCTCTCCTGCCCTCCCATCGACGTGCAGCGATTTTTCCGTCCCTCCCCTGCCCTCACCTCTCCCATTTCCAGCGATTCTTCGTCCCCCATCCGTCCTCCTTCACTGCCTGCCAGCCAGCGTCGGAGTCAGAAGCGAACGGTGCAGGCAGCGATTGGCTGGCAGCGTCGTAGCTTCCCTCTGCAAGTCCCGCCTACAACTTCCTGTTTACGCATAGGCGGGACTTGCAGAGGGAAGCTACGACGCTGCCAGCCAATCGCTGCCTGCACCGTTCGCTTCTGACTCCGACGCTGGCTGGCAGGCAGTGAAGGAGGACGGCTGGGGGACGAAGAATCGCTGGAAATGGGAGAGGTGAGGGCAGGGGAGGGACGGAAAAATCGCTGCACGTCGATGGGAGGGCAGGAGAGAGGCGGAGAATCGCTGGAAATAATGGGAGGGGAGGGGAGGAGGAGAAAAAGGTGCCGGTACGCCGTACCGTTGCGTACCGGCACAAAAAAAGCACTGCTTGTAAGTAAAATGCTTAAACTCCCCAAACACATTCCGTCCAAATCCTCTCCCTCCCCCTTAATTGCTTAACTACACAGATGATTTAATGAGTTGACTAAGGACAGCCAACGATCTAAACACAACAAGCAGGTCGACTGCCTCTGACACTTGCAGAACTTCCTTCATTTCCGATATCAATTTTTTTAGTCTTAAATTGAAAAAGAGAAAAAAAAATGTACCTGGTAGTCATTCACTTGAGGGGGACTTTAGTGACTGGAAGGTTAAAACGTCATTTTTGATGGGAATTAGTAAAAGAGGGGCAACCCTTGAAACAAACAATCCTTTAGAAATCATTGCTGAGAACATAAAAATAGCCATACTGGGTCAGACCAATGGTCCATCCAGCCCAGTATCCTGTTTCCCAACAGTGGCACCTCCTTCCACAGGGAACACAGCTCCAGCCCCCTCCACCCTGGACACACAACCACGGATTCTCCCTTCCTGTATGGAACACAGCTCCAGTGCCTACCTTGGCAATTAAGCGACACCAACTTCCCCAGGGAACATATAGAGTAACATAGTAGATGACGGCAGAAAAAGACTTGCACGGTCCATCCAGTCTGCCCAACAACACAGCTCTACCGACACACTCTTCCCCTTTCTCAGGGAACAGAGCGCCAGTCCTCACCCTGAGCGCACACACAAACTTTCACTCCTTTTTCAAGAGGACACAGCCTTACATGTCCCCTTGCAAGTGAGGGCTGCAGAGGAGATCCAATCTCTCAGCAGTTGTAATCGCTCCACTTCTGGCCGTCTTTCTCTGGGTGCTCTTACCTCCACGGGACAGATGTGCTTTCCTGCTCCCCTTTCACCCAGGGCTCGGCTCCAGCACACACACAAGATAGAAGCTGGCACCGGCACTTTCCGCCCCGCTGGCATCTCCTCCACCAAGCGACACTCCTTCCATCTGTCAGCACTGAGCGCCCAGGTCTTTGGGGTATGTGCTATCCTGGTGGTATGAAAAGTGCCTCTGGCCTTGCGGGAGGCGAAATGCAACGTGTTTCTGGAACTGGTGGGGAGCTTCTTATTTTTCCCCCTAAACCAACCTCTCCTCCTCCCCCATTCTCTATTTCTGTGGATAACACTCTCATCCTTCCTGTCTCATCAGCTCGTAACCTTGGGGTCATCTTTGACTCCTTCCTCTCCTCTGCACATATTCAGCAGACTGCTAAAACCTGTCGTTTCTTTCTCTAAAATATCACCAAAATTCGCCCTTTCCTTTCTCAGCACACTACCAGAACCCTCATCCACACTCTTATCACCTCTCACTTAGAGACTACTGCAACTTGCTTCTCACAGGTCTCCCACTTAGCTATCTCTCTCCTCTTCAATCTGTTGAAAATTCTGCTGTACAACTAATATTCCGCCAGTGTTGTTATGCTCATATTAGCCCTCTCCTCAAGTCACTTCACTGGCATCCTGTCCGTTTCCGCATACAGTTCAAACTCCTCTTATTGGCCTATAAGTGCATTCACTCTGCAGCTCCTCAGTACCTTTGCACTCTCATCTCTCCCTACATTCCTCCCCTGGAACTCTGTTCACTGGGTAAATCTCTCTTATCTGCACCCTTCTCCTCCACCGCTAACTCCAGACTCCGTTCCTTTTATCTTGCTGCACCATATGCCTGGAATAGACTTCCTGAGCCGGTACGTAAAGCTCCATCTCTGGCCGTCTTCAAATCTAAGCTAAAAGCCCACCTTTTTGATGCTGCTTTTAACTCGTAACCCTTATTCACTTGTTCAGAACCCTTATTTTATCATCCTCACTTTAATATTCCCTTATCTCGTTTATCCTGTTTGTCTGTCCTAAGTAGATTGTAAGATCTGTTGAGCAGGGACTGTCTCTTCATGTTCAAGTGTAAAGCGCTGCGTACGTCTAGTAGCGATTTAGAAATGATAAGTAGTAGTAGTAGTAGCAGCCTGTGGTTGGTTGTGACAATGCCCCCCTCTTTTTCCCAACACCTTTCCCGGTAGAGGTGCCAACCTGTCGGAGAGTGAGGCCGAGCTGGATGGTGAACACAATATCACAGAGCTGCCCCAGAGCTATGCAGGCCGTGGAAACATGAAGGCTCAGCAGAGTGCAGTGCGGCTCACAGAGGTGAGTGCCATCCAGTGTGGGGGCAGAGGTTATGGTAATCCTGATGTCTCTGATGCAGATAGGTGATTGAGCGCCATTGTTTTAATGCTACCATTTGGATGCCCGTGACTTTTGGGTACCGCCATTCGGGCATCTAAAAGTCCTTTTGTTTCCTCCTCCCCGTCCAGTTGGAAGCAGGGCTTGTGCCTGCTCACTGCAGCTGGGAGTCCGTGGGCAGAAGGGAGATGTGGGCTGCCCCAGACGGTGCCAGTGACGGAGGACAGTTCTTCAGGAAGCCTGTTCTGTCCTCTGCCCCCAAAATAGCCGGTTTTCAGTTCACCGCTAGCCAGTTAAGTGCCGTTGAAAATGACCAGTTAGCCCCAAACAGGCCACTTAAACTGCCAGTAACCATTTCTGGCTGGTTAAATTGCTTTGAGTATCAACCCCAGATTTCCTAAAGCTTTCAGACCTTGTTCCAGTCCTACAGTCTGAGACTTCCGTATCCCTGTTCAGTTTATAGATGCTGAAGGTGCCCTAATCTGGAGGAGTGGGGGAAGGAGGCTTGGATGCAAATGATGAAAACTATATTGATGCTGATATTTTCCAGTGATTTCTCTCAAAGTAAACGCACTGATGCGTCCACAGATGGGGGTGGGCAGAGTTCGAGGTAGCTGAGCAGATCTTGAAATTGGCATGTGTCGGTTTGATGAGAGTCCTGGATCAGCAGTGCTGGTGATCCAGTGTCAGTATGCTTCGTACTGTTTGAGCTTAAAACAAAGTGTGTATATTGCTGCTCAGGACTTGGCCAACCATGATGGGGAGGTGTAAGTAACCTGCTAGTGGCAGCAGTAGGATGAAAATCCTTGAAACTGTGTTGGAAGCGGTGGGATTAGAATCTTTGCCCTGTGCTATTTTTCAGTCATGTGCTCTCAGGAGTGGATCACAGCTCATGGTGGCTCTTAAATTTTTTTTTTTTTTTTTTAAATTTCCTCTTATTGAAAGATTGGCCCCAGAATGACGCTTCAGCTCATAAAGATTGAAGAAGGCCTGAACGATGGAAACGTATTATACCACAGCTTTGGTAAGTAATACTTCCGGAAAATGGCGCGTTCCTTCACAGGGGTTTGATTTCTCTCGCTGTGGAAGGGACAGCAGTAGGGGCCTAAGACTTGGGCGTTTCCTGCCAGAGGAGAGAGCAGGAGATTTAGGATATCTTTACTCTGACAGAGGCTGCGTTTACCGCCAGTGGAAGCAGTTTAGGTTCACATTGGGTGGGAGGAAAGTGTCTTAAGTCCTGCAGTGCAGTCATTGTTAACTTTGGTTTTTGTTGTTTACAATAATAAAGTGCACAAGACCGAAGAAGAACTGAAGGCAGCGCTGGAGAGAAAGGAGGAGAAACTGAGGCTGAAAGCTGAGAGGCGGAAGAAACAGGAGCAGAACGTTGCCCAGAAGAAGGCCCAGCGGGAGGACAACAAGTAAGGGGGTGGAGGGAGATGGGGACGGCAGCAGAAGAGCAGGAAGAAGCCCAAAGGGACAGGGGAGATGGGGAGCAGGTTTAGTTAGCATCTCTCTGCTACTCTGTGCTCTGCCTTGGTCATGTCATTCGCTCAGTTTTTCTGCTGCTTCGTTTGAGGGTGCCAGTGTGTACCAGGCCGGCCCACTCCTTCCTTCCCTATCAATTGGATGAAAATGCATATTGGAGTGGAGCGTGTTCAAGCATTGGGTAAAAAGGCGGCAGGAAGTGCGGTGGCGGTCTCTTTATAAATAAGATGTCTCTGTCTCCATCGCTCTCAGAAAGAAGAGCCTGGAGGGCATCCGTAAGAAGCAACAGAGTCCTGAAGAGGACAGTGAAGTGGAGGATCCGGGGCTGGATGACCAGGCTGCTGCTGCTGAATCGGAAGAGGATGATGATGCAGAGTACTATCGGCAGGAGGTCGGGCAGGAGCCTGATGAAGGTAAGGGAAGGCAGTACAGCCCTGTCAACTAGCCAGATAATACTGTTAGGCTTTCTTCCCACAGCCACGCTAGCAAAAGACGTCACAGACGCACAAGTTTCCCATCAGCCGATACAGTGTGTCATAGTGGTGATTCTCAGTAGACATGGCTGCCTTTGATCATAGAGGTTTAAAAATCCCTCGAGTCTTGTCAAATAGGTGGGAAAATGTGGGATACAAATGTAACAAATAAATAAATAAATATGAAAATTACAGTGCTCTGTAGATTGTAATGTTGCTCTAATGGATTGTGCATACAGCATCCTGCAGTAACAGAATCATTTTTCATTGTTTTCTTTAGCCTCCAGCATTTTCCTTAGAGCTTAACGTGTATTTTTTTGCTGTATTTATCCTTATTTATTTTCCCCTCGTCCCTGTTTTGTGCAGATCTGTTCCCCAAAAGTCGTAAAAGGAAGGGTGCACAGCTATACCGATCTCCCCAGACCAGCAAGAAGTTTAAAGCCGTCAAGCCCGGCCAGAGGGAGAGGAGCCCCAGCAAGCGCAGAGACCCCCAGCAGCCCAAGTTCAAGAAACAGAGGCTTCTGAGCTCAACGTTTCCAGACCCCAGTATCAGAATGAAACTGGGGGCCTACCAGGGCCCAAGGAGCAGTGCGACCAAGAGGGGAAAAGGAGGACCCCGGAGCAGAGGGCCTGTGAAGGGAAAAGGAGGACCCCGGAGCAGAGGGCCTGTGAAGGGAAAAGGAGGACCCCGGAGCAGAGGGCCTGTGAAGGGAAAAGGAGAGCGGGGCCAAGCCCACCAAAAACGACCTTTCAAACAGAAAAATAAAGCAAATCGCTGAAGCGCTTAGTGTGGGATCCTGCTGCTTCTGACCTTTGGACTTTACCTTCTCCAAAGACAGGGTGAAGAATTGAGATCTGTCATTGCAGCATAGAGGAGAGGGGTGTGAGTCACAGTGAATCTAGAGTGTTGGGGAGGAAGTATACATTTCCCCCTGCCAGGCCAGGATCATGCACTATCCTCTCCCCCCCTCCCCCCCCCCCCCCCCCCCCCCGACTGGACCTGAAGAACATATATAGAGAAAAACCATACTGAGCTTGGTTTAACAGATGCTGTGTGCCCTGGGGTTTGGAAAACTGAGGAGCAGGGGGGAGAGGGGAATATATCAGGTTTATTAATCTGTAACAGATTGAAACTGTAAATGAAATGTTATGTTCTCAGTCTTGAGAGCGTGCTTTAAACCCCTCTAGTAATAAAGATGAAAAACATAAGCACATGAACTAGCTTGTGCTTGGGGGAAAAGAGGGTTGGTGTGCTGTTCAAATTTTATAAAACTACTTATAAATTCATAGCAACTTGTTGCTTAAGCTTTGTAGACATTTGTTTGGAGGTTGGTGAAGAAAGAATAAATATAAAAATTTGGATTTGGAAGGTGAGAGAGAAAAAGGGAATGTGTGAAGCCAGTTGTACCTATGTCTGTTTTAAAATTCCCACCTTAAGTATTTACCTTATCCCTTATTTATCCTGTTTGTTGGTTCTGATTAGACTGTAAGCTCTGTTGAACAGGGATGTTCATGGTCGGTGTACAGCGCTGTGTTTGTCTATTAGCACTGTAGAACTGATAAGGAGTAATACAGAGTTCCTGCAACCAGTAAATGGAGAGGTGAGTTTCAATCGTGTCTGGTTATGGGCTGGATCCCTTTTTTGCACTGACAGTTTGCATTGAGGTGGAGGATTTACCCCTTCTGGCTCCTGCCTCTGCATGATTCATGATCTCTTGACTGTCTCAGGCTTCTTAGAATGGCACATATCTGAGCTAAACTGGCATCCCCTTAGCACTGGCACTACCCCAGAGAAACCCCTATCAACAAGTGAAGAAATCCAGGATGTGCACAATGGCTCATTGCTTAGGACAGAAACAGCAGCTTCCTGTTTTTCACAACTTTTATTAGACAGGGAAGTGTAGAGTTGGGAGACCTTGAGCTGCTAAGGCATAGCCCTGGCTTATTTCATTGGTTGTTGTGAAAGACTCACAGTACCAGTGGAGGAGAATATACCAACCTGCCTGCAGGAGCAGAGCACAGGGGAAGTGTGCCTGGGCTTACCCCTCCCCCTCAAGGGAAACTGGCTGCAGGGTATAGTGTGGGCATCAGAAAATGGCGGAAGGAATGGATACTCAGGAGCTTAGCTGGTGGTTGGGAGGCGGGGATAGTGCTGGGCAGACTTATACAGTCTGTGCCCTGAAGAGGACAGGTACAAATCAAAGTAGGGTATACACAAAAAGTAGCACATGAGTTTATCTTGTTGGGCAGACTGGACGGACCGTGCAGGACTTTTTCTGCCGTCATCTACTATGTTACTATGTATGCTTCCCAGACAGGTTGAGGTGACTCTGCTGTTGGTATCTAGGGCTGCATCGGGAGGTGTCCTGTGCCAGGGTAGGGGCCATTCTGTTGCCACATGAGGCATTTGTATTTAAACTAAGCGCTGTTGAAGGACAGCTGAGTCTTATTATATAAATATACACAGGGCCACTTGCTGATAGGGTAGCAGAGACAACTGTATAAGAAGTGGTGTGACTAAAAACTCAAGCGTAGGAAGCAATCTTGGGTTCTAATCTCACCTTGCTATTGTCTCAGTTCTTATCCCTGGGTCTTGGGCTGAGTCTGTATCTCTCTTTGCCTTGGTTTCTGCTGCCACCCCATCTATGAACAATGCAAAACAAATGGGAGCTCCTAACCCCCCCCCCCCCATTCAACCACTGATCTGAAATCATTTGACATTCCAGCCTAAGGAAGGCCTATCTGTGCCCCACACTGCTTGTGAGTCCCAAATTGGTGGGGGGGGGGGGGGGGACGCCAGCCAGCCAGCCAGGTTTTCAGGATATTCACAATTAAATATGCTGGAGACAGGTTTACATAGCAAAGAGCAGTGTCTTCAAAATGACTTCATGAATATTCATTGCAGATATCCTGAAAATGTGATTAGCTTTGGGACACTTCTGCATGAATTTGATTCCTATTGAGGGGGAAAAGGTGAAATTAGGTCTTACCTGCTCGTTTTCTTTCCTCTAGACCCTCCAGACCGGTCAAGACGCTTGGGTTATGCACGCCCACCAGCAGAGGGAGACTGAGAACACTAAAACTTAAACCAGTATAAGCTAGCAGCCAACCCCCAAGCAGCCAGTAAATCCTTAACAAAGCAGAAAACAAACCAATAAACAATTACCACCCCGAAAGGTCAAAGAACCCTGTACTCAGAAACAAGAAACACGTGCTTCAACTGACCGAACGCCACGGCGCTACGGTCCCTCTCTGAAATGCAGAGGAAATATATGTATAGCAAGACTTGAAATTTAGATACCTTTTAGCCATAGCAACATAGACCATAAGTACACCAGAACTCTGCCAATCATACTCACCACAAAGAAACATACACAGCGGGAGGGTTCTTGACCGGTCTGAAGGGTCTAGAGGAAAGAAAATTAGCAGGTAAGACCTAATTTCACCTTCCTCAGCGACCCTCCAGACCGGTCAAGACGCTTGGGAAGTACCAAAGCAGTACAACTCCTAAGGGCGGGAACCTTGCATCCCAGAAGTCAACACTGCCGCACCAAAACTGGCATCCTCCCTAGCCTGCACATCCAGTCTATAATGTTTCACAAACGAATGCAACGAGGCCCAGACCGCCGCCCTGCAAATATTTTGAGGCAGAACCAGACCACTCGCCGCCCAGGAGGAAGCTACTCCCCTGGTCGAATGCGCCTTCAGTTGGTCAGGCACTCTACGTCCCTTGATCAAATATGCCAAGGAAACCGCCTCCTTCAACCATCTGGAAATAGTTGCCTTAGAAGCTGCAGCTCCCTTCTTTGGACCGCCATACAACACAAACAACCTATCTGAAGACCGAAACTCCCGAGTCCTGGATAAATAAGCCCTCAAGACTTGCCGAACATCCAGCTTGGTTAAACAGCGCTGAGACGCATCTCCCAACTTATCTCCCAGCACTGGCAAAGAAATGTCCTGATTTACGTGGAAAGACGACACTGCCTTGGGTAAAAACAATGGAACAGGTTTCAAAGAGACCTTTTCCTTCGAGAAAGCCAGGAAAGGTGCACGACAAGACAAAGCCTGCAACTCCGAAACTCGCCGCACCGAAGTAATAGCCACCAAAAACACCGACTTCAAAGTAAGATCTTTAAGAGTACTTGACCCCAAAGGCTCAAAGGGAGGCCCTACCAAGACTTCCAACACCAAGTTCAAATCCCACGGCTGTACAACCGGTCACCGAGGAGGACAAATCAGCTTTACAGCACGTAAAAAACCGAACCACATCCGGGGAAGACACCAAGGA
The DNA here is from genome assembly GCF_901765095.1 of Microcaecilia unicolor. Lineage (NCBI taxonomy): Eukaryota > Metazoa > Chordata > Amphibia > Gymnophiona > Siphonopidae > Microcaecilia > Microcaecilia unicolor. The sequence goes on along the minus strand of NC_044033.1, from coordinate 199,573,130 downwards.
GACTCCCTGTATCCTTCCCCGAAAACAGGACAGAGCCGCAATCTGCACCTTCAAAGAGCAAGACCTCTGTCTACACCATCCTGTAAAAACTATTAACACCTCCAGAATGGAAGCGGTCCAAGGCGAACAAGAACGATCGTTACACCAACCTTCAAAGATCCACCACACCCTAACATAAGCAAAGGACGTGGAACGTTTACAGGACTGCAACATAGTATCAATCAGCTTAGTTGAAAAACCTTTCTTCTTCAGCCTGTCCCTTTCAAGAGCCAGGCCGTAAGCGAGAACGGAGACGGGTCTGGCATCACGATCGGACCTTGCACTAACTCCGCCAGCGCGAGCGGCCCACCTATCGCCAGACATACTAGATCGGCAAACCAAGGCCGACAAGGCCAATTTGGAGCCACAAGAATTACTGTCCTGGCATACCGCTCTATTCTTTGAACTATCCATCCTATCAAGGGCCAAGGAGGAAACACGTACAACAGCTGGTGAGGGGGCCACGCGAGCACCAGAGCATCGATCCCCTCGGATCTCGCCGCCGGCTGAAAAACCTGGGTACTTGAGCATTGTCTGACGAGGCCATGAGATCTATCAACGGCAGACCCTACTCCTTCACTAGGCGACGGAACAATGGACGATGTAGCGACCACTCTCCTGGATCCAACGTGTGCCTGCTGAGAAAATCCGCACTGACGTTGTCTACTCCGGCTACATGACTTGCCGAGAGACTCTGAAGATGAAGTTCTGCCCAACGCATTAACTCCGCCGTCTCCTCTGACACCTCTCGACTCTTGGTATCCCCCCTGATTTATGTACGCCACTGCCGTGGCATTGTCGGACAGTACTCGAACTGCCTTGCCTTCGAGAAGATACTGAAGGGACTGCAGTGCCAACCTTATCGCCTGAATTTCCAACCGATTTATGGCCCACAAGGCCTCCTCCGACGACCAGCGACCCTGAGCTACCTCTCCGAGACAATGCGCCCCCCCAACCTGCTAGACCGGCATCCGTCGTTAGCACCGTCCACTCCGGAGGATCCAAGGGCATGCCTTTTTCCAGATTCGGCATGTGAAGCCACCATCGCAGCCTGAGATGAACCGGATCCAGCAAGCGCAGTCTTTTCTCCAAGCTCTGAATCTGAGGAGACCACCGCTCCAACAGTGCCGCCTGCAGCCGCCTCATGTGAGCCCTGGCCCAGGGCACTACCTCTATCGATGCCGCCATGAGTCCCAAAATCTGAAGGTAAGAGTGAGCAGACGGGAACAGTTTGGCACAAAACTGGCAAATCAATAACTGCATCTTGGCAATTTGAACTGCCGGTAACAACACCTGGCCCTTCGCGTATCGAAGCGAACCCCCAGATATTCCAGGGATTGAGTTGGTACCAGGTGACTCTTGACCAAGTTCACCACCCAGCCAAGCGACTCCAAGAAAGCTACCACCTTCGCCGTTGCATCCACACTCTCCTGAAGGGACTTGGCGCGAATGAGCCAATTGTCGAGATACGGGTGTACCAACACTCCTTGTTTCCTCAAAGCCGCCGCCACGACCACCATAACCTTGGAAAAGGTATGAGGCACCGTAGCCAGACCGAACGGCAGCGCACAGAATTGAAAATGCTGACCCAGAACCGCAAAACGGAGAAACCGATGATGCGCCGCCCGAATGGGAATATGAAGATAGGCTTCTGTCAGATCCAAAGCTGTGAGAAACTCCCCCTTCTGCACCGCTACTATGACCGAGCGCAACGTTTCCATGCAAAAGGAGGGAACTTTCAAAGCCTTCGTTGACCCTTTTGAGATCTAGAATAAGCCGACAGGAACCTTCCTTTTTGGGGACCACAAAATAAATCGAATAACAACCTGTCCCCCTTTCTGAAACCAGCACGGGAACGACCGCCACCAGATCTATCAGCCGATAAAGCGTCTGCTGAATCGCCCTGGCCTTGACCCGAGAGCGGCACGGAGAGGAGAGGAAAAAAATCTGGAAGGAAAGTCTCGAATTCTAGCGCGTACCAGTCTCGCACCACTTCGAGTACCCACTGATCTGATGTGATATGGGTCCACCTCTGATAGAATTGGCTCAAACGAGCCCCTACCTTTACCAGAGGCTGGACCCGCACACCTTCATTGTGAAGCACGCCCGGAGGACAGACCTTCCCCTGGCGCATCTCGGCCTCCTCGCCGACCTCCGCGAAAGGGCTGAGTACACTGAAAAAATCAACCTCTAGGTGCAACACTAAACCTACGCGGCCTATAGCGCTGAGTATCTTTTAAATGTGCACGCCCTGCCATACCTCGACCCCCTGCTTTGAGGCGGAACTCTGGCAAGCGCGGCATTTTGGCCTCACCAAGACCACAAACCAACTTATCCAACTCTTCTCCAAACAGCAAGGTCCCCTTGAAGGGGAGAGAACATAACTTGGACTTAGACGCCGCATCCGCCGTCCAACCACAAAGCCAAAGAGCCCGACGAGCTCCAACAGCCAATGCCATATTCTTAGCAGAAGCTCTCAGCAGATCATAACTAGAATCTGCCAAAAAGGAAGAGCCCATCTCTAACTTGGCTAGCTCTTGCACCAAGGAAGCTCTATCTAAGGCCGGGCCATCCAAAAGTTTTTCAGCCCAACGGAAACATACCCTGGCTACTAGGCCCCCGCACAGAGCGGCCTGAAGTGACAATGCCGAGAGATCAAAATTGCGCCGAATGACTCTAATCTATCTGGCAGATCTCTGAGAGCAGCCCCCCCCCATCAACCGGAATAGCCGTAGCCTTGGTAACCGCGGTCACCACCGCATCCACTGTCGGCGACTTAAAGGAGTCCTTATCCCCTTGCGGAATAGGGTACAGTCTCGCCATAGCTCTGCTCACCCTACAAGGAGAATCTGGGGAGGACCACTCCTGGACGATCTCTGAGATCCGAATTCATGGGAAAAGTATGCGCTGCCCGCCGAATTCCCTTAACTAAAGGGTCAAGCTGCTCAGCGTCCGCTATCACCGGCTCAGGCGAATCAAACCTAAGCGTGGACACTACCTGCTCAATCAGCTCAGGAAGCTCATCCCTAGGGAAAATGCGCACCACCGAGGGGTCTTCACCTGGCAAAGGCCCCTCCGCCTCAGAAACCTTGTCCACTAGGAAATCATCCCCCAGCAGACTACCCTCGTCGTCTGAGGGAGGCAAGGAAAACAAATCTGGCTCTTCAGACCACTCTAAACGCTGTTGCTTAGGAACCAGAGGCCCTGCTCCCTTCAGAGGCTCTAACTGATTAGGGCCTGACTGCCAGGCCTGAAACATGGCCCAAATAAAATCCGGAGGAAACCCCCATGGCCCCTGCACCTTCCAGAGGCCTGGAAGCACTCTGCCCCGGACCTTCCAACAGCGGGCGAGCAGCCACCCCCGTGGCGCCCGAATCCAAGATGGCGGTTCCTGCCAAAATTGGAACCACCGCTACGGACCCAGAGGACAAGTCAGAGCCGGGCAAACCTTTACCGCTACCTGAACCCTCCGCAGCTAGTACCGGAGGCGAAGAATCAGGCTGTTTAGGCTCCCCACAGAACCTGCATTGAGCTCCTGGTGCGTCTACCCCCTTTGCACACAAGTACGGCAGCGCGACGACTTTCCCGCCGACATCGCAAATTTAAAGCGGTACACCCTAACGTCCCCGCTCTCTCAAAGTTGCTTAAAATCCCCAGGCCTCTCTGTCAGCTTCCCAAACAACACAGTCAAGCACTGCCAAGCAGCCAAACACTGTTTCTTTTTTTTTTTTTTTTTTCCACACAACAAAAGCCCAGTTGCTAAGAGCTGACCTGGACCAGGGTTGCCAGATGGGCGGTTTTCCGCAACCCACCGCAGGAAACTTTTGCCCGCGGTTTTTTGGGCTTGTTTTTTTTTTCGCGCGGGTTTTGGGCGGTTTTTCGGCTGGCGGGGGTGGGGCTAACGGCGACAGGCGGGGTTTGGTGACGTATTGGGTGGGGTGAGGTGACGGCGGGGGCGGGGTTGATGGCGGCGGGGGTGGGGTGTGGGCGGGTTTTGGGTGGGAATTTTTTTTTTTTTTATATGGCAACACTGACAGGGACTAAGCACTCAAGAGGCAACAGGCAGAAAGTTCAGAAAGAGGATTTCAAAGCTACAAACTGCCAGAAGTTATGGCTCTCAAGGTTCCTGTCACAACAGGAGCCGAGGTACATGGCTGCCTAACCAAAGGCCAGCCGGGGAATAAGCCACACACCGGCTAAATTCCACAGAGAAAGTACAGGGTATTAGTTAAGAAAATCTAATCCTACCAGACCAGACTGACTGCTCAGGCTGCATGTCTATCCTCTGCTGGAGACTGAGATTTACTGGCTGCTTGGGGGTTGGCTGCTAGCTTATACTGGTTTAAGTTTTAGTGTTCTCAGTCTCCCTCTGCTGGTGGGCATGCATAACCCAAGCATCTTGACCAGTCTAGAGGGTCGCTGAGGAACAGGGCCTTTCTCTTCTCTCCTTTAGTCTCACTCATTTTCTCCTGTGTTTAGTTACTTTGTTAAGTGCAGTGATGTGCAATACAAACTGGTATATCGAGACTTGAAATAAACACAAACGTTGCAGTTCTGGGGCTGGGATCTTCTAAAAAAAATAGAAAAGCAGTGGAGGGGGAGATCTATTTCATCTCTCACCCAACCTGAACCTCAGTCTCCTTTCCCCTTGTATCTGCTCCCTGTTCGCTCCTAGATCTGCTCATTTTGAGCCAGATTCAGTAAATGGTGCTGGGAACAGAGGGCCCTTTGTCGAGTAGCGTTTAAGGGGAGGCCTGTGCCCACCTTTGGGTGCAAGAACTTACACCAGACTGACTATGTGCGCATCTGGGCTTTGCCCCCAAATTTGGGTGACCTAGAGAGAATCCAGGGATTTAACCGCTCTCCTAAAAGATGCTCGAGGTGGCTTTTGAAACCAGCTGCAAGATGTTCCTTTCCCAAAGAACTTGCTTTCTAACTGGGTTCCTGGGTCAACCTGAGAAAATGTAACTTGTCCAAGGTCACCAGATGCAGCTGTTTAAGAAGTAGGATTTGAACCCCCACTGCTGTAACCACCAGCTCCCTCCATGTCCAATCTAGGGGGGGGGGTCCTTTTGCTAAGCTGTGGAAAAAAATGTCCTTAAGTGGCTCTTACCTACATGTTAAACCCATTTTTTTTTTTAATAAATTTTTATTGATGACTACAACAAACTTACAAGTCAAAAATTGCATACTGCCCTCAAGCGAATGCTACATACCTGTAGAAGGTATTCTCCGAGGGCAGCAGGCTGATTGTTCTCACTGATGGGTGACGTCCACGGCAGCCCCTCCAATCGGAAACTTCACTAGCAAAGGCCTTTGCTAGTCCTCGCGCGCTCATGCGCGGCCGTCTTCCCACCCGAAACCGGCTTGTGTTCGTCAGTCCCGTATGTAGCAAGACAAAGACAAGGGAAGACACAACTCCAAAGGGGAGGCGGGCGGGTTTGTGAGAACAATCAGCCTGCTGTCCTCTGAGAATACCTTCTACAGGTATGTAGCATTCGCTTTCTCCGAGGACAAGCAGGCTGCTTGTTCTCACTGATGGGGTATCCCTAGCCCCCAGGCTCACTCCAAACAACAAACATGGTCAATTGGGCCTCACAACGGCGAGGACATAACTGAGATTGACCTAAAACATTTACCAACTAACTGAGAGTGCAGCCTGGAACAGAACAAACAGGGCCCTCGGGGGGTGCAGTTGGATCCTAAAGCCTAAACAGGTTCTGAAGAACTGACTGCCCGAACCGACTGTCGCGTCGGGTATCCTGCTGCAGGCAGTAATGAGATGTGAATGTGTGGACAGATGACCACGTCGCAGCTTTGCAAATTTCTTCAATAGAGGCTGACTTCAAGTGGGCTACCGACGCTGCCATGGCTCTAACATTATGAGCCGTGACATGACCCTCAAGAGCCAGCCCAGCCTGGGCGTAAGTGAAGGAAATGCAATCTGCTAGCCAATTGGATATGGTGCGTTTCCCCACAGCCACTCCCCTCCTATTGGGATCAAAAGAAACAAACAATTGGGCGGACTGTCTGTTGGGCTGTGTCCGCTCCAGATAGAAGGCCAATGCTCTCTTGCAGTCCAATGTGTGCAGCTGACGTTCAGCAGGGCAGGAATGAGGACGGGGAAAGAATGTTGGCAAGACGATTGACTGGTTCAGATGGAACTCCGACACAACCTTTGGCAAGAACTTAGGGTGAGTGCGGAGGACTACTCTGTTATGATGAAATTTGGTGTAAGGGGCCTGGGCTACCAGGGCCTGAAGCTCACTGACTCTACGAGCTGAAGTAACTGCCACCAAGAAAATGACCTTCCAGGTCAAGTACTTCAGATGGCAGGAGTTCAGTGGCTCAAAAGGAGGTTTCATCAGCTGGGTGAGAACGACATTGAGATCCCATGACACTGTAGGAGGCTTGACAGGGGGCTTTGACAAAAGCAAACCTCTCATGAAGCGAACAACTAAAGGCTGTCCTGAGATCGGCTTACCTTCCACACGGTAATGGTATGCACTGAATGCACTAAGATGAACCCTTACAGAGTTGGTCTTGAGACCAGACTCAGACAAGTGCAGAAGGTATTCAAGCAGGGTCTGTGTAGGACAAGAGCGAGGATCTAGGGCCTTGCTGTCACACCAGACGGCAAACCTCCTCCATAGAAAGAAGTAACTCCTCTTAGTGGAATCTTTTCTGGAAGCAAGCAAGATGCGGGAGACACCCTCTGACAGACCCAAAGAGGCAAAGTCTACGCTCTCAACATCCAGGCCGTGAGAGCCAGGGACCGGAGGTTGGGATGCAGAAGCGCCCCTTCGTCCTGTGTGATGAGGGTCGGAAAACAGTCCAATCTCCACGGTTCTTTGGAGGACAACTCCAGAAGAAGAGGGAACCAGATCTGACGCGGCCAAAAAGGAGCAATCAGAATCATGGTGCCTCGGTCTTGCTTGAGTTTCAACAAAGTCTTCCCCACCAGAGGTATGGGAGGATAAGCATACAGCAGACCCTCCCCCCAATCCAGGAGGAAGGCATCCGATGCCAGTCTGCCGTGGGCCTGAAGCCTGGAACAGAACGAGGGACTTTGTGGTTGGCTCGAGATGCGAAGAGATCCACCAAGGGGGTGCCCCACGCTTGGAAGATCTGGCGCACCACTCGGGAATTGAGCGACCACTCGTGAGGTTGCATAATCCTGCTCAACCTGTCGGCCAGACTGTTGTTTACGCCTGCCAGATATGTGGCTTGGAGCACCATGCCGTGACGGCGAGCCCAGAGCCACATGCTGACGGCTTCCTGACACAGGGGGCGAGATCCGGTGCCCCCCTGCTTGTTGACGTAATACATGGCAACCTGGTTGTCTGTCTGAATTTGGATAATTTGGTGGGACAGCCGATCCCTGAAAGCCTTCAGAGCGTTCCAGATCGCGCGTAACTCCAGAAGATTGATCTGCAGATCGCGTTCCTGGAGGGACCAGCTTCCTTGGGTGTGAAGCCCATCGACATGAGCTCCCCATCCCAGGAGAGACGCATCCGTGGTCAGCACTTTTTGTGGCTGAGGAATTTGGAAAGGACGTCCCAGAGTCAAATTGGACCAAATCGTCCACCAATACAGGGATTCGAGAAAACTCGTGGACAGGTGGATCACGTCTTCTAGATCCCCAGCAGCCTGAAACCACTGGGAAGCTAGGGTCCATTGAGCAGATCTTATGTGAAGGCGGGCCATGGGAGTCAC